>NC_142086.1:73107029-73732029 GCF_054644295.1 Miniopterus natalensis | reverse complement strand
GTAGTGGTCAGACTGGAGCTTGAATTCGTCTCTCTCACTTATACTGTCTTTGATGCTGAGCTAGCTTTTCATCAGTAAAATGTAGGTGATGACAGTGTCTGTCTTACAGGTTGTTAAGAGGATTAAATGAAGGGCTTAGCACAGCACTGATCTTAACATTGCAATGTTTTAATTCTGTCATGTTAATGTTAGAAAGCATCTTACGATCAACATCAAGAATTACTGTGGTCACATCCCTTTGTTCTGAACAGCTATTATTAAATGGATGGTACATTTTCAATTGCTGGAGTGTTAGAATTTAGGAAATACAGGGTGAAAGGGGAACACACAGATATCCTGAGGATTTATTAGCGTTAGCTTTCATATTTTCACTGAGTTATGTTCCCCTTTTACTTAGAAATCCATTCCTTACTTTTCCTTTATTTTTTCCCTTCCAAAAAGAGTGGCAAATAAATAAATAAATAAATATTCACCTCCCTCTGTCAAATTTCAAACCTAGAAAGCAAACCTTTCTTCAGGACTGCCAGCAATTTCCTTTTTTCTTGCCTTACTTGATTTTCTCTGACACTGTACTGAGTTACAAACAGTAAATCATTTTTTAAATAAAATGCAACCACTCAATCATATGGATGTTTTGTTTCCCTGATACTGGGAATCTGGACTTTAATTCTGTATTTTTTGAGTATCTTTTGAATGGCATTTATCTTGAGTATCATGTAGACATAGCCTTATAGGCCAGAATGAGGCTGCAGTCCTCTTTGCCACAGAGGACTCTGCCCTCTCTAGTTCCACGTGGCAGTGGGCAGCCAGCACAGGTCGCTGCAGCACAGACTCCTGGGGTCTATAGCTGCTGTTGCTCCCCCATCCAAGTCAAATATTTATCTAGTTCTCATGTATTATGTGCATAGAACTCAGGGAAGGTCTGTGCATAAAACAAAAGAAATCTGAATTTTACTTGTTCTTTATGGAGCATCTCAGCTTTTACCTTATTGGGGAGACAAGATTCGCCTGCTTAAATGACTCAAGAACAATGTTAGTAATATGAAATAGATTGCTCAGTAGAATTACAGCAATATATCAAGTTGAATGTTATAAACCATGGATCCCAATTCACCCCATCCTTGTGGTCAGAGAAAGAGGAGGTAGAGGACCTGTGATCACAAAAAGGGGAGCAAGGACAAGGCTGGCAGCCCCCAATCTTCCTGCCGTATTTGTGGCCAACCTGATTGTCAAGCATCACAAGCCAGAGAATGCAGGGGCAGAAGATTGGGGTTTCACAATCCTAGGATCTAGACAGAAAGCTTGGTGCCTAGTGCAATGTGTCCCAGTTGTTCAAGGAATGAGACTAATCCTGTACAGATAGCTGCCAAGCACAGTGGCCAACCACTTCCCACAGGGCTTGCTGAGAGATGGGCTTTCAGCAGAACCAGGCATGGCACCTTCTCTACCACCTACTTTCCAAGTTAATAGAGAGAGAGGCTGGCTGGGGAGAGTGAGAGGTCGCCTTGTGGAGCAGTGCAGTGGTCTTCTTCCTTTCACTAACCCCACACGGAAATGGGGTCTTTCTCCTCCCACCCCAAAGCCAAAAGGGAGACTCTAGAAGAATCACTCATAAGTCTTCCATAACCACCCACCAGCCTCAGAATCAGGGACGGGACAGCGATGGATGATAGTTATCAAGCCACTGGCAACTGCCAGGGTGTGGAGGAAGGGTCAGGAGGGAGATGGCTAGTGTGACACAGAGCAAGGGCATGAAGAAGTATAAAGAGGTGTGAAGGCCAGTTGGGCCTATGGTCCCTGGAAACTGAGGCCAAAGAGATGAGACTACAAGCTACAGATTTCTGGGTGGTGCAGGGGAGTACACATCAGAGGAGCTGGTAAGAAACCATCAGCTGAGGGACAGTAGGCTAATCTCATGAAGACCCCTACCTTCTGAGCTCCAGAAAAAACAAGGCAGGGCAGCAGTTAGGCCCCAGACATAGAGAGGACCTGGACTACTTACACGCAGAGCAGCAAGGAGATCTCTCTCTCCCTGTCTCTCTCTCTTCTTTGTTTTCCTGGACCAACACCAGAAGAAGCACGCAAGGAAGAAAGGGGAGAGGTGTCGGAAGAGTAGAAGGCCCCATCCTCTCCCACTCCCAGGTGCTAATGCGTCTGGGTAGGTTAGGGTTGGGGATGGGAAGAGAAGTGAGATGTGAATTAAATACGAGGTTGACATTTTAGAAGGAGCAGGGCTGAGTCTTAGAAAGCCTTCTAAGAGAAGTGACTGAAAGCTGTGGAATTGAGCCAACACACCTTAATGGAAGCCATTACCCAGTGGAAAAGGGGGGGTGAGTTCAAACAGTAGAGTTGAAAACAGCCAGTGAGAAAGATAAAACTGATGTTTATAATCCAACGAGTTAAGGACACAGTTTGTGCTGCGAGAAGGTCAGTTTTGACTGGAGAGTTATCAGGTGGGGCTTGAGGCCTCCTGTTGAAGGACAGACAGGATGAGTGGAGCGGGGAGAACAGGTGAGCCACTTGGGCAGCGAGGGGCCCAGCCTGCGTGGAGTAGAGCCGCAGGGGTGTGACAAGGCTGCACACGCAACCGGCCTGGACCAGAGATGCCCGGATGAAGAACTGGGGCTTGGCCAGAAAGATGCAAGCATATCCTTCAGCCCTGAGTGATGTGATAGGAAGGGTGCTATGATGATGACGGGTCTGTGAGAGAGAGAAAGGAAAGATGCTCCTTAAGCAGCTCTTCCATCCTGTGTGGGGCAAGGGGCTCAGAAGCATGACTGTGACTGGTTGCACCCGTGCCGTCACTAGGCCCCATTTACTGACTATAAATAATGCAGTTGTGCACCTGAGTCCCATTCTTTTAAGCATTTAAAGGGCTCACTGAGTAGAGATCTGGGGCCTTGAAGCTCTGCAGCCTGGTTATTGTTATATATTTAGAAGCCAAGGCTCGGTGTCCTCACACATGCAGCAATCAACTTTGGAGCACCCCACCCATTGCACAGTTTGCTTATGCCACTTTCTGCTGTTATCTGTAATTGCAAGTTGCTCTGTGCTTCCCCCACCCCTTGCACTGCATTAGTAACTATGGAGACATGATGCTGTTAGAAAGAGCAGAGCTTAGTGATGTGCACAACTGTAGTATTAAGGTGGTTTTATGTGACAGCTGGCAGTGGGGATGTCTTCATTGAGTAAAGTAGATGACAGGTATTGTGACCACATTTATGTAGAACATCACCTCTGGTAGGAGATGTGGATATTAAACTTAAAAACAGAAAATAGGGCTACATCTTTACTTTGAAGACAAGTTTCCAGAGGTTTTAAATAGCATGAAAAGTGAACTATATGGAATACCAGAAAGGAGACTTTTATATGCTAAAAAAATCAAATTTCTCAAAGTATGTGCATACAAAAATCAACTGTGGAAATGTCAAATATCTCATAGTAATGAGCATAGTTCTATGTGCATTTGAATGGCCCAAACTCCGCTATGAAGAAATAGGATTATCATTGCAAGGTCCGAAGGTGAGAATTGACTGCTTGTTTGGCCATCTCCCCATGTTTGTGGAAATTTCTCTCATGAAGAGGGAGTGTCAGCTGCCTCTTCTGTCAGAAGTGGCCACTAGCCTGACTCAGCCAGAATGAGCCCTGAAGTCTTCACTTACTTCTTACTTCGTGAGCATTACTCTCTTGACCCCTATGTCTCTTTAACCCCTCACCCCACTCAACATCTCCAACTGTATCTTTTTCTGTCTCTTTGGAAATATCGACAATTTTGTGCTTCCACAGCATCAGTAACAAACAACATCCTCAGTGGGAGCAAATTCTGATTAACAGTAGACACAGAATGGGAAGGGTGTGTGTCTTAATTCACTGACACATTTTCTGGATTCAATATTAAGATGAACTAGAAAAAAACAAGTGTTTGGTAGGCACATCCTCTGTCCACTGTTTCATTGGTTACTGTGGGAGGCGGAATAATGGCCCCAAAGATATCAAAGTCCATATTCCTGGAGCTGTGAATGTTACTTTTGGTCTTACAAGAATCTTGAGCAATAAGTAGAGTAAGTGTATTTCTTTCATTTCGTAGATGATGACACTGAGGTGCAGAGAAGCTAAGTGGCTTTAGAAAAACAACATGGGCCAGCTCAACAGTGGTACAGCAAAAGTAGCTTCTCTTCTTGGGCTGGAAGCCCAGATCCCCTTCTTGACATCTTTGTAGAAAACCAACCCAATGGGGATTCTATTACACACCATATACTGTATTGGGTAATAGCCTGGGCTGAGATCTCAGTGTAAATCTTGACTTTTGTATTTACTAGCTATGCTATCTTGGATAAGTCACATGACATGTCAAAGTCTCAATTTGTGTTTTCAATCTATAAAAAGGAAATGATAGCACTGTATTATTCAGAGTTTGTTAAGGTCAGCGCCCAGGGCACAGACCAGGGTAAAGAAAGATGGAGAGTGGACCTGAAGGGGCAGACGAAGGATAACCTGCAGAAGGACTATGTCATATCTGAGTCATGACGATTATATAAGACAGCATGCTTAGCACAGGGCCGTAACAAGTTCTCAACAAATATTAGCTGTTGGAATTATTTCTATTATTATTCCCATTAATATTTATTTTACACCTGAACTGAAAAGACTCTACTTTGATCTGAAACCTAGAATAATTATTCTGCTCAGAGATGGGATAAGGTATGTCAGACGTTCAAAATATAATTCTAGACACATCTATAGGACTAATTCATAACATGAAAAAGGAACATTTGCATGTACATTTTAACATTGTGTCTGGTGACAGTGTAATTAAGATCAAGTTAGAGTTTTCATGTGTCTTGCTTTTTTCAAGCTTTTCTAGCTTGGTTATAAAATGTTGCTCAGGCAGAAACTCGGCGTACTATGTCTCGACCTTTAGATAAAAATTTTTAACAGAGAAAAATTAGCTTTTAATTGTCTTTCACCTGAGTAATGGAATATATGTGTGTGCGCCGTGGGTGTAGTTAAGTATTTATCTATGCATTAATACGTGAAGTAATAGCTTTGGTATTCTGTGTTACCTCTTCTCTATCCTGATACTGTGAACCCTGCTACTTAATAAGAAAATGACTCAAGAAGATGACTCATCTCCAATCCCACCTAAGAAAGAAAGAAGAGTAAAAGAACAAGAAAAGAAGGGCTATAGGACATTTGACTTACAATAACCTTGCAGATAATTTTTTAGCATCTAACAACCCACCTATTTTTCACAAAGCCGTTCCCATGGGAGCTGAATCCCACCACCATTACTCCACACCCACATGCCTTCTTGAATTCACTGTGAAGAACAGTGATGCAGTTGGCAACTAACATCGCAGAGGGAACAGAGGACTTTCCAGAATCTTGTTGAAGTGAAATGCTTCTTCAGTGAACTGCTGAACTAACATTTTAGACAGGTAGTTAAATATTTAAGATGCCCAAGGTATGCACACCCCTGGTTATTTCCAAAGCGAGCCTGCATCTCTGGAATGAGAAGCCTGCAGGAGAGCAGCCGCGGGAGGAAGGAAGGAAGGAGGCCTCAAGTGCGCTGGGTGTACTTCCTTCCTGGGATCGTTCAGCCAAGTGAGAGGCAGTGGGGCTAAGAGGCCACAGTGCAGCTGATAAAATTCGTAACAGCATTAAGATGTAGATTTTCTGTAACAACTGAAAATACTCCGTTTCATTTTGTGTTGCATATGCTTATAGAATCGTGACTGTTAGGAATGAAGGGCACTGAGAGGTCACCGAGTCCAAGCATCACAATCATAGATGCCTGCAGGGGCCAGGCGGGTAAAGCAAGCCCCTGGCTGGTACTTCTTCAAGCCCGCAGAGGTGGGACCCAATGCCCAGCCTAAAGGTATAGGTGCTCCTCAGCTTCCCAGAAATCCTTGCTGTGTTGACATATGGGCCCCATGTCACCAGATCTTCCAACTTTTCAAGAGAAGCTGGAAATCCACTAGAATGTGAACTCTAGGAGGGCATGAGTTTTTTTTGCCTGTTTTGTGTCATTGCACACCCAGTGCTGAGAAGCATGTATGGCACATAGTAAGTATTCAGTAAATGTTTGTGGAATGAGTGCTTAAAGAAAAGCAAATAAGCAAGTAGCAAGCAGTGTTTTTATGTGAATTCTTTGGAATTCCAATGTTAACAAACAGATTTCTATGTTGTCATGATTTAATTAAAAGGAGGAAAACCCACCCCTTTGTGGACTGAACAAAACTTACCTCAGAGCGAGGTACAATACATCACAGGTGCTCCTTTGCCTCCTGGGGTCTAATGCAAGTTGCCTGTGTTACAGAGAAGGAAACTGAGGCCCCAAAACATTAATGCCGTGTTCAGGGGTCACACAGATGATTGATGGCAGAGCCAGTGAACCAGCAAAACAAACTCCACCTTCTAATTGCCCACCCAGAGCTTTCTCCCCTGTTGGCCCCATTTTACAGATGAGCAAACTGAGACACAGGAAGATTAACTTAGGGCCCAAAGCTAGTGAGTGCTGGGATTTGAACATGGAGAGCCTGGCTCGAGCACTCTTAGCCACTACACTGTACTTCCTTCTCTGTATCCATTTTCCCCCTTTTCTTTCTATTTTCTTTTGCAAATGTATACATTTTAGGGGAAAAAAGATGTATGTGGGCTATTCTGGGAACCCGCATACCTTTTACACCATATATAACAGTGTTTTTATGGCAAAATACACTCTGAGTTCCAGACAGCCAGCTTTTGAGCTTCACTCTATAAGCTGGATATTTTTGAAATTTATTTTAAATTTCAGTAGTGAAAACAGCATTTTGAAGAAACCAGAAATTCTGTTTCCAGAAAGCCAAAGTCCTCTGACATATCCTAGAGTTAAAAATAGTGGAGACGTATCTTATATGTCAGTTATGTTCCAAAGTCACTGGGTAAGGAGGAAGCCAGGTGGAGACAAAATTAGCCTTGAAAATCCTTTTGGAAGACTCCCTGTGGGAGGCCAGTGTACCAGCTCCCAGCGTTACTGTTTCCTCCAGTGCTGTTGAGCACCAGGCGTGGTTAGGACCATGAACTTCAGGGTCATTTCAGCACAGTAAGGTGCGCACTCCCTGTTGGCCACGAGGGACTGGGTCCCACTGAGGAGATGACAGATTCTGTCACCTTCTGGTCATCCCAGAATAGTCCTTACATGAAAAAATCACCAGCAGAATGGCTTGAATTGTTTCTTCTCTCACTTTTCTGACCCAGTGCATTTTGTTGAGTTGGAGTATGTTGAATGAATGTTTGATGTGACTGAACTCAAAAAGTATACAGTGAGCAGAATGCTAAAAACTTAGGGCCTCAGCATGGCCTCAAAAGATGCACATGAGCACTCTCATTCTTACTCCTGCACCCACCTCTAGCAAGCACTAACAGAACCACCGATTCCCAAGGGAATTTCCAATAGAAACACAACCTTAAGGAACAGAGGAATTATGTGACAGCTCAAATGGTTTCTGAGTTTCCCTGGTCTCACTGAGCCTTTCTTAGCTCGCGTCCAGTCTCAGGTTTGTTTAAGTGGATATATCTGAGGAGACTATGCTATAAGCTGCCCGGATTATGAGATATCAGCTCTCTTTTCATTAAAAGATGATGCCACTGGTGTGCCAAGAGGAAGTCCACATTTTTTATTATTTTTCCAAGAGGTTGAATCTGACCAACCAGCCATACCTTTTCACTGGCCTGGGCTTGGTGCCCGAATCAACAGGTCCCTCGACTCTCTGGTGGGGTTACCCTCTATTGTTTGACTCCTAAGTCCTTCTTAATTTTTTATGATTTAGGACTCACATAGGAAATGAATTCTCTCCCCACCCCCTCCACATTGCTGTATGCATATCAGTGACTGGTTCACAAGAAAATTCTTTGGGTAAAATGACTGGTGTAAGTTGGAAGTGCTTTTCAAAGCAGCATAAAACTTAATCTTTTCTATTCCATTGGTACTGGGGCAGGGGGTGGGGAAATGACACCCACATTCATTAAACTTCTCTAACCAATGCACACAGGTTTGTTATTTATTTACATCCAAGCTGTTTTAAACTGTAAAAATATGTAACGGTCATTTGTGTGCTTGGTCCCTCTTCAACCTGTCTGTACCTTGCCTACCCCTACCCCACTTCCTAAATCTATCTTTCAGCCATTAAAAATAACCTTGGAGAAGAATTTTGTAAACATATCCCTTAATCCTGTGTGAGATCTGTGTCATTCTGAAGCAAGGATTTGAGGTGTTTCTTTTGTGTGCTTGCAGGTTAAGTTGCCATGGTAATGGCTTATTGTGGAATATTGGGAGAAGTGCATCCGGAACATTGCACGTGGCAACTCCATCTTAGGTTCCTGTTATAGCCTGAGCAGAACTTGACTTTTCTTGGTCCCAAACAATCTTTCCATAGTTTTATAGTAATAGGAATCTGTATTTCTAGCCCAAGGCTACCTTTTCCCTACCTTGTGCTGCTTTTAAAACAACCAAAAAGAGAATCACTATGGAAATGGCTTTGTATCAGGTATGACAGAGAAACAAAGTTCTCATGATTTTTATAGCATTTCAAACATGTAGAGCAATTGCTTCTTAATTGTTTTTTTACTCTGCGTTTTCATTATTTCTTAAAGCCAAAGAACATCACATAGAACAATTGGCAAGAACTGGAACAATTTATTTTGCATTTTTTAACATTTGCTCTCATTTCCTCTAGACAACACATGTTTTATGAAAATATATGAAGAATTGGGTCTGCTTTCAGGGCTGGATCAGAAATGTGAGTTAGAATTATTAAAAAAAAAAAAGAAACCATAATCTAGATGCTGCTGTGTCAGCATTTATTTATTTATTTTTTGAGCTGAATGGATAGACAAGTATTTTCATTTAAATAATTCAAGTTCATCCTGTCCTTGGCAACAGTGTGGCTCTCTTAGGCTTTTGATAGGCCAAGCTGCATCTTCTAAATTAGTCTATATTGCAATGCATTTTAATTAAGAAACATAATAGATAAGTAAAAAGTGATTTCATGAAGACCTTGTTCTGTAATTTCCATCTAGCTCCAGGAAAACATTGCCCATATGTATCCCATGAAACAGTGACATTTTAGTGATTTTGGTGAACAGTCTTTTCAGAGGATGCTTCATATATTTGTGCATTTATTCACTCAATAGATAATATTGAGCACCTACTTTGTGTCAAGGATGATAACTTGGTGACACACACTGACCTGGCTAACAGTTCTCAAGTTCAGAGCTGGTTTCAAGTGGGAGCCAATGGTCAGAGGCCCCTCTGTTTCCTAGGACCTTGCTAGCTTTGGTACTTTCTCCCAGGTCCTCACACTCATAGCCATTTTGCAATGGTTCTTTATCTCAATATCATTCATTCATTCATTCAGTCGGCATTTATTGGGCCAGGCTCTCTACCATGCTCAGGAATATAAAGGCAATAGTAGTCCCTACCCTAAGAAGATTAGTTCAGACCCTTCTGGAATCCCGCCCTGGAGAGTATGAATCCAGAGGAGCTTGTTTTCCTACTGACCCCACCACAATCATACTTAAGCTTTCTTCAGACTCATATCTTTTCATTTCTTCTTTCCCTTTCCTCCTCCAAGCAAGGGTTTAGGAAGGTACAATTCCTAAAATCATGGCACTGAGCTCCATTTGCTGGGTGTGACCAGTAGTACAAGAAACAGCAACTTTCATTTGTTGACAGTTTGTTATGGGCTAGATGGGATGTGAAGCACTTTGCACATATTGTCTGGGTTCATCCTCATGAAAACTGTACAAAGTAGATATTACTATTATTCCTGTCTTCCAGATGAAGAAGCTGAGGCTCAGAGTAACTGTTCTGATATCTCTTAGGTAGTTAAGTAGAAAAGCTGAGACCCAAATTTAGTTTTGTCTAACTCTAGCGCCCAAGCTCCTAAACGTTTCAGTGCAGCCATAATTATTCCATAGCAAATTATGGGTGTAGTTTTAGTTAGCATCCATTCTCATGTATAAACTATGTTATCCATGCTTCTGTTGTTATCATTATAGTTTATTGAGAAACATATGTCCCTTAAAAGTCTCTTTCAAAGTAAATGTAACTCATAGACTTAAGGAGAAGTAGTAGTATTTAATACATTTCAGGAAAATTTAAGAATTAAATAAAGAAAATAACTTCTCTTGCTTTCCTTTGAATACTTGCTCCACATTTAAAAATAAATTTTATATATTAAGCAATGCAAAGTTAATTTTTTTTAAATATTATGTTTCTACATTAAGGAATGCAAGGTTTCAGCATAACATAGAAGTCTAAAATATGTGTTATGTGTCTTTGGCTCATTCAAGTTTCTATCTGGTATTATTTTCTTTCTACCTGCAGACCTTCCTTTAGCATTTCTTATAGTAAAGATCTGCTAGTGATTTTCTTAGTTTTTTAAATCTGAAAAAAAAAAAAAGTTTTTATTTTGCCTTTGTCTTTGCAGGATATAGAATTCTGGATTGAATCCCCTGCCCCAGTAATTTACAGATGTTGTTCTACATCTGGCCTCTACAGTTTCTACTAAGAAATTAGTTGATTTAAATCATTATTATCCTGTCAATAATGTGACATGTGTCTTTAGCTACATTAGAGTTTTTCTCTATATCTTTGGTTTTTTAGCAATTTGACTCTTATGTGCCCAGAGATGGTTTTCTTCGTACTTATCCTGCGTAGGGTTTGCTGACCTTCTTGGATCTATAAATTAATGTTTTCACCAAATTTGGGAAATTTGTCGTCATTACTTTTAAAGTAGATTTTCTCTCACCTTCAATTACATATACATGTTGAACCTGTGACTATTACCCCCAAGTTCTCGAGGGCCTGATCGTGTCTCCGATTTTAGTTTGGCCATCTTTATTCATCTCGCTCCGAGAGTGAGTTTTCCTCTGTTACCTCTGTTCTGATGTTAAGTCCCTCTAGTTACTGTTTCCACAAACATTGCAATTTGCATCTTTTAAAAAGATATAGCTTCTATTTATTGGTTAAAATTTCCTTTTATTCATTGTGATCGTATTTTCCTTTCCATCCTTGAGCAATGTTACTGTTACTGTTTTAAAAGCCTTGTCTGCAAATTCCAGCATCATGGTTATCTCAGTGTTATTCTCTGTTGGTTGTTTTTCATGTTGAGAATGGGTTATACTTTCCTGTTTCTTAGTATGTTGAGTAATTTTGGACTGTATTCTGGACATTGTAAATGTTGTGTTCTAAAGACTCTGAATGCTATTATATTTCTCCTAAGAGTTTTTATTTGTTTGTTTGTTTGTTATCAAAGGCAGTTAACTTAATTGAATTCAAAGGGCAAATTCTGTCTCTTGTGCAATCTCATTTCTGAAATTTTAGCCTCTCCTTGGCCATTTAGGGCCTGCCTTGTAAATGCTTGGTTCAGAGGCCAGCCAGAGACCTGGACAGAATTTATAGTTCCTTCCTCTGGCTCTCTCATTTCTGTGATTTATTTCTCACTTTCCAGTAGCTGTGCGTGTCCCAAACTCTGCTGTCTAACTCTTTAAGCCAGACAGGCCGCATGCTTTCTATCAGAGTCTCAGCCACTCCACATGACATAGACTGAGAATTGCTGTCAGACCAGAAGTCATGAAAATGGGAAATCCATCCAGTGCCATTCCCTTCTTTCACATGTCAGGTCCCCTCTGTCAGGTCTGGGATTTGGTTTTGCCTACTTACAAACCAGTAAATAAGTCTATCAAGATTTCATGGGCCATACACATGGATTCTATCGTTCATGGCTCAGCGAGCATCATGAGCATCAAAGTGCTGGCATTAATTTGCCTTGTGTCCAAGTCCCACGTGGATGCTCCATGAGCCCAGATGGATGCCTGTGCACGCAATGGGTTGCACTACAGTAGAGGAACCCTGAGCTTGGGGAATCTACTTCTCTTTTACATTAAGCAGTTAACCAGCCTGCTCTTTGTCCCTTAGAGAAACTTTATCTGATCCTTTAAGATTTGTTTACTGCAAATTCAACCCTGGGTAACGGCCCAGGTTATAAGCAGTTAGGCGCTTACATCCTTGGCATATCTAGAAAGGACATGCAGGGTCATATAGCAGATTGTTCCTCCCAACACACTCCAGAATGTATCTTCTTTTGGTTGCTCTTCAGTGCCTTCAAGTAGTCATTTTTTATATATTTTCCAGCATTTATTGTTGTTATGTTCAGTACGATCACTCGGACAGAAGCTTATTCTAGGAAGTGAAGTTGGCTGCTTCACCAGTGTAGACCACGCTGTGCATGGTGTGGGAAGAGCCCTACACAGTGCTGATCGGAGCACATACTGCCTTGTGTGGGACAGCACCCTAACCATGCAGTAGGTGGATCTGGTTTGACATAAAGGTAGTCATGTGTGAAAAGTCAGGTAGAGGACAGGGCCCTGAGGTCCAAAGACAGGGCCTTTCTGCCCCCTTTCTTTCACAATGCAGTGGAATCAGCAGATCTGACACACTCTCATTTTAGATTTTGGTTTCATAAACTGAGTTCCTAGGAAGGAAAATGTCAGGCAACTAAGGTTCTCATAAATTATATTGACAGAAAAGCTCTGGGCCTGATAAATAGGGGTTTCCGTTGACCTGAGCCAATACAACAGAAGTGTCAGCTCCTCGAGGAAATCCCAGACCAGAATGCAAAGTGTGAGAAGACAGATGGATCTGCCTTATTTGCTGACACCGGCAGATGAGGACTTGCTGTCCTCGTGGGGCTGCTCACAGGGCAATCCTTCCAGAGGGCAGAAACTTGGGCTGGCACATTTGCTGACCAAGAAGCTCTTTCTACTGCACACAAAGAGGAAGGAATCTGATGCCTGTTGGATTCATCAGTCCTACCATAGTCCTCACCATCTATATGCATTGGGCTTTACACTGCTTTCCCTTCCTTCCTTTGCTCACTTGTTGCTTTTTGTTTTGCACTAATATTCCCTTTACCTGGAATGCTCTCATCCCTGCAGTTAGTTGCCTCCCTCCCTTACTTTGCTCAGTTCTCTGCTCAGATACTGCCTCTCCTTGTGGTCTTGTCGGAGAACACTAAGTAGTCACTGTCATTCTCCATTCCCTACCCCCTTTATTTTTCTTTATAGCATTTATCACTGTTTGGTATAATATTATATGTTTATTTGATTGTTTGTTTTTATTTCCTCCCACTAGAACATAAGGCTCTTAAGGGCAGGATGTTGTTCATTCCATTAGTTGGTGTAGTCTCAGCACCTGACTAGGACCTAACACATAATGGACACTCAGTAAGTATTTGTAGAATAAATGAATGACTAAAGCTTATTAGCTTTAAGAGTAGAAAGAACGTTTATAATGTTGTATCTCAGACTTGATGCTCTGAAAAGCAAAGCAGGTAAGAAACAATTGACGGGAATGCTGGCTCACGAACCCCTTTGTGTCTAAGTTAGGTATAATACCTTTCAAAGTTTACTCCACCAAATTAAGCATATTTTTAAAAATCTGGTAAAGGCAAATGTAAGAGCAATAATAAAATAGCATGTTTCCATGGCAGGGATTCAGCCCACTCATCTATTCAAGGTATGAAAGACAGTGGAAGGGTTGTGTGTTAAAATCGGGTACTTTATTTCCTTCTCAGTAGAAGACATACAGTTCACCCATAGCAGCTCTAGGTAGACAGGAATGCACATGGTAACACCATATGATCCAAATTCCTTGCCTTTGAGCAGATATAACTAACTCAGAACATGGATTGAAAAGCATTTTCTACTTAATAATGTACTTTTTAAAATGATTTCCTCAAAATGAGATAGATCAGGAAGCACCGATTCCTATATGTTAATATTAGCATGATACTTTGAGAAATATGGTTTTCAGTAAGATTTAACAAGTAAGAAACACTGTTAATTTATTAAGCACATATTATACACATGTGTGTATGTATATAAATATATATGTAGTGTGTATATCTGCAGATGCTGTGGTACTGACACAGATGCAATACGGTGAACCAGACCCTGGGATTTAACAGGTAAATCACAACCCCATCATCATGCAAGTATTCAGTCTAGTGTGAGAATTGGAAATATAAACAAATAATTGAAAACCTAGACCACATAGAATCTAATAGAGGAATAGTCAGGGTAGAGTTGCCATAGGGAAGAGAGTGGTTGGCTCTCTCTTGGAGTCATGAGAGAGAGAAAATCAAAATCAAAAAGGTTTTGGGAGATGATTACAATAAAGAAGGTAAGCATCTTAGGTAGGTGGCTTCTGCCGTCTTTCCCACTTAGCTCTCTTGCTTCAAGTTTTTGCCTATCATAGTTTTGATGCCTCCCTGTGGCACCCTTCCAGCATTTGGGCTTCCCCAGTTCTGCACAGTTCTGATCTTTGCCTGCCACTTTCATTCGTATCTTCATGCTGTCTGGCTCCTGACTCCATGGAATTCTATTCCCCATAGCTACTACCACCCCAGAATCCTTCCCACCCACACTTTCCCATACCTCATAGCGAAGTTGAAAATTTAGACAAGGATGACCTGGACAAAGAAACAAAGGCATGACAAAGCTTGTAGAGCATGTAGGCTGTGGTTTGGAATGGGACAGCTGGTAGGAAACATGGGCAATGGTAAATGAGGCTGGGTAACGAGTAGGTCATGAAGAGCATGGTACACTACAATAAAAGAATTTGAGCTTTGTTCTGGAGGCAGTGAAGAGCTATGACATGCTTTTGAAGAGGAACTATAACACTTGGAGGTTGAATTGAAGGAAGATGAGTTTTCTAGGACAAACTATGATAAGACTCTGATCTTCTATCAACACAGACTCAAACCCACTAGATTTCCCAACTCACATCTCTCATTCTTGGTATATATTACTATTATGGTTAAGTCTTCTAGGATATGAATTTGATGCCCCTTTATTAGTTAGCTAGGTCACCTCTATCGTGTAGTTATGACATTTGTTATATTAAATATAACTGCAGGATATAATTATTGAGTTGAGTTTCATCAAGTTAGTCTTGGCCCATTCTTGCAGCCAGTGTGTCCTTCCTAGTCATGGGCCAACTATAAATTCAATAGTCACATCTTCTGTTCTTAGCAAAATCATTAATGGAGCTGTTGAACAGAATGTAGTACAGTATGAAACTGTGTTGCACAGCATTAAAGATCTCCTCCCAGGGAGAAATTGATCTATAATTCAATAAGCTTTGAGCAAGTTATTCAGTCACCTAGAAAATCACTTTACTCCACAGTCCATCTGGTGAGTCTTTGCCTTGTTGGAATGGAGGTGTTTGATATTTATATCATTTCTCTAATCTACCAATTTAGTCCTAAGTAAAGTGAGGATATAGTTAAGAAAGAGAAAGAGCTGAATGATGAAGCCATCTCACCTTTGCAAAGAGGGGACATGGGAGAACAGAGTGCTTGGACCATCCATTAGAAGAAAAAGATCATCCCTGATTGTGGCAGCATGTGGTCGGGGAGACAGAGAAGCAGAGCCAGGTGGACTAGCTACACCATCAATAAATAGCCTTGCTGCCACACCCATTCATCTCCCTGTTTCTGACCATTTTGACTAATGAATGACTCAATAGAATGATGCTGTGGGCTCCTCACTGCCAAGGGCCATGGAAGGGCCTTCTCCCTCCTTTGGATCTCTTGCAATGTGAGTTCAGAGGCCCACAGACCTGGGAACAAAACTCTGCTTTACCCTTATGAATTGAGAAGCTTCATACAAGTTATTGTAGCTGAGCCTCAGTCTCTGCATCTTTGAAAGTAAGGACACCAGTTCCTATACATCAGAGCTGTTGTGAGGATTAAGAGAGAAAAGGTGTGCGATGTTGCCCGGCACAGTCCACAGCATTTTAAAGATGCCCAATAAATGTTAGTTTAATCCTACTTTTTCTTTGGATTATTTTTTTTCATTTAACTTTGGCTTTTTTCTCATATAAATAGAAGCTAACCTTAGGCAGAACTCGTGGTACCTAGCTTCCCATATTGGCTCCTTCCTCACAACTCAACCCCTGTACCCATCCTTTTCTGGGACTGGGGACCCTCCACACTGCACCCACCAGAACCCTCTGTGGATCATGTGCACTTGCACATGCTCTTAGCCTGAGCCTTAATTCTGTCTGGATTCTTCCTGACTTTCTTATCTCTGGGATCATACACTTTCCTACTGATCACTGCCCTGATCCAGCCTTGCCCTCTCCTCCAAACCACGATAGAGAAAGCTGCTAAACTGTGGAATTGCTGAATTCTGCTTCCAGAAAAAAATACAGTCACAGATTTTTTTCCCTACTTAAAGGACAAAACCCCAGTGGCTGTGCGAAACAGGCAACACTTTGCGCAGCTCGCTCCTGCTGCCCTCTCAGCCCCTTCTTCAGGTGCTGGTAGGTTCCGCGACACTGTTCTGTTCCACCCGCTGTGGCTTTTCCTTTGCAGTTCATTCATCTCACTCCAGAATACCCTCCCCCTTAGTCTTTCTTCCCCTAGAAAACTACTCCCTGAGCCCTGTTCCTGCTTCCTCCTCTGGGAGCCTACACACCTCTCCCCCTTACCTCCATCATGACTTGCCTTTACCTCCGCCTCTAGCCAAGGTCAGTGGCTTTGACTTTAATTTATACACACATCAGTTACAACACTTACACCACTTATCCTCGAAGGGGGTCAGTTATTCACATACGTGTCTGCTTTTCCCTCGACTGTGAGTTCCTTGGAGTTGAGGCTACAGCTGTATTTCTTTCTAGCACATTGCCTAGTACATAGGACAGCCTCAAAAGTATTCGTTAAATATCCAGACATTTTTCTGGGCCTCCAGGGAAGGGATAATTGAGTCAGGATTTCCAGGCTTTGGAACATGTCGCTTTCAGCTAACACCAAGATACCTCAAGGAAGAGCTTCCATTTTTGTGTTTTTCACTGTCAGCATTTCACTTGTTATTTGGCATTTTATAACCTGAGCCTATATAAAACATTAGCTAATGAATCAGGATTGTAATTAGATAAGAGCACAAGTGCTTTTTTTTTTTTTAAACAAAACAAAACACAACACTGTATATTCTTTCTGATTGGTGTTTCTGGATTCTTTAGATATATTCGTAGAAGTGGGATCACTGGGTATTGAAGTTTTAGAGAGCTCCCAGTTGTTTCTGATGAACAGCCAGGGCTGAGCAACACTGGGATTGGCTGATGCTACTGGGGAACTTCAGGAACGAAGTTCAGGGGTCTGGACCTCCAGGTTGTTTCTCTTTCAGATATTCTCACCGCCCTGCAGTGCACATAGAGAATTCTCCTTGATCTCGTGGATAGGAGCTGTGCAATGACACACACAGAGACTCCTCCCAAAGACAAATCATGAGTTATTAGAGTTGGTGCAGTTTACATACACATAAGGAAGAAAACTTACCTGCAACACAATCTGCACAGGCCCTTCCATTATTATAAAGAATCATGTTAGCCTCCCTACCTCCACTCCCTCATTCAACTCTCCCTTCCAGGCTGTGAACTTAGGTCTTCCTGCATAAAATGAGCTCCGAATGCAGAGCTCCCTAGCTGCCACAGCTTTGAAACATCTTCTTTAAACTTTAACATGCACATGAGTCACCTGAGGAGTCTTGTTAAAATGCTGATTCTGTAGGTCTGAGGAGGGGCCCAAATTCGGAATTTCTAACCAGATCTTAGGTGATGGTGATGCTGCTGCTGGTCCATCTGTCTATAGGTCTTAGATCAGACCAGCTTCTGGCCACAGATCCCCTATGTGATGGCTAAAGGCAGGCGAGGAGCCATGTGGGAGTTTAAGATGATGCCATGAAGTCTACCCAGAGGTAGACTGGGGTCAGAGGGGAGGGTGCAGCCAGTTTTCCTTGCCACAGAGAATCTTCATCCAGTAAACTTGCCTCTCAGGTCAGGGTCCTCTCAGCACCCTCAGCTTGTGGCAGGGCATGAGGCTTGCTGGAGAGGCACCAGTTGGTTTTTGCTCCAGCTGAGAACTTCCCTCCTTGGTTCCATTGGCTGATTGACTTTGATGCTGGTTCTGATGGCATCAAAATCACTGTGGTTTAAGGCATGAACATCTTTAGGATAGGAGAATTTAATAAGCTCAGGAAACAAGCACCAGTGAGTATACAAAAAGGCTACTTATTTATAGTAACACCATAACAGCTAATTTACTTAAATATATGAATCAAGAAATACCAAGAAGTCAAAGAAAACTAAGAACTTCTAAGTTGAGAAATGTATACTGACTCTTCTTACAGGAGTATGAACATCTGTTTTGACACAATAAGCTGCTTCTTGATTTTTTTTAACAGTTAATACACTGGCAAAGACACTGCATTATTATTTTCCTACTCAGTAATTTGCTAGAACTATTGTGTCTTGAATCCATCTGATCTTTGATAGTCAATCAGACTCCTGTTCTTAGAATGGCTTGAAGATACCCATCCAACACTCCTTTTTATTAACGAGATGTATATCATTGTTACTTGAGTTTAGCTCTTTCTGGTTAACTACTTAAAGGGGTCATTTATTTGAACTACAATAACATTAGGGTTGTAAAGAAAAGGGTGATTTCCCTTCATCAAATCAAACTCTGTACTCTAAGGTTGGAAAGGGAGGGAAATTCACCTTGTGGAGAAGGACAGCTGAACTCCCCAGCCCTGGATCTTCTCTGTTCTCTACTTCCCTGCCAAGACCCACTTTCTCTTTCTGGAAACTTCCCTAGCTGCCATTGACTGCCTAGCGCTACAGGCAGGTCCTAGATGCTGGATGGCTCCCTCTTAACATTCTTTCCTCATGTGGAACCAAGGGTGTACCTCCAACCAGCTTAGCAGTATAGTTAAGAAGATGGGAATATTTAAGCAAACCTTTACTAAAGACTGGGGCAGCGAATCTCAGCTGGAGAGCCCATTTAATATCAGATAACAGGGTCCTAATTTCAAAGATTTTGCTTTAGTACATGTGCGATGATTCTGGATGATTCTAATCTGTCCATGGACTACACTTTGAGAAATGCTAGTTTACAGATTAAAAATAAAAATAAAAGAGGCCCTGGCTGGGTATCTCAGTTGGTTAGGGCATCGTCCTGATATGCCAAGCTTGTGGGTTTGATCCCTGGTCAGGGCACATACAAGAAGCAACCAATGAGTGCATAAATAATGGAACAACAAATCAATGTTTCTTCTCTCTCTCTTTTCCCCTCTCTCTTTAAAAATCAATCAATTAAAATATAGATAAAAATAGAAGTAAACTGAGAATAGTATACAAAAAATAGTATCAGGTTGCACACTTATGCTCTGAGGCTCTGAGAGTCCACCATGTCTTATTTCCAGGTCTGGCTCTCTTTTCTCTTCTAATTCTAGACCCAGATGGTGAGATTCAGAAACAGAAAGGTGTGCCATGGTTCATTAAAAGATAAATAAAACTTACAAATTCATACAACTCTTGAATATTAAACAAGAAGGTTTTCTTGGTCTGCATTTTTGCTTTTCCCACCTTATTTTGCTGGTTACTCCCAAATATTCTCCATCTTCCACAATGAAATGGAAAATCTACCTCTTGGGCATGCAGCAGCACATGCATGGTACCCCAGAAGTATGGCCCCTCCCTCCCAAAGGTCACATTCTAAGCAGGCTAAACAAAGTAAAATAAAATTGTTCCTAGGCATTCTCCCCCGTAATAAAAAGTAAGCTGCCTAAAATCTTCTGGAATGAGAAGTATAAATAAGAATTGCATGCTGTGTGCAGCAGGCAGTGGATCAGATTCAGAATGCTTTGCAATTCTCCTCTTCCTAGTGACAAAAGGAAAACACTAATCATTACATAAATAATGTTTGTTTAAAGGCTAAAGAAATAGACTGATGTTTGAGAAATAAGTGTACCAGTTTTAAAGTCTCTTTCTAATTTGGTTACTTTTTCATTGTGGCCCTTAGGTTTCCCAAATTATCATATTATTGAAAATAAAATATTCTTTGCCCAAGTGTAAACTTAACACAAGGGGGGAAAATGCAAGTTTACTGAAACTCAAGAACCCTGGGATTTGAGAGTATGAAACTTGAATTGAAAGCAGGTTCATGGATTTGCGACATGATGTTGCATTGCTAAAACATTTTATTATGACCTAGAAAACAAAAATGTTTTAGTCTGAGCATATTCTGTTTGAGATCCCTGGACTCAGGTAATGGAAATGTGAGAAGTTGTATTATTACATTTTGCTGGAACAAACTCTGTTAGAAGCAGGGTTGATAAACTGGCCCTCCTGCTGAATCAAGGCTTTAAGCACTAGTTGCTGAATAGTGGGGACAGATAGAGGGACAGGTTAGTAGCTGGGACTGTGGTGGTTGGGGCACTTGGGGACAGCTTAAGGCAGGAACTCTTTACCAACTGATTTAGAAGTGCAGTGTTAGAATATTCTCTACCAACCCTAATCTGAATTAGAAACAAAGAGAAGCATAATTATCAATCCCAGCCTCCACATGGGAGAAGTAAAGGGAAAAGACAGAGAAGGAAGAGAGAAAGGAAAAGGAGTTGAGGAGGATGTCTGGTACTGTGCACCTGAACAGCATCTCACCATAGTGCTACTGAAGTTTGACAAATCAATTTTTGTTAAGCCCAATTTTTGAAGCCATGGCATTGTTCTGAAGGAACAAATGGGAGGGGTGCAATCTTAAATTAAATGAACGTTAAGCACTTAACCTACTTGAAATAACAGCAATAAATTTGGGCCTGTCATGGTCTGATACATACATTTTCCACTTTGATGTAGCCAATTATATGGTCTGGAGTAGTTACTAGCAAAAACCTCTTAAAGCAGACACCAGAAGGGAAATAACAGATCAACTACAGTTTAAGCTCTAATTTCGTTATTTTTGAACTGGTAGGAGAGAAAGTCAAAGGAAATAATGTAATTTGTAGTATATGAAGCGCTGATGTATATATGGCCCATGATGAGTTACGGTTACATGAAAGTCCATGAAGAAATCAATGAGCAGGAACATCATCTCTCCAAACAAATAAGGAACAGCTACATTTCACTAAGAAGACTGGGGCCTGGTGGAAAAAGGCATAGAGTTTGTCCTTGACCATGATTTCAGTACCAATCATGAAACTGTCTCTTAAATGCTTTGTAATCAGCAGAAATTTTACTAAGCATCAATTTTTCTTTCTAAAAAAACCTCAGAGTTGGCGTGAGGATTCAATGAAATAATACACATTATTCATAAGTGATTATCCACTGCTAGCTATGATGACCATCAAAATTAAGTAGTCAAACATGAAGGAGTCAGGAAAATGAGGAAGTTGGTTATAATGTTATGAAATGTTATTTTTTTCAGTTATATCCCTTATATTAATTCAGCAGGTGATTTCCAGACATTTTGCCCACCTGATTCTGTTCTTGTCAGCATGCCACTGTCTAAAAATTTATGAGTGATCAGAGTGATAGAGTAAACTAAGCTTTCTTACTAAGATATTCAAAGGGGGGGGGGGAGTACCTAAATCTTTTCTTTCCAGAGTCCATGTGGCAGAAATATTCAAAGAAAAATAATCCTGAAGTAGGAAACAGGTATTAATTAATGTTTTACTCATATGGTTAAAAAAAAGTAACACAAATTTTAATAAGTTCCAGAGATCAAGAAATTTTCTTTTTAAGTTTAGCCTCAAGTAACAGGTAAAATGTATGAGTTAATATTTGGAATCTGACAAAGGAAACTGTAGAGACAAGAGGAATAGGTCATCCAGCGCTGAAGTAGTCCCAGGAGAAATGAGATCACGGGTCACATTGAACTAAGCTGAAAATGCAGTTTCCAACCCTGGGCATCAGGTCTGACAAGTGTGTTGGGGCACTGTTGCTTGCTGTTTGAGGAAAAGGTCACTGTTCTGGGCCTGGGCTCTCTGCAGGCTTCTTGACTGTCTTCCATGGATCTGTCATCGAAGAGAAGCTGATGCATTGGAAGGAGCTATCTCAGTAGGATTAGGCTTGTTTGCTTTCATATTATAAGAAACTCAGCCACCAGTTAGCACATTATGCACAGAAATGTACCCATTATAGCATTTTATTGCCTCTGTGAGGTTAGGCAAAACAGCCCTTCAAGAATCTGGAAGCTTTTGGACTTAAGAAGTTCTTTCATAGACTCACCTAACAACTAATGAGAGAGCTTCTCCATCATGTCTGAGTGGTATTTTTCTTCCAAACACGATTTTCTAGCTCTTCAAAATTGTGACCTTTAAATTTTCTCACAAGTCACATCTTGTATACTTTAAACGATGTTGGTGCTTCTGTGAGATTTCCATGGGAAATTCTCAAAATGTGTGCAGTATGGATCGAACAGGGCAGAGCCAATGAAGTAAGACACAGAGGGATGGATCAGTTGGGAGGATCCTGTCCATTCTTCATTCATTTTTGCATTCAGTTAGTACATATGGACCATTTGTATGCCCGCTGGGGAGCCGGAGGCAGGGACTCGGCAGCTGGGATGCTGCGTGTTGAGGGTTCTGTGAGATACACGCTTGGGTGACAAAGAAGGCTCCGAGTGAATGAATGGAATCCCACAAACAGACGCATAGGTTGTGGGGTGGGGGAATGACATACTTTTAGTCACCCAGGATGGAAAGGAAATAAAACCCTGAACTAATCTGGAAGCTCTCACAGGAAAAGTCCCTGAAGTTCTTCAGGGGATCTCAGAGCAGACACAGCAGTGCTCCTGGTACTCTAGTTGGCAACACTGAGCTTATCTTGTGAGTTGGGGAAGGTAAGCCAAGAAAGCAAACAGGGTCTGACCGAAAACAAGAGTCAGGGCTACGCAGACAGCTCTGTGATAAAGGCTCTACGTCACGGGAGTGCGTGGGCTTCTAAGGAAGCGGCGACGGTGATGGAAACGGGCAGGAACAGATGTCAGCTTTCCGGGCCGCCGCATGGCGTGCTGGGCGCAGTCCAGCCTCTCAGCAGCCACCTGACGTTAATCAAACTCCAGTTTATCTCTAATTTAGCGCTTGCTGATCCTGTTGTTCCCTGCCACCTGGTTTCCTTTTACTTACTAATCCTCATTGGGGGTTCAGCTGGTGGGACAAACATCTGGACTCAGAGAATTTCTTCCAGCCCGTTTGCAAGTAGAGGGGTTGGGGGCAGTGGGTTATGGCAGGAGCTCCCCTCGCTCGGTAACTCCTCTGATCTGCCCTCCTGACCTGGGAGGCTGAGTGGGTAAGAGTCTCGCCCCACCCCCTGAGCTGTGCGAGACCTGCAGCAGTCGTTTCATCTCTAGATCTGAGATTAATTGTATTTATTTTGCTCTTCATTCCAGTGGGTGTGCAAAACAATCTCAGACAGGTTAGGGTCTCTCCCTGCCTTTCTTCTGGGCCTGTGATTCTGTCCTGGGGATTGGCTCAGTGCCAGGGCTGCCCTCCCTCCCCTTTGGCCTTGAGCCCCCCTCCATGCAGGTCCCGCCCCCCCATGTCCTCCTTGGGGCCGGCTCGGGCTGTCTGTGCTCTCTGCAGCCCCTGCACTGTGCTCGGGCCCCAAGGAACTCTGTGAAGCTGCCTCAGGCTCATCTGCGCGGGCTTCCTACTCAGCCACCCAGCTCGAGCTGAGCTCAGGGACCTGGGGCTGGGGAGACATTGCTGCCTCCCTGAGCCACGCTTCTGCCCTCAGACTCGCTGTCCCGGGCCTATCCAGGGTATCTGCCCATAGCGCCTCTTGGGGACTCACGTCAGTGTCTGGCTGTCTTCCTTCTCTCAGAGACTGTTGCCCACGGGCTGGGCCTGATCACGGATGCTTCCAAAGCTGGGATTCACGCCGAGTCCTTTCTCCTTTCCTCTGAAGTTGAGCGTCTGCACTCCGTGGGGTCACAACTATTCAGAGACAGTGAATACTGCGGCTTCTCAAGGAGGTGGTCATGGGGGGAGGGGTTGAGGGAGAAGGAAATACAAGAGACAGATGCTTCCGTGAATGTCATAGTCTCATATCCACGCAGAGTTCATCCCCCCCCCCCCCCGGCGTAGACCTTCCACAGTATCAGATACTTCAGTGGCAGGACCCGCACTAGACCCTGGAGCAAGCCCTTGATTTGCTGGCAGTCACCTCTTTACCAAGTTGCCTGGTCGCATGCACAAGTCGGTCAGGTTCTGCCCTCAGGGTCACACTCAACAGATCACGTGACTCCATATTCCTCCAACAGTCCTGGCTGCCCAGGCCCCAGGTGAGCAGCCTCTAAAGGAAAATAACCCACCACAGGAGAAAGGCTTTGGCCAGCGCTGAGCAGGGAGAGGCCGCAGCCCCCCGGGAACCCAGCGGGCCCCTTGCTGCTGTCTGCTCTGTTCTCTGACAAGCTTCTGCCCCAGGGCCTCCCCACGGGCACCTCACAGCCGTGGGAGTGGGTTTGGCTACATGCCACCAGGCCCGCTGCGGACGGCCTCTGTGCCAGGACGGCCAGGCGGGCTGCTCAGCCTGGCAGCGCAGATGCCTGGGCTCCCCGCCGTGGGCTGAGATAGCGGGGCTGGCATTCCACACTCACGTGGCTGGCAGAGGCTCCCAAGATGATTTCAGTCCATACCCGAGGGGAGAGCTCTGCTAGGAGCCGTTGGTTAGCTGCTCACCAAATAGAAATTCATTAGAGGTGGAGGTAAAATCTGTGGGATGAATGACTCTTCCTCAGGCGCTCAGCTGTTGACCGTCAGCTTTCTCTGCGTTTCTATTCTTTCACAGATGCCTACTTTGTTCCCTTCCCCTCCCTTTCTCTGTCTTTTTCTCTTTCTCTTCTCTTCTTCCCCAAACATTCACTGAGCCTCTGCTATGTGCTAGGCAGCAGGCTGGGTGCCTATCATACAGGGATGAGTCGGACTCAGTCCCCAGTCTCAGGGAGCTCACAGGCAAGTGAACACATTGTTATCATGTGTTGTAGGCTATGTTCATTGTCTATTGCCGTGTAACAAGTCACTCCAAACTTTAGTGGCTTAAAATCACATTTATTGTCTCCAAGTTTCTGGGGATCAGGCATCCAGGTGCGGCCTAGCTGCGTCCTCTGGCTCAGGGCATCTCATGAGCTGACAACGTGTTGGGCTGGACAGCAGTCATCTCGAGGCTCAGCTTGGGGAAGAGTCACTTCCAAACTCATTCATCTTACTACTGGCAGGCTCCAGCCTCTGACGATGCCTTGCTGGCTGCTGGCCAGAGGCCTCCCTTGGCTCCCTGCCCATGGGCCGCCCTGTGGAGTAGCTCCTGACGTGGAGGCTGGCTTCCATTAGAAAGAGCAAGCAAGAGAGCAAGAGAGGGAAGAAGGACGCCATGGCTGTTTTGTAACTTAGTCTTAGAAGTGACATCCCATCACTTTCATCATGCTCTGTTTGTCAGAAGTGAGTCCCCGGTTCCAGCCCACCCTCAAAGGAAGGAGATTATACAAGGTGTAACTAAGTGGGAAGCAGGGATCACTGGGGGGTATGAGAGGATGCCTACCACGGAGGTGTTGCCACAATGTTGTTTGAAACATTTAAGCCTCAAGTCACCTGGCCCAAGCACAGTAAGTTAAAAAAATAAATTACCCTAACGATGCAGTGAAGAAAGCAGATGAGGAAACTTAGGGAGTGTTAGAATGAAGCCCCAAAGATAGAATAGAGGAGGTTCATTATTCCTAATCCCTGACTTTGCCAAATGTTACACCTCAGTTTCTGTCTCCATTCAAGAGTTGAGATGACTTCACCAATTCTGCTTAAGCATATCCTTTCCACCCTTCCTCCCCCCAAAAGACCAGTGTCAGTGAGTCATGTACAGATTATTCAACCAAATGTTCAATATTTAGCTCAATAACCATCCCTGTTTAGCTCCAGAAAAACAAAGGCACCACCACTTGCGATGTGTCTACTTTGACCTAATATCTTTTGTATTCAAATTTCCAACCAGGGACACCTGCGACCTTAAGAAGACTACTAGCTCACACACAGTATCCAAATGAAAGATTTCCATTCAAGAATCTAGCCTCTCAGTCTGGTTATTATTCGTTTATAGTGTCAGAGGAGGGAAAGACTGAAGGCAATCCTGGCTGGCTGCCTTGGAATAACACATTTGAAGGGAAGTCGATTGGTATCTCGGTGTCAGTTAGATGTTAGACCTATTTATAGGGGATTTGTGTTTCATTCTAAAAGATTAATAATGGATCATACAAATGGATTCTGCAGTACAATTTGTTTAAGATTTTTAAGAGTATAGTCACACTTGTGCCATAATTTTTAAAGAAACATATGCAGAATGGAAAAACTAAATATTTTATACAGAATGCATGATTTATCACCAAAGAATCTACTATTTTTATTCATATATGTTGCTGGCATTGAAATGAGTCCTTAGATTCTAACTCAGTCTCACAAGCAATAATGCAGGGGCCCATGGAAACCCTCTGCGAGGCAGGTCACAGGCAGTGAGACAGGTAAAGGAGATGCCCAGCTGCCTGGCCAGCTCCCTCATTCACTGTCGGTCCTGCACTTGCCTTCTTGCAAAAACAGCCCTGCAGTTGACCTACCTTAAAGGTCCTTGTTCATTGAAATACTGTAGCAAATTAGATTTTTTAGTACAAATATCAAATAAAATATTTATTCTATAACTCAAAATTTTATTGCTAATTTTATCAAGAAGTAATTTATTTCCATAATAAAAATAATTTCATTTGAGAGTATTCCACATAATGGACATGTCTTTTGATATTCACCTACAGTCGCATTTAGGGGATTTGGTTTTCAACCCTCAGAGCCTCAGTTATGATATTACTATTTTATTATTTTAGAATGTTTTAAATTTCACACTACAGAAAATGTGACCGCAAGTTAGAGATCACTGAGGAAGAGAAACGTGGAAACCTGTTTTAATACATCACTTATAGGGGAATGAACATGAGCATGAAAACTTTTCATTTTGCAAAACCAGTTTCCACAAGAAACATATTAGGTAAGGCTAAGGTAGTAACCACAAAAAAATAACTTAAACTTTGCCTTCATTTAAAAAATATGATAATTTATCCAAGAACTCATTTAAAGTTGTTTATATTACTCCTTTGACCACAGCAGGGGCCAGGATTGTCTGCCCCAGTTGCTGATGGGACAAGAGAGTTACAGAGGGGCTGGGTGACAGGCAGTCAGGCGCTAATAAAACCCAGGCTCTTTGATTCTCACCTGTTGCCTTTGTAAACCCAAGCGGCACCTTTTTTTTTTTTTTTTTTTTCAAATTTAGAAAGTAAGCAACTCTCATAGTTCCTTTCTCTTATGCAGACAACACATGAAAATGCAGCACAAGTCAAATCTGTAATTAACTTGGGAATTATCATCATTAGTCCCATACACTACATACGCGTTAGGGTTCTAAGTAAATTTCTAAGGAAACACTGCATTTGCCTGTGGAAATAATTACAATGTTATTTTCGGTGTTTTGGTGTTTGCTTGTTTTCATTTCTTAAAAAGTGAGCTTGAACTAAGCTGACCGTTGGGTCAGACCTCCAGCTCCCCATATTCCCCCTGTGTGGCCTCAGACAAGAAAGCATGACTCAGTTTCCCCATCAGTAAATACGGTTTCGATGAGGATAAGATGAGATAGTATTTAAAGCATCTCTCAGGGAGTCTAGTAGGTGAAAAGTCCTCAAAAAGAGTAGAGCTTATTTTAGACTGCAGACTCCTAAAGCTTACCAACAAAAACTGTATAACCCCTATGCATAATATATGAATATTTAGGGGCTGCACATCCTACAGTGCTCAAAAGAGAAAATGCCTTGTATGATTTTTCAAAAAATATTTATTTTGGAATAAGTAAATCTTGGGCTTATTTCATGTGAATGTTCTTCCAGGAGGACCATTCCAGTCATTCTGAAGAGGAGTATATGTTACCTGCAGACCTCCTTTCAAAATTGATTGTTTGAGTCATTTTGTTTGTATGCATTACAAATGAGTGCCCGCCACCACCCATTGCGGGAGAAAAATACAGATTCCACCAGTGGCCACACATCTGCTCTGGTATCGCAGGCCCAGGCTGTGACTTAGAGGGGCCATCAGAGGCTAAGCTTCCATGACTCTAAGAGAATTTGTAATGATCTTATCCTCTCCAGTAACCTATTGCCGCTGGTTTTTAAGAGATTTCAGAAGGTGAAGCCCTGTGAATAAGCAATGAGTTTCTCCCAGCTCATCAGTTTAGATCAATGGGCTCTCACTGACTCGGGATGAGAAAGGTCAGCGACCTTCAACCAGGATCCAAAAGAACAAAAATGAGCGAGGACACCAGGAAAGGACAAACTATTTTCTTATGTGACACTGAGGAAGTGATCACTGTGGCATGTGTACATCATTATGTAAATTTGTGCCATCTGCAAATGATCAGATTAGATAGAAGTTGCACATTGCCATGGTATGCAATATATAGAGTGTGTCATTATAGATTCTATTTTTAAGCAACATCCTGAGATACTTAACCAATACTTAGCTGTCATAAACTTCCTATAGATTTGTCATAGCTCAAGAAAATTGAAACTGGGAATGTTATTTTAGAGGAAATGGTGGTGTGATACAAAAGCCCTGAGAAATCCAAGTTTGTACCCTATCCTCCTACGTGTTGGTGGTGACCTTGAGCAAGTCCTTTTACTCCATTGAAGCCTCAGTTTCTTCATCTGTCAATGAGCTTCAAAATAACTCTCCCTAATAAATATGTGAGGATATTGTTTTCTAGGGCTTTTCTTAACCTCAAGTGTTTGATATTCATTTTAAATAGATATAATTTTATTTAACCACATGAGAAAATGTTCATAATATATTGTTAAATGGAAAGAGTAAGTTATTATTCATAAGATAATCTAAATTTTGTAATTAGATGATCACATCATTGTCTCCAGCCTGATTTTCTCTCTCAAGCTCTAGATTTGTACATGCAACTGTCCATTTGGCATCTCTACTTGGATCTCAAACTTTATATATCCTCAACTGAACTCCTGATATCCCCCACCTCCACCCAGTCTGCCTTTCCTCCAGCATTACCCATCTCCTCAATGACTGTTAATTTCCTCCATTCTTCAGATCACGAAAGCCAAAACTTTGGAGTCATTATTGACTCTTTTTCTCTCCTGCCCCACGTCTAATCTGTCAGCAAATCTTATTGGCTCTTCCTTCAAAATAAACCCAGATTTTACCTGTTCGTCACCTCCTCCACAGGTAACACCCAACCGAGGCTTTCTTTTCTCCCCTGGGCTATTGCCATGGCCTCCTACCTGGTCTCACTGCTACCCCTGTAGAGCCTACGTGCACCCCGCAGCCAGAGGGATCCCTTGAGACCCTGAGTCATTTCATGCCACTGCTCTGTGCAGAACCCTCCAGTGACTCCCCACCCACTCAGAGGCAAAGCCAAAGCCCTTACAATGGTCAACAAAACCCTACATGATCTGACCCCCTCAGCTCCCCACACTTGCTGGCCTTCACTCTTCTTGCCACCTCTGTTCACTCTGTTCCTGCCACATGGGCTTCCTGGATGTTCCTCAAAGAGACCAAGCCCACTGCTGCTCCAGAACCTTTGCACTTGCATCTCCCTGCCTGCTCCTCCCCAGAGACACTCATGTGGCTCCCCTTTGACCAATTTCAGGTCTCATCTCAAATGGCACCTTCTCCGTGAGGTCCTCGCTAACTCCCTATTTCACATAGCCCCCCACCCCACACTCCTCATCCCCTTCTCCTGCTTTATTTTCCTTTGTGAAGCTTATCAGCATTTGATGTGTATATTTGTGTGTGTGTTTGTGCATAATATGTATGTATAGATATAAACACAAATACATGTAATTTATTTATTGTCAGCCACTCCCTACTTGCATATAAGCTCCATAAGGGCAGGGATCTCGCTTATCACTGCTATAGCTCAATGCCTAGAACAGTGCTTGGCACAGAGAAGGCTCTCTATAAATATTTTTGGAATAAGTGAATTATTTATCTCTATTTTTCAACAAATGTTATTGAGCTCCCACCCTGTGCTAAACATTGTTCTAGGAACTTGAAATGCCACAGTAAATAAGATAGACAAAGATACTGTTCTTATGGAGCCTTATTTATATCTCTACCTATTGATCTATCTCTACATCTATACACACATCTATATATCTTTGTCTACTTACCTACCTACCTATCAGAAATGGAAATAGTGATGGAATTATGGGTGATTTTCCATATTTGTGTTCTGTACTTTCTAAATTGACCTGTCATTACTATTGTAATCAGAAACAACTAGGTAGATGGAAAAGAAGAGTGAAGGCACAGTTAAATGCAAAGGGAAACTTTAGCAAATATCCTGTGCTCATGTGAACTCAGTCAAACATCTGATTAAGTATCAAACCCTTATATTCCTGCTGTTACTGAGGCAGTGTGGCACTGAATTTAAGAGCAAGATTGCTGGAAACAAATTGCCTGGTTTTAATCTTTACCAGTTTTATGACCTTAATTAAGCTTTCTCTGTAGCTTAGTTTCCTCATCTAAAAATTGGACATAATAATAGTGTCTACTTCATAGGTTGATGTGAGAGGATTGAGTTAATATGTATAAAGTGCTTGGAACAGTGCAGGACACAACTAGTACTCAGTGATAAGTACTTATTATTGTTTTTTTGGCATTACAGTTATCTTTGTTGTTATTGAATGAAAGGGGGGATTTATCCTTCAGACCATTTCATTTAATTATACACCTATTGGATCCTAGAAAAAAACACCCATTTAGAATTTTACTCTCCCATGCAAATTTAAATAACTTTATAGTAAGGCCTTCTGTTGGTAAATTCATCAAGAATTGAAGACCAGTTCTGCAAATAGGAACAGTCTTCCCCGAAAGCCTAGTCCACTTCTCAGAACTGTCTCAGACATGGTCTGTGGAAGCTGATTTTCCAGCCACATGAGTAGAGTCAGGATATTGCCTCCTGAGCTGCCACAGAAGGGGCAGTGAAAATGAAGTTGTGTAATTGGCCCTCCACGTGAATACCTCGATGCCTGATGTGAAGTTAAATTATAATAACTAGAGAAACAATTACAGTATCTCAGAAAAATAATTAATTTAGTCCCAGATCACATTTAAAATTAATAACACTTTCATGTATTAGGAAAATATACATATTTCTTTAAAAAACGTATTCAAATGCCATTGTTTGACAAGTGGTTATTCTTTATCAAGTGCATCCTAGAAGGTTTTACTACTTTTGTATAGTTATTTATTTGTTCATTTGTTTATGTTCTCTGTATGTCTAGTCAAAACCAATTACATTATTCATTGAAAATGTTTTCATTTAGCATTTTTTCATATTCATTTACAAATAATCCAGTTAAATCCAATTAAGCAAATTGCTTAATGCAGGAATAAAGGTTAAGACATCTGTGAATTCTGTACTTCAGCAGTCATATTTATTATACCTAGGAACTTTTACAAGGCAACTACATAGAATCTGCAGAATCTCAGCATTAACCCATGTTCTCCACAACCGAAGACTAGAATGCTTGAAGGCAAGACTCCACAAGTCCACTTCCATTTCACCAGCTACACAGAAGTGACAAAGCACAAGTCCCATGTGGTAGCTTAGGTGCTCTTTGCTTATGTATTTGACATTTGACTACCTATTTTCTCTCCGGTCCACACAATACTTAGCACTCTCAAACAATTTCAATTCTTGTTGTTCCAAGAGAGATGCCAGGGTTCCATGACAAGGGGGCCACAGCGTTACCAGTCTGAAGGAAGCATCAGAGTCAGTCTGCTCCACTCATCTGCCTTCAGGCTCCGCTGCGCAATTAAGAGTCCAAACGTGCACGGTCCTCTCCCGTCTGAGCAATTGAGATGTATGTGTGATAAATGAGGTGTATTTGAACACCAGGGCGAAGTGCTTCATTCTAGTTAAGCTCAGTCCATTTTTCATGTCAGGAATTCTCCCCTCAGACCTCAGATTAGCATGAAACCAAGTCCTTTGATGACTGTCAAATGGTCCTCAGCTCATGACATCACATATTAGAAATTAATCCTGAGCAGGTGCCCCTCGGCACAGAAACCAGATGCCTCTCTGTGGGTTAAAGCAGCAGCACAAATAAACACAGCCATCTAAATGGAGAAAGAGGCAACGTTCAGAAATCTCTCTCACTGAAAGCACCTTTATACTTACTGCCAGGGACGGGTGTCCAAGGAGAGATCATAGGAGGGACAGTGTCCTGGAAGGATGTAGAATCAAAGCTAAATATTAAACACAGTCCATTAGCAGTGAAGTGGGGATTGTCCTCTCCTAAAACAGTTACTTGAGGGGCTTGAACATGAGGGGAAAAGGAAGGGGAAATTCAGGGATTTCCTGTTGGTGGTTGTCCCAGAGACAGAAAGCATGTCCCAAACCTAGGCTGCATGGTGAAGGAATTAAGAGCAGGGCTTTGCAGTAACGTGACCTGGGTTCAGATCTTGCCACTACCAGTTATTTACTGGGTGGCCACAGCTTGCTGAACCTCGTGGTTCCCCATTTATAAAATGGGGAAAATCGAGATGATGGCACCCAGCGCATAAGGTCGTTGAGATGCTTAGTGATGGGCCATGTGTGCCTGGTGTTTAGGTTGTGTCAATATAGCTGCTAGTTTCTATTCTTTGTATAGAGTAGAATAGGAGACAAATGAGTGCAAGAGACTCATCTCCTGACCTAAGGAAAATGCTAATTGCCACTAACCTGCCCTTAACCCTGCTAAATGTGAGCAACATTAAGGCATTTTACTGTCCGTCCCCCCCCCAATTCTCCCTTTACAATAACCCTTCGCTTTGCGCCCATTTCCAGTGTTCATGCTCAAGCAACTGTAGTTTTCGCAGTTGTAATCAGTGACTGCGTGCTTGCATGTTTCAGTATTTTCATTTTCCTTTGAGTCTAGGCTTCTGCAGGGCCATACATTGGGCTCTTTTGTCTGCTGTGATTGGGAAGGGCCTTAGCCCAGGACAAATCAAACCATTTTGTCAGGAAGGGCTTGAGCCTTTCCATCTTGAATTTCCACTCCAGATCACTCCTTTTGTTGCAAAGAAGTTGGTCCCAGCTTCAGTCTTTCCAAAACGAATGAAAATAGACAAGGTCCCAACCTCCAAGTGTTCACAATCTCATTCAATCCGAATGGATGCAGACCAGACATAACCTAGGCAAACAAGTTTTGAAAATTGCAGATATTAAATTGTGCAGCCTGGGCAAGCGTAAGGGGCGAACACACTCATGGCTTGGCGGGGTGGGCTCACTTCCGAAATGCAGAGACCGGGGGTGGGGGGGAATAGTGCTCCTTATCTCAGCCTTTCTCCTGTCTCTCTATTGAACATTTAGTATTTCATCTTATCCTTGGCCTTCAGACATAAAAAGTAATAAAGAAAAATAGAAGATCTTGGCCCTCAAACAATGGATGAGATTATTATAACTGATGCACAAATATCACAGTACATGAAATGTGCATGCAATATGACATTTTCATGAGTACTGAGGATGGAAAATAGTAAACATTTGTGGTTTACCATTCCCTTTTGAGATAATATGTCCCACTGGAATGGCACCCATACCCATGGAGCATTCCAGCTCTCAGCAGCCATAGTGTCCTCTAAGGCCATTTCGGGGAGAACTCCACCTCAGGAATCTGTAAAACTCCCAGGAATAACACTCCAGCTTGCAGCAAAGACTATTGCATTGCCACCTGACTCTATGTTTAAAGCTATAATTTAGCATCATTACCCAGTCAGAAGGGGAACACAGTATCGCTGTACCTTAATTTTGTTTCAATAACGTTCAAATAGGAAAATAACTTTGCTCACTGTGACCTCTCATGCAGTATATACTCTATCTCATTTGAAAGTCATATGTATTTAAATTTAAACCACATAGCTCTCAAGCATAATATTTTTTAGCTCCTGAGAATAAGCACATAGTTAGCAGAAGGAAAGGACCTGGTCCCTGGAGTACTGCAGGAAACCTGCAAGGGAAGCAGAAAGTCATAGTTGTGTTGTGGGTAATCCAATACCTGGGCAGGTTGATGGTACTCCTGAATTTAAATGGAAAATTTTTAGACATTTCTCTGGTGAATAAAAGTCTTTTGCATGTGTGATTAGTGATTTTAACAATTCCCGTGCCCAGTAAGTGGCATCTCAGAGTCACCTGACTACCTTAATAGAAGTCCTTTATAGAAGAAGCTGTCTGGAGAATATAAAAAAGCAATCCCCCTCAAAAAAAATCAATAATTCAAAAATTGTAGCTGGTGCCATTTTAGTGGCTGACAATTTTGAGCAGACTTTTCATTTTCCTTAACAAATTGACAAGTAGAAATGGCTATAGCAACAACATTGGGAAGGCACAAGAGATGCTTAAAGGTTGAATCCCCCCTCCTCCCAGTCTCAAACTCTGCAGACAGTTAAACCAGAAATGCAAAGGAACTCTGTCGTAATTCATTCATGAAGTTGAGATACATATTTTTTCCTGTTCTTGAAACAGAAAGATCTTTTAGCAAAAATAAATGAGTCAAAATTTTTGATGGCAATCTTTTCCTACAGGGTCCCTTTCCCTACCCTGAACCCCAAGGTTCAATGGTTCTTTCCTCATCAAAGCTGCTTTCAGGGTTGTGTTTATACATGTGTTTGGGTTTTTACAGTTATACCTGCGCCCTGACTGGTTGTGGTGGTGGTGTTTGGAGAGAGCTTCACCCTTTGCTTGTTTACCTTTACTTGCAAATAAAGTTTGTCTAGGAAAGCAGCATAGGGGAATGGAAGAGGCACCCACTTTGGAGCCAACATGCCCTGGATGTAATTTCAACTCTGACATTTATTGAGTGTGACCTCAGACTAATTAATCTACATTAGCTACTAGAGATGATAAATACCCATTCTGCATACCTCCCAGGTTGGAGTGAGAATTCAAAGGGAACATAAATCTACTAACACATTGCCCAGTATATAAAACATGCTCAATATGGCCCATTCCCCACCACAATTTGCTCCTTCACAAAGGAAATGCTGTAATTATAGCCCCAAGCTTTTTTGGTGAAGCATTAGTGGGTAGATTTCTTGCTACGGATCTTTACGGTTTATTTGTCCATTTTGTTGTTGATGGACACTAGGGTTGTTTCCAGTGTTGAGTTACTCTTGTACATGTATTTTTGTGAATATATACGGTTATTTCTCTTAGATGTATATGAGTAGAAACTTAGCCTAGTTCCTCCACCAGCCTTCACTGGACTGAGATGCACGCTGTAAATTCACATTTCACTGTAGGAAAGAGAGGGCCCTGGGGTTGGGGGGGGAGCTTCTTAACACAGTTCAGAAAACAGAATCCACAGAAAATCTTGGGCCATGAGTGATATAGTTAATTTAATTTAAGTTTAAACAAGTGTCATTTAATTTAAGAAAAAAATGGTTGTTTCGTCTTACATCAAATTTATGTCCAAGCCTTCACATTCCTTTGTCTTCCATCAATCATAATATTTTTGTCAATTCTCAAGTTGCCCCAACTGTCACATCATAGCAGATTAACTCTTAGGCATGAAAATGATTTACAAACAAGTCGTGTTGTAAAGGTCAAAGATATACTAAATGTCAATAAAGTTGTTTCCATTTTGGAAAGAAATAAAATATATTGAATTTTATGAAAAATGAAGTTTTCATAAACAAGGACAATATAATGCAAACTTCAACTCCCATGGGCAGTTGGTGCCTCTGGCTGCAGTTTCCCAGCTTAGGACTGAAATCCTCCCTCCTGTTTTAGGATGGTGAGTGTTGCCGAATTCCCGCTCTGGCAAAAGGGGACTTGACCTTGAGCTGGCTCTCCCCCCGCACTCACCCTCCTCTGGTGTTGGTGCTGAACCACAGCTCCGGGGTTTCCACTGTTGAAGCTACTCAGGGAGGGAGGCTCATGGCACAAGGTCAGGGAGAAGGAGCGGAGTCCACAAAAGAAGAGGTTTTCAAGGAAAATCCCCAAGAAGTTAAGAATGCGGTTGTAAAGTACAATCGTTTGTAAATTGCTGTGAAGTGGCTTATATTCTGCCTGAAATTATTTCTTAACACTGATATGATCAATAATACCAAAAGCTCACTGCCAGGCTTGTAAGCTTTAGCACTCAGAGGGCATATTTATCATTCCACAGGGCATGGAAGAGGGGAGGGTTCTGGTGTGGTATCTGTCCATTCAGAACCCACGAAGCAGAGGCCGGTGAGCAGGACCGAACCAGGCCACTAGGAAGGGAGGGAGACGTGATACACAAGAAGCCAAAGGGTTGGTCCTGACTTCTAGAATCAGAATTAAAGCCCTGGCTGAATGGTGCCTCTCCCATCATTCCTTCTCAAAGGGTCAAGGGAATTCGTTAGAGATAGCATGGCCCTGGGAGGCAGCAGGCATGGGTTCAAGTCTGACTTGCCACTTAGCAGCTCTGTGATTTTGTGAATATTAACTTCCTGAGCTGTAGTTTCAGCCGCCACCAGAGGATCACTGTGAGGGAAGTTCAACAAACATGGGTACCTGTCCCCTCCCCGTCCACACCCCTCCCCCAGTCTATTTTTCTGCTCAGATACCCTGAGCATTTTAATATATCATTTCTTTCTCTCAAGATCATCTTGCATGCTGACTGTTGTTTCACTTCCTGAGACATGATTCTATTTAGAGAAAAATGGGATACTTCACACTAGGATCTACAATAGCTTTTGAAATTTTATAGAAATGCAATTTGAAAGGGAGGTTCTCAGGGTAGATTTTTCCCATGTGAAAAAGAAACCAGGTGAACTGGGGCTTAAATTAATTACAATGTTGATCAATTTTAGTAAAAAACAAAACAAAACAAAAAAACCCAAACAATTTTGCAGAAAAATACTCAGTAGAGCCAATAGGCGTTGAAGTGAATTATAATGGTCAGTCTAACTCTGCATGCACTATAAGCACAGGCCAACCACATTTTCTGCAGAAAAGCTATCTTTACAGCCAGGAGGCAATGAAACAAGGATAGTGGATCTATAAATCTTTTTCCTTAGAGAATGCTGGAAATGATTTCAAACTGATTGTAGTGCAGCAAAGTGTTGACCAAACCTTGTGATTTATTTTTCCATTCTTTAAACAAATGTTCATTGATCACCTACCCTAGACCAGGCATGAGGTTTAGCATAAATCACTTGCATCATCCCTGTCCTGGAGGACCTCACTAGTCTCCAGAAAACCAGAGACTTACAGTTATTTATTATAATAATAGAATGTGAAAAGAGAGATTACAGATTTGATACAAGACACTGGGGAACATAGAAAAGAGCATTTTGGAGGAAAGGAATTTCTCCATTGAGGGAAAAAAAATCTGAGAAAATAACACTGAATAAAGAGTAGGATATTGGATGGTAAGAGTGTGGCCTTGGGTAACTTCTGTATGCCTCAGTGTACTCAGCTGTAAAATGAGAATAATATTCTTTAGCCTTAAGATTGTTGGCAGGATTAAATGAGTTAAAATAGTGGTTTTCAAACTTGAGTGCACATCAGAATCACCTGCAATTAAGGCTTAGCACAGTTGGCTGTGAAGCAGAGTTTCTGATTTAGTATTTCTAGGGTGAGAATCTAGAATTTGCCTTTCTAACTTCCAGGTGACACTGATGCTGGCACACAAGGTGCAACACTTTGAGAACCAGAGTTAACACAGGCGAGGGGCTCAGAACAAGTCCTGGCATGTGGCAAACACTAAATAAATGTGCACCCCTATTTATGGGCTTTAAAAGCGTGAGTATGAGTTTGCCAGGTGGAAGAAGATACTCCAAGAAGAGGGACTCTCTAATCTAAGAACGCTCTAACCAGAAGAAACTGCATGATGTTTCTGGGATAAATGAGAGATTTGGTGTAGCTGGAATATAGGTTAGGGAGTGCTGAGATGAGAGTGTGAAAGGATATTAGAGAACAGTTTGTGAATGACTGTGAGTGCCCAGAAACTAAATCATGACTTGATGGGCCCCTTATATTACAATTGTTCTCTCCCAGGTCTTATCTCTTTTATAAGACTCCAGCTGCTGGAGGGCAGGCGTGAGACCACAGAGTGAGTTTTTCATAAATGCTTATGGCTGAATGCATATTAGTAGAAAGGATGAAATTTGTGCCAATTATAAAGAGCAATAGCTGAGCAATTAGCAACTTTCTAACTTGAAATACCCAGGCAGCCCCAAGTTGCTTAGGTCAAACAAGAATTCCAGGCAGCTGAGCAGATGAAAACTGTCTCCTTTCATTATTTCATCCCAACAGAACAGGGAAAACCCGCAAAGCAATTATATCTACTGAAAAACAATTATAGCTGGGCAGGGGCAGAACACAAAAGCCTTGGAAATTTCCCGAGAGCCAGGGTATATGAAATCCAGACAGAATGAATCACCCTTGTTGCCGGCGACCCTTAAATGGAGAGCTCAATCTCATTTTTACTCTCCATAAAGAATAGTTCGGAGAGGCTTGGGGAAGTGGGAGTCAAAAGCCTCTTGGATTTTGAGGGGGACCTCACTGTCAAAAAAACAAAAAAGAAAAAATGCAAAACGAAGGTTACAAAAGCTAAAGTGCTTTTAAATGTTTAAGTCCTATAACTTCGCCCTTTTAACATAAAATGTAAATTGTCAAATAATTGTTTTCATGGAATAATAGAATTTATGTTTGAAAACACACGCTCAGCTTTGAGGATATGTTGTCAGGCTGTGTGATGAAGACAGGTTATTTCCATCTTTTCTCTGCATCCCTGAGACTGTGTGTATGGCCTCCAGAAGAGGAATGTCAAAGGTCTAACTATGAGGCCTGGCACAATGGCCTTTTCAGCCCCCACTGTGATAGGCTTTGGCCGGCAAACAAAAGAAATATAACTTACCTCAGGTATCCCTCGGAGGAAGGGGTCTTAAGGGCTTCTGTCTGATCTGTACAGGCCAGAAAAGGGAAGAGCTCCCTGGCTGTGCCTGTCCTGTGTGAAAACAGAGTGGGTTATTGAAGATCTAGAAGTTAAGAGGAGCCAAATGTCCTGGGTTAGACTCTTGACACTGTCATCAGGGGCATGTCACCCAACTTCTCTATATCTCAGTTTCTTCATCTGTAAAATGGGTGTGATAATAGTACCTACCTTATAGAGTTGTGACCAATAGATGGGTTATGTCTTACATGTCATCACCCAATCGGCAGTAATCAGATGCCTACCAGCTGTGTGGCCTTAGGAAACTCACTTAACCTCTCTGAGCCTCAGTTTTCTCAGGAAATGAGGGGGCGAGATGAGTTTATCAAGAACCTTCCTAATCTTAAACTTTTTGATTCTGTGACTCTGCTATGAATGTTGCCTTAAACTAGGCAAAGAAATAAAGGGATGGACAGGAGAAAGAGACTAACTTTTGTCATCTCACTAATTCTGGTCACAAATTCCTGAGCTACTTCAGAGTTTGAACCACACCCAACATTTTATGTGCCTTGGGAAACTTGATTTGTTCATGACAGTTTGCACATAGTGTTTATTTGTCAAACAGCATTTTTTAGAAGGTACACCAATATTGAGGTTAAATTCCTAGCATAGGTAGTTCCAGTCTAAAAGCTTTATGTAGGAGAAATTACAGCAGAAATAAAAGCTTTTATGGTCAAATGGGTAGAGAACTTAAAGGCAGGATTCCATCCTTAGCAAGCCTGCGGCATCACTGAGTCTTAGGAGCCAGTGTCCCTTTGCCCTTCCCCTAGAGACAGGCAGAAGGCAGTGCAGCGGTAAATGGCACGAATGTTCGTTCCATTGAGACAGATATGGGTGCCATGCCCAGCTCTGCGACTTATGGCTGTTTGGCCTTGACCATGTTACTCAACTTTTTAAAGCCTCACTTTTCTTATACGTAAAGTAGGAGTATTAACAACAACACCTGCTCCTAAGTGGTTGTAAAGGTTAGATATTTTTAATGTAGATTGAGTGATTAGTGTGATGTTCAGAGTAAGTGCTCAATGAAAGTGAGCTTTCATGATAAGCAACATAAAGAAAGTAAAAATGTTAAACAAATATCATTCCTGTAATGTAAATATACAAGAACTATATGCAAAAAAAACAAAAGCTCAAAATAATTTTGCAGGTAAGGCAGAAAGGCCTGCATGCTTTGAGTTCAGTGTCTTAAATTCATTCTGAGGATGCTGTCATTTATTCTTATAACAGTTCTTTATGGAACATCTCCTATCTGTGGGGCTCTATAAGCTTGAGGTCCCATAATCTGATCTGTAGGATTATCCATAGGCAGTTGGAAATACCCAAATAGAACTCAAGCAAGCTAGAGGCAATATGTGAGCAATAGCAAAAAATAGCAGAAGGCACTGGAGTGGATGAACTCATACCCAGGAGGAGAGAGCAGTGAGAGGTAGAAGAACTAAGGATGAGCCCTGGAGCCCAGCATTTAAGAGGGGGACAGAATGCCTGGTCGGGTGTGGCTCAGCAGTTGAGCACCCACCTATGACCCAGGAGATTGTGGTTCGAGTCCCGGTCAGGGCACATGCCGAGGTTGTGGGCTTGATCCCCAGTGGGCGTTGTACTGAAGGCAGCCGATCCATGACTCTCTCTCATCATTGATGTTTCTACCTCTCTCCTTCTCCCTTCCTCTCTCTGAAATCAATAAAATATATTTTAAAAAAAGAATGTAAGAGGCTTGAGGGAGACACAAAGCACTGATAATAGAATAATGGCCCAAGGAGACAGAAGGAGATGTGATTAAAGACATTGGTGGGTAGAAGAAAGGATACATTTTCCTCAGATGGGAGTAGGAATCTTGTTTCATTGCAAATAACAGAAGTTAATCCCTGGTTTGCAGAATGAAGCAACTTCCTGAAACAAATAAGGGAAGTTAATTGGCTCAGAAAAGTTTAAGGATGGGGTTAGTTTTAAGAACAGCTGGATCCAGGAGGCTAGGACTTAATCTCCCTCCAGTTCTTAGTTCTGCATTTTTCTGTTTGGCTTTACCCTCTGACATAGAGACTCTCAGGAGGCATTCTCTTCTCATCGGAATAAAATTCTCAGAACAAATTCTTGTTGGCCAAATTGAGTCACATGCCCATTTCTGACCAATGATTCCAGTTAGATGGAAAGAAGAGTTGATTGGCTGGACAGGGTCACATGCCCATGTCTTGAGTTAGAGGCAGGATGAGCCACTCTGAAGCCATGTGAACTGAGAGTGAGGGACTTTTCCAGAAAAACCAGGGTGCTGCTAGGAGAAAGGTGGGGGAGAGTGCTGGGTTGGCTCAAATAAATAAATAAAATAAATAAATAAATATTATAACAAGCAAAGCAGATGTCCACTATCACTGTGACCAGAAGATGAGGACACTATGGAGGAGGTCCAGGCTGGTGGCCTGTGTTTTGTGGGCGAGGGAGGAGGCCTGACTTGGCAGTGCTGTGCAAGCTTAGTAGCAGCCTCCACACACCTCAGCACTTCCACCCCTCACCCCCAACTCCCCTTTTTCCATTCCTTCAGAAGCGAGGGGGGATGAAAGTTGATAAGGTGACTTGAAAGAAATGCATATCAGGAGATGGAAAGAGGTCCTGTGCAGAGGTGGAAATACCTGCAGGTAGTAGGAGGGAAAGAAGCAAAGAAAACTCAAACCATGTCAATCTGGGAAAATAGCTCTTTAAGTATATTAGTTATGGAAAGAAAGGCCCAGTAAAGATTCCAGAAGAACAAGCTAAGCTCACAGAAAGTGCTGAGAACAGCTGGTTTATTCCCAGAGTGTCTTCCTATTTTTATAACTTCCCTCAATTCTTCTTCAGACAGGAATGGCTGGTCCCAATGGTGTTGCATGGAGAGAGATACCGTCATTGTCAATATTCATGGGAACATGTCCAGGGAGGTGCTATGGAAAGTGCTGGTGAGCAAGGGGAGGTGGCCTCACTGGCTTTTTGAACTGGGATGATTAATGGCACATGGACATGCAGAAAAGCTTTACCTTCAGAGCACATTTCAGAATGAGAAAGCAAGCAAAGCTGATTATGGGGAAAATGAATTGCTGGGGCCAGGTTGTAGGAACAAACCCAGGGGAGAAGTAAAGGTTACGAGCTCTTCAGAATCTGAATGCCCCAGAGCACAGAAATGGATGCTGCGTATGTTTACGTTGGCCGGCTAGGGCAGCCCCGTGGCTCCGGAGCAAAGGGCGGAGGAGGTGGGAGTGGGAGCCCCTGTGCTGAGGAGCTGCTCCCGCCTGTGGAGTTCACACAGAAAGAAGGCAGCTGCCTCCAGCTCAGAGCCTGGAGGAGGCCCCGACCACACTCATCCAGAATTTTGCCCCTTGAATTTGGGCATTGAACCATAAATGTTTGGATGTTTCCAGAAAACCTGCTCCTTCAGGTTGCCCTGTCTATCTTCTCTTAGCTCTTCTGGGCCAGTTTAAATCTGGCCCCTTTCGTGAGCCCTTCTCTGGACATCCATGTTCCAGGGCTCCCTCCCCCTTCCTCTGAACCCCAGTGGTGAATCATTCATTCAACATTTAAATTGGAACCTGCTTCACTGTTTCCCTTTCCATGTGCATCCACCTCATCTCCGGGGGTCAGAGAGGGTAAGTCGTGAAGGACACCGTCATTGACTAGATCATTTTGGGGTCTCTAGAACTCAGCACAGTACCTAGTAGATAGCTGATGCTCAGGAAATGTTTATTGATTGGATGCTCCCTTGTTTGAAAGCAGCTCCAAGCCCAGGAATCAGGAGGGCCAAGAACCAAACCAGCCTCTACTGAAGCCAGGAGCAGAGGACCAGGGACAGGAGGAGTGCCTAGGAAGGAAAGCAGAACATCCCCAACCCCTCGAGCAAGCTGCTCTGGGAGCCATCCCAAAGTCAAAGGCTGTCTCTTCGACAGTTTCTGCTGAAAATCCCAGAGCTATCAGAGCTCCTGTCTGCAAGGATCATGTTTCCTGTGGGATTTCTAGCCGACCACTGATTAGGAAAGGTTTGAAAGGGCTTGCTGAATCATTTTTCTAAACCCTATCTGAGAAGATCACATGAGCATTCCATGGAAGTGTTGCAGAGGTGACACTCCTGTTAGGAGGTCAGGTTCTTGTTCACTTCTGAGCTGGGTTCTGGAGGCCCCCTGTCAGTTCTGTGAGCTTTCCTGTAGCCATTCATTCATTCATCCATTCAACAAATATTTAATGGGCCCCTATTGCACCTACCAGCTGTGCTCTAGGCACTGAGGATATAGCAAAAAACAAATCCAAGAAAAGCCCTGCCCTCAGAGGGTTTACATTTTAGTTGGGAGAGAACAGATGCTAAAGCAGATGAGGAAAATGTGTACTATGTTAAGTGGTAGTTAAGTGCATAAAACTAAAGGAAGTCAGAGAGGGTGTTGTACAGGAACTGCATTTTTACCAGGGCAATCAGAGAAGACAGCCTTGGGAAGGTGACACATGAGCTGAAGGAGGTGAGGAAGTCAGCCCTGTGAGGGTCTGGGGAAGAGCATAGGTAGAGAGAATGGCCTGTGCAGGTGCTCAGAACAGGAGTTTGCCCATCACGTTAAGGAAAAGCAAGGAGGTCGGGGAGGTGGCCGCAGTGGGAACCAGCAGAGAATAAGAGAGGAGGCCCAGGAGGCAGTGGGGGCCAGGTCCTGGAAAGCTCTGTAGGCCTTGCGTGGTGGACATGGGAATTCACTGGAGGGTACTGAGCAGAGCAGTGATAGGATCTGACTTGGGTTTTAACAATATCCCTCTGGTCTTTAAGGAAGGGACAAGGTTAGAGGCCGGGAAACTGTCACAAGGCTATTGTAATGATTGAGGAGATGGGGGGTGGCAGTGGAGGTGGTGAGAAACAGCTCAGTACTGGATGTATTTTGAAGGTAGAGCAGACGAGATTTACTTCCTGATGGGTTGGATGTGGGGCGTGAGATGAATTGATGAGTTGGGACTGATGCTCTCTTAATCTGCTCGGTCTGCTACAAGTCTCAGGCTTCACATTGTGCTCTCATGTGGGAGAAGGGGGCAAGGGAGCTCTAGGGTTTGTTTTATAAGAGCACTCATCTCATTAGGTCATGAAAACAATCAGGAACTAATCACCTCCCAAAGGTCCACCTACCAATGCCATCGCACCAGGTGTTGGAGGGGACTAAAGCTCTCAGACCACAGCAGATGCCGAGGCTTTAGCTTGAGTGCATGGAAGGGTATGGTTGCTGCAAGCCATCTTTCCAGCAAGTTCCCTTTCTACACTTCGTGATTCTAGATATGGGGGTTGCCACTGCAGGCACATCAGCCACTGAACAGTCACGCTGTAGAAAGGTGACTTTCTGCTTCCTGACACCTTCCCATCAGTGGAGGTCTGTAAACATCTAGTCCTCCAGCATCTTCTTCTGTCTCCTCCATCACCAGGGAAGAGAGCAGGAAACCAAGGCAACCAACAAGGAGCAGGCTCTCTTCCTTGGCCAGTTGGAGTTGCAGAGAAGTACCATCGTTGCCCTTCAGAGTGCCTTGATTTGGTTTGTGAATCATGTATTCTACACATGGCCTATGTTTGCTTTTAGAAGTGATATGCATTCCTTTTGGTACTAAGCATTCATTTGGGAAGCCCTGGATGATATTTGAATCTTTTGATTTAGATTTAAGAAAAATAAGTCCTAAACCCCAAAACGATACAACTATTCACAGAAAACCAGAATTCAGTCCCAGTTTCCAGGTCAAACAATATGAAATAATTGCTAAATTGAGTGAGGTTGGTGATAAGATGAATCAAATGTAGCCTTAGAATGACTGGACTCCAGGGAGGAAGTAACTTCCCCTTTTCCCTTCCTTTTCTTCTTTCTTTACCTCCCTCCTTCCTTTCAGAAACATTCATTCAACATCAAATATTATAGGAATGCAAGCATACAACATAGATCTGTCCGCTGCTCTTGAGGGGCATAGTCTGCTAGGGGACACCTTGGCCTTCGAGTTAACTTATCATACGAGGTGGAAAAAAGTCAATTTTAGAAAAGACCCAAGAATGAAGAGCCATTAGATCCTAGGAGAAAAGGATGTTTGATACTGAGTTTAGGGCCTGGGGAATTTTGCAGCGAGGTGGTGATTTTGCACCTGAGCTGGTTGGCTAAAGAATGCCTTCCCTGCTCGCCCCATTATCCTCTTGCCTCTGGAAAAGATGGGGCCTGGGCAAAGTTAGGAAGGCCCATCCACTCATTTGACATGTGAAGAGGTCCAAAGAATTGCCGCATTAGCCTCAAACAGATGCTTACTCTTTAAGTAAAGGTTCGCTCCTTTGGCCTAAGAAGAAACAGATAAATGCGAACCCCTCTGAGGAAGCAGTGTAGCCAAGCTGAAAGTACACTGGACCAAGAGTCTGGAGGCCTGACCTCATTTCACTCCTCACCCGAGTAGCGTGTGGCCTCGGGTTCAACGATGAGCTCATCTGCACTTTGCCAGCACGCTGCCCCTTCCAAAATCCTGGGGAGTTTTTAAACCTCTCTTGATTTCCAGGTTCCACCCAGATTCACTGAATCAGAAACTCTAGAAGCTGGACTGAGAATCTGTAATTTATCGGGGTGTGTGTGTGTGTTGCTCATTGGAGACATTCACCAGCTTTTCCTGTTCAGTTCACTCCTGGGAACCAGGTGGGGCTGCATTTCATGGTCCTCTGTGGTTGGGGGGTGGCTGTGGGACTAGTTCTGGCCCCTGAGTTGTGAGTGGAAGGGGCCAGTGTCTGCTCCTAGCTGGAGCACTGAATTGCGAGCGTGATGAGAGCGATACAGTCCCCGTTTGTCTTTTCCCTCTGGCGCTGTGATCAGCCTCTTTGGGATCCCTGACCACAATGAGCAGAGCATCCTGCCTACCGGCGTTGGGCATGGAGCCAGAATGAAAGATAACCTTTGTTATTGTGAGCTCAAAGATGAGAAGCTTGTTTGTTAGCACAGCATAACGTAGTGTAGACTAACTGATAATCACCCTCGGTGATTCTCACACAGCCATCCTGAGGCTGGCAGGCAGGCCTCTGGGATCCCCTGGCTAGATGACCTTTCAGGTGCGTTATAAATCTAAACATTTTTGGTTCTGGAAGCAGGTTATTTATTAGCTTTTAATCTCTGGAAGATGCTCACTGGCCATCAGATTGGTAAGGCCCTTCTGAGGTCTTTCTGAGAGCTACAGAATGGGAAGGGTGGGAGATCCAATTGGTGAAAGGGGGTATCTAGGGTAAGGGGTGCAGCAGAGCTCTCAGAAAGAGCAGCCATACTTGGGAACAGGGGGACTGCACATTCCCAAGACTCATGTCACCACTGGGCTGAGAGCCAGCCTCAGCAGCTGGAATTCCCACCTTTATTGTTTCAAATTTTCCTGGGACTAGAATTTTTATATGAATAAATGGTCAGTCTGCTTTTGGGTTTTCATCATGGATGAAGGTGGTCCCTTAAAATTCTGCCGCCTGGAAACTCTTGTGAGTTTGAGGTCCAAGCGCCTTCGCACCATAATTAGGGTCACCGTAACCCATTTTTAGGGTGAATAACCATCCTGGAACTGTCCTGGTGTTAGCACTGAAGTCCCAACTTTGGGAAACTCCTCCATCCTGGGCAAACTGAGACAGTTGGTCACCCAACGTGCCACTTTGTTTCTTTCCAGTAACGTCACTATGACGATACTCTCACCACCCACCTCCACCCCACTCCAGTAGCTGGCAAAGTTAGATTTCAAGCTCTTTCCATGTTCTATAGCTCAAGTCAGGAAAAAATAAACCCTCAACAGCTTCTGTTCTACAGAGAGGTTTACAGATTTTAATATGCCAGCCAAAAAGAAAAAAAATAGTCTCAACTTGATTCCCTTGCCAGCTTGATAGGCAATGGCAGAGATGGGTGGCTTCCAACTGAGTTTTTCTTTTCGCCCCTGAGCTGGTTTCGAACCTCACAGCTCTGCCACTTGACGGCATCCAGGTTTCCAGACGCTGGCGGGGATGCCACAGTCTGTCACCGTCAGGGCTGCTTTTGATTTTCCTGTTCTGACAATTAGACAGGATGTCTTTGGAAGGGTGTTTAGTACTTGGGTGGTTTGTTTTAAAGGCAGACGAGTCCCAGAGTAGATTTGCTTCAGAAAATATTCAGTGTTGGAGACTGGTCTGTACCCTACTGGAAGGGTCTGTTTAAGGGGTTACAAGGTTAGACACTTTTTTGTACTGTAATTAAGTGAATTCACTGACCATTTGCTGGAAATGGTAATCGGAACTGGGTAATGAAGAACTGAATGGGAGCTTGTGGGAAGATGCTGAAGCCCTGAGCGGTTAAAGCTGGTGTCGCATTTGCCTGTCCTCTGGTTTTATACAAGGCATTGTGAACTAAGATTATTATATTTAACTTAAGGAAATACCTCTGAAATGAGCTCTTTGCCTGAATGTCCTTCTACTCTGCAGCCCAACAGAAAATAGGGATTTGAGGGAAGGCCAGCGTGCCTCTAGCTTGGTCACCATCCTCCCTCCTTTAATTCCCGGCAGGCTCTGGGTCCAAGACAAAGGTGAGGTAGGAGCAATTTGCCCTTGGAGCAGCTCACAGAATGAAATAGGTGCAAAAGGAAAAATCCACTTCCAGGGAGGTGGAATTAGGAAGAAAGGAGAAAACGAGATCCCAAACACAATGAGTGGAAGGGAAGGAAGTGAGGGAGGGCATTTCTGGAGGCTGGGATGGCCCAGGTGGGAGGGAGGCAGAGTCCTGGGGCCAGGGAGTACGGTTTGAGCAATGCTGGGAAAGGCTTCCTGTTTCACATGTCACTCTGGCATAGGATCCACAGTGTAAGAAATTCTACTCTTTCTTCTTTTAGATTAAGTTTGGTTCTCCCCAGAAAACTTCCATTATATTGAAATCTCCCTTGGAATGAGATAGCTTGTTCATAGGAATGGATTTCTCACATAGATTTTATTCTGCAAGCAGCAGAGCATTGTGCCTGAGGGGTAGGGGCACCTGGAGGTGAAAAGGTACAGAAAAAAGTGTGACATTCAACAAACATTATTTGTTCGACTTCCTACCCTCACCCCAGCAGGGAGTAGGTTAGAGGAACAGGCAGGTCTGTATCTGCCAGCTGCTCCTGCCACCACTTCATTCTACAACCGCATGCCCTTCTCCCCAGGTCCCATGGGTAGGAAGACGTGTATTTATCACAGTGGTTCTCAAAGTGTGATCTTGGACCTGGAGCATCCATACCTCTGGGAACTTTTGAGAAAAGCAAATTCTCAGGCCCCACCACAGACCTACCGAATCAGAAATACTGGGATTGGAGCCTGACATTCTGTTTAGAAAGCCCACCACATGATTTTGGTACAGAGTTTGATCATTTGCATTTCTGACCAGTTGCCCAGGTAATGCTGATGCTGTTGACCTGAGGGCAACAGGCTGAGAACCAGTTTGTAAGCTTGGGGAAACTACTATTCTCTACCGGAGTTTAGCAAACTATAGCCAGTGGTCCAAAACCAGCCTCTGGTCTGTTTTGCAAATAAAGTTTTATTGGAACATAGCTACTCCCATTGATTTACAGATTGTCTATGGTTGCTTTCTTGCTACACGGCAGAGTTGAGTAGTTGTGACAGAGACCATATGGCTCTCAGAGCCTAAAATAATTATAGAAAAAGGTTGTTGACCCCTAGTCTAACCCAGACAAATCCTCTTTGGGACCAACTACATGGCTCCTTGCCAAATCGAATGTAAGCAAGTCCAACATCAATAACACAATGGGGAATGGGCATTTGCTTATGTTTTTTTTCCTACCTAAAAATGAAAGGGTTTTCTCCAAACCTATGAAAGCAGCTCTAGTTGAGATGAGAAGTCTCTGGTAGAGGCTGTTGCTGGCACTGTGCCCCAGGCCACTCTAAGACTGATGGTTACACCAGTGGCAGAATTGCAGGTCACAAAAATGGAGAGGCAGGAATGCTGGGCTGTCCGCTGTGTATAGAAGAGGCTAAATTTTAGCAGTCTAAGCATTCCTTGACTTAAGAAAAAACAACTACAGATTTTTTAAGGCAGCATGCTCATGAATCTTTCAGATTAATGTGTCTATAAAATGAAAGCTTTTATATCAAAGGACTATTTGATTATCTTGGACTCTTAAAAAAGGGGAAAGTGGGGGTGTTTAAACTCTTTCCCTTAGCAGCTAAGAAGCTCCATCTTTCTTTTTTTGGCCTGCTCTACAGTATTGAAAGTGCTTTCCCCACATTCCCCAGTTGCAGGCTTTTCCAGAACAAGAGCAATCTGTAAACGTCTAAAGCTGAAGAATGTCATTAGGCCAGACCTTCAGTTTGGATGTGTGGTTCGGTCTCTGATACTCATGGGGCAGGGGGCAGGGAGGGCTCTGCCTTGAAAACAAGATATTTTTACCCTTTCTTAAGAAGCATAGAAAATGGGAATAGCCATTCTGAGACAGCAATTTCTGAAGGTCAAAAAGACAATATGGTAGAGTGGTAAGAAATAACAGCTGGAATTCGACTGGAATTTGAACGGGTACCCAGACTGAAATCTCAGTCCTGTCATTTTCTACTACTGAGGCCTTGGGCAAGTTACTTCACCTTCACCTCTCTGAACCTATTTCCTAATCATATCTATATCATATCTATATCATATAGATAATCATATCTGTATGAAAGATTAAATTAAATTTGATGTGATAATTTCCTAACCCAGTATAGGGATAATCAATGTTACCTTCATTCACTTCTTTTGGCCTGTTGGTAGAATATTTGCTTCTATATTTTATGATTTCTTTGTTCTGTAATTTTGGAAAGTTTGGCAGAACTGAGAAAAGAGAAGCTTTGAGGGAACAAATTTTGTTGCTTTAATAGAACTAACAGAACAGTCCTGGGTTAACAGCTCAGCAAGATGCCGGAGGAGAATTGCCAGAGGACGAAGATTCTAGGTACCTCCTGACACCTATGGGGTAGGGAGGGGATGGAGGGTAGAGCTAAGTATAAAGGTGATTATAATGGAACAGGGTTCTAGCTATGCCCAGGATATTGAGCAACCAAGTCATTTTCACTCCCTAGCTCCCCGCGAGTGAAGTAGCCCCAACAGCATTTTCTTTTTTCTAAAAGGCATGTGACTTAGATGGGGGAAGGCGCAGTGGCGCGTGATGGCACATGAAAGAGAGGGCTCCACAGAGCTAATAGTTACGAACTAGTATCTCAGCCTTTGCAGTTGGCAGATGCCCAGTGACTTACGAATCATTAAAAGGAGAATCTTTGTGAGCTCCAGGTGTTTTATTATTAAAGGCTGTGAGAATTATTCTCATAAGAATGAATGATTAATTTAGAGGAAAGGACTGTAGTGTTCTTGCTATTGAACATGAATTTTCATTCAGGTCACTGCTCATAGTTACCTCGGAGAGGATGTCCCATCCCCCGGTCTAAAGTAATCTCTCTCTGGCCACTCTTCTACCCCTAGCCCACTTCACTGTATTGTTATTTCAAATGATTTGATATACTTATCTGATTAGTGTTTATTGTCAGTCTCTCCAATAGAATGAAAAAGGCATTTGCCTTCCTCATGCTGTGTCCTCGGGGCTTAGAGCAGGTACTCAACAAACAAGGATTTGATAAAAGCATTAATTCTCCTGAAAACAATTTTAAAAAAAATCTAGTTAGAATTTGTGTCCCATTATAAAAGGAAGGTTTCAAATCAAACTGACTCAGTAGTCTCTTGTTTTAGAAAGACTCTTTTCTTTTTCTGGATTCAAGGTTATCATTCATTTGCTCGTTTCTTATCCTTATACATTCATTTCTAGTTTTGCTGTACTGGTGCAGTCAAGACAATATTGAGCATTATCATAATAATGAGCATCTTTTTCTGCTTCCCAGTATCAAAGGGAAAGCTTCCAACATTTCACCAGTAAGTGTATAATATTTGCTGTAGGATTTTTGAGATGCCCTTTTTCAGATTAGGGACGTTCCCTTCTACTCCTATTGTGCCAATATATTTTTTAAATCATGTATGGATGATAATATAAACAAATAATTATAAGGGGATGGTAAGGTATAGAAAAACCGAATCTTCTCATTAATTTTAGCTTCCTATTTAAAACAATAAAACTCTATGGGACATATTCAAAGAGTTATGTCAGGGTTGGAAAGATGGAAAGAAGCTGGAGGAAGCCACCCCCACCTGCCACAGACACACATACAAAGGAGTTCCAGGACCGGCCTGCAGTAGGCAGGATTGTGGGAATCAGTGTTTAGATGTCCAAGGATACTGCTTCGATGGGGATGGTGCTCATCTGAATGGCCAAACCAAACTTATTGTTTTATTAAAAACAATTTTTGTAAGGCATTTTATGTAACCCAATATATCCAAAACCTCATTTCAACATGGAAACCATATAAAAAGTATTAAGGAGAGATATATTTTTATATGAGGTCTTTGAAATTTGATGTGTGTTTTATCATTTTGGAGTAGCCACATGTCAAGTGGCCGAGAGCCACATGTGGCTAGTGGCTGCTGTGTTGAACTATGCAGGTCTTGGAGATGCCTATTGCCTATGTTCCAATGAACCTACTTAAAACTCTAGTGTGGCTTCACTCTTAAGCTAGAATGATGATTTAAGTGTAAGCTTATAACATCTGTAGGCAACATCATGACGTCTGCTCCCCCAATGTGACCAGCACGGGCTGGCCGTGGCAATTGTTAGTGGCGGCTCTCCTAAGGGGTCCTACAGTGACCTCAGAGTAGTTCATCTGCCAAAACTACCTGAACTCATTTTTAGTAAGAGGTTACTTTGTGGTCTCTCTGAAGTGCTTGTCCCTTGGGTACATCCCATTCCTCAGACAACCCACACCGTGTTCAGCTTCATTCCCGCACCTTCGCTGCCTCATCCTCTGCCCAGGGATGCTCCCCTTCTCCCCGGAGCAGCTCAAGTCCCACTTAGTGCCAGGCACCTTCTCTTCTGTGGACCTTCCTCTTACTAACCCAGCCTCCACTACCTTCTCATTGCCTCCAGCAACCACACCGCACGCCTAAGCATTCCATTCCCTCCTTTTCTGTAATAATTATTTACTTTAGTGTAATAATTATTCCAAGTCCCTATTTGTGTCTGCTCCTTTGGGGCCACCTGTTCCAATGCAAGGAAAAGGTTCCCATCCTTGCGTGGTACAGCAGGCGACACTAACTCCTCAATAAATCCTCATGAGTTAAATAATAACAACCAGTGTGCGACGGTAAGTGGTGAGCTCGGATTTCTTCCTCCATCCCCTCATTCTAGGGAGGGTTGAAGGGATGTTCGAAAAAAAATAGCTTGATCTGGTTAAGGAATATGTGATTAATCTATTCATCTGCACAAACTGGAACCTTAAATTGCCAAGCTAAAAATGGTTACCACAGTAGATGCTAAAGAGAAAAGGCTTTTTCTTATCTTTAATGCCTTTTTGTCACCAGCTGAAAGTGATACCATAGCTCAGGGAGAGAACACAAGCCCAGGAATCGGATGCCTCAGGTTTGAGGCCGGACCCACCCCTTCATTTCTTCTCAATGAAGTCAGTTAACCTGTGGAGTGTTGATTAGATAGATGTCCACAAGACAAGAACAATACATACCCTGCCTAGTTTAAATGAGAATAATGAGTTTGGTGGGTTCAAATGAGGCACTGCCCTAGAAACGCACAGTTGCTATTTTATAGAGGCAAGATGTGGCTTGTGCTGGGGGGTGGGAAACCTGGACATAAACCTCATTTTTATTAGCCTCAGCGCCTCTCTCAGAGTCTTCCAGAGTGGAGCTCCACAGTAGTGAGGGATTGAGAACAAGACAAATGCTGATTCTGCCGTGCTCTAAAAATGCACCCACAGCAGTGAAGTCTATTTTCAAAGGTAGGGACCAGAAGTGGCGGAGGAAGTTGGACTAAGGAACAAAATGCTCCGGAGGAGTTTGGCCTCCGGGGTATCACACCATGTTGATTCCGGGCAGAGGAGCGGTGAAGGGAAACTTTCTCAGCTGACTTGTGCAAGGGAGGAAGCTGCCTCCACAACCATTTGTCAGCTTCTTTCCTTCAGTGAGCATGGTGAGGACAAGTCCTGTGAGGCTGGAAAGGAAAAAAAAAGGCTGATGCTAAACCTCATAGAGGAATTTCACAGGTTCGCCTCATGTAAATACCATGAAGCTGTTCAGCTTCCACGTGACCCCTAAGCCCAGCACCCCACCACAGTCTCTGCACTAATCCTTGCAACTGCCAGTTAATTTCCAGTTTTGCAGATTTCAGATTTTTGTTTACCAGCTTTATTCTGTTCTCTTCAAGTCCCAGAAAGAATGCAGTGGGAGTTCCTGCTCCAGGGTTCAGTGAAACTTGGAAATGGCCCAGGATATAAATGAACTTAATAATTATATGTCAATCATGTAGTACTATTGAATGCTGCTCACTGCAGACATTGAAATACTCGTAAATAACCAAGGACAATAATTTGTGAGCTGTTTTACATGCAGGCTCTTGTTATTATTCTGCCATTCTAATTCATATAACGTTCAGATATAACGTAGAACTTCCCTAAATTACTCGTAAGCGTCTGTGTTCAAAATGTTGCAGTAATGGACTTGCACTCTTTAATCCGAAGAGCGCTCATTCTTTCCAGACACAAATGCTCACCACAGTCCAATTTCCATGTATCAAGACAAATGCCTGGTGTTTCTCTTTGTGTACTTAATCAATACGTTTTCAGACGCACTTGACTTGTAGTCTCAAAGCCAGGCTTTCTGGTTTGTGAAGGCCAACGGATTCAAGCGTTTGCAAAAGGAAGCTGACTTTGCAATTTTTTTTTTCCTAAGAAAATAATAGGTTGTGGATTTAAGGTAAACGTTCCCAAAGCAGGATGCATCCTTTTAGGAAGCTCTCTTTTTCCAGGTCGTCCGCATACTGCCAGTGGTGTGCATGGACGTCTGCGAGAGCAGGCAGACAGGGAAAGACTAGTGACTGTGAAGAAACTGAGGCCTTGAGTGCTCAGGAAAGCAGGCTCTTTCGTTCCTGCTTTTTACCTTATCACCATATGTGGAAAACACCCACTCCGTGCTGCCCAAGTGTGGTGCTTCTAAAGGCCTGTCAAACTCAGCCCCGAGAAAGGGTGAAAAGCCCCATTTGGGACAACGTGGATGGATCTTAAGAGTATCATGCTAAATGAAATGAATCAGGAGAAGAACAAGAGCCATAGATTTCACTCCTGTATGGGATATGAAATAGCAACAAACAAAGCAAGCACACACAATCACAAACACAACGAAGGGTGGGTACCAGAGGGAAAGGGACTGGGGGAAGAATAAAGGGAGTAAAGGGGTCAAATTTATGGTGAAGGAGGGAGACTAGACTCAGGGTGGTGAACAGACAATGCAATATACCCATGACATATTACAGAGCTGAACACTTGAAACTTATATAATGTCAACAATTGTCACTCCAATAAACTTATTAAATAAAAAAGTTTTTTTTAAAAGGATAGTCAAGCTGAGCTAAATTATTATTACTTCAAAGGTTAGGGACAGTGTGCTGACTGGTAGTGAGAAGGTTAAACAATATGGTGAATCCAGAAGGTTCTGGTAAGACCACCTGGCTAGGTATACCTTCTTTCAGATGACTTTGAAGGGCTGAAGAACATTCCCCATTTGAACAGGGCTTGTTTTGTTTTTCTCCAAAGAGAGTTCTAATCATTCTAATACATTTATTGGTCCTACATAATTTTTCATGCATAGCTAGCACTAACCTTGCTGTTTGCAGGCAGGTGGAGCTAACTCAGATGGACCGATTTCAACCTGCAAGTTCTAAAAAGAAGTTAGAAACTTTCTTTTGCTTAATTTTGTGGTATTAAAAACCACAAAACTAGAAAAGTAAAATTCAAAATATAAATATTGAACAGGGCAGCCACTCTCATTCTTTGATACTTAAAAATATATCTTTTCTACCAGAGTGAGGCAAACATTTCTCACCAGTATTTGCTTATGTGTGGCCTCATTTACCAAAGAGCTCAGTCACAACAGTCCAAAATCAATCAACCACACACAATATTCAATATTTCTACTTACTCCTCTCTGCCACCCTGACTCCAAGCCCTCCCATCAAAAGAACATTGTAGAGGGGTCTAAAGCTTTCTGGCAAATACACAATTTAATAAAGCATATGATTTCTACTGTTCCAGGTTTATTGGATAAGCCTGATCCGTCTGGGTATATATTTAATAGCAATATTCATTTCTCAACTTTTTCAGTGACAATTATTCTAAACGTGGGGGTGGGCAGCAGACACGTAATCACTCAGGGAGTTTATATGAGCAGCATTGGGGCTGGGAAGCTGGGGTCCCTGGGGATTCTATTTTAGTGACTCTGGCATTCACATAACCAGTTACTTCAATTCAGATTCCTTTCATCTTAATTAGGATAGGCAACGTAATGACACAATCAAACACATATGGCAGAATTATCAAACATTTGGGATGACTGCTGGCTGCTGTTCTGGTGCTATTTACTAGAATATATTGATTTGTACATGTAAAAATATTGGGCTGAGGAGTAGGACTTGCCACTGTGCCTTGAGGCAAGAGAATTAATATACTTTGGCTACCAGAACCCACTGGACGATCAGAAGCTACGCATTGTCTTACAAAGCATTTGAAAGCTGTGTGGCGTCAGCTGAGCAGGGTAAGCTGGAATTCTCACTTAAACACTGCTAGCTGAGAGACCTTGCATCAGTCACTGAGACTCTCTAACTCAGTGTTCTCCTCTGACAAAGGGGAGAGAGACCAACTCACAGTCGCTATTTATGAGAAGTAAATGAAGGAGTTATGTAAAGAGCAGGCACACATTCCCTGTAGAGAGAATTATGAGTACCTGGTACCTACTGGACATCTTTGAATTTCTTTACTCTGCAAACTCCTGCACTGTGCGTTTAGTTCACACTACCTAGAAGGACGCTCTCAGAACAGTTCACATGGGAAGCCAAGCTGCCTTTCTTTTCTGCTATAATTTATAATGGTGCCCCCCTCCTGGGGAGCTGGAACAGCTTGGCTCCTGCAGCCCGCATGAAGATGTCTGTGTTTCCTTCCCATTTCCTTTCATAGGGACATTAAAAACTCCTTTCCTCTGGTATATTAAGAATCCCATGCTTACAGGATTCAGCCTCCAGAGTTCCACCTGGGGAAGAGGGGTGCTCTTTGCTCTTCGCCTCCATCTTACCCCTTTTCCTACATGTCTTGATCTTTGAGAACCATTACCTGTGAGTGTGTGTATGTACCTGGGGGAAACAACTACTGAGTGTCTGTTTATGTATAGATGTATTTTCAGCTCCCTAACTAGGACTTAAGGCTTTAAAAACAAGACCTTTAAGGTAAAGCTGGTTTTTTTCCATAGCAGTTACCCCCACACCGCTTTCATTGAGTGCCTGGGAAAACTAGCACTTCCAATAAACAAGTATTTATTTTTAAAGCATGTACTACTGTGCTAACACTCTAGTAATCAGAAAATATACAAAAAGTAGACATTTTCAAGAGAAAGGGATCAAAAATGCAAATATGACTACTTCTAATTTTTCTTCCCACACCACCGTGGGCTGTCTTATGGGTACGAACATGCATTTTGGAGCCTGGTGATCCATAGCACTGAGGAAGCCACCCTGGCCACCCAGGACCCACACACATGTTCTGGGCTGCTCTTTGTTTCTCACCAGCCTCCTACCCACATGCCCTCTCTCTTCAATTCCTCCCTCCCCGTACACATCGACTCCATAGATACCTAAGAGGGCATTTGGAAGACGAATTTCTTACTTAACTTACACTCATGTGTTCAATGATTATTTTCTTGGATGTGAGAGGTGCACTAACGACCTGCATTTGCCCTCTTTCTAATAAATACAAGAAGCCTGAGAGGCTGCTTGTTCACAAGGATCTCACAGTCTGCTCGGTGCCTCAGTCACGTTAGGTGAGCCAAGGGAATGGCTACCCATGAAAGTCACAGAAAAAGTTCTTTGCAGGAGCAATCTGGCTCTTCACTCTGGCGTGCAGGTGGAGGACAGGTAAAGAGGTGGTGGGGACAGGATGTATGTGTTACAGTGGAACCGGGGCCGTCTTGTGGCTTTTCAGGGGTCCCACACAGTAGCTCTCTCACCAAATGTGGGGAGGCCCTGTTTTAGTCCGAGAGCTCTAAGACAGGGCTGTCCTTTTCAGGGAGGTTTCAGTCTTCCTGGGAAGACAAAATATGGACTGGAGAAATGAAATTACACTGAAGCAGCTGGTAATGGCTGGACTTGGCACAGCCATGCAGAGGAGGATCTGTGTGCACTGTCCGAGTCCTGCCAACACGCCTATGAGACCGTGGCTGCCCACAAGAGATGCCCACGTTGACTAGAGATGGACACGCAAGCTGAACAGGGTTCTGGACACACCATGGCAGCGGGGCCGGAGCCACTCTCGGTGACTAGGATCTGTCTTGAACGGGCAGATCACCGAGCGAAATTGAAGAGGTGGTCAGGTCTTATCACTGGGAGAGTTTTTCAGCACTAAATGCTGAAAAATAAAAATCATTCCATTGTAAAACAGTCCGCAGTCACCCACTTCAGAAGCCCTATCCTATCACTGCACCTCTTTCTCGGCCGCAACCCTTCCTTGGGGCTGTGGGCCTCCATCCTCCCGCTGGTCACCAGCACCGCCTGCTCCTCTCTACGCCCCCAGAGGCCACGCCACGCTCCTCAGGAGCTGACATCATAAGGGGAGCCCCTCTGTAGTGGCCATAGCTCCAAGCACCTGAGAGTCAAGGCCAATTCATAATTAATTCTTCACACGGTTCCCAAATGTTATCTTTTCATTTGCTTTCAAATATGCTATATGTCAGTGACATAGAAAGGAGAAGAAAAGATTTATAAAGGGTTGACGTGAATGATGAAAAATGTTTAAATTTCCTAAGGTTGTTTCCTGGGTTGGTCTCTCTTCACTCACCAAGCGCGCCAGCAATGTTTTCAGAGTCTATAAAACTCTGCAGTCTGCAGAGATAACAGCTGTCATACCCCGGGTCCCTTATAGACCTCTTGTCAGTCAAGGACAGCTGCTCTAATTTAGACTGATACTTCTTTAGACTACAGAAGTCGCCTCCGGGTTGATCTCCCTCCCTCCAGTCGCTGCCTCCTCCAATCCATTCTCCACACTGCTTGCTGTCAGTATCTCTCTGCAATGCAAATTCGATGATATTATCCTTGCTTAAACACTCTGATAGCTCTGCATTACACACAGGTTACATTTCAAATTCATTAAACGTGGCATTCAAGCCTTTCTCAGTCTCGATCTTTCTAGCCATCTCAAGATCCCCAGCTGTACTTTGACCCGCTGTCCTTCTTGTTTAGGTGTGTCTCTCTACTCGAACTGGTTTCTCTGCTTGGAACGCCTTCCACCATATTTTTACCTAGTAAACACCTCCTCTCCCCTCAAGTCTTAGCTCAGGTCTTCCCTTCCTGGGGAGCCTCTTTCAAACACCAGCAAGCAGAGGTCCTCACCTCTCTGCTTGCACCCACCTCCTACTCAGCCTTGCTGTGTACTCACTGTTGTCATAGACAGATTCTTGTCTACTAATTGTCCTCCTTGTCTCTGTACCTGCAGAACTGACACAGTGATACCCAAAGGCTACTCAATGAATTCTCTGTGAGTGACTGAAGAGAAGGAACTTATTGATCTTTAAGGTTGCCTAATAAGGAAACCCCTTTCTGAGGGGTTTATATAATTCTTCTTTGTAGGTGGCCCAATCCCCAGATCAGATTCATTTGCCATTTCTCTATAAACATCTTGAACAAATCATAGGATATTCTGTAAATAGACGGGAAACCTCAAGCTGAAATAGAATATAAAGCAGAACATCATTCAGAAAGTGTCCTTCATTGCTAAGTCTTCCCTTCTACAGAAATTAGCCACTTTTCTGACATTTGTTCTACTTTATGAATGCATGTATGTGCAAACCAGATAAATCCTGGGTGAACCAGCTGCAAATTGGATTTTACCCGCAGCTCTGCATCTGATGTTCATAATTGAGCCAGCCCCGGACATTGAAAATGTACTTAATGAGTCTCTGAATTGGGTCTTGATTGCCTTTTTTTTTCTTTTCTATTTTTATTGGGAGGCAGTGAAATCCAAGTTAAGGTTGCTTCAGCTAAAGGATGCATCTTGGCATTGAAATGAGGCTGCTTTAACCCATCCATATCTAAGTTCATCCATTTAACCCACAGAAAGCCACCAGAAAGGGCTGAGTCCAGATTTCCATTCTCTTTATGTAATTAGAACCCACTTTCCCTTCAGCTAGCGATTCACCACACCAAGGCCGCACGCACCCAATGGAATCGGCCTTTTCTGTAGACCAGCCACAAAGGCACACAGCCAGTTTTTTGAAACACTCTCTCCAAAATGAGCCAAATTAAATTTAAAGCTCATTCCAAAACATGTTCCTTTCTACATTTGTAAAATAATGACTACTTGGCAAGGCACTATTAAGAGAAAAGGGCAAAGTCTCCCCAAAGACTTCCAACTTTATTTTTTACACTAGTTAGAAAAGTGTTTGGAAAAGTAAATTGCAGTTTGACTTAAAAAAAGAAAAGAAAACGTGTTGTGGGTGGGAACATCTGAAGAAATGTAATAATCATCGTGTTTCATAATCCCTTGAGACCAATATTAACTGCTACCAGAATCTACACTCTAAAAATAGAAATCATGTATTTACAAGTTAATCTAAGAGATATATTTTTCTGTTCACTTGGAGGAAAAAAAAAACACATTAACAAGCTTTCTATATAAACATATACTTTTGGCCTACCTGTATTTTCATTGAAAATATTTAGTACAGTGAATTTTTATGTAATTATCAAACTGTCCAGAGTTAAATAAATATGGTCTCAATAGTCAAATCTACATTCCTTCAACATCTTCTATTTTAATGATAAATCTAGAGTATATTTTCTCTCCCTTGGCAGGCAGAAGAGGCAATGATGCGTAATTATTCAAAATGTCTTTAGTTCGACTGGTAAAGATTGGGTCACTGGGGTTTCTTTAACTGAGTTAGGTCAATAGAGGCTATGATCTGTTTGCTTCTGGCAATCGCCTCTATAAAGTGCCATAAAGGAAGGCTAAATCCTTATAATATTTGAGACCTGCTTATAATATGTCACCATGGGGAGACAAAGCACTGTCTAAGGCACAGTCGTTGACAAAGGCGATTTTCTCAATTCTTTGGTTGACTTTTTCCCTCCCTGTTGTAATTATAGCTATGAATATTATTTCAGAAAGTGTTTTCGTATTTCTGCAGGATTCTACTAGAATAGTCCAGGTTTGATTGCATTTTTTTCATGGTTTGAAGTTAAAGTCTTTGTTTAACAAATGGTTTTGGGGGATCTACCCTGCCCCTAGCCCTGTGCTGAGCTCCGAGGATATAAGTGTAGATGGAATGATATTAACTTCCTACTACTTACATGTGTGTATATGGGGAGGGAGACATTTCTTGGTTTCCTAGAACTGATCTTCTCTAAAGTCTCCATTAATGCTGATGGCAGGTGAGTGGGCAACTAAAACATCCCATTCAAAGCTAATTCTGTCTCTTCTGATTTCAAGGGTCAAACTCTCCATCAGGATCTGTCTCCCTTTTCTTTCTCTCTTCCCAAAATGGTGTCAGAGAGGAGCAGGAAGCTTAGGAAACTTCTGGGTGCTCTCCTGCTCTGCCAGCCACATGAGGTTAGTGCAAAGCTTCTCAGGCTTGGAATCCTCCTGGGTACCCTGGGCCCAAGGAATGAGTGCTCAGTCTGAGAGTCCCACACACATCTCTGGTTATTTCTAATCTCACCTTACCCTCTGGATGGTCTTAACAAAATGGGCATGTTGGGGGAAAGTGGGAAAGGGTAAGCCTAGACATGTACTTCTGACTTATTTATTTTCCTCTCCCTGTCTCCTACAGTAAGGGGTTCTATTTTTCCCTGCAGTCTAAGGCTCAAGTTCACATTGGATTAGGTCACACATAATTTATCATCCCAAGTAGGATACTTTTGAAAGTAAAAGGAAGGGTGGTCCCATGAGTAACTGTGCACCAAGCAACAGGTATATTCAGAGCCAACCTGGGTTAACCAAGATATACGGTCTCCAGTTAAGAAGGATTGAAATTTATGTATCCCACTTACAGATTTAGGTGTTTTTTTTCTCTGTATTACAATGGTTCTTTCTAAATAACTATGTACAGTGATATAGTAAGAGCTCTCTCAGGAAAATCTTTGTGTATACTTGAGGTCTTAAAAGAAAGACTACCTGTGTGTATGTATATCCGGGACTCAACATCAGTAGTCATGGCTGAACCCAATAATGCAATCAGTGGAAGAGGTAACCAGCTCTTCCTGTGGACACATCCTTGGGAAGGGGATTTTTAGGGCCAGGTCCTGAGTGACAATGTGTAAGAGAAACATTCCCAGCAAATGCACATGCAAAGAGCCCTTCTTCCTGATCCCTGGGAACCATAGGGTGCTAATCCCTCCTTCCCCAGCCCAGGCAACACTTGGTCATGTTGATCATTTACACCTTAGTGAGAGAGAGAGAGAGAGCGCCTGAGAACTGGAGTTACTTGAGATCAGAAGGGGCAAGAGAGAATACCACTAAGAAGGTAAGGAGTACAGAAAGGGGAAGCAGGGAACCTGAGATGGGAACACTGAGCCGTACAGTTGGGAAACGGATGTATGTGCCCCGAGTGGTACAACTCTGTGTAGGAAGAGAACAGTCAAGGTGGTTGTCAGCAGCCTTGTATGTCCGGGCTCCCATCTCTTTGTCACCTCACCTTGTTCAATTTCCCTCCTTACAGTGACCTCCACCACACTTACCTCCTTTCTGCTCCTCAAGCATGTCTCACCTCAAGGCCTTGCTTATCTCTCTGCCTGAAGCTTTCTTCCCCAAGATCTTTGTGAGGCTGCTCCTTCACATCCTCAGGTCCCTGCTCAGATGTCACCGCCTCAGAGGGGCTGCCCCGGACCACCTCGTCTGTACCATTGTCCAGCTTCATGTTTTCAGAGCACCTCTCATTTGTTGAAGCTTTTCCTGCACCTACTTGTTTACTGTGCACCACCTGCTAGAATGCAAGTCTCTTGAGGTCAGGAATTTAATGTATTTTGTGCACCGCCATAGCGCTGGAACCTAAAGCAGGGCTGCCCCAACAGTCGGTGCTCAATAAACACACACCTTGTGAACCTATCATCCACTTTGTAGATATGATTTTTTCAAGTTTGTGTCTTTAGCTCCTTGCCCACAGTAGCTCCAAAGTGTCTGTTGGATTGAATTACTCCAAAAACCACTCTGATCCAGGCTTCTTTTTCAGGAAAGCCTTCCTCAGTTCTTTCAGACTTTCCTTTCTATTCCCCTTTCCAAACCCTTAACCCCACACCCCACGAACATGTTGTGAACATGGTCTTTCCAGGCCCCTTGGTCATCCTACTACCAATAAGCAGAGCACACAAATGACTTCATTTTTTTTCTCTTTTCAAAAGAGCAAAAAATGATGACATCAGTTCTGTGTACTGATGTGAACTGTACATTTCCTTCTGCCTACTTTTCCCCCCGCTGTTTCTGTCTGAAGGCTAATCCGGAGAGGAGCGAGATGAGTGGCAGTGCACCACCTCCCACTGCTGCTATGGCATCAATCACAGAGAGGCTGTGGAAAGCTACAGCTAGGAGTGGGGGTGGCGGGGGGAGTCCAGAAGAGATGTCAAGAGAAGGTTTGGATGCCTAACAAAGCCACAGAAATTCTTTTTCTCTCGTCTCTAGGTTCTCTCCCTGCCTTTCTCTCTTGAAATAGCTAACTGTTGGGGCATTTCAGATAAGCAGGCCATGGAAGGCAGCATGGGACAGGGGAAGGAGCACACACTTCCACAGCAGACAGAATTCCACTCTGACTGCCACATGCTGGATCGGTGGGATTTTGGCCTGTTACTTAACCTCTCTCAGCCTCCATTGTCTCATGAAGAAAATGGGCACATGAGTGTTTACTTAGAAAGACTGTGCTTTTATGTGCATGAATTATGTGTGAAAACACTTAGAACAATGCTGGCATCTAGGTGGGTTCCAGGTTTTGGTGATTATAAATAAAACTACAACAAATATTTGCCTATAGTGGTTTGTGTGAATATAACTTTTCGATTCACTTGGGTAAATAACCTGACTGAATTGCTGAGTCACGTGGTATGGATGGATATGTTCAACTTCAGTAAGAAACTGTCAAAATGTTTCCTAAAGTCGTCTGTATCATTTTGCATTTCCACCAGCCATGCATGAAATTCCATTTGCTCTGCATCTTTGACAGCACTTGGCATTGTGTTTGGTTTGCGTTTTGTTTTTATCTTATCCATTCTAATAAGTGTGTAGTGGCATCTCATTATAGTTTTAATTTGTATTTCCCTTATGTCTAATGAGGTTGAGCATTTTTTCATATGGCTCATTTGCCATCCAACTATTTTCTTTGGTGAAGTGTCTGTTCAGTACTTCGGTCATCTTTTAGTGGGTTTTTGCAGGTATTTTCTTCCAATCTGTAGCTTCTCTTTTCATTTTCCTAACAATGTCTCTTTTACAACCCAAAGTTTTAAATTTTTATGAAGTCCAATTTTTCTGTTTTTTAATGGATCACTTTTTTGGTACTATTTCTAAAACCTCCTGCCAAACTTAAAGTCTCACAGTTTTCTCCTATTTTTTTTCCTACAAGTTTTGTAGTTTTAAGTTTTACATTTATGCATGTGATCCACTTGAGTTAATTTTTGTATAAGGTGTAAGATTTGTATCAAGGTTTATTTTTGATATATGTAGACAGTTGTCCCATATGTTCCAGCACCATTTCTTTAAAAGACTACTGGGTTTTTTTTTCATTGAATTATCTTTGCGCCTTTGTCAAAAATCAGTTGACTACACTTGTGTGGGGCATTTCTGGCCTATCTATTCTGTCCCACTTACTGTCTCTCCTGTTCCATTTATATGTGTTTCTTTCCTTTTGATAGTACCACACTGTCTTGATTACTTTAGCTTTATTAAATCTTGAAATCAGGTAGTGTGATTTATCAGGCAGTGTCATTCTAACTTTGTTCTTCTTTTGCAAATTGTCTTGGGTATTCCAGTTCCTTCACCTTGCCTGATATCTATGAAACATTGCTAGGATTTGAATTGGGATTATATTTACTCCATAAATCAAATTGAGAGGAACTGACACCTTAATAATGTTGAATCTTACAAGCCATGAACATGGTATGTCTCTCCATTTAGCTAGGTCCTCTTTCATTTCTTTCTTCAATGTTTTATAATTTTTAGCATACAGACACTGCCCGGATTTGAATAGATTTATAAATAATTTTTTTTAGGGTGCTACTGTTAATAATATTATTTTTTAAAATTTCAAATGCCAATTCTTCATTGCTAGAAATACAATTGACTTTGACATATTGACCTTATATCCTTCAACCAGACTAAATTCACTTATTAGTTCTAGGAGCTTTTTTGCAAATCTTTGGAATTTTTCTACATAGACAATCATGTTGTCTGCAGCGAGAGACAGTTTCATTTATTCCTTTTTAAAATCTACATGCCTTTTTATTTTTTTTAATGCCTTTTTGCACTATGATGTTGAATAGGACAATTGAATCTTAATAGTCAATCTAAACACACAAAAATTAAGACTCAAATAATATGTAACTCTGGAAGTTTACATCAGGGAGGTAAAAAAGTCTTCTGAGACTTACTCATTTGAGCATTCATTTAGTCAATGAAATGTTTACTCGCACCTCATGGTGCAAACTGTTATGAGGAAGTCCAATATAAACCAGGTGTGGATCCTACCATCAAGTACTTTGCAGTTGTGGAAAGGTAATAAGACATGAACAATAGTTACTACATACAAATAAGAAGGTGATACGGTTGTTAGATAAACAGAGAAAGATCAGGAGAGAATCTAGAAGCAGAAGAGTAGGTAAGCCCGGCCAGCGTGGCTCAGCAGTTGAGCATCAACCTATGATCCAGGAGATCTTCGTTCAATTCCCGATCAGGGCACATGCCCGGGTTGTGAGCTCAATCCCCAGCAGGGGGCATGTAGGAGGCAGCCGATCGATGACTCTGTCATCATTGATGTTTCTCTCTCCCTCCCTCTCTCTGAAATCAATAAAGATCTATTTAGAAGAAGAAGAAGACCAGGTAAGAAGCCATTAGTCATAAAAGTCTGACCTGGTAATGGCTATGAAGAAGTCAGGATGGGACTCAGAGGTGGTGGCAGAAGCGGGCTCTTCAGGATTTGCTGGCTGATATTAGAGGCCAAAGAAGAGGGAGGAGACAAAGAGATTTCTGGGAGTTAAAATGTATTGTGTTGTTTGTTTGTTTTGGGGGGGGGGGGACCAGATTGGTATTCTTCATTTGAGGTGTGCACTGATGATTCAGATGGGGTAACCTCTAGGTGGGCTGGCTGGAACTAGAAGGTAAGATCTAAACGTAAGATGCAGACTTTGGTCATGATTCCCTCTTTACCCCCCCCCCCCCCCCCCCAGTCTCTGAGTCTTTAAATACTAGAAGGCTGGTATTAGCCCACCTGTTGAAACAGTGACAGTTAACTGGAAGGGCAGAAAAGGAGAGGGAGTGTAGGGGTGGGGATAGAATGCATCCTGACAAGAAGATTACAATGCTCCAACCTCTTTTAAAATTAAAAGGAACCTTAATACCTACATTGGTTGAAAGGAGAGTGAAAGGCCACAATGTTTCCTGTGTTCGTCCACTCAGGGAGAGGACAGAAACTCATTTTACAGAAGAGGAAACCTGTTGGAGGTGAATGAGATGTCCATGGCTACCAAGAGGTAGCAAAGCTTGGATTCAAACCTGCATCTGTCTGATAGCAGCTTGCACTTAGAGAGTACTTACCATGTGCCAAGTACTACCTTAAATGCATTCATCCTCACAATCACCCTATGAGGTAGTTTCTATTATTACCCCCAGTAACAGATGGGCACAGAGAGGTTCGATAACTTCTTCAAGGTTTTACTGAAAGCGAGGGGTAGAGGCACTTCAGCACTATTTCTGCTTCAGCACTGCACTGTGCTGGCCCTTGATTTTCAGCAAACCACAGAGCCTCCTGAGCCAACAAGAGGGGAACAAGTGAGGGGCAAATTGGTCTTTACCCACAGCAAAGTGACAGCTCACCCACTGTGAGCATCATTGAACACCTACTATGCACCTAGCACTGTGCTAAGTGTTAAGAATAAGCAGATGCCTCAGACACAGTCCCTGCCCTCACAGATCTCAGCCTGAAAGGAGAAACACCTCATACACAATGCATATAACATGTCCTGTGATGTGTGACACTCTGCTAGCAGATCTAAAGGCTATGGACACACAGAGAAAATAGGCATTAATTTCCTGTTCCTCTGCCAAGGACAGTGGAAGGGAAACTAATGCATTGTGGCCGAAAGCATTTACTTTTGTTTAAGTGGGTAGTTAAATACCAACCTGCGTCTCGCTCAGGCTCATGCCTCAGTCTGCAGCACGCTGCTGACTTTGCTTTCTAAAGAGAAAGCAAGAAACTCCCCCACGGTAAGTGGGATTGAAAAGATGTGGAGCACGGAACTCCTACTTCTGATGCTTTTTTGTTTGTTTTGTTTGCCTTTGAAAACTGCACAGCTCATGACAGTGGAAACTAATCATAGTTCTCATTACAAAGTGGATGCCAGGGAGGGCTTGACCTTTGCTTCAGCAAGTCTGTGGGTGATATTTATGTAGGAAGTGATCATTCTGTTGTGAAGAGGGATGGGACCCTGGACAAAATTTGGAAGGGGGAAAAATGTGTTCTTCCCTTTGGGGATTCACTGCCTTCACCTTCCCTCCACCCAGCCTTTATCCCCCCTTCCGTCTCTATCAGTGTTTTAGTGCTTTCTCTCTTGAGTACACCTCCAAGTCCCTCCAACCTGGTGTAAGAAAAAGGTCTGAAACTCTTTCCCACTAAGGTGTAAATGACGGGTAATCATTTATAGCCAGGCCTCTCAGATGGGGGCAGCAGAGGGTGCCCATAGAGCCAAAATGCCACTTCTCTCAGATAACAAACTTGCTTGAAGGTTTAAGAAGGAAGCAATATTTTCTATTAAAACAAACATAAATATATGCCATGGGATATGAAACGGTTGAATAAATGAATTACATTAAAGTGAACTGTAAAAGAAATATTGTACATGAGGCAAGTCACTTCTTGCTAAGACCCCAGAGCCTTGGGGCTGGTGACTCCTCTCCTCTTGCCTCTTCCCCGGGGGGTAAGCGTGACAGGCCCCTGTGGCAGGTGGGTGCATGAGGCCCTGGAGGACTCCTGTAATAGGAGACCTTAGAGTCAAGGGTTTATATCTAAGTAGAGCTAACACAAGCAGTGGGCCTGAGTTTGGAATTAAATCCATCTAGGGCCTAAGAAATATTTTTTAATTTACTAAACTTAAACTTAAGTAGGGATATTAAGCACCAACACAATAATTTACATTATACACATTTTAAATAGTAGGAGTAGGGGTTCACATATTTAATTTTGCTTTCAAATATTTTTTAGGATTTTCTCCCCTCCGTTAAAAAAGATCCTTGTAAACTGACAATGTTTTGCAGCAGATGGATGCCCCAAGAGGCATTTTAAAAACAACCTTCATCTTTCATCTGCATCCAAGATTCTTTTTTTTTTTTTTTAATAGATCTTTATTGATTTCAGAGAGAGGAAGGGAGAGGAGAGAGAGAGAGAAACATCAATGATGAGAGACTAATTGATTGGCTGCCTCCTGCACATCCCCTGGTGATCAAGCCCAAAACCCGGGCATGTGCCCTGACCCGGAATCAAACCACAATCTCCTGGATCCTAGGTGGATGCTCAACTGCTGAGCCACTCCCGGCCGGGCTGTATTTGAGATTCTTGATGCATAGACCCCTCTAGCAGTCCATTGATGACTACAGACTACTTGGAAAAAGAGCTTTTAAATACACAACAAAATACATGAGATTCCATTAAATTGAAGTACAGTTCAAAATATTTAAAATCCAAATTTCCAACCCCATAAAACATGCACTTGGTTATTAACATATTAAATAATAAGCTCTAGGAGCGAGCAGAATATCACGGTTTCCAAGTGGTGATGAGGGTGAGTGGTGAGTGTAATAGCTGTCTGATCTCTGAAGCAACTGTGACGGAAAACTACTGTAATTTCCATTGGTGGCAAAATCACAGGTAGTGTGAACACTTCTGCGGTTTCTTGCCTATGTTCATAATTGAAGGAAATGCTAAATTTCAGTTAAGTTGGTGGGAAAAAAAAGTGTTTTTTTAATCCCAAGTTCATGAACCCCCAATTATATGCCCCTGAGGTACAGGTTCTAGATTCTTCTGATTTAAGACTGAGTTATTGATTTCCAGCTATTCTGATGCTTTGGATACTTGAGACAGAAAAAGCAGAGTAACTTTTATTTAATCAATAGCTAGACCTGGACCAGCATTTCTCAACCCCCACCCCACCCCACCCCACCGCCGCAGAACTGACAGGTTTGAATAACCCCATGCACACGGCCTCATGTCCCACCTCCATTTCCCCCTCCTGGTGATTATGGAAGACTTGCTCTAAATTCCTCAGGCCCACATGACTTCTCCGAACTTTGCCAACAAATTGCCACCTTCTCCTTTGCCTCCCTTATCTATCTTTATCTCCTGGTTCCCACTTTTCTGATTCCAGGAAAATGACTCACGGTGCGCATATGACAGATTCAGGATGGTTGCAACGTCTAAGCACGAATCCACGAGGGTCATGAGATCGGGGACGTGGGCTTCCTACCAGCTCCCGTCCCCAAACCAGAACCCCCACCCAGACTCAGAGTTTGAGACACTACTTTTCCTAGGAAATAAGAAAGGCAGAAAGCAATGAGCATTTATTGAACACTGAAATGTGCTGGGACTGGTGCTGCATTTATATTTTCTCAATCTCAAAAAAATTTTTAAAAAAGGTAGTGGGCTACTAATATCTCGGTTTATGAACAAATAAGGATGCTTTAAAAGGCTAAGTAACCCGCCCACGGTCACATACAAGCGTCCTTTCTGTCGCTCTGCTCTCCTCAGTCCACCCAGCTGCACTCCCACCCACGGCACCACTGAAATGACGGCCACGGAGGTCGACAGCCATCCCGTGGCTGGACAGTAAGGGCGCTTCTCTGCCCTCCCAGCGCCGGTTCTCTCCGCCCTGTTGAAACCATCTCCACATTGGCTTCTACACTGACACTTTCCTGGTGTCCTTCTGCGTCTCTGCCACTCCTTCCCAGCTTCCTCTCTGCCACCTAAAATCTGGAGCCCCTCAAGGCCAGGTCCTCGGTCCTCTCCTCCAACTGAACACGGTCTCCTTTGGCAGTTGACCCTGACCCGTGGCACCTGTTACCCTACGCACCCAGAAAACGCCTCTCCCCACTCTGAGCTCCAGGCAACTGGCTAAGATATCTCATGCATGTTTGCCCACGTGCCCAGAGGTGAGTCCAAACCTTCTGTTCCTCAAACGAACCCTACTCTAGTTAAATGTACCCCTCTCCACCCAGCTGCCCAAGTCAGAAACCTGAGAATTACCCATTACCCCTCCTTCTCTTTCATCCTCGTGTTCAACCAAACACAGAGTCTTGCAGGTTTTACCTGGTAAGAATGTTCGGAATCTTCCCCATTCTCCTACCTCCACTAAATCTGATTTCAAGGTATTATTTCTCATCAGGATTCCCAAAGTAGCCTCCTAGCTCCTCTTCTGGCATCCCTTTAACCCATTTCTGCTTTTTTTTCTTTTCAGTAGTTTTCCATTACTCCCTCATATTAAGGCCAAAATTGGCAGGCAGCATAAACTAATTGGTAAGGTCCTGTTTGATGAGTTTCCCACCACTCCCCAAGGCTAACGTGGAGTCATTCTGCAGTCCACTCTTCCACTGCCCTATGCTCTCACTTCCCCAGTTACTCAGGCATGCTCTTTCCAGCCTCTGAGCCTTTGCACATGCTGCTCACTCTGCTCAGCATGCTGATCCCTGCTCCTTTCCGTAAGTAACTTGCCACTCCTCCTTTGCTTCTCAGATGAAGTGTTGATGGAAAAGCTTTTTCTAACCATCCAGACAATGTCAGCTTCCCCAGCATCACTATTTTACACTTAGGGAGTATTGTCCTTTTAGATAGGATTGTAATCAAACAATGAATTCACTATTTAAGGTCGGTTTCCCTCTCTTTGACGAAAGCTCCATGAGAGCAGCAGCTATCTGCTTCTTAGCCACTTCAACACCTTAATACAAGCTCAGTGTATGGTTGAAACTCAGCACATCTCTACCGAACTAATTAGTTAATTACAGAGAAGTCCTTTTTTTTCCATACTTCTCTATCTAGACTTTTCTAGAATGACACAGATCAACAGGTGATTTTATATGTTCAATAAAATAAATAAGAATTTGCATTGTCTGTTGGAATTTACAACTGAAAAATGACTTAAACCTATAACTCAAAGAGTCTAAAAGAATCCCATTCTACTTTGTTGCTACTTCAGTAAAAGTTAAGAATGAAATAGTTTCACTGTGCTACTTGTCAGTGCCTGTCATCAAAATGCATGGCTTTCTGGTTTCCCAGCGAGTCACTGTTCACTTATCAACCATGGTGAACGGTGCCTTCATTAGAAAGCATGTTACCATTTGTCGTCACCTTCATGGCAGTCAAAATGTATGTTCTTGTGCAACCATCAGAAGCAGCTAACTAACAAATGAGCATACCTTGTGCTCTGGATTTTTTTAAAAAGGTTAAATGTACATTTCTTGTTTTAAAAACAATTTCCATACCCTGGATTTGACTAGTAACTTCCAGGTGACACACCCCCAACAGGAGAGCGTGAGTTAGAGGGATCAGAAAGGTGTTCAAATAGAGCGAGACAGCAGGTGATGTAATGATCTGAGCACGTGGAAACAGACCAAACTGAAACTGGTTTCTGCCAGCTGGACATGGCCACTGCAGCCCCTTACAAGTGCTTTAATTGTCCCTGTTGTGTCAGCCTTTAAATCAGGAATTTTGTCCCATGCAATATGCATCTTTCTTGGTCACATGCAAGGTACGTATTTTAGCTAGCTACACCTCTTTCTCAAGCCATTTATGACTGCGAATAGTGTCTAAAATACACGTATTCAGGAGCAAACAATTTAGAGCAACACATTTAGGTTGCTAATCTTCTGCTTTTAGCATCTTTGATTTATAAAGCAACCACAAGCATCAGAGTGGCTTGTGATGCTGTGCCTAAGTGATGCTTGATTTCAGCTCTCAACACTCCATTATTGCCTCAAAATCAGAGAGCCTGATGGATACTTCACAAAACAACATTAGGAATTATAGTTAATGCCTCTGCCAAATATTCAGTAAGTGTTAGTCCCACCTTCAGAAAGAAAGGAGAAATATCACGGTTGTATTCTTGTAAGCTATATCACTTCTCCAGGTAACTTTTTACTGAAGTTCTTATTTAAGATTTAGGATTTCCAAAATTTGACTGACAAAGCTCAGTGTCCCATGCCCCCACACTGATGTCATTCATTTCTAAAATTAGCAGCAGAGCAGCTCAGGTTCACCTGGGAAAGAGGAGCTTTTATTTTGAGTTAACAGGAGCAGATACTAAAAATGAACACGCTGAGACTTCCTTCTGGTATATCTGACACAGATAAAATAGTTAAACCTGGGCAATAAAACTAGTATTTTGAATCAAATGGGAAAGGAGTTCAATCTAATTAAAAATTTGATGTGCGTACAGAATTTTTATGTAGCCTCAATGGTGCAAACGCTGAAGAATTAAGAAATAAAATGAAAATCTATTAAGCTATTTGTACAATGTCACGCCAAGATCATAAAGTGTTCGTGAGAATTCCATATGGCTGAGATAATGAAGGTTCCTGGGCGTCTGGTATAGCCCAGCATGATGTGTAAACTTGGCCATTATTTGATGGTATAGCCACACACACAAGCTTTGGGATGATATATGTTGTACTCATTAGCTCAAATGCGTCCAGCATTTGGGATCCTGTTGTGCAGCAGAGCTTAAATAGATCAGCAGAGCTGGACAATCGCCACATCTGCAGTTAGGATTGTGCAGATGTACACACAGGCAGAAGGATGCAGTGCCCCGTTTGGAATTGGGGAAATTGTGTAGGAATTCCATGCCCTGAATTGGAGGGCACGAATTCCTCCTCCCTTCTCCATCTGCAGAGTGAGAAGCACATCAGGTGCCGAGAGTGCTTTGTGGGGTGGGAATCTCACAAAGACACGCGGGCCTGGCCAAAGTCAGGGTGATGGACTTGGACATTAGGTATGGCTTGTGCACAGAAAATGTGTCTCACTTTAAAAATAACCACCTGAATATGGTAATCACTCCCTCTAGACGGTGAAGGTATTTTTTAAAAGAGTTAAAGGAAATAAAAACCTCAGAGCTCAATGAGGCACCTATGACCACTACATCAATATGTCTGTCCCTGAACTTTTCTTACACTGCAAAATCTGCTAAGCCTTTCATTCCAGTAAAGCTGGCCGGAGAGTTTCAGCAGCGGCGGCAAAAAAAATGGGCCACGTTTAGTACTTGCTACTTTGCAGTTTGTTTTTGCTGACGATTCTCAAGCTCCTCACTTTGGTCCTCCAAACCCTTGGCAGAGTGATCACTATCTTCCTAAGTCACTGTCATAGGCAATGGGGCAGGTCTCCCCACCTTCAATGCGGAGATGTCCCTCAGGAAGTGCCCAGTGACATAGCCTTGCCCTACTTGAGTTGGTAATAAAAATGTTATGCTCTGCATAGTTTTCTGCACCACGTCCCTCCTCCCTGTTGTTCTCAGAATTACTTAAAGATATTAAAGTGACATAAAAGTCTTTTCCTAGATTTTCTTCCATGACAGCGCTCACATAGCTACGCAAATACAAGCCTGTGACAGTGGCCCCCTTCCCATATACTCCCAGGGACCCTGGGCCTACTTCTTCTCTGTATCCCCAAGGCCTGGACATTGCCTGGAATGTGCTCACCCTCCATAAATCTCTGCTGACTCATCAATGTTGAGTAATTCTACCTCGAAGACTCAATCACATTTACATACATGCTTTTTTTTGTTCTGTTTTGGTGCTGTCTTTTTAAATTCTCCCCACTATACAGCTTTTCCTCTTAATTCCTATCCTTAAAATCAGTAGACTTTTAGACGAAAAGAAAGATCTTCTGGTTGCACAACCTGTAGTTTTCTGAGAGACTACTAAATGAACAATTTTTTGATGTACAATTATAATTTAAATATATGTGTGTGCAATTTCTTATGCAAATTATTTTCTTAGGAGAGATCCAGTTATTTTTCCCTTAGTGCAGTAGTTCAAAATATTTTTCACACCCATCTTTATGCAAGAGTTTCCTTCCAGGTGGACATATCCAATTCCTACAGGAAATTTTAGCACTATGTCTGAGAAATGGTGAGCGAGACAGAAAACACCAGAAATAATTATGGCTTGTCATTATTTACTGTGCAACACTTTAGCAGGCATTTTCATGTCCCAGCCCCACACAGTGATGCTGGTTGAATGGCACAGTCATTAATATCCTATCCTACTAAAGAAGAAATTGAACCCATAGGAAGGAAGTGACTTCTCCAAGGTTGCCTCTCTAGGTTCTCCAATGGGATAGAAACCTGGATCTTACAGTTCTTTGCAATGTGATGCACTTTGGACCATGCTAAGAAATTAAATGTGCTGCTTAGATGACTTTATAAACAAGAATAAGTAGAGGAAAGAAACTGATGCAAAAACGAGAGCACTGCTAACCCTGATCAAGGGAGGACCTCAAGGAGCTGAGCTGCAGTTGGAAAGTTTGTGTGTGCTGTTTTGTTGGGTGGGGGGGATTGTGTTCTCTTAAGAGCATCTGATCAGAGTATAAAGGATGCGAGTACTTGAAATATCAGGGGGATCGCTTTGTAAATTATACGATTGTCTAACCACTGTGCTGTCCACCTGAAACTAATACAAAATAATACTGAATGTAAATGGTAATTGGAAAAGAAATTTTAAAAAAATTGGAAAAGAAGAAAGGGATACCATTTCCTACAATGTTTTAATTATTTAAGGTTACCTCCTCCCTTTGGACCCCTGCAAAACTCTATGAGGCGTCCTCTCTCTGAGAATCCGATTTCTGATTTCTTCTCTGAGGGCAGTTAGGTGACAGGAAGATGGGTCCGGCCTGGGTCTCCATGGGCACACGTTACAATAAAGACTAGAGTGCCTGTTTCTGTCCCTGTTTAGAAAGTAGAAATATATTTCCTTTCCCTGGTAAACTTTTAGGGTTGAAAATCAAAGGTGTTGATGAGGGAAAAAAGAATCATTTAAAAAAGACAATCTATCCCAGCTGGCGTGGCTCAGCGGTTGAGCATTGACCTAGGATCCAGAAAATGGCAGCTCAACTCCCGGTCAGGGCACATGCCTGGGTTGTGGGTTCGATCCCCAGCCGGGGCGTGCAGAAGGCAGCTGATCAATGACTCTCTCATCATTGATGCTCCTATCTCTCTCTCCCTCTCCCTTCCTCTCTCTGAAGTCAATAAAGATATATTAATAAAAAGGACTATCTAGCCTTCTTGTAGCAACTTTATGTAGCATTTTATAAAAAATAATATAATTTAGTTTAAATAGCCTGGAGGATTTTGTATTTGTTCTTTTAATAATCCCCATCCACTAGTAATAATACTCTGTTTTAGACGTTAGTTTGTCAGTTACTCAGCCAACAAAGGGTCTACTGTGCACCAGGTTCTGCTGATGAGTAATGAACAAATAATGAATGATAATTGGTGAGTAAGATATAGACGTCATACTCAAGGAACTCAAATTCTAGAAAGAGAAAGACAGTTTGTAAACAAATTAATAAAAACTATCATTCGGGGCTGAAAAGCTGCACTTGGTGGGGACGTTTGTTCCTCAGGTGAGCCTGAGCACCTTCTGAGCTCCTAGTGCCCAAATGGAGATGAGTGAGGGGCTCTCCCCACGGCTGCAGCCTGTGTCTGGGGCTCTGCCTCTGCCACCACTCTAGTCAAGTACAGTGTCATCAAAGTGAGAGAGAATATTCATGGTTAGATGTATACAGTGTCACCTGACGAAACAATGACCACACGTTTTATTTTTATTCCAGGAATCTTGGAAAATCAGGACTCAGAGTTTCTTGCTTGGGTCTTGGTAAGTACTTGGGGTATCATGTAGGGTAGGCCGGGAGGTGGGAGGTTGGGGAGGATACCAGGGAGTGATTGGGGTGCAGGCCAGGATCCGGTCTACGGTGAGAAGGGCTTGCTGACCAGCGCTGCTCCATTCCTCCTTTCCTGCCCCACACAGCCCCCTCCCTCTCAGGCCCGAGGAGCCACTATGTCCATGATGCCTTATGGGGCCCATCAGACAGAAAGAGTCTGATATAAACGCACACCCAAGAGGAAGACTCACGTGTTACTTGCGTCTAGTAAATGCGAATGACCTCATAGCATCATTTGTGTGCTCAACCTACCTGCAGCTTATCTGAACTTTTCCTGTCCTTATTTTCTCTTTGCCTAATTTCTTCACATATTTTTCTATATTGTTATGTATTTTAGATTTAGATACTTTTATAATCTACCTTAAATACTCTGGGGACAAGGTGATACATATATGTTAGGAGGAGGGCTTCTTGATTCCCAGTGAATGGAAGTGTGGAGACCAGGGACAGGATGATAATGAATAAATAGATAGTGGCAACTAATTCTGCCTCCTTTCACTGTATTTCAAAGATATTAAGGTTATTGAGGCTTACATTTTTCTAACTCTTACTAATGACCTGATTTGGAAGCTAAGGGTGGTCTTTGTTCACCATAAGTCTAAGGGAATTTGACATTTGCTTAATTTATAGCTCTGATCTTGTGAACTTTCAATTTTATTGGAAAGGAGATTCATTATCAGGGATCATCTAACCTTAGTTTTATGAGAATGTGCTTTGTGGTAAATAATTACTCACTATCCATTATTGAAAGAAACTACCTATAAATATAAATTAAGAAATATAATAATTTAAGAAAATATAAATATAAAAATATAGTAAAGGATCATTGACCAATTATCTCAGAATCAGTATCTAGGGCAGAAAATAATTTACTCAAAAGTACATTGAAAATTCAGCCCAAGGCCCTTAAGACTATAAAAAAAATTCAGGTGTCCATGAAGTACCACATGTAAATGAGTCTCCAGAGGGCAGACAGCAGTTTTTTTAAAAACCCCGTGTGTGTGAACTTTGGAACAGGCAATTCAGGAGCAGAAGTCCTGATTTGAACTTCAAGCTTCTCTGAGAGCCTGAACACTTGCGATAAGACACTGTGTAAAAAATAAGAGGAAACAGGAAGTTCATGGGCTGACTGGCTTCATTCACAGCAGGTAACAAAGCTTGACAGCTTGAATAAGCATTCTTTAAGAACTTCTCTGAGCTACCTCTGTAAGCCAGAGGAGATAAAAAATTTAGAGAAAGAAAGAATGCACTTGCCTTAGATAATTTGCCAGTCTCTGCAGACTCCAGCTGTCAAATCCAGGGGGAGCAGAGTTACTGCTGTGGGCTTGGGATGTCAGCAAAATTGCAGCCCATGTTCAACTGAGGCTTTGGAAACTAAGTGTCAAATGTTCCAGGCAATCATGCAATAATAGGTGTCCTTTATTGAAATACTCTAAAGGCCATAGCTAAAGCTAACAATTCTGACTTGCTTCTCTATCAGAGAACAGGGTGGGGACTTCATACCCTGCCAAGCTTTCTTTTAATAAACTAAGAGCATGTGTACATTAGAGCAGGCAGGTGAAGTAACTCAAGGATGAACTGAAAACACATCTGAAGGAACACAGCTCTGCCAACAAGAGAAATGGAGGGGGCGGGAGCAGTATTAAGTGGCCAAACCCACTCATGGTTGCTGTGGTTGGCCTGGTTTATAAATACATTGACAGCTGCTATTAAGACTCAAAGCCGAAGAAACTGATGGGAAAAGAGTAAATTCACCAAAGAGTGACTGAAAAACCATCCCAGTCTTATGAGAGGTGGGATCATCTTCTCAGAGAGGAAGGATAGAATTCATTCATTCATTCATTCCGAGTAGACATTTAGGAACCCAGGCGTTGTGCTGGTTATAGGGGATTCCAGGATGAAAGCAGCAAGGGCCCTGCTATTTCAGATGGCTCCCAGTGCGGTAGGAGTCAGGCATGCAAAAACAGACAATGGATCTGACCATGCCAGAATGGAGAGTCCGGGATGAACCAAGCTCAGGGAAAGTCCCCTGGGGAATTTGGGACAGCTTCACAGGGCAGGTGCTATCGAATTGAGGCTCCAAGGGAGTCATCAAGTAGAGAAGGAGGTGGAAAAAGAGGGGGGATAATTCAAGGCAGAGGGAGCAATCCAAGCAACAGCCTGGAGGGAGGCCCCTGGAGCAGGAGGCACTTGGGGAAACACTAGTGTGTGTAAAATATTGTGAATGCACGGCGCTTGGGAGCTTTGAGAAATGAGCCTGGAAGGAAAGCTAGGCCTGATGGAGAAGGCTCTTGTTTGCCTTGCTAAGGCATTCAGCTCTTGTCTTCTAGGTCTCTGGTGTACCCCCAAGGCCTCGGGGAACGCTTGGAGGATGAGAGACAGGCAAGGCTCCACCTCTCTCCGCCCTTCTCCTTCCATTGCCACAGCTTCCATCAAAGTAGCCCTTCTTCATCCTCACGGGCTCGTCAGTGGTTAGAGCATCAGCATGTAGACTGAAGGTTCTCTGTTCCATTCTGGTCAAGGGCACATATCTCTTTTTATAAATGTAAATATAACTTTAAATAAGTAACAAATGACCATTTTTAGAACAGTTTTAGATTCACAGCAAAACTGAACAAAAAGTACAGAAAGATGCCTTTCCCCCACATACACACAGCTTCCCCCACAATTGACATCTGTCACCAGATTGGTACATTGGTTACAGTCTCACATTGACATGTCATCTTTGGGTTTGGGCAAATGTATAGCGTCATATATCCAGCATTATAGTGTCATGCAAAATATTCCCTGCCCTGAAAATCCTCTGCGCAATGCCTAGTCATCTCTCCCTTCCTCCTAACCACTGATCCATTTACTGTCTTCATAGTTTTGCATTTTGCAGAATGTCTTATAGTTGGAATCATGCAGTATGTGGCCTTTTCATACTGGCTTCTTTCACTTAGTAATATGCATTTAAGCTTCCTCCATATCTTTTCACTGCTTAATGGCTCGTTTCTTTTTAGTGCTTCACATTACCTTTTGAAGGGGGTGGGGAAGCATCCTTCTGCCAAACAAAAGTTTAAAACTGCTCTAGCGTGTGAAAAAACACTTAAAAACTTGGACTGGGAGTCACAAACACTTAGTAAGCCCCTCCTGTGTGCCAGGTTTTATAGTCTCTGGGATACAGAGCTTATCCAAAGATTTTAGTAGTTTTGAAAAGGTCTTAGGAAGGACTAGCTTCTGTGTTTGAGAACAATCCAAAGTATTGTTGACATAAAAATATAACTTTTATATTCTTTGATGTCTCTGATTACCCAAATTTCTGGATAACTTTTCATACATTATGTTTGAAAGTTTTATTCCATCCCTTAAAATCAGAACTATGTGTTTATATTACCATCTCCTCGATGCCAAAGCCTGGCTGGGGACAGCAGTGCCCAGGCTAGGCTGCCAGGAGCTGTTCTGGGCTCCTCCCATGCCATAATTAATTTTTCAGTATAGTGTAAAGTACTATTTCAAAGGAAAATGACTCTATGTAGGGTTTTAATTAAATGGGATCTCCTAAGATTACAGTTATACCGACCTGGTTTTATGATTTAGTATTGCTCCGTTTTCTTCTTTAACATAAATTTCTACATATAATTACTGAAAAGGGAAGGTCTCTGTCTCTTAGTTAGAAATGGAGAAAGAATCAGTTCATTTAAAAAGTCCCATGCACAGTTCTATGGGAGATGCAAAAATAACCCATCTGTTTGATACAGCTATGAATTTTCCATTAGGAACAGGATGTTGTAGATTTTTTTAAAAAAAGCTAAAATCATTAACAGTTGGTACCCATCAGGCACAGATAAAATAAGCTAATCTTTATGTGTAAATTTATAAATCTACAGGAAACATGGGAACTGGGATAATTTAGGAACTTTTTGAATCTTTAGGTTTTTGCTAAATTATCCCTTATATAGTTTCTCAGTTTTCATTCCTCTACATTTCAAAAAGATTCTTAGTCAAAAAGTATGTGAATCATTTTATATTCTTATTTTGAGTTATTAGTGATATTTAATACTATAAACATCATAAAGCACATAGCCCAAGAGGGAGAATTTGAAAGAACTGCTGTAAAATATTGTTCATTCTTCTTTACAGTCTATTATCTTGTTTTCACTAGAAGTTTCTTTGCCTCACCATGGAATAAAAATTTATTTCTTCACATATCCCGATAGTCTGTGAGCACAGACTGTGTTTTTTATGTAGAGATACACCCAAGTTATTCAAAATTGTTACTGTTTGGGGAGAGTAACTCACTGAACCATCAAAAAATATATCCCTGCACAAATGTAAAAACTTGATGTGAACTTTTTAGAGGTAAAGAAAGTATAATGGAGATTATGTTGACTTTCAAACTCCTTGATATCTCTGTTTTTCCAGAGAGTTCTTATTCACAGTAACTTACTGTGGAAAGACAAAAGATAAATCCAAAAAAGAAATAAAAACATATATTTGAGCACATACTATATTTTAGGCCCTGTGCTTAGAGTTCACAGAAAACAACAACACTTTTAATTTTAATACTAGATCCCATTTTAGAAGATATTGAAAATATTTTAATTTGTTTTAACAACAACAGAAATTGCCATTTAGCCCTAATGTCCCATAGTAGGTGTCTGATTTTATTCTAACACTGTGTTATTTCACTTATGTGTACATTTCTTATATGAGGTTTTCCAAAGAACAAAATGAATCAGGCACATTAATGGAACATGCTAGTTATAAGTGCTCTGGAAATTTCACTGTAAGAAATAATTTTCAACACACAAATGTCAGTAAAAAAAAAAAAGAGAAATTTTGACCAAGAAACTTAGGACAAAATACTAACAAAACACAAACACTTCCTCTCTTTCATATTCAAGAAGTAGGAACAGCTATAATTAGTTGAAACCCTTATTTATGAAATGGATTTCCCTGTGGAGTAATAAGGATTATTAAAAAAAACACACAAAAGAACCCACCTTTGCTTCTTATTATACAAGTAACAAAAATTAATTTCAATTATGTGGGCAAAAAATTAAAATACACAGAAGAAATATTCATCTAAGAATTTTTTTGCCTCTTTTATTTTAAATTTTCATAAAAAGCTTAAGGTGCTAAATAAATCAATTCAGGAGCCATACCTACATAAGGAAATATAAGGAGCTTAAGCCATGGATTTCAATTATTGTGTACTATTAATTCTAACATCTAAATGTGGAGAGTGGAGAAAGATTTGTTTTCTGGGGAAAGATTTAGGGAATTGAAATTTCATTCCTATCCTATGCTCACAACAGCCTCTGTAGAGCAATAGCCAACCTCGCAATTCTGCCTTATAGCACAAAACTGCCTTTTCTAAACTCCTCCCCACCCTCCATTCTCCTTCCTTGTCCCTAAACTTTACTGATCAGATTAAAAGAGAAACAGAATAAAGTGATTGCAGGGAGATTTGCCCTGAGACAAATCTTAAAACAAAATGGAGCTGGCAGCATCCCTTGGCACTTAAGGACATAAAACCTTAAATCAAAGAAAGAAGGAAAATATAAAAAATGTATCATTCTCTACAAGGATCACAAAGAACCAAATGTCAATCTCAGCCATTTAGCCCTCAAAACCTTAAGCCTACACATGGACATTAGAAGAATGTCTAGGGTCCAATTCTCCTCTGGTTTTTCTGGGAGACCCAGCCCTCCAGCCAGTTCCACCTCAGCCTTGCCTTATCTAAGACTGGATTCCCTTCTGCCACTGCCTTGACCATTGGTTCACCCTGCCCCAGATTTCTCAATGACAAGCACATCTCATTATTGCCCAGCTCTTAGCCTTGGCTCCGTAATTCTTAAGAGTTTGAGAACTTAATGCCCAGGATGACTCTGTGCATGAGGTCTCTCAGGAATACAAGATAAAACCTGTCCTCATGTTGAATTGGGAGACTGGGAACAGGGAGGTGGCCCAGAAGATTGGAGGCAAGTGTATGCCATTCTTCATCCACAGACGGGGCAGTGTGGGGACAGAAATAGATGTGAAGCTTATCTGAAGCAAGATTGGTGGAAGAGACGTTTAGGAAAGCAGGATATTGTCACAAGCACTTAGAGCAAACACTAGGCTGCACCATTTGGCTCGAGGGGGTGCGGAAGGGGGAGTAGGCATCACTACCAGAAAGCAGCATGGGGCTGGGAGAGACCACGGCCTTGGAGACCCACTTCTAACCAGCTGTGGAAAGTCTTGACCACTCAATTCCTCATCTGCAAAATGTGTAGAATTCTTCAAACTGTGCAAAGTTACCTACTTGCACTTCGAGCCCACTTTGATTCCACATGGTCTTTACCACTTGCTTGTCTGGTTCCAAGCTCTTTTACAAAGTGCAACTGTGAAAGCACCCCCCACTCCCCACCTGGAACTTGAGTGATATTATTGGTTCTTGCAAGAAGAGGTAATCAAAGTGTTTTTTTTTAAAAAAGTCTATTGTTATCACATTTGTTAGCTCAGGCCAGATGCTCATTAGCAATACCCTAGAAGCCAAAAATGAAAGACCGGGTTGCAGCTTGAATCCTAAAACAAGGGCCAGGCTCTGGAAAACATCAACAGATGCAAACCAGACCAAAGAAGAATGCCTTGTCTGCACCATTTGCATAAAATCAAGCCTTGAGCTGTGTCCCACGTGCCCAGACATAGGTCCTCATCCAGTTTATCTGCAGTAGCCACAACTGGGTTGCTCAGAACAGTGTTTTGTTTTCCAGTCACCTGGGATGCTTGTTAAATATAAAGATTCCTGCATTCTACCTCAGATCTGCAGATCCAGAATCTCAGAGTGGGGCTTCTAGAAGATAGTTAATGGCCCAGAGCTGTAGGAAGCATTGATTTGAAACTGGGAATTAATGCTCATGTATGGCAGATGCTGTTAAATGCCCACCAAATTTCACTGAATCCTCCTAACAACCCTGTAAACTAGTTATTATTATTACCCTTCCTCCCTGTGCTACTGAGTGATAGAGTCAAAATTTCAGCCTAGGGCTGCCTAATTTCCCCCTACCTGCTCAGCCACTCACTCTAATGCCTCCCCAGCAGGAGGGTAGATCCATTTCATTCTCTTCAACTAGTAGCACCAAGGGCAGTAAGCCAAGTTTTCACCTCTGTCACCTGTTTGTACATCCCAACCCTGTCATCTGAGACTTCCCCTTAGGCCAGATTTCTTGGTATCTGCTTTCTGTCTGTTTGGTGTGGTCTTGCATCAATATGAACATTAAGGTACCTGTGTAACTTGCATGTCTTACTGAAAGAACAGTGCTGTCTCCATACCATCCTGTTATTAAGAGTGGAAAGTTGGTTGGGTGTGGGAGGAACTCTGGAATAAGTTTGCTTGGATTTAAATCCCAGCTCCAACTCCATCACTTACTAGATACTTGAACTTTTGAGGGCAAGTTACTTAACTTCTGAAAAATGTGTATGGTAGTAAGAGTTGAGTAAAAGAATGAGAAAGACAAGTCAGGGTATAAAGCAAAGGATGAGATACTCAACTATCAGTATGGGAAGAATCCAGAACTGTGGTCTTCAGCTCTGGCTGCAATTAGAATAATCTGAGAATCTTTTAAAAATTCTGATGCCAAAGTCCTGTTCCCAGATATTCTGATTGAACTAGTCTGACGAGGAACCAGGTCAGCAGAACAATTGGAAGCTCCCAGGATATTTACATGTGCAGCCAGAATTGAAAACCACTAGTCTAAATGGTGAATGAGGGAAACAATGCATGTGCCCTTGTGTCAGAGAAGCTTTCTTACTAGGGCTGCAAAGCTCATGTTTTAAAATGTTTATTTATTGATTCTACAAACTACTATTAAGCACCTACTATGAGCAGGCTTCACTTCAGTGGCTAGACTTAAAAATTCTAAACTTGGTCCTTGCCTTCAGGACAGTTACAGTCTGATGGGGAAGTTATTTGCAAAAATAAATTATATAATTACAATGCAGTGTGGGCAGTGTGGTAATAGTGGCTTGTTCAGAGCTGTAGCAGAAGAGAAAATGAAATGACTCCTCCCTTCAAAGTCCAACCACAGAATCATGAAACTATAGAGATGAAGGAGGCTTAAGGTCCCTAATTTTGTATATAAGGAAACTAGAAATGAAGGAAACTAGAAATCACAACTTTCTCAGGGTTACAGAGTTCATGGAACAGAGACCTAAAATATTCACTTTGACTCACCAGAGGAAGTGTTAAAACACTGTGTCCGGCAGAGCTAGACTCTGAGGCTGAAGTTCTAGGTCCTGAAAAATGAGTAGGATTTGGACATAGGGACATGGGAAGGTCTACATTCTCAAAAGACTCAGCCCAAAGCTCAGAGGGAAAGTGCCCATAGGGTAATGCCCTGGCCCTGGCCTCAGGTAGTAGCCAACAGTTTGGTGCCCCTCCTCCAATCAACACTGGTCCTGGGCTTACACTCGGTCTTGCTTTCCATGCAATCTGGGAGGCTGCTCCCACCTCAACTCCACTTCTCTCTACGAATAATTCTATTCAAATGAGTTAATGAACATGTTAATTTTGCCCAGTGTGTTGTCTAAGTTCAGTGAGATCAGGGGTTTAAATCTCTAACCTTAAATTCTTCAGTGATATAACAGATTATAATAAATAACTCTAAACACCTCTAGATTAAAGAGCTTTTGATCAATTGGTCAACCTTGATTACATTAACCTGGAATTGACATGTGCTCTATTTGCAAAACTTAAAATAGTTAAATCCATAGTGAAATGTGGTGAATTGGTTCTCTGTTCTCCCCCTTACTCTGACCTAGATGTTTGCTCTTGATGTCTCACCTTCTCTCACACCCTACATTCTTTTAATCGGCAAATACTATGCCTCTCTTTGAAAACCTAACATAAATTCAAACACTTCTCACGATCCTCTCTACCACCACCTTGGACCAAACTGCTGTCCATCTCACCTGGATTATCACAACAGCCTCCTAACTGTTGCTTGAGCTCAGTCTCAGAGTTGGAGGTGTGTCCTCAACACCTCAGCACATGATCTTACTCAGGGAGTATCAGATGGTCTTACTTCTCTATTCAAAACTCTTCATTGGCCTCTCCAAGGTCCTTCCATTAATTGACATGACCCCACATGATCTGTTCCTCATGACCCCTTGGACCTCACCTTCTCTTCTCTGGCCATACTGGCCTCCTCATTGATCTTGAACATTTCAAGCCCTCCCAACAGATGCCCTCCCCCAACCCCCCTTAACTCCCCTACACACACACACACCCTGGAACACTCTTCCTCAAGATAGCTACAAGGCAACCTCCTTCACTTTCTTTGGTTTTTTTCTCAAAAGCTTCTTTCTGTGTGAACCTTATCTGGCCACTCTATCTAAAACCTCAGCACCCACCCCCTAACATGTCATGTACCCTAGCCTTATAAAAATGAGTCTCTTTAACACTCATCAATAGACATTATGCATTTTATATTTTAGTTATATATTTCTTTATAAAACTATAAATAAACACTATATTTAACTTACATTTCTTTTTCTGTCATTCCCTATAAATCTGCTTCATCAAAGGAGAAATAATTACCAGTTTTATTCACTGTTGTATCCTGATAATTTAAGTACAATGGTAGACTCAAATACTTATTGAGTGAAAAGATGAAAAAAAGTTAACTGCAGTACAATAAATATTACAATTGCATTTATATATTTCCTTCTTGATAGCTATAAAAATCTTTCAAACCATAAGCAAGCCAAGCTGCAGTATAGGAAAGGACATCACCAAATCTATAACTTTAAATTGATTCAAACTCAAATTGAGGGACAGTCTACAAAGTACTTGATCAGTACTTTTCAAAAGTGACAAGCACAAAAGACAAGGAAAGACTGAGGAGTTAGCACCAACAAGAGGAGACCAAGGAGACATGGACACTAAATGTTACATCAGGTCCTACACAGGATCCTGGAACAGAAAAGAGGACAGTGAAGTTCCAAAAGGGCCGTAGTTTAGTTACTAATACTGCACAATGTTAATTTCCTAGTTTGATAGCTGCCCTATGGTGATGTAAGATGTTAAAGGGCCAGGGAGGTATCCTACATGAACAAATATTATATCTAAACGTCTAAGTGGCCCTTCATATTTGAACAAGAATGTCATTTAAATGATAGGCACGTTTCCTGAATGAACAACAAGAAGTAAACCACCAACAAGGTAACTAAGTAACCAAGATAGGTGTGTGTGTGTGTGTGTGTGTGTAAAGGCAGTTTTTCTTTTTTCATTTCGCCAGTCATTTTTCTGTGCTATGGTAGGTGTGTGCCAAGGGACCCAAACAGATTTTCAAAGCATATATTCTCTGGTGCGTGAAAGGGTTTCATCAGAAGATACAATAACAATTCAAAGTTCTCTTTATACTCCCTCTGCTTTTAAAAGGTTATAAATAACAAATGTCAGTTTAGTAAAACCATCTTCTAAATAACATCCCACTAATATGAGACTTCACAGTAAAATAATAATACGCCATCCGAACTCTCAAGAAGGCATGTGCTCATTAGAGGCAGAAAAAAGATTAAGAAAACTTCACCGAGAGTTTTCAACAATCACATTAACTAATAAACCACATTAGATCTTGTGGAGGTGGGCAGTAAAGAATGAAATCGCACAAGCAGAGTCCCCTGCCTGGAAGCTGCCACTCTAACCTCTCCATCAGGAGGGAATATGTCCTATTGTAAGTGGCACTTCCTCCGGGGTGGCTGCTGGAACCTGCCCATACTGTGCCATCCACACACCCTTCCTGGAGGCCTTGAAGCCAGGGAGGACCCCCCACCTCTCCAGGGGGCCCATCTGAGAGGGTACCCAGGGACCAAGAGAAACACGTTAAATCACCTCGGGACTAGGACTGTTAATGAGCATTACTCATGTTTGTTTGCTGAGAAATTTATCCAATATTTTGTAGATTAATGACAATCCAAAAGGCAATTTAATTTAATTTAACCAACAATTATCAGCCATCTACTAAGGATTCACTTCTATTTTAGGGATGTGAAGATAAGAAGATGAATGAAATAAAACTAACCCTCAGAGAGTTTACTCCCTAGTAAAAGATATAAAGTTGGTAAACAAATAACTATAAAACAAATGAGCATCAAATGTCTAAAGGGCCGGGTAGGTAGTAGCTTCCTCAACAAAGTAAGCTGAGTGTCAGAGTAACAAACACCCAGAAATGGAATTGTATATATATCTTAATGTAAATATATATGCTATCCATATTCTATATTATACTAAAATTTTCAAACTAACTGAAAAAGAAAATATTTAATTATTACTTTTTTTCATAATTTATTACTGCTTTTATTTGGAATAAAAAACCTGACAAAAACCCCTGGCTGGTGTAGCTCAGTTGGTTGGGGGTTGTCCTGGGCATCGAAAGATTACTGGTTTGATTCTTGATCAGGGCACATGCCAGGGTTTCGGGATTGATCCCCAGTAGGGGGCCTAAGGAGGCAACCAATGGATGTTTCACTCTCACATTAATGTTTCTTTCTCTCTCTCCCCACCCTCTAAAAATCAATAAACTATGATTTAAAAAACAAACAACCCCTGATGTCTTTTATTCCATACCAAGGTATCAGTCAGGTCCTATATCTTTTAACTGTGAGTATGGTATACAGCCTTAAATACTTAAACTAAGGTTGTTAGGTAGTTTTATTCAGATTCATTTTTCAGATTCCTATTTCTAAAAATAAGCTTTTCCCAACATGGATAGAATTATTGTAAATGATTCTTATAAATAGGATAATCTCCTCCAAGATCTGTATATAATCCTGGCCATCAATGTTGTCATATTTAGTCTTCAATACCATTTTGTACTATGCTTTGAGAACTTCAAATCATAGTCCTTCATTTGTGCTATCAAAAATTAATTAAGAAAACTAAGGCAAATAACACTGGTTTATTTTCATAAAGTTTGAAATCCATTATTCAATGGCCCAGTTTCAAAGAATAAATTTTAGGCTATCAGCTTCATTTCTGGAAAGTGACTGCAAAGTAGAAAAGTGGACTCAATTATTCTTTAACAACTGAATTTCCCTAAGACTCTATTTTGTCAGGACTGAGAGAAGCAAAGTCGATATTTATGCAAATACTTGTAAATGCCCCTATAGAAAAAATTCAAAAGGTGTAGACGAGTTGTAATGTCAGCAAGAAACTTGGAATTCGGAGCCAGTTTTTGCTGCTAAGTGGAGATAGGACAGCTCCATTTGATGTCATAAACAGTTAAAAAAATATCTGTCATCTCAGCACAAGTAAGCCAGCAAATTCATCAAGCCGACACTGACCTGATTTTGCTCCAAGATATAGAAGAATGGCCTGTTCATGGCATTAATTACTGAACTCGTGGCTTGTCTCACTTTAGCTTTTTAGCCCAAAGTAACTCCTGATGAATGAGAAAGTTAACAAACTTATAGACTTCAATGTTTAGCGCCCCTACAAAATACTGCCGCCTAGGAATCTGTTGCTTGGCAGTCTAAGGTCAGCCCCCCCCTTCGTGAGAGCCCCACCTGTAGTCAACTTAACCTGGAACAGTGCATTCTGCCTCCGCTGGTCTGACACCTTTCTCATCACAAAGTAAACTATTCCCTGATGTTTTGCCTTGCAGAACTTCTTGTTCAAAGGTTCTTTGACCTCTCCAAAATTCTCAAAACATCACCAGGAGCATAACTAACAGCGTGCTACTATTTATTTCTGTCTTCTTATTTGCTGCAATAGAAAATGCCACCAATCATTTAACTTATCCTGAGGGTTTTCAGCCATATTTTTTACATGCTGAGCTACAGTGTTCCTGGTTATACTAAACTTCGCAAACGCTTGTTTTTTCTCTGGACACATGATTTCTGCTACATTCAAAAGAGACTCTTCTATAAAAGCATTGTCAGTGGAAAGGTTTTAATGCCCTGGCAAGTTTTTCACTTAAGAGAACTGCATTTCACAGCAAATCACTTATTTTACTCTCATTCAAAAACACACACTGCCATTTCTCCAGTTCATTAAGTTTCTCAACGCCCATCTTTTCTGTATACCAGCCTTGGCTGCTTTTATTAGGGTGCCTTAAGTTGTCATTTTTCTGTGCAAATAGTTTTTGTTTTCATGTTCTTCACACACACACACAAAACTACACTCTTATTTTTTTCTTGAAATCCTCAACTCATGTTTTTAGGAGATGCACAAGTTCATTTTTCTCTTAATTTTACAATAAAAAAATAGTAGTAGAAAATAACAACTGCTTTTGATTTCAGTGTTGAAAATGAAAAAGAAGGTGTGGGGACTTTGAATGACTGTGGAGGGCATAGCCCTTCCCAGAGGACATTGCCCCTCAGATTCAGGGATGTCTGCCTTGTGAGGACACCAGCCTTCTGTTGTTAAAGAAAAATCTCCTAATTATGTAAATGTTGGTAACTTATTTGAAATTTATTAAAATAGCAAGTGGGTCAACATTGTTCTAGCCAGGCAGGCAAAGCAAATCTTTGAGTGCAGCCTGTAGGCTGCCCATCTGCAACCTCTGAGGATAGAGAATATAACACTCAAATAATTTCTAGCTTACCTTGTTTTAGCCCCTTCTTTGTTTGAGAAAAGGTACAATTACATCAGAATTCTATGGAGTAGGAAATCCAAGTGTCCTAATCAATCTGGAAAGAGTCTAGAGGCAGTGAGCTGTAGCAAGGATACCCTTCATGAAGTTAGGCATGTGTGCGGAGTCCTGGGTATTTCACTTATTGGTGGGTTGATGTTAGATTCCTCATTTGGAAACAGGAATGATAAAATTGCCTTGTAAGTTTGTCAAAATGATTACACACAATATTTTTTAAAATCTTATAACTAATGTGCGAATGTTTATTCTTTTCCAGGAACATGGGTGACGTTTGGAGGTCAAATTTCAGATGAGGTAAGTTACTTTTGTCTCCCATTATGCTAATCAAAGAAAATACAGAGAGAGCTATGGGGGAGAAGAATTCTTCCTCAGCCCCTGGGCGTTTTACAAAGATAGTATTTTAATCATGGGAAATAGCTAAAATTGACTCAAAGATTATTTTCATCTGGCTTCAGATGAGCTCAGCACAAAGCAAATATAAACATGGGATCCTGGGATGACCACACCGTATGTGCTGGGTGACACAGTCATCAGTGCTGCCTCTTGAAGTGAGGATGTCCCCATTACTAGGACAGTTCAACCATGTATTGAAAAGCCCCTTGACAGGGATCTTATCAAAGGGAATCAAACATGAATCTAGATAACTCTCTGAGGTGCCTCCTAAAGATGATCTGGCTTCATTATAAAACCAAAATAGATGTTGTTCATATGAATATTTTTAAGTAACGGTAAGACTGTATTATCGTCTTATAGAACTTAATTTTCAGAGTTTTACTTTTATTTTCTCATCTGTAAGGTAGTTAGGGTTCCTTCAATTGCTGGTAACAATAAACTCAACTCAAATTGGCTTAACCAATAAAGGAAAAACACTATTTTGACTTTCACACTAGAAGTGTAGACTCAGAACAAGCCTCAGGGAAAGAAAGGGGAGGTGAGCCTCCTTGGGCCTCTGGGCTCCATGGAGGCCCTGAACCAAATCACCCTCATTTTGCAGATGAGGAAACTGAAATACAGAGAGGTCAGATCACTTCCCCTAGTGTATTTATCTGTAAGCGATACACTTAAGAGCAGAAGTCGGTCTTCCAACTTAGCTCAGTGATTTCATTATTCCACGTTGAGGTCTTCAAATGCTATAGTTGGGAAACCTCTCGACATTCATTTAGTCTAACTCTCCATCTAGGAGTCTCCATCTTATCTTAAAATTTCTCTCTATTTAAGTTTTATTGGACATGAACAACAGTGTGGGGTTGGAGGGGGGATAGGGTGAGGTAGAAGAGGGCATAGAGGGGGTAAAAGGTGGTGGAAAAAATAAAATAGAATAAAAGATTTATTATGTACGTTTCCCAATAACAATTTATCAGTATGTCATGTGACATGGCACAAGGATGATATTATAATACAAGCACAATAATTTCTTAAACACGGAACAGACGTGATGGGAAAAACTATACTTGTCTTAATTTTTAATCTCTACTTAGGGTAAATGTCATAATGGTACCAAATTAAAAGCAGGAACAGCACCTTTGCTGCTGTCTTTCTAAAGGATTTGCAGGGACTCCATTTTGCTGGCCTCATAATTTTCTTGGTCAGCCAATTTTAAAAATAGGAAAATAGTTTATCTTGGAAATGTTGATGAAGCAACTTCAGCCCACAATCAAAACCATAATGGAAAAATCAATTTTAATTATTTGTGAGGTGTGGAATTTCCTATTTGGCTAATAAGTCTCAATGAAAAGCCGGCCCCTCCCCCCCGCTCTTTAGCACTGTTCCCCCTTAGCTCTGCCTCAAGCTGCCCACGCTCTCGTTCAGCAGCACAGCGGAGGGGGCAGGAGCCTGGAGCTCTGTTTTCAGGCTGACAGCGAGGAGCTGGGTCCCTGGGTCCCCCTCCCTCCCCTGTGTGTCCTGTGGCCTCAGCTGGCTGGACACTCCGATGGTGTCTGCAGTTTTGCAGAGTTAAAACGGTCACAGTCCTGGCTAACCCTTGGCTCATCAAAACAGCCTGCTCAGCCTTGAGGAAGGAAGGCCCAAACTTTTAAGTCATGAGTCACCCAGGTGCCACAACCTATTGCCTCCGAGGAAGGAGAAGAAATGGAGTCGGCTCAAAACAACTGATCGATGGGGTCAGAGAGATGACAGTGCCAAAGACCATGTCCAGCAGTGTCTTCCAAGCAGAGCGAGACGGCCTGTCCACCTCCCTGCGCTCCTGACCCCGGGACCCCAGCGCCCAGGGAAATCCCTCGGCCCGTCTGTCTGGGGGAAGGATTCGCCCTTCCTATATATGCTGGCCGCATCTTCTTGCGTTCTTTCTTACTGCAGCTGAGAAAACCAAGGAGTGGGTAGGGAAATTTCAGGGTTCCTAAAGGCCACCGGAGGATTCAGAATTGCTGCCTGGGCTGGGAAACTCGTGGCGTTTCTGACTGACCGCCGCATCCTCTTGCAGGTAGCTGAGCGGCTGATGACCATCGCCTACGAGAGTGGAGTCAACCTCTTCGACACGGCCGAGGTCTACGCCGCGGGGAAGTAAGTCGGGACCTGTTTGTGTCCCTCAGGTGGCACCAAGAGACGCTGCCCTAGCCACTGTGGACATGCATGTCAGTGGCACTGCTCTTCTCCCTCCCTCCACCTCCATCACCAGGGCTTAGGGATACTGACCGCCTCCCGCCTCCCGCCCACTCTGCCCACCCAAACCTCCCCACCTCTGGTTCCTGTATGAAAAACGGACCCGAAGCAATTGCCGTGGCCTACATGAGGGGCAGGGTGGCTGGGACCAGAGTGGTGGCAGTATAGATCAATAAATATTAGTTCGGTATATGAGTGAGCAAATAAATGAGCAGATTCCAATATGGTTGTTCAAAAGCTACATCTCATAGTTCTCAGCCCCCAGGGAAACTGGGCCGTTCTCTCCCCTGGGGAAGGAGAAACTGATTTTCCTGTTTGCTGGTAGCATTACGGGTAGATCAGAGCTCTCATATCTTTTCTAAGAGGGCATTTCAGTCCCCTCTCTGAGGACAGAGAGGGCTGCAGAGAGGCCTCGATTCTTTTGCTGGGAAAGTCACATCTACCTACAACCTTCCCGTGGACATGAGAGCAGGATTGGCCTCTAGAACAGGCTCACTGCTAAATCAGAGCACGTGGGTAATGTGCCCTCAGACAGGCCTCCAGGTCCATGTCCCCCAGTTTCCGGCACGACAGGCACGTTTTAGAACAGAACAGGAACACCTTGGCCTCCTCCTGTGAACGTGGACGCGGCTCCAAATCTGAAAGGCACTAAATCGCAGGACAGCGGCTTGAGCGGCTCTGCAATTTTCTGACAGGGTTGTGGTGCCTGGTCCCCGCAGGCTCATTCCCACCCCCGTCCAGGTGAGAATTCCAACCAGAACGCCAGCCTTGCTGAAGCAGGTTCGTCGCTGCCTGGTCAGAGCGCATTTCCCTGCGCGGTGTCCTCCAGGGGCAGGTCTGCGTTTAAGGCCCATGAAGGGGGTTCAGGGCCCGCATCCCTCATGCTTTCTGCTGAGTCCGAGGAGAGAATGAAATTGATAAGGCCTTGCTCCTTTCAACATCATACCCTTTCGCAGTGTTTTCTTCTGCTGGATCCTGCGGGGTGCTAAATGGGGTGAAGGGTGAAAAGGGAAGGAATGGTGAACACGTCATTAGAGTTCTGTTCCTATTCCTACTGTGAAGAATCATCAGTCCTGGCTAATTACTGATTGACTGTCAGTGTGTAACAGAGAGAGGTTCCCACTGCGCAAAGCAAGGTTGCAAAAGGAACCGTGAGGGCGACAGAAGGGGAGGGAGGAGAGAACACTGTGGAACATTCAGTGCATGTCTGGGGCGTGCTCCATAGCTCACTGCATCGTGGCTTATTGCCAGGCTCCCAGATACATTCCAACAATGAACTCTCCATCAAGACACATAATGATTATCGATGACTTCCATCTATAGGACCCTAATGGACAAAGTGCTAATTCCATTGATGTTCCATTCACAAAGACTCTGAGAACACAGCTGCTTCTCACAAGTTGGTCTTACTGGGAGGGACCTAGAAGAAAGTTTTAGTCCCCTCAAGCTTGGGTCCCAGTGGGCTAGAGAGATGGGGAGAGGACAGTGGATATACTTCTCCACGACCCAGCCTTAGGTGCAGGAAGGACACCTTTCTACATCTCCTATGTCCTGCTTCTATGACGATGTTTGTCACTGGATCCCAGGACATTCTCGATGTGGGCCACTGCACCTGCAACCCTTACGTCTGGGACATCTAAACCCACGCACTGGTTCTTGTATCCTGCAAGATCTCCTGGGAGTCAATATTGTCTGTCTAAACAGTATGAGGTCTCATTGTTTTCCCAGGTCACAAATGGAAACCACAGCAAATAGAAGGAAAACCTTGACTCCCCTTGGACACCGCCAAATAGGACATTTAGAGATGAGATCAGTGGTCTAAAAACACCAAATTGCCAAATGCCTACACTGTTTCTTAGTGTCATGACCACAGGTAGTCTCCTGCCAGCATGTCAGGATTTGGCAGGTGCTACTGGAATGCTCTGGAGCAGGATTCTGCAGGCACAAGCAGAAACTGTGCTACCAGCCGAGAGCAGCTTCTATTTTCAGGACATGGAGGCACTGAGAGTTCAAATAGGGAATGCCTCTGGTGTTTTGGATTGACTCTTGCATTCCCAGGCCACTGTACCCTAAGACATTGTCTGTTTTCCCCTCCAGGGCTGAAGTGATTCTGGGAAGCATCATTAAGAAGAAAGGCTGGAGGTAATGCATTCACTATCATCATTTATTTGCCTTTAAATAGACTTTTCCAGAGAAGGGAAAATAAAATTGAATGACAATTGACCAAAAGGCTGTTCAAAAAGAAGTCAACTCTTAGTTGACTTCCAAAGAAATGATTTATAGTGGTTGGAAAATAAATACCAGCAAGTTCATTATTTGTGCTTCAAAATGTATTGACTAGTCATTAATCACAATGAATTACCATGGGGTCGAGCTGAGAAGGAGGGAATTTTCAGGAGGTATTCGTCAATAAAAGAAAGGGGCATTTTCATGGCTTCTGACTGCCATTTATGGTAATTTGGTGAAGGAAGCCAGCTGACAGGAACCTTATTATCTATACACATGTATTTATGTTCATTGTTCATTTTATTAACTACTCTGAATTAACATCTCCAAAAGAAATGGTGAAATAAGAAGCCCTTTGGAGAAATACCCCAGTTCTCTTTTCTGCCAGTGTCTCTCCTGTGTCCGGGCAGCCCTACTGTCTGAGCGTTCAAGATCGTGCTTCATCTGCTCTCCTTGAGGGCTCCTGTTCCATCCCATCACCTTCTGTAGCCAAAGCCAGTGGTAGTAATGGATGCCATAACATCTGGGGGCAGGGGGAACAACACCCTCCGTTTCACTATGCATGTCAGCCCCGATACCCCCTTCTTCCTCAGCATGAGTACATCAGGCAAAGTCCAGCAAAGACCATGGACAAGCCTGAGGTCCCCTTCTGCTCTGGTGTAATCTCTGCTGATGACCAAATGAGTAACAATTCAGTGGCACTAGTGAGACAGCTGTGCCAAGAACACTGCTCCCTGCATATGCACAGCTTGTATAAAATTTAGTCTAGGAAAAAGGGACATTCTCAAAGAATATGGCTCAAGGCTGATGCTATTATGCTTTCCACAAAGCATTTGCACGTCCTCTGGAGGGGAAACGAGAGGGGTGGGACACAGCGCCATGTGTTCTTGGGGCTGCTTGCTCCTCACTCTGAAAGAAGCGTTTGGTAGGAGTGGAGGGTCTTGTGGAAACAGAAAACCAGAAATTGATGGAGTTGTCAACAAATAAAGTTTAGTGATCTACTTTCTCCTCTAATTCCTCTTCCTCCCTAACTACAGGGACTGTAAGAGTCTTACAAAAGAACTGTATTCAAATTTAAATATGGAAAAATAGCCATGTTCCCAACCAGCCCTCCGCCTTGCTGAGTTACCTGCCCACTCAGTATGCTGGCCCACCCACCACTGCCCAAGGAGGGACTGCATCCGTTTCCTGGGGCTGCCGTAACAAAGTGTACAAACTGGGGGGCTTACCCCAACAGAAATTTATTCTCTCATACTTCTGGAGGCCAGAAGTCCAAAGTCAAGATTTGGGCAGAGCCACGATCCCTCTGAAACTCTGGGTAGAATCCTTTCTTGCCTCCTCCTAGCTTCTGGTGGGTGCTGGCAATCGTTGGCATTCCTTGGTGCACCTACAGCTCTTTAACATCTGCCTCTGGCACCATCTGGCATTCTCCCTTCATTTGTGTCCATGTGTCTTCCTATGAGGACACTAGTCATATTGGATTAAGGCCTCACCATTCTCCAGTGTGACTTTATCTTAATATAACTAATTACATGTGCAATCACCCTATTTTCAAATCAGCTCACATTCTGAGGTACTGGGAGTTGGGACTTTAATAGTATATCTTTTTTTTTTTTTAATATATCTTTATTGATTTCAGAGAAAGGAAAGGAGAGGGAGAGAGAGAGGGAAACATCAATGATGAGAGAGTCATTGATCGGCTGCCTCCTGCACACCCCCGACTGGGGATCAAGCCCTCAACCCAGGCATGAGCCCTGACCGGGAATCGAACCCCAATCACTTGGATCCTAGGTGGATGCTCAACGGCTGAGCCATGCCCAGCCGGGCAATAGCATATCTTTTTGAGGGACACAATTCAACCTATGACAGAGACCTTGGGGATGAATCCACCAGCAGCCCAGTGAGACCTGCAGAGAGGGATAGGCTGACAGTGTCCACTTGAGGAAGGAGAGGAAGCCTCAGTGCAGTGGCTCTTTGCCCCTGGATATCCAGAGAACAATAAGCCATCGTCCTCCACAGTTTGCAGAGCCTATTTTATACCTACAAGAAAGTAGATGAACATGCATCTTTCACAAACTGCCTTTCAGTCTTGCAAATAAAAACTCAAGCTATCACCAGGCAACAGAATATTTATATCCATTCCCCTCTATCCCCAGAAAACTGGTGGTAAGATAAACTATATCATGATAGCATGGAGTCTATTCAAGCAGTTTCTACTGGAGCATACTTGGCTTCTACTCCCAGGGCCACCACTTGCTAGCTGTGCTGTCCAGGACAAGTTACTTCACTTCTTTGAATCTCAATTTCTCCACCTGTAAAATGGGTGTCTTAGCTGTTCCTAAAGTGTCATGCTGGTAAAGTGACATAAAGTGTGCAAAAGCCTTTTGAAGGCTGTGCTATGTCAAAGGAAAACACTCATATTATCATCCTGTGCCCACCCTCAGTGCCTCCGGGAGGTCAGTGATGATTTGCGGGGTTGCTGTCTACTCTCGCTGTTTGAACGTGAGTGTTAGTGCGCACGCCCATAGGCCCCACATTTTACAGAGAGCCTAACTGCGGGAAAATCAGTCTGCGGTGGGGGTGCGTGGGTAGAAGGTGCAGCTTTGGCAGGCACACACGCTCTGAGTGATCCAGAGGGCTGCGTTCATCTCTCATACTATTCCGTCCGGCCTTTTGTGGAAGCTCTGGAAGTGTTTGCTAAAGCAGACCTGGCTCCCCAGCCCTGGCAGATCACTACTATCCTAGGCACTGTGAAGTCAAAGGATCAACCTGGAAAGTGCATCAGCTCTTCTGGGCTGTGTAATCTTCAGATGCTTATGTCTGTAGACCTTCCGATAGGGATTCAAATTTTTTCAGGGAATTAACTTCAGTAGGATGGGGTTGCTAATATTTCCTGCAAATTTTTCTTGTTGCCGCCGAGTTGTCAGACTTTTCACCGTCAGTCCCCATTGGTTATCGTTAATCATACTAGGCTCACTCCTGCGGGCCCTGAGGCATCGCCTCTACAGCTGATGGAATTATAAATGCTTTATATCAAATATTCCCAAAGTTTGGTCTACACCTTTGAATCGTAAATGATTTTTTTCCCGAGACGAGTTCAATTGAATTACATACCTGGAGAAACTAAATTACACTGAGATCTGCCTCCCAATTTTAAATTATATGACTATAGTTCTCAAGACATATTTCTTATTCCACGTTCATAATGGTATTTCCTCCCTTTAAGTGTGATTTTCAGAAAGTAATACATTTGCTGACAAGATTTCCACATTGTATTCCCTTAAGAGTAAGGTGGTAAAACTTTAAGTTAAGGATTTTTTAACTGTTTTCCTAAAATAACATTTCCATTTAATAAGACACTCATAGACATTTTATTCCTACTTATTGACTATTATAATTTACTTCATATTTCCATGTAGTCAGTTGCTGCCTGTGGATGTGATGGTTGGAAAGGGTAGTAACTCAAAGCCACTAGGTCCGTGGTCCCTGGAGAGAGACTTACCCCCAGGAAAGTTCATACCCCATCAAGGTTATGTGAGCTGCTAAGGGAGTGTTAGTGGGTGGCCGTTTGTTTGAGATCCTAAAGCAATCCATCATTTAGCCCTCTCACTTACCTTTCTCATTTACTATTTCTGACCCTCCATGTCTACCGCTTACCTTTGCTTTGCCAGCACCTGTTCGAGTCCCCACTCTCTAGCTTCTCTTTGTTCTTACGTTTTAGTGATATGAATGAACAAATTGATCTCTTTACCAACTTTTTAAAAATGTGAGGTGCAATAAATGTTTTTGGTATCATAATAATTATATGACTCGGTACAATAACCAACAATTTATTTACTGTTTCTCTGTGTTTGTTTCACATTGCAGGAGGTCCAGCCTGGTCATAACAACCAAACTCTACTGGGGTGGAAAGTAAGTTAAATAACTTTTATTTTCCCTACTTGGCAGGAAACAACTAGGAGTTCATGTTTTTATCTTTTTAGGCAAACATTTTACACCTAACACACTGAAATCAATTGGTTTAGAGAGAAAAATGATTGTTTCTTACTTGAAGGAAATAGCAATTGGCCTAAGATTCCTTTTTAACAGGATGCTCCCAAAGAGTTTGAGCTCAAAGCATGTGGTCACTTGTTACTAAGTGATTCATGGAGATTTTTCAAATACCAGCCTCATACTTAGAACTGTTTCCAAAACAGAGTTCAAATTTTGGAAAAAGGAAATAAGCACATACCATCACAGAGGAAAAGATACTCAAATCTGCCAACACTCAGACTCCTCCGGAACGCGAAGATAAAAATATCTTGCCTGGCCGGAGCGTAAGTCTCTGATCATTTCTGCAGAGGGCTCTGAAAGTGCTGATCTCACTGAGGAGTAATGCAGAGCTTCCTGCATCACTCGCCCTCGGGCGACAGGAAAGAGAAGTCCTCTCTGGGGTGGGATGCAGAACAAATGTCACAGGATGAATTGGCTTCTGATGGACCTACTGGTGTTTGAACTGGTACTTACATCATTCGGCAGGACATAGACATCTTCGCCTTTAAGCCAAACGTGTAAAAATACAGCAAGCTATCCCATACACCTTTTCATGGAAATCCCAAGGATTTCTTAACAGAAAAACCAAACAAACAAAACCTTAGTTACCTCCCTATAAATAGATGGGGAATAGTTAAAAACCAAGTTGGAGGCAGAGGCCAGTTTTTTAGAAATCTTCTAATCAAAATCTATGTGTACACACAGATACATGCACACATACTTATTCATATTTTATTGTTGTTTTTGAGCCTACTATGATGAATATGAAAACAGGAAAATAAAATTTAGGTTTTTACTGCCATTGTAGTCTATATAAAAATAAAGCAACGTGGTGCCTCTGCGAATCATAGATTTACATTTTCTGTGCTCTGACTCGTGGTGCCATTGCTTGGTATTTTTGCAGGGATACTCAAAACCTTAACTGTGATTTAGAAATAATCAGGAAGTGAGACAATCTGCAAGAAACAATATGTAGGAGAGTATTGCATACAGTATTATCTAATATACTTATAAGAGATTTAAAAAATCACCAGAGGCGAATGGTAAACTACCTTGCTTTTAAAAGAGGTTGCCAAAGGTATTAACGTTGAAGAAACATCAGTGCTTTCAAACCCAAGGACCACATTCCTCTCTAATTGACCAGAGTTTGAGAATGGTCCAAAAAGGCAAAAGTCCTGGTTGAAAGTTTATCTTCTTAGGATACTAATTTAAGAAAAGCTGTTTGATCACATTTAAAAAGACAATAGTCATTTATTTCTTTTGAAAGTCAAAAGACACTTTCAAATTCGCTTCCTTTCTCAGAGAAGCTAATGGCATCCGCAGCCTGGCAACCGTGCAGTAAGCTCACGCACTTATATCGAGCCTTCCATTTTATTTTATTTTACTTATTTTATTGGGGTCGGTAAGAACAAGGAGAGAAGGTTGAGCCGTGTGTCAAGTTACATACAGACAGGGTGTGGGTGGCTGCGCTGTTATCCCCATGGCGTGGTGACAGCCACGGGTAATTCTTCTCCTGGGGTCTCCGAAGACGAGCCCAGTGTGCTCCCCACCCGCCTTCTCTCCTCAGCCTGCAGTGGTGCAGAATTTGCCAAAATCAGGGCCTGAAGTTAGCAGTTCAGTCTAGGATGATTATTCCCCTGTACTTTTGAAAGAGCAATAAAAGAAAGCACACCCCACTCAGTCACCTGCTTCTTTCTCTTGTCAGAGCTGAAACGGAAAGAGGGTTGTCACGAAAACATATCATCGAAGGTAGGCACTGCTGCTTCATTCTGCTTTCGTTTGTGGGCTGCTTTCATTTGTGACCCAAGAAAGGCATCGACCGGATAGGTTCAAAACACATTGGGAGGGGGGGAAATTCTCCATAAAAAGAACCACAGTCAGCCAGGTTTCTTCCTGGGATGTGTTGGGAGTGTAGCGATAAAGAGGGAAGAAAGGAAACTCAGAAAAGGGCCAAATTTTCTAGAACTCTTATCATTTACAGCTATGCTAACATTAATAAAACACTTCCATACAGCTTCTTAAAAGGGTTTTATTGAGATATAATTTATATATTATAAAAGTTTACCCATTCACAGTGTGCAATTCATTGGTTCCAAGTATAATTAGAGTTGTGCAAATCACCAGCATAATTTGATTTTAAAACATTTTTATTTCCCCAAAAAGAACCCTTGTAGCTATTAATAGCCACTTCCCATCCCTTCCTTACCCTCTCTCCCACAGCCCCAAGCGACTACTAATCTACTTTCGTCTCTATAGATTTGCCAATTCTGGACATTTCATATAAATGAGATTGTACAATATGTGATATTTTGTGACTGGTTTCTTTCACTTAGCATAATGTTCACCCATGTTACCACATGTGTCAGCATGTCATCCCTTCTTATAAACACAAAAACATATATATTAAACCAATGGAAGTAAGCTATACATATTACTTTTACAGTAATAATTATTTGGGGCTTCAAAATCAGACAAACATTGGTTTGAGTTCCAACTTTGTCATTTAGAGCTGGGGGACTGTGTAAATTACTTAACATCACTAAGGCTTCATTTCCTTGACTATAAAATGGGCTATAAATATTCCCACCTTATGGTGTTACTATACATAGATTGAAATTAGGTAATTTGCATTCACAGTGTCACATAATAAACACTTAATAAATTATTTTTGTCATCATCATCATCATTAATAGTGCAGCTTCTTGTCACCATTCTATGGATAAGGAAACCCCTTTATTAAGTAAGTAACATTCTGAGGCTGCCAAAATAAAAGACCACGTTCTAGTGTTGAGAAAGCTTCCAAATTCCTCACCCAACCAAGTCCCTTCTCTTGGTGTCCACTTTGACCTGTCTCTCAAAACTGTTACCATTCCTGCTCTAGCCTTTGCCCCATGACTTGTGTCATCTAACCAAGTTTGACATAAACCTGTCGGCTTGTAGCAACAAGTTGAACAAACACAGCAGCAGTGCGTTGCCTTAGAGAGTTGTTTTTCTTTTTCTTTTTACTCTAATTGATTAAAAAAGAGATTCAGAAAATAGTTCATATTGGCAATCAACAAAGAAATAAAAAATTGAAGAGGAAAGGACAGAGTGCTGCTGCTTTAATATTTACCTGTGTCTGTTCATAATTTTAGGATTCTCTCTTTTTCTAAATCAGTTTTCTTGAGGCCTCATACAGCCTAATAGAAACACCTTAAATTCTCTCTCCGTTTAAATAAGTCAGGAATTCTCTTAGGAACTAATCTCTCAGGATGCATAAACCAGTTCAGCTGAAATTCCAATTGACCCAGATTCAAACTTTCACACAAAACTTCACACTTTCGAGATTGAAAAAGAATTGGGATCACTTATTATGTTTCATTATTGCTGTTATTTTATAGTTCATAGTTTCAACCAAAGACAAAAAATGATCATAAATACAAGAGAGTCAGAAAAAGGATGCTTGTAGCCTGGCTGAAATTAGGGAATTGAGTGACTTTTGCAGGAAAAAGGGGGACATGAGATTTCTAAACCCAAAATAAAGTTTGAATGATTTGTAAAATCTGGGTTTCATTGGTATTTGTTCTGTGATGAAGGTGACCTTATTTGACACTGGAGATTTATATGCACATTAAATTTGAGAGTTGCTCTTAAAGAGTAGGACAGAAGCCTGATTCATGTAGAGTTCAGGCCCCAGGTGTACTGGGAGACCTTGACTATCTAAGTTCATTTATAAAGTATAAAATGAGCTTGACTTGTGAATAATGTAGTTTTGAAAAAATTCATATAAAGGATCTTTTCAATGAGCCCAATCCTTGCCTTAGATCCAATTAGGAATAACATTCTCCTTAGATTCACAAGGAGAGGGTAGAAATTGCACTAACGGGTTTATTATATCAATTTAGAAGCCCCGGGTCCTCTCAGGCTCTGAAAGTCTCTTTATTCATTTAGGTATTCCATAAACATTTATTAAGCCCAAAATTATGCCAGTGTTGAAATTCAGCAGGTCACATTTCTTTAGCATCTAATATGAAAGAATAGAAATGGTTTGGTAAGTCAAAGTGTAAGGATAAATAAATTGTTTGGGTGCTTTTATAGGCAAAGCTGTATCTAAGTCTATATTTGCCTTTCAGATAAACAATAGTTTCCTTATGTGATTCAAAACACAAACCCACTGTCATTGTTTTAGGAATAGAAAAAGGAAATAATCTGAGAAAGCTCTGCTTAAACCTTTTATTTATTTATTTTTTACTATTATTTTAAATGTATCTTTATTGATTTCAGAGAGAGGAAGGGAGAGGGAGAGAGAGAGAGAAACATCAATGATGAGAGTCATTGATAGGCTGCTTCCTGCAGGCCCCCCACTGGGGATCGAGCCCACAACCCGGGCATGTGCCCTGACCTGGAATCAAACCTGGATCTCCTGGATCCTACATCGATGCTCAACCTCTGAGCCACGCCCAGCCTGGCTGTTCAAACATTTTAAATGAATTGCAAATGTTAAACCCTACTACCTCAATTTTAAAAAGGTAATTTATGATTTTTTTGATAATTTATGATTTTTTAATTAAAAAGTAAATTTCATAACAAACAGATTCACCACAGGATTCCTTCTCAGTGTATCATGTTCATAGTAATAGAAACTATCCACCAAGATAACCGTGTTTCTTAATGGAAGAGGCAGGGACATGTATTATTCTAATACACTGCAGTCTTTATTTAAAAGAAAAAAGCAAGTGTGCCTTAAATCATGACTGAGATGTCTGCCAAGAAGAAGCTGGAAAATTATATAGGGAAACTGTGTACATTACTTACACCACATTTTTTTTTCAAGCTCGATAGGAAATCAAATGTGTGGTAGATATAAAAGATGACAGACAATACAGCGTATTTGAATAGAACTCTTGCAGAATTCCAAACTACTGATTTCCTTTTTTCTATACAGTTAGACCTGCAACCCTGAGCACCTGATCCACCTCTATGCCAATCTGCTTAATATCTGGAATGAGCATATATGTCTTTAGGTAGATGCCTGTAAAACAGGCTTAAATTGAATTAAGGATCACCTGATAAATAATACAGTTCCCGTTAAACTTCAGAACCTAAAAGGAAAAAAATGAATTTAGATTTCTCTTTACTATAATCACTTGAAAGCTATTTTCTTTGTATAATGTAATTTATTATCCTGTGGGCTTTTGAGGAATTGCCAGTTAATTTCTAGACATTGCTCAAGGGCAGGGAGCATTCCCCCCGCTTCTCTTGTTTTTACTTCCCCAGATACTGGGTTGGTGTCCAGGGACAGGCTAATGTCAAAGTGCACTTCGGTAAGTGCACTCACTACCCTGGAGCACTTACCTCCTTAGGTCATGATTAGCTGTCCGGATGCCCCTCTGGAGCCAAGGTTAATGCATTTTTGTATGTCTACTTAAACTTAAAACAATACCTGGCCCCAAGCCAGTGCTCAACAAACAGTGGCTAAGTGGAGATAGAACTTGACTATTTGTTTATTGAAAATAACCCTAAGTGGCTTTCAAGGAGACATTTGTTGAACGTGTCTTTATGTTGCTATTATTGAGTTATTTCTACCAGATTAAAGCATCCAAATAGAAAAAGGAAGGAAGGCCTGATTTGGTTTGCAATCCCAGGAAAGGTCAAAGAAGAAAGTTCATCCAGCTCCATTTCGTCTTTGGCCCTGACAGGCTGAGACACAGGCAGGGCCGTTGGGACCAGGCCGAATCAGCAGCCTGGGTGAGCGCCCTGCCCTGCCTGCACGTGCGCCTCCGCCTGAGTGCCGGACTGGTCCACCTGCCGCCAAGGGCTCCGTGCGGTGTCCACTGATACGCCGCTCTGACTTCTCATGTCCACTGGCTGTCTGCTTTTCCCTTGACGTCCGCATCTTACAGTCCACTTCACTTCTCGGGCCAAAAATCTAAGAGTCATCCTTGATTCCTCTGCCTCCAAAATCTAAATCCAGCACACCAGCTAGTGCTCTATTTTCTGCTTATACAGCTTGTCGCCAAATTGAACACTTTTCAGCAACTCGGTCCAAGTGTGACCTGGGGCAGTAACCTGTTTAGTGGTCTTTCTCCCTTCTTTCACTCTTGTCCCCTGCAGGTCACTCTCAGCACTCTGAGTGATTAGTTCAAAGTGGAAATCTGTCCTATTACATACAGGGTGGCCCAGAAAAATGCATACACACGCTTTGAAAAATTATAAAGGCAGTGTTTATTAAACGGCACTTCATTTTCAAAATTGAGCTATCAGCTATTAAAGTGTGTATACGTATTTTTGGGACACCCTGTATTTCAGGGAAATATCATTTCCCCCCTTCACTCCCATTTCCTTACCTCCCAGTTCCCAACCAACGTTTTCTAATTCATACCATAGATGACAAGACTTGAGATTTTCGAAGGGAATGGAAAGTGTTTCACAGGGACACAATCTCCTTTTACTCCACTTCAGAGTCAGAGTAAGGACCAGGTGGATCACTAACATGAGGCAACACATCATTTCTTACATTATTACATGAATACACTTAAAGCTCTGCTTCCCGGAGAAAGAATCGAGAGGTGAGGAATGACCGAATACAATGACCTTTATATCAAGTCTACGCCATGATTTTGGGGTATAGATTATTACCTTGAACAATGAACCTATGCCAATAGGTGCTCTCGATGTGCACTGTTAGCTCCTTCGGGATGAACTGATGTCCATACATCTTTATACTCTCAGAGCTCAGCACAGTTTCAGAATCAGATTGGGAGTCAGAACATGCTTATGGCGTGGGAGAGTAAATAGCGTAAGCCTGGACTGGTCAGACAGCATCAGCACAGGGCCAAGTCAGTCATAGCTTCTTCTCCTGCTTATTGTCAGCCCACCCTGAGCGCTGTAGAAGGAGAGGCCATCATCAGAAAGGAGGGCTTTGTTTCCAGTGCCAGGCATGGGCCAGGATGTCACTAAATGCCTCCCTCCCAAACCAGCGGGTTTAGTGAAAATCTCTGGCATTTAGCTGTTGGCACCTCTAGTTCTGGATCTTTCCAGATGTGAACGCCACTGTTATAATGACCACATTACTCTAGACTATTGCATTTATAAAGTACTTAACAACTGATTTTATTTGCTCTCTGGAGCAGCGATTCTGAAGGTAGAGAAGTACTGTTATCCCCACTGCAGATCAGAGAACTGAGTCACTGAAAAGGTGAAACAAGCCCAGTGAGATCACTCGGCATGCTAGGGTAGGTTTCCAAGCTTTCAAACCTTGGAACGCCCTATTTATTTGTTTGCTTCGTTACCCTGTCCTCCCCTCACCTTCTCCATACATACAATTGCTTCCAAAAAAGTGGCTCATATCATGGTGCTTTTGCCCCTTGAGATAGCTGGTAACACCCTGAGCCTGGAAGTCGCCGCAGTCATTCGGGAGCACGCAGCAGGCCCGGTAGCCCCTCCGCCCCACTCTCCCCCCAGCGCTTCCCTTAACAAGCTGCCACCACAGACCATCCTTTCTTAATGAATGAAAACTGCGTCCGGAAAGATGTTCACACACTCCATTTTCCTGTCAGAAAGGTAATTGAGGCTGGCCGATAAACCAGTTTGAAAAATCAGATTTAAATGAGCCAAATTTCAATTTATAAGAGCCTCATTTAACATGCAATTAATTTTATGCCTATAATAAAAAGAGAAAAACCTCCGGTCTTCCTGAGAAATTAAAAGGGTGGTTAAGGAAATGCTGTGCCTCATGGAAATGAGACAAAATGACTCTTGAACACTGTCATCCATTTGGTTGCATAATATCATATACAATACTTCTATTTCAGGAAAGTATTAATTTTACTGAAATTAAATAAGTTTTTTTCTGAATTTTCATAGGAATGTGATCAAATGGTTAGAGTTGAAACATAGATTATGGGTTCCAGATTTTATTTTAAGCTCTCACTCTGTCCTTTATATTACCTCTTCAGTCTTCACAGCTTCTGATATTTTTGGTTCTCCCCAAAAGAATGGGGAATAACAGAAATGGTAGAGCTCAGTTATATTTAAGGTTCTTCAACTTGCGTTCCAATCATTGAGATGTTGAGTGACGCCCTCATTGGCCAACCCTTTTATTCCTATTATAAGCCATTGTGGAGTTGGTAGTTGCTTATTTCTGATTTATATTATTTTTATGTTTTCCTGTGCAGTAAATATATTTCTATCCCATTATAAGCCCATTAGGTAATTCAAAACATGACATTAATTTGCATTTTTCAAGAAGAAACTTAGGCTGCTTTTACTCTAAACTTTGTTTCCAGATACTTCCACCATGAGTCACAGTGCAAGTTTATCACTAAGTGTGTATTTTCCAGTGTGGTAGGAGTAGTAATGTCAGAGAGAAAATTCTAAGACTTTTCTTTGTTGGGGACAAAATCAGCCTTTGACATATGTTTACAAGGTTTTAGGGGTCAATTAACAACACATAATGGTATTTGGTGCCTTTTTGAAACTAATTCATTGCTTTTTTAAAAAGTAAATTCTTAAAGATAATTGAACTTCTACTCTTTCTAATACTGCTCACAATTTGGACTTTTCTGGCTTGTTTGGCTTCTGTTCCCAGGATTGAAGGGCTCCCTCCAGAGGCTGCAGCTAGAGTATGTGGATGTAGTCTTTGCAAATCGACCAGACAGTAACACCCCCATGGAAGGTGAGTAAAGAAATTTAATAAAAGTCTCTATAGTTATCGAGTCTAGCTTGACGACTGTTCCACTCACAGTAGGAAATGAAATACATTCAGACTGATTTGATTGAATATGAAAAACAAAAATCTTTCCAGTCAGTGTCTTTCAGCCTCAGTACTCACCCTGAAAGCCAATGCCCAGTATCCTGCATTTCATTGTTTTTTTAAATAGCTGCAGGTATTGGAATTGCGGCTTCTGCTGGGTACAGTACTCACTTTTTCCAGGTTCATTTCACTCCTGTGATTCCATCAACTAAAATGATTAAATTAATTGGAAGGGGAGTTTATAACCCAGCCATTATCATTTTGAAGTAAGTCATCTGAGGGGCTTCCTGTTTTATAATGACTTGAGGCCTGATTAGTTTCCAATCTGTGGAGCCAGTATTCAACATGAGAATCTTCATTGCACTTTGGTTTTTGATTCTCAAGGAGCTTCAACATTTTGTTTCTTTTCTGTTACAACTGTTTGAAGACAATAGCTTGAGCATCTCCTGTGGAAGCTTTGAGAACATTCCTAAAAACAGATTTTCTTCAATTTACATTTATTTATGGAGCCTATCTAGGATTATTGAGAAAGAAGACAGTTTGGGAGGGCAAGAAGACTGCACAGGTGATGTTGGTTCCTTCTCAGTGTGTCCCATTACTGGTCGTGTTCAGGTTGACCACTCAGTTAAGATGACATCTGCCAGCCTTCTCCACCATGATAATACCTCTTTGACTTCGCAATTAATACACAATGTGGTGTGCGCTTCTCTGAGACCAGGTCAATAGCCTGGTCCCCCACAACCTGGTTTAGCATCTGCTGAGGATCCCTGCCCACATCCATTATTACAATGGGAGCCACAACCCTTCTCCATTTATGAGCGAGCATTCTGCTGTAAGGCGAGCTCTCCTTCCCCTCCCTCGCTCACTCTCAGTTCTGTGCCTCTGAAGCCCTCTCGCTTGTTTGAAGAATATGAAGGTTGAGACAGAGGAGAGAGGATATCGGAAGAAAACGATGCTGTGAACACCATCCCACCCCAGCAGAGAGGGTCGCCCCGTCACTCCAGCCCTGGTTGGGGGTGGGTGCTCTAAGTATGTAGCCATTATAATGAAAATACAGGATATGAATTTAATCCTAAACTGAGATGTGAATATACTGGAAAAATAGTGGAGATAGAAGGATGTGTGCATGGAAGCTAAACCCCTCACTTCCACAGGTCAATAGATAATGTATAAAAATTCTGGACCACAATAGTAATGCATAAATGTTGAGAAATGTAGCGATAGATACCAGAATAGGCGGCTGTGTACGTTGCAGACGGCTTCCTCTGGGGAGCAGGCAGAGAGTCAGAGGGCTGCTCTTTGTTGCAGGCCTTTTAGTTTTGACCCTAAACTATGTGCAAGTGTTACTGTGAGAAAACTAAAGACTAAAACAATAAGCATACATGTGCACAGGCAAATGAAATAAAAATGCCAGTAGTACTGAGTTGTCAGCATTAAGTAGGACCTCGTGGCTGTTGAAGTCCAGGCACAGCCCTTGGGGTTTAGAAATACACAATCAATGCTAGCTTTCCTATCCGAGATGCCACCATCAGAAGCCAACCATTTCTCACACATCCCTCCAGGATCATGCCAGCACCAGAAAACCGCCCACCGTTTCCTAAGCAGGCTGTGCTGAGCCGGACCCCTTCCCTGAGTGGCCGCCAAAGCAGGTTGTGACTGATAATCCATTGCAGGATGACAGGAGAACATAATTTCCATTTGTTTTATACCTTGTTATTTTTAAAGAGGAATAACAGAGAAGCACCACATGGTCACACACACACACACACACACACACACACACACACACTGGGTAGCCACCTGTGTGAAGTGTGTGATCTCAGGAAACAGAAAATGGTTCCTGCTGGGTTCCCCGAGGAGCTCTGCAGCGAGCATTTGGTTCCGTTCGGGTGCCTGCCAGGCTCCATTAGGCTCCCTGGCGCGTGTGGCTGGGCGCAGTCTGCCTATTTCTAGCTTGCTGAGGTGCTCTCTGTGGTTGAGAGTAGCTGGAGCTAGACTGCTTGCTTTCAAACCCCAGCTCCAACACTTGCTAGCTCGCCTTCGCTGCGCCTCAGTTTCCTCCTGTACAAAATAATAAAAAAATAATAATAATATAATAATAGACCTATTGGATAAGATTGTTGGGAGGAGTTAGTGAGTTACTATATGTTAAGTGTTTAGAACAAGGCCAAGTATATTATAAGCACTAAGTTAGTGTTATTATTAATACTCCAGAAGACCCTTACGTGTATGTGAGAGAACCTCATAAGTTGTGGCATGAAACTATACAAAAGTTCAGGACAGAAAGGATTAGGTCAAACTAGGATGCTGTGTGTAATTTAAGACCAGGCCCGGGAGGGACTATTCATGACGTCTTTTCAGTCACTCAGCCCTTCTGGCTGCTCTTTGCCTCGCACCCAGGCACACGGTTCTCCTGAAACACAGGCAAGTGTGTTGTGTGTGGAAAAGGTGGCTGTGGGAGGGTGAGGGGAGTTGGACACGCCACAGAGTAAACACGAGGCATTTTCCTTCCATGTCAGTTTTACCCAAAGATTTGTAAAGAAAAAAATATTATTGTTGTTTTAAAGTAAGTGCTTTATTGTGGTGTAGAGTCGAAATTTGCATAATTTTTTATGCCGAAGTAAAAGTTGACTAAGGGCACTTTCTTTTGTGGCACTTTAGTGGATCACGTGGTAGGAATCCTTGCAAAACCCTGTCTTGCGGGAAAAGCCTTGCTAAGCACTCCCTTAGCAGAAGAGTCCAGTGGAGAAAATAGAGACAGCAGGCATCTTTGGGTGGGGAATGGAGAGAGCCTCAGAAGTGGGGAAGAAAGCCCCAGAGAAAGTGATTAAGGTTCCAGATACAAGCAGACAACGTGTGGAACAGGTACTCAGCCCAAGGAAAGGGGTGCGGAGGTCCCAGGCAGACCCCGAGGGACCAGCCTCCTCGGCAGTGGCCCTTGGGATGAATGTCGCTCGGCCCCTCCGGGGCCTGCCTTACATTTTAACACGCAGAGCAGCAGGTGTCTCATTTTAAAACATTAGCAGACTTAATATTTCCTCTTTACCTCGCAGTTCACTGCTATAAAGCTGAGAAAGGGATCCATTCCACCATGTCAAGTTTAAAAAATGCCTTTTGGTTAGTCACCAGATACCGCCCAAACACAGACAAGCTCTGCAGAGCCAAAATGGATCTGGGGCTGCCAGGAAGCTGCATCTGCTGGAAGGGTAGAGTTTTTAATATCATTAAGACGAAGATAGCATCTCCTTCCAGACGTCTCCCATGACACGACCAGGAAATGAGGCCAGCTCTACACTTTTCAAGAAGCAATAATGACTGCTTCCTGTTATAGCATGAAGCTAGATTTGCCAGTAGAAAATCTCATTAGGATAAATATTTTTTTCCTCTTATCAATCCTCTGCCAAGTTGCCTGCTTTAATCTTTCATCCACAAGATAGAATTCCTTTTAAAATAAAGTTAAAAGCTGTCCCGAGCAGCTGATACACAGACAGTTGTGTAAGTGAAAAAAAGCTGCAGACAGAATAATAGAATAAGATGCTGTGAGTCAAGATTCCACATCCGCCTGTCTGATCAATGATGGTGACCTTCACACAATTGAAAAGATCAGAAATTCAAGGCCTGAGCCAGATATCTACAATGCAATGACAGGTGCTCCCAAGTGTAAAAATCAGTGTTCCATTAATAATGGATATAGAAATATTAGGTGCCATGTAGAACTTGTGGGGTTTGGTTAAATTAATTTTTTAGTATCTCAATGAACATTTGGAAAACTATTCCTTAATGAGTGTTTTGCATAATACATTTCCTTTTGACATGCCCAGAGGCTTATTTTCTCAGTTGATAGAGATATTTTAAACCTCTACATGCTTCAAATAGCAAAATCAAAAGAGTGGGCATGAAATATGTAAATACGGCTGAAGAGAAAGGGAAAAGATATGTTTTCATTTTGTTTGAGCATGGGCGTTGGTGGGTGAGGCTGGTTTTAGAAGAAAGGTGAAGACCTGGTTTCATCAAGTTTTTAATCTCTCTGAGCCTCAGTTTCTTCAAATATAAAATGAAAATGTAATAACACCTCCTCATTGGACTGTAGTAAAGTTTAAATGCAGGTATGTTGATAAAACTCCCAGCACATAGTAGGCACTCCCATAGTTAGCTCTCTCCCTGCCCCTCTGTTGTTGGTGTGCCCAACCAGACCCGGTCTGAGCACAGAGGAAATCGTTGATTGTCAGCCCAGAAGTCACCCCTCCCCTCTCAGGTACCCAGATTTTCATCTGAGTGATGATGCTTCCCCTAGCCTGCCAACCAGCCTAGAAGAAGGCCTCCCCTTGCTGGACCTCAGTTCCAAGTTGAGTTCTGGGTTGTGTTAAACCAATCAGCCCATTTATTCCCCCTTGGCTGGCGTCACTGGTCCATGTGACCGAAAGAGCCCAATCAGAGTGAATGTCAGGAGTCTTGGAATGCTGAGGGACAAGGATGGACAAGGAAGCAGGTGGCCGTCCGTGCTACTGACAGCCACCCTGATGCCACATGGAATCCAGCCTGGGGAGAGTGGAGCACAGAGTCAGGAAAAAGGTTGTCCTCAATGACTTGGACCAACCAATTCTGAAACATATATTATGACCTCTGCACTTCCAGTGACAAAAGCCGGTAACTCTCTTTTATAATTTAAGGACTTTTGAGTTTTCAATAACTTATTCCATTAAAAAAAATCCAAAATCCCATTGATACACCAAGAAGTATGAGACATCCTCATTTCTAATAAAAAAACCTGCGGCCCAAAGGCAAGAGAATCAGAAGATAAAAAGCTAATAGCTCTCAAAGATGTCATCTTTAGGTCTTTTATATATTATGGCTAAATGAGAGGTATTTATAATCTCTATCATATCTTTCTATGTCTTACTGATAGGTTTTACTGTCATATACCAGAGTACCTTCCACCATAATTGGTCTATCAAATAAATTTATTCTATCAAATAAACCTATGCCACAGGTTAATTTCCTCATTTATTTCTGCATATATTCTGTAGATTATTCAGCCTGGTACATTCACTGAGAAAAATTAGGTCATTCAAAACCAGGTGTTCATGGGAATGTCATGTATGGCAAAGATCAACAACTGTTAACACCTGCTTTGAAAATTTTCTAGGTCATTGCTATAGACTGAATGTGTCCCCCCAAAATTCCTATGTTAAAACCAAGTCCCCAATGTGATAAGACTCGGTCATGAGGGTAGAGCCCTCATGAATGACGTTAATGTGCTTATAAAAGAGACCCCAGAGAGCTCCCTCACCCCTTCCACCAAGTGAGGACACCATGAGAAGCTGTGTACGAACTAGGAAGAGGGCTCTCACCAGACAGTGAATCTGCCAGCACCTTGATCTTGGATTTCCCAGCCTCCGGACTGTGAGAAATTAATGTTTGCTGTTTAAGTCACCTATGGTATTTTTGTTATAGCAGCCCAAACAAAAGAAAACAGCCATATTCTATGATAAAATTTGTGGGCTTGACAAGAGCAAACTTCAAAAACTTTAGAAGGAAAGAATCTTTTTCCAAAATTAATTTTCTCATTTATGTCAGAGAGATATCCCATATCAGGAGAAAACCTATGTCCACACTTTAAAAAACTGAACAGTAACATTGTCAAAGGAAACCCCAGGATGCCAACATAGATTCCTACAATCCACTGATGATACAATTTTAGCTTCTCAGACGAGGGTGTAAGTCCCTGTGTGGCAGAGCAGAGAGGTAGAGACCACATGCCTTTTAGGGAGGGTTCTCTCGGGGGAGCTGGAGGGTGAGGACAGGGCATTGTCCTTGTAGACATAAAGCTCCGCATGTATCCCTTTCTAGTCTCTCCAATCTGGGCTGTCCTGACCCAGAGTCATTTTGGCCGACACCCTGACCTAGAAAGCTATTTCTTGTAAAGGAGTATTTTGTGAAGATCACTTTCTCCCAACTTCAACAAGTCAGATGCTGACACAAGCCCTCTTTTGGCTCTCTTTTTTAAAGAGTCATCACATTTGAGGTCTTTCTTCAAGGAAGCAAAAAGATCACTCACATTTGTTGTCATTCAAACACATCATAAACTATAGCCACTGGCGTATTAAATGCAAAGGGATGGATATAACCACACACAAGGCATCACACATTCACAAATACACAATGGATCAATGAAGTAAATATCATTATTTTTATGACCCCAACCCACCTTCTCCCACAGTGAACTACATGCAAAGCCTTCCAAGATGACCAGTCACGGAACTTCAGAGCCAGAAGTGGCCTTATAGACTGTCTCCTGAGAACTTGCCTAAGTGACTATTTTTCTGAGCCTCAGTTTCTTCATCAATAAAATGGGGGTTAAAATATAACCCACCTAAGCAGCTATTATAAAGATTTCTTATGTGCTCAATTAATATCAATCTGCTCATTTGTGTTGAAGAAACTGAGATCCAGGAAGGCTGAGCCATGTGCCCGAGTTAGTGACTGATGGGGCATAAATGTCTCCTAAATCGCGCTGCGTACTCTGCAAGGTAAATGAAGCCAGGCTGTCCTCAGGCAGCCAGCAAGCCTTTAAGGCTGAACATGGTGCCGCTTCATTTCTGGGTCTGAGTTTCCTTCCTATGACGAATGGAGGTCCTCCATCTGCAGACACTCAGCTGAGTGCTGAGGGAGGGCCCTCCGAAGCCAAGATCAAAAGACTGATAAAGAACCGAGAAGGAACCTCTAAGCCACAAAGAGGCAGGATTCTAAGCCAGCACCACCACAGGCTTCTGAAGTAAACAAGTCAAGTTAGAAAAGTAAAAAGCAATCAGCTGGTTTGGAGTAAAAATTGCACCCAGGTCTAGACCTAGATTTTATTAGTGTTCACAGCAACTCCTCTGATGAAACCAAGTCTCTGAGTTCTACCAGTGCCCAGGCCGACACCACGCTCCTCTCCTCTTAAAATGGCCTGAGGGCCAGGATGTAGGGTGGAGGGAGTCATTGGGGGGATTCATCAAAAGGGAGATATCTGTAATAATTTCAACAATAAAGATAAATTTTTAAAAAAGGAAAGGTTCTGCTAGCAGTGAGGTTGAATTGCATGAATGACACAGTCAACAGTCAACCATTTCTGACCTCTAAAGATAGCAATTTATAGGTTAAACCTAATATTTGTGAATTAGCCTATGACAAGTTAATGTATTAAAGTGGCGCCTTTGCTCGTTAGGGAACTTCTTTCTTTTTTAGATTATAAAAGTCTGACACACACATTTAGAGACTTGGAAAATATAGAACAAAGTCACAGAGTTGCACTATCTAGTACAATTATTATTTTGTGTATCCACTCTCAGTATTTTGTAGGCATGTTTGAGATATCTTTAATTATTAATAATATTCAAGCTTTTGATTATGCCTTATAACAATGAACTCCTACCCTATGTTTTCTCCTCTCGAGTAAGAAGAAACTGCGCTGGAATAGCTCTGAGGTTTCTTTTGTTTTTAGTATTTTGTGTCTCTCTGGCCAGATGAACTTGAGGACATTTTATTTGATCAAAACACAAATTTCTGCATATCTATATCTTCAGTCCTTATGGTTTATTGTTCACGCAGTATAACTATTTGCTTATAACTCTCAAAGTTCTAGGGAATGTTTCCCATGAACAAAAGTTTACTATGACAAAATAAACTGATGAACAAAGTGGATCCAGAGACACAGAAGCATGGAACAGACTGAGGAATCTCAGAGGGAAGATGGGGAGTGGGGACTGGGTGGGGAGAGATTACTCAAAGAACTTATATGTTTATAAGCTTAACCCATGGACATAGCCACTAGTATGGGGAAGGTCTGGGGGTGGGGTGGATACGGGGTGGAGGGGATCAATGGGGGCAAAAAGGGGAAAAAATATTTTCAACAATAAAGATTTTAGAAAAAGAAAAAAAAAACAGTTTACTATGAGCAACTTTTTTTTTGCATAGAGTAAATTTTAAAAAATATATTTATCAACAAATTAATTTTTTCACTCAAAATTAATAGTGTTATTAGGGCCTTTAACATAAAATACATATTTTAAAATATAGATGACCTATATCACTAAAAGAAGAATGTCAACTTATTTTTTTGTAACTAAGATGTTAGAATCTGAGCCTATTTGAGAAGAAACCACCAGGGCCACATCCTGCTTCCCTGTTACACAGTTTGTGTTACTCTTTTAGATTCACAGATTGGTCTACACACATTATCCCAAGTCAGGCTTTGAAAGATTCCACGGGATCAATATCATCCTCACTTTAGAGATGGGGAAATGGAATCCTCGGGGAAGCAAGATGCACTTGTGGCCTTGCAGCAGCCAGCTGTGTGCTGAGGGCTCAGGGAATGGGGCGAGCACTGCCTGTGGCCTGCGGGTGAAAGAATCCGCAGGATTGTTTCAACTCGGAAAGGAGTGCACAGGGAAGAGTTCACAAAGTTTTTCAGTAGTTTAGACGGTGTTTCTCAAACCTGGAGACCTGAGAGCTAATGAAAGTAATACAAAGGCCAGGCTCATTGAAGTCGGCTAGGACCTGGACCTCTGCATTTTCATCAGATTCCTCAGGTGATCCTGATTCATACCAGTGCGTGTGTGAGTGCCTGTCATAGTGACTATCTGTTTACATATCTACTAAAGCAAATAACTAAATTAAAGGCTAAATTATAGCCTGAAGGAAGGAAATGTGGGAGGAAGTTTAGAGCTTCCCGGAAGAGCGAGGTAATCACATTCAGCCCCGGCGCGCCGCATTTCATCAGTTTGCGGGTGTGTTCCTTCCAGGAGGCAGGTGGATGCAAAGCACTAAATGATCTTCCTAATGTCCTCCCCACTCAGAATCGATGCTCTGACTAGGTGCTTTTAAAATGCATTTTTTCCATGATACACCAGAAAAACATTTATAGACTGAGTTAATTGTTTTTCTTAACAATGCTGCCCTCTAGTGTCCTTAAGTAGTAGAATCAGTAAAAACCCACCCCAGCCGTCAGTATGGCGATTTCCTGTAAGCCAAACACTTGGGGATTTTTCTCTGGCATTAAAAAAAAAAAAATTAATGAGTATTAAATTAAATTTTATTTTCTGGCAGCATGAATCTCCAACTGCGACCTTTCAGTTCTCCCATAATTTCTCCCTGCAGCCTCCTCCAGGATTAGAACTCCTGGATAAAAGACTTTACCACAAATAGTATTGAACTGAAAATTAGGGCCCTGGGCCTTTTCTTTCTATACATTCAATTTTTAAATAATTTTAGGGGTAGCTTGTGATGTTGTCAGTTGGTGTGGTTCTAAAGACACCCTTTTTCTTGGAACTTGGTGAGAGGTGCCCTCCTCCAGTATCAGCAGCGCGAGAAGAGAGAAAGCTGGCTTTGTTCACATGGTTCATTTTACAGTTTGTGTTTTCCTTTGGTTCTTTTGCACATTGTGATACTGCGATCAATCAAACCCAACTGCAAATCTTGCAGTACTATTTTCATTATAGGTTGTTCTCAGGGATAACTATTTTGCTTCTGACAAAGAAAAAAGGACTCCTGGAGATCTCCTTTCAACAGTCCTCCAGCTCATCCCTGCAGGGTCAGAGGCCAGACGGTCAGGGAGACGGGCATGACCGGGCGAAGTACCGGGCTCCGGGCGTCTTGTATGGGCTCTGCCTCGTCAGAGCTATTTGTTCTCCCCTTTTCCTCACTTCTCACGCCCACCTCTTTTCACCTGACTGACAGTTCACTGAGAATAGAATTCATTGAGCAGGAGCTCCCATGTCTTCCCGCGACGAGTTCCACAAAACTCCCGGGTCCCACCATCTTGACAGAAGTGTCCTTCCCACCCGACTTGGCCCTCCCCATCTCGATTTTACAAGTCTCCCCTCCCTCCTTTCACCCCAACCCTCATCCCGTATCATCAATAACTCTTTTTTTTTTTCTTTTTAAATATTTCTTTATTGACTTCAGAGAGAGGAAGGGAGAGGGAGAGAGAGAGAGAAACATCAATGATGAGAGTCACTGACCGGCTGCCTCCTGCACGCCCCCGCCTGGGGATCGAGCCCGCAACCCGGGCAAGTACCCTGACTGGGAATCGAACCGCGATCTCCTGGATCCTAGGTCGATGCTAACCGCTGAGCCACGCCCGGCCAGGCAATAACTCCTCTTTTTAGATCACTTCCAACAACATGCAGCCTTACTCTTACATCTTACATCTACAAAATAAAACTCGCCTTTGACCCTAAAGACCCCTTCAGCTACCACCCTATTTCTCTGCTCCATTCACTTCCAAACTCAGCCTACCCAGGTTGTCGCGAAAGCCGCCCCTTTCCCACGCCCATTCTTCCATCGGGCCAGCCTGGCCTTGATCTTCTCACACCGCCGACATTGAAACTGCTCTTCTCATGCTCTTCAGTGACCTGCCTGTCGTGTGGCCAAGTCCAATGGACACTATGTGAGGCCCTTCTGACTTACATGTTCACGGTGTTCCAGTGTGTTGGCACAGCTTCTTCTCGAAGCATTCCCTGCTCTTGATCCTGAAACAGCTCCCCCTCCGGCTTCCTCCCTGCCCCTCTGGTTGCTGATGACCCTGACCCCGCAGTGTCCTCTCTCCCGCCTCTGGGCTGGCTCTTAGAACCTCATCTCTTTTCCCTCTGCAGACTCTCCTTACATAGTCTCACCCACTTCCATGAATTTAAGTACAATTAATAGACTGGTAATTAATAAATATGTCACCTCCAGCCCACGCTACTTACTGTGTTTTCATTCAACTATCTTTATATGACATCTCCCCTTTAGTATCTTATAGGCATCTCTATTTTTTTTCATGTCCAAAGAGGAACCCTTGATTCCCCCCACAAAACTTGTCCCTCCCTCAGTCTCCTTCATCGCTCTAAGTGGCCAGATATCTGGGACATTGCCTTGATTCCTACCTTTCCCTTACTTGCCTTATTTGGTTCATCTGCAAATCTTATGGATTCTGCCTTTGAAATCTGTTTGAATCCATCCATGTCTCTACTCCACCAACCCTATTCCAAGCCGCCTTCATCTCCTGCCTGGAATACTGCAATACCTTTCGAGAGATCTTCCTGCTCCCTGCAGTCCTCCCCCTGTGGTTCCCCATGCACAGAGAGTGTTCTGAAACATAAACGCGTCCTGTTGTTCCCTCACCTAAAACATGTTAGTGACTGCCCGTTAAACTTGGAATGACATGCAAATAACGCGGTTTGTCCCCCGCCAGCTTTACCTTGTACCTCTGCCCTCCTTGCTTACTAGAGTCCTGCGCAGTGGCTTCCTTCCGATTGTTGCCGCTCGCTAGGCTGTGCCTCAGGGCCTTTGCATGTGCTGATCCATTTGCCTAGAAAAGGTGCTTCCCCTGTTCTTACCATGGCTGGCTCCTTTTTGTTTGTACGTTACTCCTCAGGGAGACCTTCCTTGACCTAACCAAGGTCTTCCCTCTCATTCTCTCTCTCAGTCCCCTATTTGTTTACTTCATAACGCTTCACATTTCTAAGTATGTGCTTGTTTACATGTCCATCTTCCCCACCCGACTCTATACTCTCTGAGTCCAGGAGCTTTGTGTCTGTTCTACTCATAGATGAACCCAGCAATTGGCACAGTGCCTGACAAATACTGGGCTTTTAATCCGTGCGTGTTAAATAAGTGAATAAAGGAGACTCGCAGCCCCCGCTCCGCTTCAACTGCTCTGGCCAAGGCCTCAGCCACTGCCTTGCGGCCCAGCCTCGGCACCGTGTCCTGCTCCTCTTACGCATTACAGACTAGGGACAGGGGAGCGTCTCGGGTTCACTTATTCTCTGCGAACTTCATCAGTGTTCACCAGTATGTTCCATTCACCACAATACCCCAGCACCCAGCGCAGCAGACACTTAATAAATACCATCGATTGAGCCAACGCCTCAGCTCTGAGTGAAACAGGATAGCAAAGGACAGGGGGCTCCGCATGGATGGAGATGCCCAAAGAGAAAGAATACTTCTGGGGCAGAAATTTTAAAACTGGCTTTCAACCTTCAGAAATGTTTATCATCCATTTGCGTAATAAAAGGAAAGAAAAATGTTTCATATCACTCTTGCTTTACAGAGAGAGAATAAACTTCCTAGTTTCCGTTGCTGAGTTAGTACAATTTGCTTACAAGCCTGTTGGGTAGAAATGGTGAATAAAAGCATTCTCATCTTCCAAAGAAGGAAACCAAAGGCAATTTAAAAGGGTTTCCATAAACCAAGCAAGGACGCTAAGACCCTAACCCTGCTGTCTCGTTCCAAATCCTGTCCACTGCCAATTTAGACAGTACTGCTTGTGAGAAGTAAAATAAGAATATATTCACCTCAGCTCGACTCTGAGACCAGGATTTGGTTCTTCTGAAGGACATTTAATCCACAGGTATTCACAGGTGTTTGTGGGACACAGAAAAGCTAAGATCTGCAGCCCCTTGAAAATGCCAGTTGACCTAGCACCCTGGGCGTTTGGCTGAGCTGCTTTGTAGAAGAAAACCAGGGTGATTGACTTTTCATTCAGTTGAACTTGAGGCTCTGCGTGCTCCCTGGTCCTGCATCAGTCTGGCTGGAGCCAAGAGGATTAGCTCGGCTCCACCTCTCTGGGAAAGGGAGTCTTTGCCCCGTTTAGGAAATGTGATGTCAAGCTGATAAACAAACTGGGTGGGGCCGCAAACAGCAGCCCCCCCCCCCCCCAGTGAAATTCATTCCTACGGGGTCTTAGAATAAAGTTCAGTTCAAAGTGGTCAAGAACAAGGGCTGACATTGTGGGCTGGGAGCCACCCTTGCTTCAGCTGTTTGCTCAGCATTTAATATGTTTAACTTTCTGCTAAATACATTGTTGTTGAGTCATCTCTATTATATAGCCACCCATCGTGAGGCCCAGCTCAGCGAATCCAACACACAAAGGCAGGCCTTCTATCCTCGGTGACCTTACATCCTACAGAGTCAAAACAAGTGCTTTCTCTTACTTCTCACTTTAGTGAGCGAAGTACCCAGGTTCTGAAGGAGGAGAATCGTGTGTTCTTTCATCAGGTCAGGAACCATGAAGCAATAAAAGGAAAGGAAGAACTTCAAGTGCTCATTATGTTCTTAATATCATTCAGTGTTGTGGCTGCAAATGGAAATGGAAAGTCAATTTACCCAAAAGTACCACCAGCCTCCACGCCATCAATATTTCATGGTAGACTATTATGTTTTCACCACTGTCAAAGCAATTCTATTAATCAAACAAATATTTGGATTAAACTTCTAAGCTTTGGGCAGGAAAAAACAAAAAACAAAGACCACATGACTTTGAAAAGTAGAGAAACTCATGAAATGCTCTCTGTTTGGTTTTCCATAGAAATTGTTCGAGCTATGACACACGTGATAAACCAAGGAATGGCCATGTACTGGGGAACTTCGCGGTGGAGCGCCATGGAGATCATGGTAATTTCACTTCTATTTTTAAATGGCCGTGGAGCCTCTTATTACAGGTATTATTGCACTTTGCTTTACTGCTCTTCACAGATACTGTTTTTTACAAATTGAAGATTTGTGGCAACCCTGCAACAAGCAAGTCTGTTGGTGCCATTTTTCTGACATCATTTGCTCACTTTGTGTCTTTGTGTCACATTTTGGAAACCCTCACAATATTTCAAACTTTTCCACTATTATTATATTTGTTATGGTGATCTGTGATCAGTGATCTTCGATGTTATCCTCTCCAGCAAAAAGATTACCTCTTGCTAGGTGAAGGCTCAGGTGATGGTTAGCATTTTTAGCAGTAAATTATTTTTTAATTAAGGTATGTACATTGTTTTTTTAGACATAATGCTACAGTGCGCTTAATAGACTACAGCAGCAATTTTCAACTGGTGTGCCGGGCAGACCACTGGTGTGCTGTGAGAATTTTTAAACATGCAATACCTGACTATTTAGCCAAGGGCACTGACCTCTTTTCCCTTAGACTGTCAAATAAAAAAATGACAACAGCCAACACAAGCCATCCAGTGTGAATGAATCAAAATTATACCTCTTCTTTTGTCAGATCGGCAAAAAATTTATTTTTTGGTGTGCCGCAGAATTTTAATAATTAGTTTGTGTGCCATGAGATGAAAAAGGTTGAAAATCGCTGGACTACAGCATAGTGTGAACATAACTTATATGCACTGAGAAGTCATAAAATTCATGTGACTCTCCTTATTGCAATAGTCACAGTATTGTAGTGGTCTGGAACTAACCCTGCAATGTCTCCGAGGTATGCCTGTGTTGTTTCTCAGATGCCATGTGTAAATCGCAACACCTCTTGCAATCTTTCCTCCCAGTCGCTGTGACACTAGAATTCTGTGATCAAGTCCATCATTGTAGAGAGAGATATGGGGGCTGGATGTCATCAGCCCAGAACACAACGGGGAGGGTGCAGGTCTGTGACAGGAATCGTGTTTTAGCGTATTTTTTGGCAGCAGGAGAATAAATTGAATTTCTTAGCTAATGAGATATATGAATACAATAGTCTTGTTTTCTTTTGAAACTCTATTAAATAACTATGCTTTTTATCACATGCTAATTACAGATTATTTGTAGATTATGAGTCTGTTTCATTTCTTTAGAAACCTAAAAATCATCAAACTGCATTTACTTTATCTTTGTCCATAATTCACATGTGGACTGACTTGCCCTGGGCTTTCCTCAGCCCAAACCCTCCTGAAAGATAGTAAGGATTTCTTGCGTAAGAAGCTGTTGCTCATGGTGAAACTGCTGGTCATAACTTTGCCTACTATTTGGCATCCTCCCTGTTTCTTGATTTGTATTGATTTCACGAAAACGAACATTTCTCATGCATATGAACCACAGGGCAGGCTTACTTTCCATCAGTATAAATCCAGCTGCAATCTTCTCTCTCCCTAGGAAGCCTATTCTGTAGCAAGACAGTTCAATATGATCCCTCCAGTCTGTGAACAGGCCGAGTACCATCTTTTCCAGAGAGAGAAAGTGGAAGTTCAACTACCAGAGCTCTACCATAAAATAGGTAATCTTCACAAATTTACTGATTATTTTTAACCATAGGAGGCCCAGTGATCTAGGAAAAAAAGAACTACTGAAATACCTTCCTAAATGTCCCCCATTAATACAGGGATGTAAGAGCTATGCATTCCAGAGACTGGAAGAATCGAGGGTAGCTGCAGCAGAGGTGCACATTGTGACTGGCGCACAAGCTGTACTCAGGAGGTGTTCAAAAAGTGCATACAGAATGAAGGGAAAAAACCATGAATAAACTCATTTTTCACAGGGTGCTTGCTGTAGCCAACACATGCATCCTCGAGGGAATTATGACTGCCTCTCCAAAAATACATGGATTTATACATCTATACCTCCCACTCTGTGCCTGGAACTGAGCCAGGAGGGGAATTCAAGGACAACTCACAAGTGAGGCATTACATGTTTGTGTAGGTAGAAATACTGATTTCAATAAGAGGCGGGGAAATACATACGCAACATATACACAAGAATTTCAGACATCAGAAAAACGTGAATGAGCCACATTTTCAGGCTGGTTTACATGGCCCACTCCCTATAACTGACTGTGCACGTTTAATTGGTTTATAAAAATGAAGCATGGTTTGTAAATGCCTAAATTTTAATAGAAAGATGTGTGCTGGTATGAACTCTTTATGTCTGGCTTTTTCTCATAACTAACCAAGTCCTGCTGAAACACGCCCACACTTTTGATCCCAGTTCGCAACAAGCAACATTTTAAGCTGTTTTTCTTCTGCAGGAGTTGGAGCAATGACCTGGTCTCCACTTGCCTGTGGAATCATCTCAGGAAAATACGGAAATGGGGTGCCTGAAAGCTCCAGGGCTTCTCTGAAGGTATTTCCCTCCACCTCTAGAAAAGAGCCTGGGGATGGGAGAGGGAGGGAAAGGGTGGAGCAGAACAGCTCTGTAGCAGCCTGTGGCTTCCAGCTCATGCAGACCATGGCCTTGGCCTGCAGATGCCCTCTGGCAGGCTCCCCTGAGCCCTGAGCCCTGAGCCTGCCAGAGGTCTCTGCTCTTGGCCAAGCATCAGTCAGCCCTTCATAATCTGCCTGCACAGAAAATTCTCCTCCTCTGAGGACTGGGGGGAAATGCCCAATGACCTGGTTGGATAACTCGAGCTCAAATCCCTACAGTTATTTATTCTTATGTTAAAATCGGCCTTTCATTTCTCCTTTGAAACTGATGAAATATAAAATCCCTTTTCTATATAAGAGGATCTAATTTTACTTTTCTTAGCAAAACAAAATTTAAGCCACAGAAATTGAATCCATATGGGACAAACCGGTTGTAACTGAGCACGGTTTGAGGTTGGTTGACATTTTTTACTGTGTGGGGTGGAGGGAGGATTCAGAAAACAGAAACACAGCCAAGCCTCTGTCACTGGGGCTCAAGGCTGGCGTTCAGAGATCAACTCTGGCTGCTAAGTCTCTTAGTTTAAATTCTTTTCTGAAGCCTAAAGATATTCAAGATCACTGACATAAAATTTCCTCCATTCAGAACGTCTCGATGATTAATTTATTGGAGGGTACGCCAAACATCTCTCCTTATTAATAACAACATGTCTGTTTTTAAAAACAGAATGTGTAATAACATTAGAATCACAAATTACTCCATAATACCAGGGGAGAGAGAATATAGGCATTTTCAAAATTCAGACAAGCCAAAGGCTCCTAAGAGGAAGCATAAGTCTGAAAGCCTCTTGCCACCATCAGCACAAATTTAGTGGGAGATCAGTTCAAGTTAGGCCCAAACCACCAGCCCTTTAATCAGTGTGGCAGGGATGCCATGTGCTTCCCTGATCAGAATCTTCTCAAGGCTATCACTTTCCTTTTTGCCTGTAACAGGTGACCTATTCGCTTGTTTGTTTTCTAAAATAATATAATACAATATAAGCATGGTGACATGGTCCTATTTCTAGCTTTGCATTATCATGAATATAATTATCCTAGAATATTAAATATGGTCTTGCTTCCGGAAATTGAACCAAGTCTGAATAAGTCAGCAAAGAAAAAACTAAAAAGCATTTTGGGGAAGAAGGTATAAAAGGCAAGGAGAGAGTGAAGAAGGAAGGCAAGCACTGGAAATTGCAATTTTACAGAGCACCTGCTATGTGCTACACACTAGGCGAAGAGTTTTCATTCATCTCCCTTTACCCTCACAAAGATAAATGGGTACAGGTGACATTTAGTCAGTTGTAGCTAAGCATGTTGCCTTACACTCTTTCAGAGATATTCTGAAAAACTTACAGTACTTCCACATGTATGTTGGGTATTTGTTCTTGGACTATCCTTATGAGACCTTTTCCAGATGTAGGAACTGAGCACAAAGAGGTGAGATGCCAATCCGAGAGCAGAAACTCCTAATAGAGAAGGCTGCTATGAGAACCCAGGTCTCCTGGCTCTCGATTTAACTCCCTCAAACCCAGTTTTTTAAAGAAGGAAGACACAGCTACCCTGTATTTGGGGTGTGTGGTTGGTTAACCTCCGCCATTGTTTGGGAAAGCTTACAGGCAGCTGGAGAAAAAACTTTCACAACTGCACCAACAAAAGGGGAAAGAACAAAAAGGATAGAATATATTTGAAGTGCTAAGCCCAAAAGCAGCTCAGAAAAGGTTTCTGGTTTTGGCTTTTATAAAATCAACTCAATGCCTATTTTGAAACATCCTTAACAGTAAACATTAAGGGCTCTCAACAGGTGAAAGGCAGCCAATCGCCAAGCAGGCTTTTTTAGTTCCAGAGCTGTTGGCGCTTCCTAAATCGCCAGCCTGAGTGTTTTCCCGACTAATACATGTGCGCCTAGGAAGGCCTCTTGAGCACAGCAACTAAAGAAAGAGAGAAAGAAGAAAAAGCAAGGATCTGGACAACTTTAGGAGGGAGTGAGAATGCTAATAGGAAAAAGCAAAAACAAACATTTTTTTTTAAAGATACAGACCTAGCCCAGTAGACAAAATGGGTTGGCAACTTTCACATACCCCTTGCTCCCAAAGTAGAATAAATGACTGGTGTTTCACACTGGCCGTTGTAAGATACACCAATAAAATAAAGATGCTAATATTTTATGTCTGTTGTAAATATTGGACTGTATTTGAGGAATAAATGAACCCCGAGTGAAAAATACCTATCTTTTAGAAAGTAATACTACCCAGGAGGGTTGCGGGAGGCTGCATCTGGCCCACCGTTGTAACAATAACTTGTAAATCAGTATCATCAGCTCTGAGTTCACTGCTGAGCTAAACACCGCTGCTTCTTGTGTCTATTGGATACCTTCAAGTGGCTGTCCCAGGGGCATCAGTGGTGCCTGGTGGAATCTATCCTCTCTCCCCCCAAACCTGCCCTTCCCTCCTGGCTGACCGGGCCCCCACCCGCCCACTCGGTCATCCCAGGCAGAAGCCAGGGCATGATCTCAGGCTGCCTCCTCTCTTCCCTCGCTCCTGTCCAGTGGGGCAGCCGCCCTCCAGTCCACATCCTGACCCTCCACGCCCTGCACCGTCCTTGTTCAGATCTCCATCGTTTCTTACCTGGTTTGCTGCAGTAACCTCCTAACTAGACTCTGACCCCACCCCCCTTTTCTCAACTACCCACTGCTGTGACCAATTCTCTTTCTAAACAATTAATCTGGCCATATAATAACCCTGCTTAAAATCCTTTAAAGACTCCCCAGTCGTTGCTTATAGGACAAAACCCGAACCCCACAGAAAAGCATTCAAGGAAATCGCCTTGGGATCTAAGTTGGACTCATTTTTCTGTTCCTGTCCCTCCCCAATCATGCTTTTTATTTTCCACCCGAATGCACTGGACACTTGCCTCCCAGAAATGTCCTTCCTTTCATGCTGCTGTGGAAGGGCTCCTCGTCTCCAAGGACAAAGCTGGGTTGTCTTCCCTCTGTGAAGCCTGTCCTCACTTTATAAAACTGAGCTATTTGCATCTTCCTCTATTATCCCACAAACACTTCTTACAGTCTTAGGATCCTCTGATTGCAGGCAATAGAATTCATTTCAAACTAATTTAATCCAAGTAGGGGAACACATAGGCCTTCTTGGGAAGGGTGAGTGGAGGTAGCCTCAGGGGTGAATGCATCCATGACTTGCACGTTGTCAGGACTGTCTCCTGTTTCTCTCTGCGTTGGGGTGTCATCTCCTCCTGCAAACAGGTTTTCTCTATGAGGCCAGGAGCAGGAAAGCTAGTGACTGCAGGCTTACCTCCTTAAAGCCATGTAACCCGAGAGAAAAGAGATCACAGTCCCAGCATTGGAAGACAGCAAAGCAATGGGCTTTAGGAAAATTTTAGAGAATACTATGACTTATGTATAAAAGCCATCTGTGGGGAAAAGCTCTTTCAGTGGTTCCTTTGGCAAATAGTTTCTAAGTGTCTATTCTGTGCTGAGTGCTAAGGTCTCCGGGATGAATGGGACTGCGGGGATCCTCAAGGAGTAACTTGGGGACTTGTTCGAGAGACAGACATGCGAAGGAGTGAATTATGAAACAATGGGGAACCCACAAGCACTGTGGCCTCACGTAGGACTGCCAGCAAAGCTGTACTGCGTGAAGGTGGGGATGCTCACCCTGAAAAGTTGAAGAGATCTAGTTTTACTCTGTGGGGCCCTGGCTGGTTTCTCAGATTCCTTTGGTATGAGGAAAGCAATATAAATACTATGCATCTACTTTTTAAAAAACCCTAACCTGCTTATTTTCCAATGATTGAGGCAACAATGAGATTTATAGTGTTGAGGGTGAAGAGAGTGACTTTTATTATAACAGTTAGTTATAATAAAAAATAATAGTTCAAAAAGCATTTGGTTATTGGTCTTCAACCTTTTTAAAATTTGAATAATATTCAAAGAGACTAGTCCCCTGAAAGATGTTATGAAAGTGAGGATTAGTGATGTTTTTCTCCTTGGGGACAGCAAAAGTTTAGGGGCTCTCTGACATACCCAGAGCCCTGCTCAGGGAAGGTTGCTGGGCCCCCGTCGCATGTTCATTGTCATAACTTCCACTTCATCACAGCTGGCACCAGCGTGGTCTCCAGGCCACCCTTCTTCCTGGAAGAAGCTGAGGTTTCCCAGAGCTGAGGCTGGGAAAACTCTTAGCCATCTCCCTAAACAAAGTCTCAAGTGAGGAGCCAGACCCTAACTAAGCCTTTGAGATGTAGGAGGCAAACAGAACTGGGGTGGCTTGTCCTTTCTCTTTTTCACATCTGCAAAACCATTCCCCAAAATCGTAATAAAACATAATGTGGTTACCCTTTTCTTTGAAAATACTGTCTTAGACTTACAAAAAAAATACTTAAAAAACAAAAGCCAGCTGTCCATTGAAATCCTGTGGGCGGAGTGTCTGTGACAATCGCAAAGCTTTCTGCTGCTGCCTTTGGGAAGGTAAAGGTCTGTGGTGGCAACTGTGTCGCAAGTGCACATGATGGAGAAAGTCCACATGGCCACACAGTGGGATGGTTTTTATTATTTTCACGAAAACAGACTAACCGACTCTTACAAATATTCTTTTCCTTTGGGTGTTGCAACTTAATAGCTCTGTACGGAAGAGTCTCTCGCTTCCCTGTGTCACAGTAAGAGCAGAACCTTCTGGAGAGTAGGCCACTGAGAAGTTCTAAAAGATTTTTCTCCTTATACTTAGGAAACGAGGCTTTCCTCAACGCTTTGGAATCTACAGATCAGAGTCGGTCACTTCTCATAGGTTTCAAGAACAGTTTCCCATCTTGAGGTTCCTTACCTTTTTAAGTTTCAGTACAGAAAAGGTAATACACATTTGGGAAACTATTTATCCACTCGAAAAATTTCTAAACGTGCTTGGTTCCTGTCAGTTATACCATGTCCCCTTTAGGAAGGAGCAAGCGAGTGAACGATAAAGCCCCATTATGAGAATCTATAACTGGGAGTAAATGGGAGGCAGGAGGGCAGAAGAGAGTTATAACAAGAATGTATGACCATGGTTTCCTGGAGCAGAAAACTTGGAGCCCAGCTTTCTTGACAAAAAGGAAACGTAGTAGATCTGGGTGAAATGTAAATGCTTATTTTTTATTTTGCTGCATTCTAAAAATGGGCTCCCTCAATAAGAAACATTTCTTCCACTTAGCAAACGATGTAATTGATTAGGTCAGGATTTTAACAACTTTTGATGGATTTCAGTGGTGAACGTTAGTCAAAATTAATCTGTTTTGAACCAATAAACAAGGAGCGAGACCGTGAGGAACAATTCTTTGCAGGGAGGCAAGAGCATCCTGTCCCCAGGAAACACACAGGTCAGAGTGAGCGAGAGGCAGGAATTCACGATGAGATTCTTATATTTCACTGAAGTAGCAAATCTTTGACACCAAACCCTTACCGGACATTGACATTTAAATGTTCTTTTTATTCCCAGTGCTACCAGTGGCTGAAGGAAAGAATTGTGAGTGAAGAAGGGAGAAAACAGCAGAACAAATTGAAAGACCTCTCCCCAATTGCTGAGCGCCTGGGCTGCACACTCCCTCAGCTCGCTGTTGGTAAGACAATGACTAGGGAGGGGTCCTGCCGGGCACAGAAAATAGTCTTCTCTGTGTGACCCACGCCCCTGTCATGATGAAATTTCTATTGTAGGGCGGACTGATGTCTGGAGAATAGATTTCTGGTTAGCACCATCTAAGATGCGGTGATGAGGTTTTCAGAGCTCCCCAGAATTTTCTGCGTGCTAAAAAACTTTTCTTCCTTCCTTTCCCTTTCCCTTGTAACACAGTTCAAATGAGAACACGTGAGTAAAGATGCACATGTCCTCCAGTGTCGGGAGTGAGAGCCCTCGAACTGTGTAGGGACAGCATTTCTTCCGGCTCAGTCCTGTTGAAGTTCAGGGAAGGCGGGGAGAGGCTGAGAAGCGGGCTGTGGCAGGCCCAAGGCCACTGACGCGTGGAAGGCCTACCCTAGAGGAACAGCTTCACCCTGAACCTTCCGAGGGGCCATGAAATTGCTCTTTCAACTGTGAAAGTCATGGTCACTGGTAACAACTGAAAACCACAGGCACCAGCACTGTCCAGTAGAATTACAATGTGAGGCACATATTTTTTTAAATGTTTTTTATTGATTTTTTTTTTTTTTTTTTTTTTTTTTTAGAAATAGAGGGAGAGGGAGAGATAGAAACGTCGATGAGAGAGAAACATCGATTGGCTGCCTCCTGCACGCCCCCTACTGGGGATCGAGCCCGCAACCTGGGCATGTGCCCTGACCAGGAATCGAACCAGTGACCTCTTGGTTCATGGGTCAGTGCTCAGCCACTGAGCCACGCCAGCTGGGTGTGAGCCACATATTTAATTTTAAATGTTCTAGTGGCCATATTCAAAAGGGGAAAAGGAAATAAGTGAATTAATTTTACTAAGGCATTTTTATTTAATCCAGTATAGCCAACATGTTACCATTTTAACATGTACTAAATATAAAAGTTACTGAGATCTTTTACACTTTTTTCATACTAAGTCTTCAAAACTCCACAATGTATTTTACAACTACAGCACATCTGGATTCAGGCTAACCACATCTCATGAGTTCAATAGGCGCACATGGCTAGTGGCTGGGTGTTGGACTTTCAGTTCCCTTGCTGGGGGATATTGGCCAGGCTCTGTAATAAGCACTTGCTGCCTCTGTCTTGTCCCCTTAATGGTTAGAACAACCCTATGAGGTGCATGCTATTACAAGCCCTATCTTACAGACGTTAATAGAGTATTTGCTATTATCTCCACTTTACAAATGAAGAACTGCAGATAAAAGAATTCATGTGGTAGCTATTGTTACCACACTCAAGGGGTTCGCTGCTTAGTGTGCTCTGTTCAAAAATGAGAGGTGATTGTCACAAGGTAGTTTTATTTCCTTACAGCGAGTAAAGGAGACAAGGGAGTCAAAGCCAAAGCTCTGTCTTCTGGAAGGGAGGCTTAACCAATGATTAATATGCTATTTGGTCAATTACACGTTGATTTCAGTTGGTTACACTTATTGATTGGAATGGGTTCTTGTCAAACTCATCCTGTTTGCAACTGGTCTGCAAAATACTGGTGTTATATTTTAACATATAGCAAGAATAGCATTTAGTAAGAATGGTCCAGACCTTGAGACCCTTATCCTACCTAACAATGTGGGAAAAGAAATTAGATGTACAGTCTAGAAAAAAATCCTAAGGATTAGGAAATAGCAGGAATTGGGACAAATCAGATACAGTGACCTAATGAGATAAAAAGCTCAAGATAAGTTCTAGACAAATAATGTGATAAAATATTTGTTAGAAGCTTGACCCTTCTGAGGTTGGAAGACAGGGAAATGGTAGTTGCAGTTCACAGTCATAGAAAGATGGAAATTGGAGGTGGTTGGGAGTGGGGAGAGGAATACCACTTACCCAAGTATACGTATGACTGTTGCTTTAATCCTTTCTTTCAAACAACAACAACAAAAAACCACCAAGAATATATTTAATGTGATTAGTTAGCATCTCTACAACTTTAATGAACACAGTAAAAATATTAGCCATTTGACCATCAGCAAGTTATTTAACCTGCTGTCAATTTTCTCATCTGTAAAATGGGTGTAACAATACATATCTTACAAACTTGTTGAGTAAAGGGAAATTACATATGTAAAGCAAAGTGTGGGTGCTCTTTGTAGTAGTGGTAAGAATGATGATGTTGTTTTTGCAAAGAATTAGACACCCTGGACCTAAAATTCTGTCTACCCTTAGCCATGGCATGTGGTCAGAATACCGGGCACAAAGAGAAACACTTACTCTTGAAAGTCATCCATACAGTTTTTAGGTGAAAGTGAGTATCTTTACAAGATTTAGACTTTCACTGGATGTTAGATACACACAAAAGACCCTCCCTACAGAGTCTGCGTTTAAATTAAAGCACGCTTTGTATTTCCTTTTCCTGCCTCTGTGCCCCCAGATGTCTATCTTGCCTGTCATTTTTTTTTTTTTTTTTCATTATTTAGAAACAAGTAGTTTCGTTTTTAACCACAGAACTCTCAAACCAAGAGAGGAATTATTTCCAAGCAAATTACCTTTGATCTGCTGGAAGGGTGTGGGGGAGGGGAAATCCTACAGCAGGAAGCAAACTGCTTGAAGCCAACTGTAGGAGGCTCCCATGTCATTTACCAGCACAGGAGCAGCATTCACACCTTGCTGGTAAAGAGGCACTCTGGATTGTCAGCTTGGTGACATTCGGTTAGATGCTAATCATCTAGAATCATCTGCATGTGTTACCCCTGCTGCTGGCCAGCTACTGCCCAGTGGGCTGTCCTACAGCCAGAGTGGGGAATTAGCTCTTGCTGATACCAAGTAGTTTATGGGCAGTGATTTTCCCCATGCCCTGCTTTGACCTCAGACCTTCCACTAGCATCAAAAAGAGTTGCAAGTGCAGGAAATAATACAGCCAAAAAAAAAAAAAAAAAAAGCCCTGAACTACTTGGCTTGTTGCCTTTATAGAGCATTATTTTGCTCATGTGGAAAGATTTAGTAATTGCCTTAAAAGGCCATGGTAACAGCTTAAGAGTATTAGCTGACAGCGGGGCCTTGTGCGAAGAGGGCAGAAGAGGTGCTCAGACCCTCTTCCATCCATCAATCATTCACGCCTGTTTATTTAACAAACATTTACTAAGTGCCTACTATGTGCAGATCCCTGGCTGAGTGCTGAGCATCCAACCTCAAATAAAACACATCTCACAGCCTGAGGGGCGAGTCAAAAAAATAAACAGATCACTGTACTACAGTGTTGTGGTAAAATAATTGGGCAGGGCCCAGGGGTTTGGGAAGTAACGCCTGGCAGCTCCCAACCCAGCCTTGGACTCAGGGAAGGACTCTGGGAGAAGGCAGTTCCCGTGGGGAACCTCAAGTGATGAGTAGATACTGTGAGGCAAAGGGACATTCCAGGTCCAGAAGACAGCTGGAGCCGAGGGGATGGAGAGGGTTTGCAAACAGTTCCGTGCTCCTGAAGCACAGCGTTCAAGGCAGGGGGTGAGGGGACAGGAGCTGGAGAGCGGGGCTAGAAAGCAAGGTTTGCCAGGGTGAGGAGTTCATCACATGGGACAAGGGTCACGTCAGGCACACGTAGAACATTTAGCCAGGCAAGTGACAGGGTCAGATCTGTATCTGGAGAAACTCTGCTGGATGTGTGAAAACTGAGGGGAGCAGGGCGTGGAGCCTGGAGGGGGCAATCCAAACAAGAGGAGGAAAAGGAGTTTGCAGGAGATGGTGAGGGCCTGAAGGGGGGCAGAGGAGAGCTGAACCAGAGCAGTGATTCTCAGCTGTGGTGCCTGCACCCACACAGTGCAGTGCTGTTCAGCAAGAAAAAGAAATGACATACTGGTACGTGCTGTAACGTGGATGAACCTCACAAACCTGCTAAGTGAGAGAAGTCAGACACAAGGCCCATATTGTATAATTCTGTTTAGATGAAATGTCCAGAAACAATAAATCTGTAGGGTACAAAGTAGATTAGTGGTTTCCTGGGGCTGTAGGAATGGGATTAACTTTGTAAATGGGCATGAAGGAGCTTATTGGGGTAATGGAAATGTTCTAAAACTGGATCTAAAATGGTGATGGTTGCACACTTGATACATTTACTAAAATTTATTGAATTGTACACAAAATGGGTAAAATTTTCGGTATGTAAAAATCACCCTGATAAAATTTAAAAAAAAAAAAAGAAAATGTGGTCCCTGGATCAGCAGCATCAGCATCATGTCAGAAATGCAGATTCTCAGGCCCATCCAGACCTGAGTTAGAAACCTTCGGGGTGGCACCAGTAACTGCTGTCTCACACGCCCTAAGTGGTTCTGATGCATGCTAAACTTTGAGAACCACTGGATTAGAGAAATACAGTGTGTCCCCCCAAAAGATACGCACACTTTAAATGGAGTCTATTACATTTTGAAAAGGAAATGTATTTTAATAAACACTGCCTTTATAATTGTTCAAAGTGTGTGTATACATTTTGGGGGACTCCCTGTATTTAAATAGCAACTAGACTTGCCACTAAATGAGAGTGTGGGATCAGAAGGGGATGGTCCCTAAGTGGAAGTCCTAGGTTCCTGGAATGGACTGCTAAGTCGCTACCGCCCCGTGAGATTGGGGACACAGGAGAGACAGGCTTAGTAGTAAGTAGCAAGAAGTTTGCAGTGCCTATGGGACACCTAGCAGAAAAGTCCGGCTTATGGGCCTACAGAATCACCTAGGTCCCAGCAGCGAGGAACTCAGAAGTCTACTGTAACCACAAGGAGGTTCCTGGGAATTTGGCTTCTGACCTGGCAGGAGGGGCCTGGGAGGCGAGGAAGGGTGATCAAGGAGTCTAACATTTAAGAAATGTAAGAAGGGGAAGGGTGAGGCAGTAGCTGGCGGGTATGGTCAGGGAGGCTTATTTTAGAATGGGGGAGATCTGAGCACATTTTGCTGTTAGAAGGCAGTAGTATGAAGTAAGAAATCCAGGAGAGGGAATCAATCAAGTCCAAGGGCAAAGAGAGACAGATCCAGGGCAGAGTTGGCCTCGGACACAAACAGCACATAGCATCCCGACACTAGAGTATGTGGATGTGTCCTGTGTCCATGCAGAGTGGGGAATTAAGGAGCACTCCACCTGAGGGACTTGATTTTTTACATAACGTCAGAGGCCAGTCATCTGCTGAGAGCAATGGGCAGGCTTAACAGAGGGCTCAAGTGTAGAGGCTGCCAGGAGGCACAGGAAGGAGTGAGGGATTTGAGGGATTTGAGAGTTGGTGAGATAATCAACACAGGATGAATCTTGTGTTAGGAAGAAATGGTCCAAAGAGGGTTGACATGTAGGTGGAAAGGGAGGCCTGAATAAGCTGGAAAGCAGGAGGCTGTGGGCCGGCACGGAAACAGGAATCCCGAGGTCTGCCAGGTGCTCTCATGAACTAGAACGTGTACCTGGGCAAACAGCTGGACTGGACGCCCCAGTCGTTAGGGCAAAGCCTCGTGTAGAAAGTACAGAGCTCTAAGCCCACAATTCAAATGCCCAGATTCTACCAACTCCTCTCCATGACAGAGGTGCTGCTGAGGTTTATAATCCTGGAGCGCACTGTGCATCCTCTCCCAAAAAGTCAGTAAGTTTTGGTTGCAGCAGTGGTAGCTGTAGGTCGTGTTTATGTCATCAGGAGGCCTTTGATATCCTGACCATGTTCTTTCTTCCCAGCATGGTGCCTGAGAAACGAGGGTGTGAGTTCTGTGCTCCTGGGATCATCCACTCCTGAACAGCTCATTGAGAACCTCGGTGCCATTCAGGCAAGTACCACAGCCCTTCCCAAAGGACTCCAGGGGGTTTCATGGTGTCAGGGAAGATGTCCCCAGGTAGTGTCCCATCTCTCCCCACCTGGTCCTTCCCCATGTCACAGCTTCCTAGTTACACGAAAGTCCCTAACAGGCTACTTGTTCCTAGATGGGGGGAGCGGGTAAAGGGAACTAGGGACAAAGGCACAAGAGGCAACAGAACTGTTATTGTACATGGACCAGGAGTGTCCTCTTATTAGCAGGCAATGTTCTCAAACCTCATTTTTCAGGATGGTTTGTTCCTGTGACACAGGGCATTCCAAGATGCAAGCCACGTCACACCTGGTGCCTGGGTTCCCAGGCCTGACCATAAAAGCCTAATAACCTGCTTGAAATGTAATAGGCACTGGACAGTGTACTCATTTGTTCTTTCCACAAACATTTACTGCTACCCTGCAGCGTGCCAAGCTCTCAGAGCATCCTGTGTCCCTCTCCCATCACAGCACTTACAATAATGTAGTATAATCGCTTGTCCCTGTTGAACTGTTAGCTCCCTGGGGTCAGAGACGTGTGTCTTTCTTGCTTCTCCACCAACTTGAGTTCCTAGCACATGACAGGGCCCTGAGTCAGCACTCAAGACACACCTGCTGACGAGTGTCAGCCACATTTCCAGAGGAATAGGATCAGCCCTGGCTGGTGTGGCTGTTGGTGGGGTGTTGTCCGGTGCACCAAAGGTTACCGGTTAGATTCCCAGTCTACAGGCTGGATCCCGGGTAGGGGCATGCAAGACAAGAGGCAGCCAATCGATTAGCTGCTTTCAGAGATGTTTCTCTCCCTCTCCCTTCCTCCTCTAAAATTCAATAACAATAGTTTTAAAAAGAAATAGGATCAGAATTCTAGTTTGGACTTCCAGGGTCACATCTCCCTGGCAGCCCCAGTCCCTCCACTAGGTGGACTGAAGGCCCTGGAGGGAGCCTGTGGCTTACTCTGGAGAGCCTGCAGGGGCAGTGGGAGGGGACACGGAGAGGTGTTCCTGGGAGTTCTGAGGAGAGGGGTGGGGCTTAGTGGCTGTTGGGCCCACCCTCCTCCCCCAAAGGCCACATCTCAGTCAGGAGCCTGGCCCCCTCTCAGCCCTGCTGAGGACCCCAGGAAGGAGCCATAGTCACCACCTGCCAAACAGGTGTCTTTTCCTCTTGCTCACTGGGGGGTCAGAACTGTCTCACAGCTTCTTCCCCATGCACCTGTCCCTGAAGCAAGCACTTACCTTGGGGACCAACTTCATTAAACTAAAATGTTAAAAAACCCATTTAAATAGCCCAGAATATGCTGGGGGATGAATGGTGCTGACTTCCTTCCCGTCACCTTTCTTGGGGCTGTGCAGCCGTGTAATCATCTCTGCTTCTGCTTCTGAGAAGCCCTCTGAGCCCCACAACTCCTCCCAGATTCTGGGAGTTCACCATTGCTGCACGGGGAATGCTCTCTCTTATGAAAGCTGTCCCACCGTCTCTTCTTTTCACTTATGCTTGAGGAAAAGAAAGGCTACACACAATGATGAGGGAATAGGGGAACATATTGTACAGGAGAGAACTGGAATTTCACTCAAAGATTTCAATTCCACTAATATGTATTGAGCACGAATTCCAGGTCTGGCACCACACAGGCAGAGTACTGAGCTAGGAACAGGCCCCTGCCCTCAAGAGCCCACAGGCGGGCTGAGAGTGAATGAAGCAACCTGTCCCTCAGTTCATTCAGCAGGCCTCCGAGAGCCTCCATGACTAGGCAGGCACTGAAGGATCCTGTCCAGCCTCAGGCAGCTTACGTTCCAGTGGGGGAGGCACATAACAAACATGTAATTGCAGAGTGTGAGAAGGGTTAGTATGTAAAGAGGGTGTTGGAACAGAGACTACTTGAGAAATGGGTGGACATCCTTTAAGCAATGTCCTTGCCAAAGCCCCTCTGGGTAACGCATTCTGAAGCCTGAAGGTGAGGGCACAGCATGTGGAAACCCAGGAAAGAACATTCCAGACACAGGGCGGTGCAGTGTAAAGGCCCTGGGGTGGGAAGGAACTTGGGTTTTTCCAGGAACTGGCAGCCAAGGCCTAGTGTGTGAAAGGGACAGCGGATGCACTGAAGTGGGAAGGCGGAGGACAGATTACAGGACACCAGAGTTTTGTTCCACATGTAATGAATCCTTTGGAGGGTTTAAGAAGAGGAGGGATATGCTGTTATTTGAATGTTTAAAGACTGCGCTGGCTGCTGGGTGGGAATTAAATGAAAAGGCAGCTGTGCAGGTGACAGGTAGGTGATGGTGGCTTGGACTAGCTAGCATGGCGGCCACGGAGGTGAAGTGGTTGGATTCTCTAGGATTTGGAAATAGAGACAGGGCTTGCGGACAGCTTGGCAAGAGGGAGGAACTAAAGATTCCTGTAGTGCTAATACACTGTGAACACTGCCACGCAGGGGGAGGCAGTATGCCTGGGATAGTAAAGAGGTCCCTCCTGGGCTGCAGGAGTACTTCAGGCATCAGAGGGTACATTTCAGAGGAAAACTTAAGTCAGTCATCTTCCCAAAGCATCTCCTCCCCAGCAAGGCTCTGGCAAGATGGGTCACCCATGCTCAAAGGGTAAGAGAAAGGGCGGTTATCCAAGCAGAGAAGCTGTCCCATGGGCCCTTAGCATTCCCCCCTACTCTCTCCTTCCAGCCTAGCACCTAAAGATCTGCCCCAGGCAAGCTGTGATTGGGCCCCTCTGTGGGGTAGGGAGTAGGTAGGATAGCTGGGGTTCCCAGCAATGGTGGGATTGTGTGCAGGATGGAAAGCTGCAGTGCCAGCTGTTGTAAGACAAGGAAATTTCTAGTGGGCCCAGCAAGGCAGCTGCCCCAAGGGACAAAATGTACGTAAATTGTGCATAAACTAGAGGGACATATATAAATGAGAGCCTCAACAGATGGGAGAGACTAGAGAGAAGAACCACAGCGGCAGACAGCCTGCCATCATCTGAACAGGCCCCTGTCCTCCCCACTTCTACCTAAAAAGTGGAGAGAACTGCCTCTCCCCCTCACTCCACCAGCCTTAAAACCCTTCTGAGGCTCCCATCACCTTATCAGAGCAGTCCAGGCTCCTCAGCAGTCAGGCTCTTCACATCCAGGGCTTGTCTTCCCTGGAATCCAAATCTCCAGTCACTATGAACCACTTGGATTCCCAGAAGTAACAATGGTCTCTGCCTGCAAGTGTCCATCACCGTGCCTGCCAAAATCCTGCTCCCCTCAGGTCCCACTCAACAGTGACCCAATCCTGGGAGGACTCCCCTAACATCCCACCAGGCCCAGCAACAGCAGCCAGACTGCCCTCAACCACCAATTATTCCAGTCAGTATAACACCAAGGTTGCAAAATTGGTAGCCCGTGTGAGGTTTATACAATCTGTAGATGAAAATGCTTTAAAACAAACATTTTTAAAAATTGGGCAATTTCACATAAAATTCTGGATGTATGGCTTCTCTTGAAAATTTAGGCTTTGCAACACTATATATTTTTTCATGTTTTATTCAAGTACTTTTATAGTTTCCTGTTTTTTTAATGTTTAAATCTCTATCTGAAATTTATTTTGGTGTCATGAATGAAGAATTTATTTCCTCACATGGCTAACCCACTATATTATAGCAGAAAACTTCCAACACATCCAGCTTTTAGATTTGGGTCTCACTGTTGCAATCTCACTTTAAATGACACATTAGTTAAGATCCTCTGAGACCCCAGAACTGGTGGGGAATCAAACCCTTCCTTTTGCTTCAGAGAGAAAAACATTAACCAGAACCAGTTTCCCAGGCTGAGTAGCTCTGCTACTCTGCCAAACCCTAAGGGTCCTGAGGAGAGCTCTTGAGTGAAGACAAGGTCACCCTGGCCAACAGGATTGCAGCAGAGGAAGGGCGAGGCTGAAACCTCAGAACTGGTTGTCACAATTGTATTTCATCAGTCTCCACACAGGGTCAGGCTATTCCTGGGCAAGTCTGCCTTTGTCCCTCATCTTATGGTATAATGTGTGCCCTTGGCCCAGTTCTCACAATGAATGCCGGCCCTGGATGATGTCATCCTTTCCCAGGGCTTCAATTAGCGTTTCCATGCAGATGACTCACAAATCCTCAACTCCAGTCCTGCTACCAGCAAGCCAGCTCCACAGCTGCCCTTCTGGCTGCCTACAAACCATTTCCACATGGATCTCTCCCACAGGCACCTTGAACTCAGCACATCCTACTCCTCTAAACTTCCCCTCCAGTGGATTCCAATCAATAATCCACAAGGGTATCTGTCTAGTCACACAGTCTGGAAATCACATCGTCCTCCAAAATGTCTCAGGTCCATGCCCCTTTCTACTCCACTGTCTTAGTTAAGGCCCTTAGTGTCACTGCCCAGGACAATAAATTTCTAACGTCTGTGTCCCCTTTCAATCTCCTCCAACTCGTCCTTCAAACTACCACTAGGTATCTGACAGTTTCACTCCCAGTTGAGTTCTAAGAGGTTCCCCACCTTCTACAGAGTCAAGTTCTAACTCCAAAAAATGATATTCAAGGTCATCCACTCTCTTTACCCCAACATCTCTTTCCCGTATTCCTACCATCGCCATACCTCCACCACTCACTTTACGCTTGTATCCCTCCATTTCACGGACTTTGCACTTTTCATGCTATTCCATCTACCTGGGATGCCTGTTAACCCCCAGCCACCCTTCACCAGGGTTCTGACCACCAGTAGTAAAGAATCTCTCCTAGTCTCTAGACCTGTGCTGTTCAGTACCGTAGCCTCTAGCCACATGTGGCTATTTAGCATATGCAAGATGGCTAGTCCAAATGCAGTGTAAGTGTAAAATGTACGCTAGATTTGCAAAAACTTAGTACAGTACTTTAAAAAAATGTAAAACATCTCAAGAATTTTCTCTACTGACTACATGTTGAAATGATGTTTTGGCTATAATGGAGTAAAACCAGGTATTAATTTCACCTGTTTCTTTTCACTTTTATTAATGTAGCCACTAGAAAATCTAAAATTACATTATGTGGCTTACATTATATTTCCACTGGGCAGAGCTGCTCTGAATATTATACATTTCTATCACCCTTCATTTGTATCTTGTTTTTATTTATTCAGTCAACTAATAATTGCTCAACTAACTATGGGCCAAGCACTCTCAGAGGCACTGGAGATACAGTGGTGAATAAAGCAAGGTTCCTGACCTCAAGGAGCTTACAGTCTGGCGGGGAGCTTATATTCCAGCTGTGGTTTTTAAATGTATACCAGTCTAGACAACTCTGGCTAATACTGAGCACAAAGAACAAATATCCCATACTAACACATCCTTTGTACTTCTCATGCTCTCAGGTTCTCCCAAAGATGACATCACACGTGGTAAATGAGATTGATAACATATTACGCAACAAGCCCTACAGCAAAAAGGACTACAGATCATAAGGCAATGCATGAGCCATAGGAGCTGCATGGTTCAAATATCGGTCTATACCGGTACAGAAAGGTGTTCCTAGGCAGTCTTTTAAGTCACTTAGCAGCTACTGCTCAACCTCTAGTGTCCCCGGATGCTGAGGTGTCTGCTGTCGCTACCACTGTGCACCCAAATTATGAGCACATCTGAAAACTCACAACTAAGAAAATCCATTCTATTTTCTTATCGTGGACTGGAGTCACCTATTCTTGCATTGCTCTGTACACCTCATGTTAATGCAATGGAAAGTATATAGCAGGGAAAGCGGTATTACCTGCAGGCATTCAGTAACTTAAAGAAGGCTATGCAGATAGATTTATTTTTTCAAATGAACAAAATCCACACAGGGAATGTGGATTGCATCAGAAAGAGGACACTGTTTACTCAGAAGTCCTGCTTGAGAAAATAAGCAAAAACAATTTTAAATTTTACGTTTTCCTATTTTCACCTTCCTATTATGAGCAAGCTGTTCCCCTTATCATTTTCAATAAAACTGACTCCTAGGTATTTGGTTTCATTACCTTTTAAATATTCACTGTGTTTGGCCCCATGAAATGACCCTGTATAGCAATTTATCCAAGGTCTCTACCAGAATTCTAATAATGCTGTTCATTTACATGTAGAGATTGTAAAAGGATGAACACCCCAGTCTTCAATTAGAGACATTATGGTAAATGTATGAAAGGGGGGATTACATTACTATGGAAGCTTAGCTTTGAATAAAATGTAATGCATCTGCAATGAACTGTTCACTTTTTACTACATTTTATGAAAACCTGCTTTATATTTTTGCCAGCTTATAGGCACAACTTCTGCAAGTTTAAATATTTGAGCTTTAAAAATAAATATACACATGCTCGGTTTTGTAAGTAAACCTGTAAAATACCCAGAAAGGCAAATGTCTGTGTTTAATTAGCACTGGGATTTTACAATATAATGCTTGGCGCTTTTGAGGAGTTAGTAACATGAAAGTAAATCATGGGCTCTGTGAAAAATGCTGTCACTACTCAGCATATGCTGGGTGAATTAACTTGCCCCATGAAAAACAAATGTTAAAGCACTTCCTGATTCTATAACCACACTATGTGCACTAAACTATATGCATGAAAGCTCCCTGCATGGATTACAGGGGCCTGGCTTTAGTGCACTCAGAAGCTGAGGTCTATCTAGCCCTGCCACTATTGGCTACCTACCCTCATGAATACTCCACTTGAGAAAAAATTTCAGACTATATTGTATGTACCTGTAAGAGAAAACATTTTTTCTCTTTTTTTGGGGGTGTGTTCGGGGTGAGGGTCCTATAACTATTTGGACACCTGAGCATGTACAAAATTCTAATTAATTTTCTGGCCAGCTGGTCCCTCATATGGAAATCATTTGAGACTTACAGGAAAAATATACTATCAGCTTTAAATGCTATTTTCGGCCATCATTTCCAGAAATGTATTTCATTGTTAAATTCTAAATATCAAAATGTTAATGTGAAATAACCAATAAATTTCCTTTTTGATTACTACTTGTATTCAATTAAGGAAACAGTTTGGGTTTTTGCCCCAAACTATGAGAATAATGACGGATCATTTTTCAGTTGTTCAGTGTATTTCAATCAATCCAGTGAACTGTTGTATGTATAAATGAGCTGAAACTGTCTAATTGAAACTGCAATTTAACTTGCTTAGAGTAATAAAACATTTTGTGCATTTAATCTCACAATTTTATCTTTCTTTCACTATAAAACACCATATATATACATATATATATGTGTGTGTGTGTGTGTATATATATATATATATCTCCATAAAACAGGCAGGAAGACTCATTTAATAAAAGTGATGTTGGCAGGTAAGCTGCACTGAATGGTGTCTAACAGAAACAGTAATCAAGATTTATACTGCAATCCATACTTTTCTTATTAATGGAGTAAATGATTAGCTACTAAAGATATCATTTATCTGGTTTTAGAAATACTCTGCACTAAGGTTAAAGCTTCTCAAACTCATTTAAGAGCTTGCAAATGAAAACCAAATACAAACATTGCTTAGCCGTGGGAATAGCTAGCCTTTTTTTATATAAGAGTTATCTGCCACGGTAAATACACTAGGTAAGAAACACACTTCACAATTATACCCTTAAGAAAAATTTCCATGCACTCTCATTTTATTTTCTATTTTGGAAAGAATTCCTTGGGAGAGAACATACCATTCCTAAGAGTAACCTGGGTAGCAGCCATCCACATACTAAAATCTCAGCCAGGGGAAATGAAAACTAGAAACCCTGTGCCTGGCTTTCCACTTTAAGAACTGTCACTTCATCTTCATTAATAGCGTGCCAAGGGTCTTCAGACAGATAGCAGAGCTTCAAGAGACCATGGCCATCTTCAAGACCATCCCTCCTTGGCAAATGAGGAAACCAAGCCTGGAAAGACTAGAGGACTTGCCCAAACTCACACAGCTAACTGATGGCAGAACCAGGACTAGAATCCAAGTATTTTGCTCAGTGTTCTTTCAGGTACAATTTTTTTAGCTTTAAGGCTTTGTAAAAAAGTAACTGTGTGTGTGAATTTTTAAGTTAAAAAAAAAAAAGGTTGGGTATGAATCCAAATTCAGAATCAGTTAAGACAAAAAGGTCAAAGGAGTTATACAATTAAAACTCATGAAGGCAAATGAGTAGTTTCTAACCACCTCCATGAAAATTTAAACCAACCACTTAAAAACCACTCCTAATCTTCAATTTACTCCCATGCTTTGTAGTCCAAGCAGGAGGGAGATAACCCCTTCCAGCCCAAATATGTGCATCTGTAAACTGATTCTCCCTTTATATGTACATGCCTGTATATACCCTTTCTTTCTATCTCCCAACACAGTAACTGGCACAAACACTGAAAACACAGAAACAAGGTGAGGCCAGCACATCAGGTATGGATTGGAAGAGGCCCGACACTTTGCTTTGTAATATAACTGCATTATGCCAGTCACCGCCACACGAATATTAGATCAGTAACTACAAAAATGCACACTTACTAGTGTAAGAAATTTAAATGATGGGCAATGTAAAATAATGCAATAAAAATGATGATTTATTCACATGGTTCTTATAAAGAAGTCTAGGGAAAATATGAACTTTAAAAAGAAAAGTTTAATGATACCTAAAGTTTAATAATACTTAGTGAGACCTTTTACAAGAATTTTAGATATGAATCCAACCTCTATATTTCAGTTAACTTTAAAACTTGTATCAAATTATACTTTCCAAATTAGAATAATATAACAAATAGAACAACCAGTACATTTTTACTGGCTAAGAATAATTCTAAGGTTTTTATTAAGTTGTAAATAAAGAAACTAAAAATAGGGAAATGTAAAATGTTCCAACACTTTAAGCCTCTAGTTATCACAAGAGGTGTGAAAAAAGGAATTTAATCACTTTAAATCCCAATTACAACAGAACTCTTTATTTTACTGGTGTGTTGGATAGGAGGGTCTTTGGAGATAAAAATTCTACAAGTTTTTACTAACTAAACCAGACTTAGCACATCATAATTCTAGCATGTCGACACAGCCATTTCAGATGATTGGGAGAGGTCAGAGGAAAAGGTTCTGCAGTTTGCAAGAGTCGAGTACTGATATCCTGCATAAAACTGGCACGGTGAGTACATGCCTTATAAACGTATGCACAGAAATTTATCTAATAAAGGACGTTAGAAATCATCATCAGGGTGAAAAACAGAGTCCTGTAGGAAAAATTCAGAACCAAAATCAAATTTTGCTTACTTGCTTTCCTACAAATTATTCAGTTTATTAATTCAAGAGCAATTCTTTAAAGAATACTAAGCTTATGCCCCTATATCACCACCCCATTTCTACTACACAGCATTATACTAATAGTGGCAATTCTTCCCCCATCTATATAGGCACTGCCATCTAGTGGCAATTTCTTACCTGCAATTTAAAAAGATACTTGGCCCAGCTGTTAACAAATAGTAGAGCTGATGGTTTGTCAAATAGTCACTTTGTCAAGTAAGCAAATGCATTTGGTGTACAAACTCCATGCCACTTGTCAAACTACTGACTGGTTATTTATCAACAGAAAACACACACACAAAAACAGGTTAAAACATAAAAATAAAACTCTTATGTGTTACACTAACTACTCTGCAGTGACTCTCCTGGCACCCACATTCACTTCATATTACACAGAGATGGCACATGAATAATAATGCACCAAAGAGAAGAACTGATGAAATATAATCCTCAGCTGAAGACAACGATGGCCTGGATCACTATGCAAGTGTACTCCTCCCAGTCTTCCTTCCAAGTCCTTGAATGCGGCCTACCAAAATACCTAACAGCATGGTAGTAAAAAAATGAACTCCTAAAGAGAACACCCTTCTATAAAGTTATAAATAAAACAGCAAGCACTACTTGCAATATTCATCTTAATTTAGAAGTGGAACTTAAAGATTAGTTAGGATTAGAATTAGAAATATGACACTGCCTTTGAGGTACTGCTTATAAGAAATTACTAGATGTGGTAAAGCTAAGAGGACTATGAAAGCACTATCACCTGGGATTCCATAACCTTTCAGTGATATGGGTTCAAGAGCTTCCCAAACTTTTTCAAATCATGGCACACATGGAAAATGAAAATATCTGTACACACAGTGGTTAAAAAACGCAAAAGATTGCTCTCAGCTTGACCCCCCCACCCCCACCTAAGGGCTGAAGAGATCAGTACTTTATTCACAATCAATGGGAACCAGTGGACTAACGCTGATAAGCACTAACATCACTTTAATTCTTTGAAATGCTCTTAGAATTCTGGAGCTAAGATCACAAAAATTACTTTGGTCTTTTACATGTCACTATTCAGGAAAGAGGTTCTCTCTCTTACCAAACATTCCTCCAGTGGAAGAGACCCCCCCCGAAGAAAACAACGATGCCAGTCTCAACAAGTCAAACTAACATGGGAGGGTCAAACTGACCTCCCTGGCTACCCAAGGCCAAAGCTATATAACTGTACAGTGTGTGCTTTAACCCCACAGGACAACTCTCATATACCTGGGCACAATTTTTATTTTTTTTAAATTTTTTCCCCATCATTACTTATCCCCTCTATACCCTCTTCCATCTTCACCCACCCCACCCCCTCCTGGTCACTATTTTTAGGTAATTACCTTGGCTGCTTTTCTTCTTAAAAAAAAGAAAAAAGAACTTTTCCACAAGTTTCTCTTCCCCCAGATTGGAAAAACCATGTTTTTAACTTTAATTGAGATACTTCAAATCACAAATTCAGAGACTTGTAAACATGCAGTTCAATCCCACCCCCCAACCTGGGGAAAGTGGAGGGAAGAGGATTCATTCTGATATTTATGGTTCCAAAAAAGTTGTAATATTGTGCTTGGAACACACAGAACCAGCTATTAACTTCTTGCTACTATAACAAATACTAACAGTTCAGTCCAGGTTACTGTGACCTCTGACAGATCAAGGAAACAAGTTATTTTCTTCTCTTGTGATTATAGCACATTATAAGACACATATTGCCTTTTAATAAATGTCCTGGTACTCCGAGTTTCCCTTCCAATTCATGTAATTTCAACAGTCTGTCAAAAAAGAGCCAATAAACAAATATTGAATTACATTTTGTTAGGTCTTTCAAACCCTCAAGCTTCAGACTATAAAAACATCTTCTGTGTCTCCCACCCCGGCCACCCAGCTACTTTTCCATGTACCACAGGCCACCCGTAGATACAAAGCCAGGGGTGAAGCTGACATGGTCTACTTGGAGCCAGTAGACAGAAGGGCGATGAGACCTGATGAAGCACTTATGGAGAGAATATAGTTTCTGTAAGAATTGAACGTTAAGGAAAAATTAAGAACCCCAAATTAGTTTTTCAGCAAAACAAAACGAGCCCATCTCTGTGGAATACACTGCTTCCCTCCTGACACTCTGACAATGACATATAGTACTATTGTCTGCAAACACAATTTACAAGACAGAAGACTATAAAGAATATCCACAGGAAGCGTGTGCAATTTTAAAAAGAAAATACAAGACAGAGACGTAGAGCACATGATCACAAAGAAAACACCTGAATTCCGCCTAACCTTCAGAAGAGACCAAAGACTTCTTTTTCCCTCTCCCCTCTCTGTGTATTGGCTACAATGGGCCTGTAAAAGGAAAGAGGTTCTGAAAGTTCGAAGCTACTCTTGGCCTCAGGGCTGGACCGCTTGGGACAGACCACTCCAGTACTCCCAGAAGATACAAGTTGAAGGGTGTCATATTTTATTACATAAAAATCTCTCAACTATTAAAAATATGGCTGCACACTCCGGGATAAGACCTTTAATAAGTTACCTTAAAAGAAGGTTGATTCTTGCCTGAAAGCTCAATTTAAGAGCAGCTTGAAACACTGCTATTATGAAATGTGTCTATTTAAATTGGCTATCCCCCAACCCCAAAATATCAGTAAACACATGGCTTACACCAGGAGCTGTTAAAGAAAGCAAGTTTGCTTTTGCTCCTTGGAACTCTTTTTTTTAATAGGCAGGTAACATAATCACATATGTGAGATTGCTGTTATTTATCATGAAGTCACAACTTATAGATGTGAAAGAATTTTACATCAAACCAAAAGCCCCTATTTTAAATCTTCAGAAACTTGCCTAAGGTCACAGTGCTATTTAATAGACCGACTTCCTGTACAAAACCAAAACAAACTACCATTTCTAGACTTCTGAAAAACATAATCAACCTTTTAAAGGATACACTGTGGGGTTGAAGTTCTTCAATATAAAGAAAGATGCAACAATGACCAAGACCAGGAACAGGGTGTTGTTATAGAAGATGGAAAATGTTGTGGCTTCGTAATCAGCAACTTCATTCTTCTTCCACAAGATTCTATAGACACAGAAATAAGTCAGTTAAGTTTCTAAATATGTTTAAAAAATTTTTAATACCACATGGTTCTAGTTCATTGTAAAGTAAGTTTTCCTTCAGTGTTCTGGGCAGAATGTGTTTTTAATATTAAATTTAGTCAACATTATCTTTTTCTGCTGAAGAAGGTATTTCACTCTATTGATGATAAAGTTACCTTTTTATCCAGGCAGTCAGGGCTTTGGAGAAAGGGAGTGAGTAATTGCAATTGGCTTGAATTCATCAGCTAAAACAGGCATGTTTCTTTAGGTCCTCACCTAAAACAAGCTTGATCAGCAGCAGCAGCCTGACGGAGCTTCTTCGGCGGCTGGCTAGCTTGAGACTCTCCAGCCAACAGATTTCAGCCTTCAATATTATACCTTAATACAATCCCAAGGCCAAAAACTAGCTGTGGTCTCACAAAAGCAGACTTGTGACTATCTTTAGCCATCTCTAAATTCACACAAAGACTCTGCTTTATCATTAAGAGGATTTTTTAACTTTGTAAAACCACTTACCCTTTACTTAATCCTCTTTACCCATTGTATTTTATTAACTTATTAGTACTTTATCAGCCTTTGCTTTTATCTCTTCACCTGGGTAACAGGAAGTTCCAAGGTGCCCGTGAATAAAGGAGCCTTTATTCCTCTTGGTTAATGAACTTTCTAAAGCAGTTTTTAAAAAGGTAGATTGTGACCCATTAGTGGGACTTGAAATCAACTGAGTGGATTCAATGCTCAGGGAAAATAACAGTGGGTTGAGACCAGTAGTTTATTGTTTTTTATTTTTCAATAACAGTTGACATTCAATATTATATTAGTTTTCAGAAGTACAGCATAGTGGTTAGACAGTTATATAACTTACAAAGTGATCCCCCTGATAAGTCTGGCACCCATACATAGTTATTACAATATTTTTCACTATATTCACTAAGCTGTACTTTACATCCCCAAGACTATTCTGTAACTACCTATTTATACTTCTTAATCCCTTCACCTTTTTCACCCAGCCCCCCTACCCCTCTCCTTTCCGGCATCCATCAGTCTGTTCTCCCTATCTGTAAGTCTGTTCCTGTTTATTTCGTTTAGACTCCACATATAAGTAAAATCATACGGTATTTGCCTTTCTGACTTATTTCACTTAATGTAATACCTTCCAGGTTTGTCCACATCCTTGCAAATGGTATGAGTTCATTCTCTTTTATAACCAATACACTTCATTGTATACATGCAAAGCATTGTCTTTATCCATTTGTCCATTGATTGGATCACTTAATCCATTTACATTTAAAGTAATTATTGCCATTTTACTGTTTTATTTTTATATGTTTTTGCAGTTCTTCTATGTTTCTTTACTCCCCTCCACACGTTTATGTTGTCATCATTTTTTACTTCTTTTGTGGGTGTCCCTTAATTTATTATTATAACTACACACGCAGTGGACAAATGAGACTCACTATCTGATATAATCAATCATCTGAAACCTACAAGAGCTATAACAAGCATTCTGAAACAAGCAGTTTAAGAACTTTTATTCTAATAATTCAATAAAAAGGGTTTTTAAAAATGTAGATTCTCTAACCTCCATCCCTATGCAAAAATTTACAATCAGAAAGCTATGCAGCCAACCTCATTAGAGTTGCTCTCTGAAAAAAGGCCTTCATTGTCATCATTTTAGTACTGTGCCTTTAGTTTTATAAAGGATCCATAGGAGACAACCACCTCAATAATGTTTTGGTGCCTTTCCAAAACCACTGTAGAAGACAGTGTTCATTAAGTTACTCAGTGTCTCTTAAATAAGGATACGCTTGATAAAGTCCTTCCAGATTCAGTGCCAGGAAAGCTTCTTTTCAGGACTTGCACACTGCTTCTCATGGGACAATGAAAGCAGTATGACCTCAGATGCTTCCCCTGACACTTGGCAGCTCAGAGCTAAGTTTAGTGCTCGACTGCTGTAACTACCTCTGAGGTCCTTGTTCATCCACTTTTCCTTACTTTCAAATGGTTTCTGATCTTTTAAAATTGTACTGCTTTTGTTTTATATGCACTTTAATATTGCAAGTCTCCACAAAGTCTTTCTGGAGCAAAGTGGGGTAAAAATTCCATTTCACAAACCACTTTGTAGATACTAAAACTTAAGATCCATGAAAACAAGCTCAATTCATGACTATTCAACCATCTGGTGACTCTGAAGCACACGTCTACTCAATCCTTCAGAGACTTCTGCTACTCAGATGTGACTATTAACCCTTCTAAGAGCAGGAGATAGGAAAAATTGGGGGTGGGAGCTAGGGATAACAAAATGGCACAGGATTGAACAGGAGACAAACTGAGTTATTTAATTTACAGCCTTGGGCAAGTTACTCAAGCCTTCTATACCTCAGTTTCCTGAGGTGTAAGATAGAGATAACAATAGCGCCTACCTTTTAGGGCCCTTCAGAGAAATAAATGAACTGTGTACGGCTCAGGAAAGTATCTGGTAGTAATAAAAACTCAAAAAGTCAGTATTCCCACTACTATGTCTTCTACAATACCAATGTTTGCCTCAGACAATTCCAATACCCACATTCTCTAAGCAGAAATTAAAACCTTATTTTCTACAAAGTATCCCCCTTTTTTGATTACCACAAACACTTTAAATAAGAATCAAACCTTTCATCTTTCTCCTTCCGAGACATCTTTCTATTATCAGCTTCAGAAAGTTTCCGTGTCACTTCTTTGGAAACAGCATCTTCCCTCTTCTGTGCTACTCTGGAAGGAAAAGAAAAAAGTTTCCACACATTCCAAGAGGGAAAATCACTCTCTCAGAAACACTCTGTACTCAGGTTTTGTATTGGCAACTGTATAATACTTTACATTTCAAGAAAATAAACTGTACAGAGAGTTCCAAGTTTATTACACTATAGTACTAGCCAAAAGAGAGGGAGGAGTTCAAGGAACTTCCAAGATGTGGTTTTATGTGTTTTCATTTCTACTTAAAAGGGAGAATTTTCCAAACTTTATGTATTTAATACGGAAATAGAAATCAAATGCTATTAGCATAACTTAGTTATTAATCACTATAAGTCCATTTTGTTTTAGACTATAATTTAACTGTTTAAGAAATAAATTTGACAAGGCATTAGCAAATGATATATGACTTTAATTCCAGTAAATAACAAGAGAGAAAACCAGGCTTAAAAAACAAAAAGGAATTAATAGTTATAATATTTTAAAGTATTGCTTTTAACTCCACTCCAAAGGACAATTTCACTAAAAAGAAATAATACCACATAGTCAGGGACTGACCACACCACTTTTAGTTAAATGAACCACTGGTATGAGGGCTGCACAAAAAAATAAGGAATCGGCCGGAAAAGGCTGCAAGTGATACGCTATCAGATCAGAATCTTCAGTGACAAGTCAAACAAAGAAAAAAATTAAATGTATCAGTAAAAAAAAACCGATACGGTGAAAGAGATAATGAACTATGATGAAATACAAAGTCTCCCAAAGATTATGACATTTCAATTCAACATGATATTTTTTCACAATATACGAGAAACTTATTAGCCATAAATATGGAAGAAAAAGTAAGAACTGATCAAAGGAACCGAACAATGACCTACACAGTCCCACTATGAAAACATCTGACATGACACTGAGATGCATTAAAAGCAACAGGATGTGGAACACAGAGATAGAAATCTGTTCACTGTATGTTCAATTCATCAATCCCTGGTGACTATGCTATGGTATTTAGTTCTGGTGAGTGTACCAAGGAAAACCATGGAGAAATCAGTAAGTCTTCCTGAAAAAAAGTCAAAGAATATTAAAAGCAATAGTTTTCAACCTTAACCACAAGAGCTTCTGGGATATAAATTAAGCACGAATTCTGTCCGGTTTTACCTATTTCTATCCCTATATCTCACCCCAAAAACAAGTTAGAATTATCTGTTAAAAAAGAAAACCTTTGGTCAGTTTCAACTAGTATGTTTTTCCACAAGTTGATAACCGGAAGGAGGAAAATCAATTTGTCTAAGAAAAACAGATAAAAGGAAATTAAGTTCTGAAACCTAAAGAAAAAGGCAGCTCAGGGGGCAGACGCTGTCTTTTTTTAAAAGATACTTTAGGACACTATAAATGTACTCTTTCCTCCAAAAATCCAACTTCACCTGACTCCTTATATAAAAGTTCTGCTCTGAAGGGCAGAGACTCTTATCTCTGAACCTCTGTAGCAGACCAGGCACTCAGTGTTTTTGAACTTCACACCCGACCACTCTTTTCTAAGAAAGACCAATTGGGAAAAATGGCACATCATTTACAGCAGAAACCTGTGTCTTAAAATAACAGGCATGTAAGAATGGAAAGGAAGACAATCCTAAATGAGGGAGGGCACGACACACTTTCAAAGGATGACATAAAGGTCGAATAAGAAGAGCTAAGGTCCTGTGCTGAAAGATGAGGCCACACTGCTTAGGAGGCAGACGAGTTGCATTTGGCTTTGATACACATGGAAAAGAGAAAGCCATGGTGAATTTTAAGTAAGAGAGTGACAGGATAAAAATGATAGCCAATAAGGATAAATACATGTTTCCCCTCCCCTCCCCCCCAATCAAGCAAAATAACACCTGCAGTTCACATGAATAAGGATTATGTAGGGTAATGTGCTTTATACCATACATGGCAGGGACTCCAAACTTTTGTTAAAAGACTGGACGGAGACTGCTACAGCAATCCAAGCAAAAACAGTATCCAAACTAGAGTGGGAACTACAGAAATGAAAAGACAAAGGGCATATAAAGCACACTGGTACTTTAAGTCTCAAAATTCCAACTGCCTTTGAGAAAGTACTTCCAAAGAAATACAGCACCAAGAAGTCTCCATTAAGTAAGCAAAGAAATATCCTGCTATCCTGACTCGAGTATTAAAGTGTGCATGAAAGCAACTGTAAAGGGCGTCTTTTCCAATTAAACATTAATTTATACCTGCTCCCATGAGGACCATCTGAAAAAACAAACGTCACCATCCTTCCTTAAGTTTTGACTGTTCCCCTCCAACATTTTAACCTTTATAAAACCAGAGTAATATAACTGCTTATAATTAATGTATAAATGTATAGTTGTGTGGTCTGGGTTTTCTTCTCCAAAAGCTGTCACTAAAATAATGATATATTTTATAATATTGCCTCTAAAAATAGAGGAAATACGGTCATCTTTTACATTTTTCATACACTCATAAGAAAACATGTAATTAGATTAAAAATGTTAGTTTAATAACAAGAAGACCACTTTTTTCACATCCAAAAATAGAAACAGAGAGCCCAGAACAATTATTTCCAGAAGGAATTCCCTCTGCTTCTGAAATGTTAATTTACTTGGTTTTGTTTTTCTGATTAAACCCCATGATTAAGGACAGTGCTTAAGTGTTCTAATTCCACCCTCAAAACCTACTTATAGCTGTGTCAGCACTGTCTCTGCTTTAAATAATTCTTCATAGCATTAAGATGCCTTTCCCCAATACAGATACATGTATATCTCAAATTAGTGCTTACTGAAACACAAATGGTCTTTCAGAAGACACCCTGCTATATAAAAATGCATCATACTTTCACTTGAAAATAATACTTACTTGTGCTTGAGAACAAATTTCACATTTTTGTAAGCAAAGGCTACCAAATAAGTGCTTACTAGGGTCATCACGCTGTACAGAACAGCAGACTGAATAAGATCCATGTGCCATATTCGCCAGTATAACCCTGAAGATTTAAAAGGGGGGTACAGAAAGAAACAAACCATTACCACCCAGTTATAAAGGCCTGCTGAATTAGTTATAGGGAAGCCTGGTAAAATACAGTCTGGGTTAGGGAATCCAATACAGTAGATGTGGAACTTCAGAGTGGGATATCCAGTAAAAAGCCTCAAGCTTACCCAATTCAGAACACTTGAAAAACATAACGTTCCTGATGAAATTTTCGCTGCTTCTAAAATGAGAACTCTAGCTCAACAAAATCACAATTCTGACTTCAAATTTCCCTCAAATTGCCACGTGCAGTCTCAGGCCACAGTTTATGCGCTGACGTGGCTGTTTTCCGACAAGGCGCGCTCAGCGCGGCCAGGGCGCCGCCAGGGCCCCGCGCCACGGTAGCTGTACGCTGGGTCTTACAAGGCAGAAAGAACCAACCTGGACTGGACCACCCAGCAACCGGGCGGTGGTGTGGGAGACAGGGAACTTCAAATTCGGGGACCTGAACCCTAAAAACAACTTTGGCCAAGTCTGCAAAGTTTTTCCATTCAAGTGACAATTGCCCTAATAGGATGGTTAAAAAATTTAAACAAAGTAAAATCACTGGCCCTTGGCACTGGACCAACCTCGCCCACCAAATTAGGAATATGATGCTCAGCAGTGTGAAGCGAATCACCGAAAGCTACACTTTCCCTTCAGTGCACGAGTTCATAGGAACCTCTCTCCCCTCCTGATTCATTCGTTTTTCCAAAGCAATGATGTGAGTTTAAGATCTAACACCGGGAAACGAGGACGGGGGAGAGAGCAGGCTGTCCGCAGGAAAGCCAGCAGCAGACCTTAAGGCGTCCGTGTAAATACAGACTCGGCGCTGCCACCCAGTACTGGAGCTGGAGAACCACGATTTCTGCAACCGGGCCCGGGAACCAGCGTACTCACAAAGCGCCACAAGCGACTTTCCTGGGGTGCCGCCCACGACTTTCCCGGCGAGAACACTGAGGCCCGCGGGGGTACGTGCTTCCCGTGCCCAGGGCGAGCTGGGGAGAGCGCGAGCCGAGGGTCCCGGCTCTCCCGACGTCCGCCAGGCCCTGCCACGTCCCCGCCCAGCCCGCCCAGCGGCGGCCCCCCCAGCCCGCCTGCTCCCGGCGCTCACAGATGGGGATGGCGGACACGATGAAGGCGTTCCCAAAGAAGAGCGCGGAGGACTTGGCCGAGAGGTTGCGACTGAAGTCCTGCAGGAGCAGGTCCTCTTCGGACTGCTGCTTGGAGCCGCCTTTGGGAGCCATGGTGGAGCAGCAGCCACGACCGAGGAGGGCCCAGCCGGGCGGGAGGCCGGGCAGAGGCCTCTGGCTCCGCCCCGGCGGCCGCCTAATCCGCGAACGACTCGTCAGCCCTGGGCGCGGAGGCGGGACCCGCGCTGCGCGGAGCAAGCTTCGCCGGGATTGGCCAGCCTGGCGCGGCTCCCAGGCTTCCCGGCGTGATTGGGCGAGCGGCTGGACTTCCGCCTTCCTGGCAAGCCTTTTGATTCGTAGGCTTCCAGAAGCAGCCTGGGATTTGTAGTTTAGTGAGTGCTTTTCAAAAAAAAATTTAACAAAACTTTATTGACTCTCCACGCCGCAGCTTCCCCTAGATGCTCTCCACGCCTGGAGTTCCGAAGTAAGAACTTCTGGCCTGTTTTCACCATAATAAAGGGCTGCCTTTGTAGGAAAAAGAAGGTACTTTTGGTTTTAAGAAACTCATGGTCTCATTAATATTTAATATGTGTCTAATACATTTACAAATTACTACTATTTTGTTATTTTTATTTCAACTAAATCGTTAAATTAAGCATAATACTAAGTAAAGGCAACATGTTGGCTGTACAGGCCTTCTCTGAAGCTCAGAAAATTAAATATGCCTACTAAAACAACTAGATACCATTTTTTAACCCATCAAATTACCACTTTTTCTTCAAAAAATAATGCTCAACTACTTCACTCTCAGCAAAAGCTTCTTTCACCTGCATTACTGACATCAGATAAAACTCCCTCAGCCTCCGGCTTCCCTATCTGACTTGTAAATCTTTCTCCCTCACCCTATCCAAATTGTAATCTACCTCTACAGCATTCGTTCTCCCGGCATCGTCTTCAGCCTTTCCCAATCTATCCTCTACACAGGTGCCACAGTGAGTTTTCCTGGGCTACGAATCCTCCCATTATCTTTCTACAGCAAGTATTCCCAAATGCCAAAAGTTTTCACCAATTCACTGCAAAATGAGAAAGGAAAAGTACAGTAGTGAATTTTTCAGAAAACTAAATGTGTTCATTTTTAAATATCTGCACTTGTGTCCCTTTCTCATAGTAAAAGTCTTTTTCTTTTATTATGTTATGATGGTGATAGTAGAAGAAACTCTTCTTTTCTCTTCCAATATACTCCTCTCTCAGTTGTTCCTGTCTTAATAAATCACTCCCCTTTTCACCCATTTTCTCTGGCTTAATACTAGGTTTCAGCACTAATTCTGTTCTTTCCCTCTCCAACTATGACCAATGCATCAGTAAAAAATTCTTGGCCCTGTCTCTATAACCAGATTTCCTGCTTGCTATTTGTAAAATAAGTATATAAAAAGAAGATGAGAGATAAATCAGAAAACTATAAGATCAAAAGGGACAAAAATCATCAGGATATTTAAAAGAAAATAGTAAGAAAATAAGAAACAATAATGGTTAAAAAGAATTATACCTAAGAAAAATATTTAAACAGTTAAATGGAAAAGAAAAGGTGTGAACTGTTACATAAATAAAAATGTTAAAATTGAAGTGACCAAAAGGAGCTAGGTGAGAAAAATTAATATACTTTGTAAACCAAGAATGAAAACCTAAGATAATAAATATAAACAGAGGAGAATCTAAAATAGTAGAAACAGAATTTTTATAGGGTTAAGTTAAAGAAATAGGATAAGCAATGGTGCTCATGACAAGGTATTATGGTGATGAGAGTGAAGATTATGAAGGTAGCACACTTGAAGTACTGGAGCGGTGTTTTCTTATTCCAAATGTTATCTAGTTCCTTTTGAAGAACAGCAAGATCTAAGGGTGATTTATATATGGTGTATATGGTCATGGCACATGGAACAAGCAAAGTAAATGACGTGCTAAAAAGCAAAAGGAAGGATAGGAACTAGATTCTATCCAAACAAAGATCTGCAGTGTATTTTGGCTATTTCAAGGTAGGTCAACTTTATGAAGGTACCAGATGGACTTAATTCCATATCAGCCTGTTTCTAATCTGTGAATTTCAGGCTTAACATTTCCGTTATATCACTTTACACTTATCAGATTGTTGAGGGAGGTGAAGAGAGAGAGAGAGAAAGGAGAGAGAGAGAATTTAAAGCAATATTTGTTGCTGACAGGGTTATAGATAACAAATTTCTCTCCACTGCTGATGGCTTTGCGGAAGAAAACCTGGCAAGTTAAAAATTAATATATCTTTCTGCAGCAGGCACTGCAAGTTGCCTAGACAATAAAGAAAAAAAACACTGCTAGCTCTTCACTGAGACCTTATGGAGAGTACCAAATAAATCATCCAGGGCTACAGGGATAGAGGGGGAGCTTCTGTTATAAATCCCATTTGAACTGCAAATCTCATTATGGAAATAAATTTTGTAAGAAAAGATAAAACACTTATATTAGCCTCTAGGTGTAATATTTTAAAGTCCTACCTGAAAGACAATTTACTCTGTCAAACTACATATTTCAGGCACTGGTGTATCATTAATTCATTGGTTCACACTTTATACAAATATTTATTGAAACTTTACTACCTGAAAGGTACTACGCTAGACCCTTGGAAGTATCCAAATAACAATCATGATAATTGTGATTATAATAACCAACGTTTATTGAGTCTTTGTTATATGTCTAGATCTATGCTTGCCCCTTCGCATACATCATCTAATTATTCCTTACAGCAACACTTAGTGTTATTATTATCTCCATTTGTTCAGTGAACAAACTGAGGAACAGATTAGTAAAGTGTTGATGATAGAAGTCCAAACCTATAGAAAAATTTTACAAGAGTTAATTTGAACCAAACTGAGAAAAAGCCCGGAAGCAAGATCTCAAAGTATTGAGAAAATGCTCCAGAGAATGGCAGTTTTGCAGTTCTCTTTATACATTTAGAGTCAAAGGATAAAAATGTAAGGAAGGCCACATGAAATCCATTGGTGGCAGATTAAGGAGGCAAGAGAAAGCAAGGCAGGGGAAATTTGTGGGAATGGATTAAAAGTAAAATGGAGAGATACATATTTCTTTTATATGTGGGTACAGGATAGTTAACATTTAACATTTATAGTAAATCAAGTTGGTATTCTGGCAACAGGACAACAATAAGGAATTTCAGGATCCTGGTGCTCTGATTATGCCTACAAGGGATTTGGAAAAGAAGGATGACTCCAGCATTTGAAAGGTGTGTCATCCTGGATGCATAAGAACAATGGACAGAGCTGGCTTAAGGTAAGGATTAACTTTTTACTAAGGAAACTGTAGGCCTGGGACCTGACTACCCACCAGGACTTGCCTAGTTAGGAATTTATGATCAAATCACCCTGAGTGGTTACTTTTGGTAGCTGCGCTTGTCAGGCCTGCCATGTAGCCGGCCCCTTTTTCATTCACAATAATAACTCATCTAAGATCCCACAGCCAGTAAGAAGTAGAGTCAAGTTTGAACCAGAGGCACTATGACTGGGACATATACTCTTAACTTCTGTCCCCAAGGACTTTGGGGGCCCAGTTTGTGGCTGTGTTCTGATTCACCAACCTGGAAGCTCTCTGAACCCCCTCCTTTTGGCTTTTATAGAGGCTCAATTACATAGACACAACTGATTAAATCACTGGCCATTGGAGATTCATTCAACCTCCAGCCCCTCTCCTCCTCTGGGATGTCAGGGGGTGGGACTGAAAGTTTCACCCTCTAATCCTGATTGGTTCCCCTGACAAAGAGGCCCCATCCTTAAATTACCTAGCTGCTTTCCAAAAGTCACCTCATTAACATAACAAAAGACATCTTTATGTTCTTAACACTTAGGAAATCCCAAGAGTTTTAGGTGCTCTGCAGAAAAAAGCAGACCAAAACCAAATCTCTATTTCTTTTTATAAATCACAATACCACAGGTGTAATGAAAAAATTCCTTACCATTTCAGGAAGAAATGTGCCCTTTTGCAGAGAATGCTGCAGCATGCTGGCCTTAGACTTGGTCAGGCCCTCTCTCTCACCAAACACATGCCCCACCATTTGTAGGAGATGTTTGTTAGCTTGGTTATTTTTTTATAAAGATATAAGGTCTTGAGAATTCTACATGCCAACTTTATTGTGGAATTGAATTTTAAACCAAATGAGGCATTAAAACCAAATGAGGGACAAGCATTTGTCTTTGATCTTGAAGTTTATGTGTTCCAAGATAAATATTGTTTTCCTTTTTAGGAAAGGATGATTTGATCCACGTTAACTGGTTACTGCTTCTGAAATAGTCAGAAAAGCTGCTTCTGTTGTGCCTAAGGATATTCATAAAGTCACTTACTTTTTTAAGGAAATGATACACATCTACAGAAAATATATTATCTTAATAACCACTGATAGAGGCAATAATACTTTAATTCTCAAAACTCCCCGTGGTATCATCTAAATATGAGACTTATCACACATGCATCATCCATGCAGCACTGCAGGGCACAATAAAAATTAAGATTTGAACTGGAAATCAATCTTCTTTAGTTTCACGGTTAACCTAAGCACTATGGCAACAGACTATAAGATAAAGTAGGTCATGGATTTCAGCTGGAATGGCTTAGATGACACAAAAGCTCAATTGTAATTTGTCACCCATCTTTTAGAAGTCTTTATTTAAAATTTTTTTCACTTAAAAATTCTTCTACTTCACATGCCCCAACAATAACTAAGTAGATAAAAATCATAAGAACAAATTATTAAATGAGATTTATTCAATCTCAGTCTTTATTTCATTTGGCTTACCAATTAACTAGCAGTGTCCATCACCATACATCTTACATATGGACAAGGAAGGAAGTTCTAGGTAAAAGGAATAGCTATATGGGTGCAGTCATACAAAGGTACAGTATATAATTTGAGATCATTTAGGGGACCATCAAAACCAGACACAATACAAGGATAAAGAATAGAAAGGTATGCTTCTGTCACTAAGGTCAATGAAATCATCAGTGGTTTCCTAGGAACCCAGTTGGACACCTACCCCCACTACCTAGGCTATTTTTTATCCAGAAAATAAAGTGAAATTAAGTTGTAATCCCCTCTACAGTATTTTCTGATTCCATCTTCCTTTGCCTTTGGGGTAGATATGTCCCTCTGTAAGTTGAGCTTTTTCGACAATTATTTTAAAAATCCTTGATCCCAACAATGAACATCAAGAAATAGTGCAGACTCAGATCATAATCAAAGAAAACGTTTCTGAAACTTTTCCTTTACCACCCTTTGCAAGGGTTTCACCGATTCTCAACTAAGAAGGCGTTAGAATTAATACAAAAATCATGGTGTATATTACCACGGTTTGTCACATACATACTGGTTAACAGCATATGCCCCACAGGAAAATTGCCTTGGTTCAAATTCCACTTCTACCACTTATTGGTTGTGTGAAACTGGGAAAGGTATTTTATCTCTAAGATTCTGTTTTGCTAATTTTTTTTTAATTGAATCATTTTTTTTTTTTTTTGTATCTTTATTGATTTCAGAGAGAGGAAGAGAGGAGAGAGAGAGATAGAAACATCAATGATAAAGAGAGTCACTGATCGGCTGCCTCCTGCACAACCCCCCAGAAGGGACTGAGCCGGCAACCGGGCGCGTGCCCCGACCCCAAACGGAACCTCCATCTCCTGGGTCACAGGTCGATGCTCAACCGCTGAGCCACGCATGCCAGCCGGGCTGTTTTGCTAATCTTTTAATCAGGGGAAATGATGATACTTTTTTCATAGGGATTTTGAAAAGATTAAATGAGAAAATATACATAAAGTATTTAGCACAGTGCAGGACAGGTGGTTTGCATTCAAAATATGTTATGTAAATATTTTTCTTTTGCTATATTTCCAGATTTACCTCCTCCATTTCTGAGAAATTCTGCTTTAATTATTTGTAAATAAACAGACTGTGTGTGTGTATATGTGTGTGTGTGTGTGTATGTGTGTGTGTATGTAAAGCTAAATTGGGAAATAAAGCAGGGGAATTTGTCTATAAGAGGACAGATTTACCTTTGTTGAAGGTTTTTACAAGGCTTTAGTCCCTGCCCAGAATAGAAATGGACCCCCATCTACTGCCTCCTCCAGAAAAGACAGAGGGGACTTCAGCCCCTAACCTGACGAAGGAGGAAAGGTGTCAAGTAGCCTCAACCAAAGGGGTGGGAGTGAGGCAGAGTTGCTATTTCAAACCTCTTCTCCACCACAATAACATTTGACTGTTGTATAATGATTATGAAAGAATAATTCCGATCCTTAAAGTTGGAAAACACAAACACATATAAAAAAGAGAGCAAAATTAACCGTGATCTCACAACTCAGAGGTAACTTTAATTAATATTTTGAAGCAATTTCTTTAGTCATTTCTTATGCATCTATTTGCACATCTGTAATTAACATAATATATATAGTTTTGTCTACCTTCCCAATTGTTCTATTATGAGCATTTTTCAACGTCACTGAAATGTCTTCAAAACATTCTTTCTAATGACTACAAAATTGTCCTTTGGATGAATGTACTACAATTTATATATTATGTTAATAACTCATATTATTTTCTAATCAGAAAATAATTGAATGTCCATTTATAAAATTAGAAAATGTAATATATAAATCACTCATAATCTTATCCTCAGATTATTACCACTGTTTGTATTTTGATATATTTCCTTCCATGACTAGCTATTCCGTACTTAAAATAATTAAGATCATATATTACAAGTATTTTGCCATGTCATTAAAAAATGCTTTCAAAACAATTTTTGGTGCCTGTAAAATGTTTCATAATATATGTGTGATCTCACTCTTTTACTGGAGAGAGGAAAGAAATTTCTAGCCAATAAGAACAGAAAACGTCCAGAAAGAGAGGAAAGGTTTGTATCAAGCCATGCCCCCTAAGTCAAGAGGTTCTTTAGAAACAGAGTCCAGACTTGCTTGGCATGCAAAACCAAGTGGTTCTTTACAAAAGCCAGATCACCAAACTCAGGAAGGGGAACTGTTTGAGTTAGAACTCCTTCAGTTACAAGTGACAGAGCCCTTTCTCAAACAAGCTTAAGAAAAACTCAACCACAGGAAAAAAAATTTTAAATAGAGATAAGAAGGAAAGAAGGGGAAGAGGAGGGGAGAGAAGAAGAAAGGGAGACATTTATTAACTAAGGTAAAAAAAGTTTCATCATTACAGAATCGGAGGCTCAGACAATGTCTTTAGGGCTTTCTTACTTGTCATCTTTCATTCCTGTTCTCTGTGTTGGCATCATTGTTTCCAATGTGGATAATATGGATATTTTCTTGGAAGAAAGGTGACTCTCTGGCTTACAGTTTGTTTGTAAATTAACGTGTGTGTGTGTGTGTGTGTGTGTGTGTGTGTGTGTGTGTGTGTAGCTAAACTAGGATATAAAGCAGGGGAACTTGGCTATAAGAAGGCCGAGTCACCCCTGGTGAAGGTTTTGACAAGGCCTCAGTGTCTGCCCAGAATAGAAATGGACCCCCATTCACTCCCTCCTCCAGAAAAGACAGAGGGGGCCTTAGCTCCTGACCTGAGGAGGGAGGAAGGTGTCAAGTAGCCTCTATCAAAGGGGTGGGAGTGAGATAGAGTAGTCTTTTTTCACACACAAGTCAGAGGGAAGGAACAACACATCCCAGAGGACCCTACAGGCCCTGCTCCGTGGGAAGGAAGAGGGCTGGGGTGGGGAACGGGCAGAGTGTTCTCCAGAATCCTAGAGCAGCCCGGCAGAGTTGGCAGTTAGGGCCAGGCGTCCTGACAGTCACTCACCTACAGCTGGGAGAAGAGCATGGAGGAGAGGAGGAGGTGGAGAGCATGGACCAGAATGAGTAGGAGGGATTCTTAGCCCCCTCCCCCCCTTGAACACAGAGCTTTGGAGAAAAGAACTCTGGCCAAGGAGGATTTCTGGGGTGCTTTCTGTAAGGTGCCACGAGTCTAGTCTGGCTCTTTAAAAACACCGAGAACAAAGACATGCATTAACCTTCAAGGCTTCCAAAGACAGACTCATGTTTCTTTTCAATGTGACTCTGTACAGAGACTGGGCCACATGAAACCTGCAAATAACTTCTAAAGTAAGCCCAATGTGAATCGCCATAGTCTCCTTAGAAAGAGGCACTCGCTGTCTTGCACAGGGTCTGCAGAATGTGCTCCCTCCGCTTCTCCTCTGCTCCTCCACCCAAATGTCTAATGTCTAGTTTATGATAGGATTGTCTTACCACGTAGTTGTGGGAAAGGTACTCCAAAGTCCTTGTGGTTTGCCTCTGCTCTGTAATTTTCTTTCCCCCTCTCACCACGGTCTCCCAGCTGATTAGTTATCACTGTGGCGAGGCCTTGCGTTACTTGTACAGCCGGGGTTAAGAAACACCGATGTGGCCGCCCATCCCTCCGGCTGCCCGCACTTGTCCTCATTCCCCGTCCGACTTGCCTTGCCTTTGTCTGCCCCCCATTCCTGCCTCTGCCAGTGGAACCTGCTTCCCCACCCTTCACTCCCCGCTGCCCTCCGCCGCGTCAAGGTCACTGAAGAGCTCATCGCTAAATCCGCTTTCTGATCGGGCGGTGTTGACCCTGTTTACCATCGCTTCCTTCCCCTCCTCCTTCTTCTTTAATATGTTTTGATTGACTTCAGAGAGAGGGAGAGGGAGAGAGAGATAGAAGCATCAATGATGAGAGAGAGTCATAGATCCTCCGCCTCCTGCACGCCCCTCACTGGGATAGAGCCCACAAGCCAGGCAGGTGCCCTGGCTGGGAATCAAACTGTGACCTCCTGGTTCACGGGTTGATGCTCAACCGCTGAGCCACGCCGGCTGGGCCATCACCTCTTTCTTGAAGCCTTCTGTTCCCTTGGCTCCACACACTGCCCGCTCCTAGCCTTCTCCTTACCCCCCTTGCCCTCACCTTCTCCCCAGGCCTCCCCTCCTTGGTTCCATCCTTATTTTTCTCTCTGCCCAATCTCGTTGGGAAATCTTATCTGCCCTCTTGGCTTTCATTGCTCTCCAAATGCTGATGACTTCCAAAGGGCCTGCACAGCTTTCCTGGACACCTCTGTATCCCGCTGTCTCCTGCACAGCTCCTGTCGGACCTCTCAGTAGCACCCTCAAATTCAGTGCTAAGGTTTAACTCTTTATCTCACCTCACACTCACACTTCACTTCATTGTTTCCTATTTCAATTTACTTCCAGTTGCCCAAGTAACTTGGGCATTGTCCTTGCTCTTGCAAACCATTCATCCAGTGAATCAAGACCAATTTGCCTTATCTCCTAAGTAATTTTAATTTAGTTTTCTTTTTAAATGTTAGCCCTCTAGGGGTCCTTCCCTGATCCCTAGACGAGCTATGGCTTCCTGCTGCATGCTTTGAAAGCATGCAACGCTTGTCCTCGCACAACTCATTAAAACCTATAGTAACTGCCTACTGTCTGACTTCCCCCTGAAAGTAAGGTGCTAGGGCCTTGGAGCAACACAGTCTTTATCCTCAAGGACCTTAGAGTATAGAAAAGAATATTGATAATTGTAATAGATACAGAAAAATGCACAGGTATGTGTAAGGTTCTCACTATTCTGTGAAAAGATTGCTTGAGCAATGACTAATTATAGATGGCATGAGGGGACAGGCTGAAGAAGTGTCGTGCAGTAGGTGGGTTCCCCCTATTTTAGTCTTGCACCTCATAAATAAGTAGATCTGCTGAGCCAACTAGATGTGAATTCTTTGGGGGCGAATATAATAAATTGTATGTATCTTCATTTAGAATGCTGACTCTACTAGTTAACAATAGTGTATTGTATATTTGAAAGTTGTTGAGCGAGTAGATCTTAAAAGTTCCACCACAAGAAAAAAATATTTAACTATGTGTGGTGATGGGTGTTAACTAGATTTATTGCGGTGATCATTCTGCAGTATGTACATATAGTAAATCATTATGTTGTATGCCTAACATTAATACAGTATTATATGTTAATTATATTTCAATTTTTAGAAAAGGGAAGAAAAAAGAAATGCCCTAATTCTGGAAGCCCTAAAACCTAAATATGGTCTGAAAAATCTAAGCATTTTAATTCTATAAACTAGTCTGAAATAAAAAAATCTTAAAAAAAGACTTCGCATGCCTGTTGCAAGATCCATTATATGTTTATAAATACTATGTGCATATTAAATATTTGAAAATGTATCATAGTTTTGTAGTACTTGCACCCAAATTTTACTCACTTTCACTTCCTAAAAAGAATCATAGAGCTGTTAGTTAAGGAAGCCCACTCTTTGGTTCTCTTGCACCATATCAGCTAAGGACATCGTGGTTCATATGTGGTGGAAGGCATGGAGAGAAGATCAGATTTGGTGGTGATGATGCTGCATGAATTCTACGACTTTTCAGAGGCTTGTTTCCAAAGGGAACAATGAAAAAAAAAGTAAAGTTATAAAAGTTGTTTTTCTTACACTTTTTATTAAACTACGGTTTTTGAAATTTAAAATAAGTTCTATTACCAGTTCTTCGAAAAGCAGTTTTTCCATAAGACTCCTATGTGGGCTTTTAGGAATTCCTGGGGTTAATAATTTGTCTCAGTGCCAAACCCCTGGCTTCATTTTCCTTCGCCCATCTGCACACTTAGCATGCACAGGGCTGTTGGTGTGCATATGTATCCAGGCCTTTGCATATGGAATGAGGGTGCTTTCAAAAGCAGGCCCATAAAAGTTTTAAAGGGGGCAGTGAGTACTTGGAGGGGGTCCAGGAGCACAGTGCAGATGAGCTGCTGCGATGGGGTGTGAGGGGAGGTCACAGCTCTCATCAGGCTGCCTTTGCTCGGATCCTCTGTGCTCTTGAATGGATGGCACTGGCTCTGTGCATTTACTATTTATGAGGGGCTTTCACACGGCACTAAGTATGAAATTCATGGAGGAAAATGCGAGGCTATTTTTAATGAATGCAGAATAATGCCAGCTCTCCTTTGTTTGCAACTTGGAGGGAAAAAAAAAAAAAAAAAATTGGTCTAAAGGATAAAACCAATGTCAGTATTTGATCGTAATGAAGAATAAGAATAGTGATCATCGAACTCTCCGACTTGCTGTGGAAGAGAAAACAAATAATAATGGGCTAGTTATGATCTCGGGGATGTCTTAATCTTTTTCACTTAGTGCCACAGAAAGCCAATTGTCTGGCGAAAGTAATGGTTTATATGGATTTAAGTCATGATACTGCCTGAGGAGGCTGCTAGATGAGAAGGGGGAATGGAAGGGAGTATTCGATCTAAGAAAGGAGAATATTTACAACATTAGGTTGGGATAGCTGGGGAACATTTGGAATGTCTAATTTTGAATTCAGGGTTTTTTACACTTAAGGTTGTGTTGATAAGTTAAGGTTTGCAATAAAAAACAAAATAACCAGCCCCAGCCCCTGATTGGTTTTGACCCTGAGCCGCAGCCACAAAGCAATTGTGTTTGGGGATAGTGGCCGATAGCGCAGGTCAGGGCTGAGTGCTAGAGGAAGGGAACAGAATTGTGATTTACTTTTGAAGGTTCTTGTTCCATTTCTCTTGCACTCCACTGCGCCTAGCACCGCTCTTAGTATACAGTTGGAATTCAAATATATTCTTTAAGCTGAAATAATTGGCTACCAATTTGACAAACACAATAAAGGCAGGAGGTTGGGGATGTGACAATACTTAAATTAGCTTGTGCAGTTGAGAGAAAAAGGCCTTAAAGGGTTTAGACTGACCCCTGAGGTGGGAAAGAAAAAGATGTGACTGATGAGCCTTGTCACAAATCTTTTGATGGGAGGAAAACACAAATGCCTTGATTCTCAAACAATGCAGTGAGAATCAGACATGATCTAAATCATTTACAAGGAACGATAGAGTTTGCTTAGGAAGGACAATTGGGAGTTATCATGTTCTCCATTTATACACAAATTCACTCCAGGAGGTGTCACTCTGGTCACTCATTGAGGCATGGGCAGCTGGGAAGCCAGGGAGTGGCTGTCCTTCCTGGGTGTCTCCTTCAGCGTGTGCATTTCTCAAATGTAGTATAGATTTCTCATAAAGTACTATGTTGACCTGATAGCTGATAAGACTATGGTGAAACAACTTTAAAGGAAGCACATTGAAAGCAAAAGACAATCTATACAGGGGTGGGCAAAAGTAGGTTTGCAGTTGCTCACATGGAAAATAATACAATAATTAATAAATAATAATACAAGAATAAACTATCGTGTACTCATAACTCTAAACCTACTTTTGCCCGCCCCTGCATATCCTAATGCTGAAACATCAGCAGAGAGTCAGATTGGTGGAAAAGGTAATCAAAGGATAGCACATTGGTTTATACACTTGTTCCTTGATAACCATTTCTGAGAGTCATCTGTTATTTTAAAAATAAAGGCTAATAAAAAGTTTTATATTGAACCTATTTCTAGGGGCTGTTGGAAGATGACTACTAAAGAGAGGGTAAGCAGCAGGAGCTGAAAGAGTAGATGAGATCCAGGCAAGGGTGCAGACAGGAGCAGAAGCCTGGGACAGACAGGGTGAGTGTGTATATTTTAGAGAAGTGCAGAGCGGAAAGCCTCAAAGGAGACAGAAGTAGCAGCCAGATGACCAGAGAAAGACCAGGGAGGCCATCAATGATAAAGACACCAAGCAAAGAGAGTGTTTCCAAAAAAAGGGAGTGAATTTTAATAAATCATAATAATGAACTTTGTAGATTTACTACATGATAATATTTTCTTTTGCTATTTAACTTCTTCAAGCTTCAAAGAGTTCTGCGCCTACCTGGATATTTGTGGGGTTAGTGATCCAGAAACGTAGGTAATCCACCCAGACCCTTCATAAGGATGCGTGTTTTAAATAAGTCTACCATGACCAATTTTTTCTGAACCAAGTATTGAATCACATGAGTTGACAGTGGGGCAGAATATTTGACATCAGGTTGGACTGGAAAACTGTGGGTCAAGGATAGCCGTGGTGTTTCCTCCCAGACTTTGCTTCCAACGCTGAGGAATCAGTTAAATCTTTATGTGAAGCCTCTCCATCCCTCAGCTATTTTTACTATAGAAATAAAGATGTTTATGCCTTTTTTGAAAATAAAGTTTATTAAGATTATTTCTTCTCTAAAAGTAATATTCATTAGAGAACATTCTCATTAGAGAAAATACAAGAAATTGAAGAAAATCACCCATTATACCAACATCTAGTCTCTGTTAACATTTTAAGTGTGTTTCTTTTCCATCACACAATTTTTTTTTACAGTTATGACTACTTTTTATAAATATTTTTATCTGTTTTTTCACCATTAGGCATGATATAATATAATTGGTTTCCCACTTTATTTTATAAAGTCCTTCTAAAGATCCTTTTTAATGGTTGCAGTACACAGTTTAATTAATGAGGCCTCTATGGTTGAACATTTGTATTAATTTCTAATTTTCTATGGTTATAAAGAATTCTGCCTTTAACACATTTATCCTTAATGCCTTTACATTTTTCACAACATTTAATTTAATAGATTAAGAAATATGAATGTTTTTGAGGTTATTGATTTAATTTGCTAAATTGTTTTCTAAGTTGGGTCCCAGTAGTCTTTGTTATAAGCGCAGGCTTTGTTATAAGCACAGGTCCGGGTTGAATCTTGGCTCCAAGGACTGGAGTAAGACCCTTAGGGGCCCTCACCAATGATAAGGGCATATAGGGTGCCACCTGCTCCCCATAGTAAGTAACTCAAATACAATATTCAGCTGAAAATATGTTGTAAGGAAGGCTAATGAGTAGATGTTTCCCTGTGATGACTACTTTAATGCTTTTATTTTTTTTGAATATCAAATTTCAAACTCTATTTAATTTTTCCCCCTTTTTGTTGGTGCCCCTATTTTACTAGTCTCCTTAACACTGGTCTGGTTCACTTACAGAGTGGTAGGGTCTCAGAGAACCACCTTCGAGAACACAGTAACTTCGAAGTGTCTCCCTAAACTTCTATCTTTAAACTGAAGATAACAATACCTATTTAATTGGGTTGTTTTAAGGATTAAATCAGCTTGCTTGCTTTGCACAGTGTTTGTCATGTGGTAATCATGCAATAGCAATAGCTGCTATCGTTATTTTTGAAGAGCTATGATAATTTGCATCCTTAAATGCCAGCAAACTATGACAGCACTAACATTAAAAACCTTTAACCGTGTAGTAGTTTTAAAAAATGGAGCCTCAATCTTGTTTAATTTGCTGTTCTTTGCTTACTAGTGAGTTTGAACCATTTTTTCAGGTGTGTGTTAGTAGGTTATATTCTCATTTAGAATTATGTGTATGAGTTCAAATCTCAGTTCTTCCACACATTTGCTCTATGACAAGGCCTTGGGTGGCAAGCCATGGGACACCCAGACTCAACGGGACTAAATAATAAGGAAATGTGCTATCTCCCATAAGATGGAAGCCCAAATAGAGCTGCTCCAGGGGGGTCAGTATGATTAGGATTCTGGCCTTCCCCACCCCTTCTCCAGAAGACTTGTCTCTGTCCCACCTTCAATGACCATCAGGTGAATGCAGCACTTTTAGGTATCACAGTCACACACAACTCTAAAAACACAGCTGTTATCTTCTGATTTCTCAGTGGGAAAGAACTTTCTAATCTAAAAAACAGTGGAAATTAATAAAAAGATCAATACATTTAAATTCAATAACATTGTTAATTTCTTTAGGATACTTATTGCATTAGGTATTATGTGTTTAAATGCAAATGAAAAGCGCAGGAAATATCACTACACATCTAATAGAATGACTAAAGTACAAAGAAACAAAACCCAAACTGGCAATACTGAGGGCTGAAGAAGATGTGGAGCAGCTGATTAAATTTTCGTGAAATCCTGGTTGGAGTCCAAAATGGTGGAGCAGAAAGATAAGAAAGGAACCGTCTGTTTATGAGAGTGAAAAATTGTTTCCCAAAATCCACTGAGTTGATTTCTCCCTCTCTTCTGATCAGCCAGAATGTGGCACGTGTCCATTTCTAAACTTAATTACTGGCAAGAGGAATGGACCACACCTTCAGTAACTGAGACCCTTGAGGACCCATCCTCTGGGCATGGGTTGGGAGACAGGCTCCCCTTGGTACAAGGCTGTGAGGGATGGGGAAGTGGCTACCTGAAGGAAATCAAGGAGTGATTATGAACCTGGATGGGTGAGGCTGAAAGGGAACAGATATCTAAGAGGCAAAAATAACACTTGCCCGTCAGGTGAGTGACTAGGCAAGACCCTTCACACCGCTAACCATCAGTTTCTCCTTGCACCAACTGGCGATGTCCACTTTAACTGAACGTTTGCAAAATATCTGGCACAGATCTGACTTGGGCCAAATACTCAGAAATTGTATTTCTGCTGATTTCAATTTATCTACCTGTGCATTTTATATAATTGTTGTCTTTCACAATGATGCAATCACTTTATAAATATATGGAGGGGATATTAATTGGGGGAGTAAGACACCTATAGAAATTTGCAAAGATTGTCATGTCAGGTGCACTTTATCTTTTTTTTTTTTTAATTTTTTTCTAACACTTTTAAGCTTAGAAAGTACCCTCAACCCCTTTGCACTTTACTGTCTAATACAAAGTTTCATTTTTCCTTCTAGACTTTTTTGATGTAATTTGTTACATTTGGCTCCTTTAATCCATATTGGATTAGGTATGGGGTTAGATGTAAGAAGAGGATCTATATTGATTTCTTTCCTAAACATAGAACCAGTTGTTTTACTATCACTTATTAAATAATGCTTCCTGCATTGATTGTGATGCCTCCTTTACAACAGATTATATTCTTATAAAATTTTAAGAGACCAGGAATACTACTTCTCATGAAAAACGAAGTAGGAAAGAAGCACCCCAACACGACCCCCTACACATACTGTATACACGAGTTTAAGAACTGACAGTGGCATAAAATTCAGTCTTTCCACCTGGCTAACTGCCCTTTCTCTAAAATCTTCATTTAGCACATTTGATTGACTTCCTCTAGTTTCTCTAAGATCAAGTCCTCACTGTGCTGATTAAGATCATTATAGGTATAATTATTCTTCCTGACATTGTCATTTGTAGCTCTTAGAACAGCAAGCTTGAGTTTCCAGGTGGCTGCCCCATGATTTTGCCCATGTCAACTTCCTTATCATTTAAAAAAATTTTTTTAACATTTATTTTGATTGTTGAAAGTATTACAGGTGTCCCATTTTCCCCCCAATTGACCCCCTCCACTTCGCTCCTACCCCCTCCCCAGGCCTTCACCCCATTATTGACTGTGTCCATGGGTTATGCATATGTTCATATAACTTCTTTGGTTAATCTCTTCCCACCCTCCACCCCCTTCCCTCTTTCCTCTGAAATGTGATCATCCATTGTATGCATCAATGTCTCTGGATCTATTTAGTTCATCAGATTCTTTTGTTCATTAGCTTCTTCTTAAAGAAGACCCTTCAACTTTTCCTGTAGTGCTGGTCTGGTGGTGATGAACTCCTTTACCTTTTTCTTATCTGTGAAGTTCTTTATCTGACCTTCAATTCTAAACGATAGTTTTGCTGGGTAGAGCAATCTTGGTTGTAGTTCCATGTTTTTCATCACTTTGAATATTTCCTGCCACTCCCTTCTGGCCTGCAAAATAGTTAACTAACTGCTTTTCTCTTGCTGCTTTTAAGATTCTCTCTTTGTCTTTAACCTTTGGCATTTTAATTATGATGTATCTTGCTGTGGGCCTCTGTGGTTTCCTCTTGTTTGGGACCCTCTGTGCTTCCTGAACTTGTAAGTCTATTTCTTTCCCCAGGTAGGGGAAGTTTTCTGTACTTATTTTTTCAAATAGGTTTTCAGTTTCTTGCTCTCTTTTTTCTCATTTTGGCACCCCAATAATATGAATGTTGGGCCTCTTGAAGTTGTCTCAGAGGCTTCTTATACTATCTTCATATTTCTGGATTCTTTTTTGTTTTTGCTCTTCTAGCTGGGTGTTTTTTGTTTCCTCATGTTCCAAATTGCTGATTTGATTCTCAGCATCCTCTACTCTACTGTTGATTCCCTGTAAGTTATTCTTCATTTCAGTTCATGTAGCCTTCATTTCAAATTGGTACTTTATTATGTTATTGATTTTCTCAGTTATTTCCCTAATAGTGTGCTTAAGCATCCTCATAAACAAAATTCTGAACTCTGTATCTGTTAGCTTGCTTGGATCTATTTCACTTAGTTCCTCTTCTAGAGATTTCTTCTGTTCTTTCCTTTGTGACATGTTTCTTTGCCTCTGCATTTGGGCTGCTTCCAGGTGTTTGTTTCTATGTATTAGGTAGAGCTGCTGTGTCTTCTGGAATTTGTAGAGTGGCTTTGTGTAGTTGGTGTCCTGTAGGGCCCAGTGGCTCAGACTCCCCAGTCACCTGAGCTGGGCCTTCTAGGTGCTCCCCTGTGTGGACTGTGTGCACGGTCCTGTTGTAGTTGAGCGTTGGCTGCTATTGGTGTCGCTGGGAGGAATTGACACCCTGATCAATCAGCTGTGAGGATCAGCTGCAACTACAGTCAGAGAGCTGCTGTGCTGGAGACACTCCTATGGAGCAGGATTTACTTCAGTGGGGCTTTGGTGTTCACCAAGTGCGCCCCTTGAGTGTGTCACTTGTGGATGTGGTAGGGTTGTAATCCAGCATGGTCGAGTCTGACCACCAGGTGCCCTGTCTCTGGGGCCTCCTGGGAGATGCAAAGTCAGCCTGTGCCAGTGCCTTGCCCAGGGCCACCCAGCATGAGCTACTCAGCAAACCATAGTTGGCTGCTACTTGTGCTGGGCTTGGAGGTGCCCAAGAGAGGCCAAGCTATGAGCCAATGCAGCTGCCGCTAGTGCCAGGCCTGGGGCCACTTATCAAGCCCTATGGGGCCCGCTGCTGCTTGTTTGAGAGATTTTAGGAAAGTCCTAAGCATGAGGCTCGAGAGGGCACTTGCACAGAAAAGCCCTGGAAATGGCCTGAATGAGCTGCAGGTGAGGAGGGGCGGGGCCTCCGGGAATCACTGGGCGGGGCCAAAGGTGAGAGTCAGGTGCTGGCGACTCAAACATGGCGCCTGCCCGCTGGCTGTGTGCGGGGAGGACTCGCCACAGGAGCCATGGCCTCCGCCAGCCCTTCTGCCCGGGAGGAATCCGCCCCTCCGCCTCTCGCCCGGATTCCAGGCAGGTTAGTTCCCCCCGAGTGTCCCGGGTCCTTTCCGGCTGCTGCCCGGCGCTGGGCTCAGAGGGAGCGTCCGAGTGAGTCCGTGCGCGGGCCCTTTAGAGGAGCTGCTGGGGCTCCCGCAGCCTCCGCGACCCTCAGGGACAGTCCCTGCTGGTTTCACAGCCCGGAGTTGTGGGGATGTCTCCTCCCGGCCCTGGAGTCCTGGGCTGGGGCCTGCTGTGGGGCTGGGACCCCTCCCTCCTCCCTCCTCCGGGAAACCCCCACCGCCGAGATTCCCTCCCGGGTTTACCCCGCGGCACTGGGTGTGGGCCCGCTGCCCCGTCTCTGTGATTCAGCCCGATCCGCCCGCGTCTCCGTCCCTCCTCCTGGTCTCAGTGCTGCTTCAGCTTCCTGGTTGTGGGGCTTCTGTTCAGCTGGATCTCAGGACGCTCTGAGTGATGGTGGTTCTGCATTTTAGTTGTAATTTTGATGTGGTTGCTGGAGGCGGCGGTGCAGCTGTTATCTACGCCGCCATCTTGTTTCTCCCTATCATTTTTTTAGCAGTAAATCTAGTACAAATTTGCATACCTTTAAAAAATTTTAATCTACCTTGCCATTAGCACACTGCCAGGCAGACACTATTTTTATAGTTATTTCTGTTCCCACTATTTTCAGCTCCAAACAAATTGATTCATCCTTGCAACAATGGTCACTGAAGAACCAAGCACTTCCACCACCCTTCCTGCCAGAAGGACCTTGTGGTCACCACATCACAGTATTTGCGGTTACCTTCCAAATCTCTGTTTGGCAAAAGCCTAGTCACATAGAGAATTTAGCTGCAAGGGAAACTGAGAAATGTAGTCTTTCTCATAATAAACAGAGGGTTAGAGAGGTAGTGAATGAGCCAATTTCCAGTATCTTCCCCAAAAGCCGTATTGTTAAGGGCATACAAATTTATGGTGGTCACACTATTTTGATGAATAGTTTCATAATTTGTATGAAATTTTTGTTCCCAGAAATACTTTTAATTTAACATCCATTTTATTTGATACTACTGTTGCTAAGTCAGCTTTCTTTTGGGTACTAATTTCCTGGTATGTCTTTTTCCCACCCCTTTATTTGTAACCTTTTATGTTATTTCTTTCTGAGAGATGTAACATGCAAGCAGTATGGATAACTGGATTTTTTTTTTAAAAGCAATCTAAGAGTTCTGACTTTTAATAGGTGAGTTTAAATATTTACTTTTCATTGTGATTAGGAATCTAATACCTTATCTCAGATATTTTATAGTTTCTAGATTATGAAGGGTCTTCTTTTTTCCCCTTTTCTATCTTCTTTTGGCCTTCTACCCCTGCAGATTAGTTTTGCGTATTCTTGAACTTCTTATTGAATAGAATACAATACAAACTCTTGTTGACTTCATTTGTTTGCCTGAGAGATTCGTCTATGTTGTTGCATATGCCAGTAGTTCACTCTCTTTTTATTGCTTATGTGCTTTGTTTTATATATATCACCATGTATCTGTTGTATTGTTAATGGGACATTTAAATTGCTGCCAATTTTGTCTATTATGGTAAAGTTGATATAAATATTATTGAACATCTTTTAGTGGACACAGGCACTCATTTATCCTGGGTCTAAAGCTAGGAGTGGAATTGCTAGATCATAGAGTAAGCATGTGTTTAGCTTTGTTAGCTATTGCCCAACAATTTTCCAAACTCATTATATATTCCCTTCTACCAGCAGTGTATGAAAGCACTAGTTCCTCTACATCCTCAGCAATATTTGATATTGTCAGTCTTTTAAATTTTGTTAAATATTGGAAGTATTTATTGGAAATATTGTCAGTCTGGAAGGTGTGTAGTAGTATCTCATTGTAGCTTTAATTTTACTTTCCTTGGTAATGAATGATGTTGAATATTTTTTCATATTCCAACTGTATACCTAGATTTTGACTATTGATATGTTTAAAGAGGAGATCAACCTGGTTCATTTATAAGATCCCTCTGGTGGTTCTGTGGAGGATTGACTCTCAGGAGAACAGTAGAAGCAGAGGGAGCATGTAGAAGACTATGTAGGAGCATGTAGGAGCCCAGGCAAGAGTTTAAGTAGCTGGGATTAGCATTGGCAAGGGAATTAGAGAGAAGTGAAAAGATGCAAGATATATTTTGGAGGAAGCCTACCACATGTAGCCATAGACTTGACACAGGAGAGAAAAGGAGGAATCGAAGATGACCTGAACAACGGAATGGATGTGGAAATCTGGGAGGAGGAATAGGCCCCTTGAGTGTTGGAAGGAAAGTTATTGGAGATAAAAGAAGAGACTGAATCATACCATAGCAAACTGTGCCACTCCTAAAATAAAAAAATAAAAAAATAAAAATTTTGCTCACAAACTGTGCTCCAAGAAACGTTCTGGGCAATGACAGGACTGTGGTGGACTTAGATGTGTTTTCCTGCCTTGCAAATGAGCTCTGTAGCACTATGCAGGGTGAGTTTGCCAGCAAAACTCATATAACTTCATTTATCACTATTGTTTTTTCTTCTTCCAAGAATAAGTATTTCTCTACAAGATGAAATTAAAACATCCAGAAATTTAAAATTAGATTAGTTGGGATTGCTGGCATTTTTCTTTTGGTATAAGGTCACTCTGCCCTTGCAGGCCAGTGCTAGGGAAGTGACACATATCTTTCTCCATCCCACACTTCTGTTTATTTTCATGCAATAAAAGCAAATCTTCAACATTTCCAATGCTTAGTGCATGTGGCAAATATTTTTATCCTCACTTAAGCCTTGAATTTTAAGTAACACTATGTAAAAGGTAGACTGCCAGACCACTAGTGTGCCAAGCCATTTCTATGTGGAAAACAAAATCCTGTACTTGCAGAAATAATAAGCTGAGTCTTCAAGTCTCCGTGGTGTTAGGCTGCCTGCTGCTTCGATTTGTGTAATGCTTTTCAGTTTTTAAACTTGTGACAATACTGCACAAAAGAAGGCTCTCACAGTTAATAATGGCTTACTATACACTGTCCCTGTGCTGAACACCAATCCTATGATGTATGCACTATTATTATCTCCACTTAACATATGAGCAAAACCAAATTCAGTAACTTGGCTGCTAAGAGACAAGGCCAAGATCAAAAGCCAGGTTTATCTAAGTCTAAAACTGAAGCTTTTAATGGCTCCCAACCCAGGACAGTGTAGAGTGGAAGTTAAGTGTATATAGGCCTCTGGGAACCATCATGGTACTTGTCTCATGGGTTATTGTAAGAGTTAAGTAGTTAACATATATATGACACTTAACAACTGTGCTTAGATTATGCTATGATAGTGTTAGCTGTTATTTGTTTTTAAAATAATAGTTTATTAAAACATAATTCACATACTACAACCCAAACATTTAAAGTGTATCACTTAATGGTTTGTAGTATATTCAGAGAGTCATACAACCATCACCACAATCAATTTTAGAACACTTCATCACCTCAAAAAGAAATCCAGCACTCATGAGCAATCACGTGCCACCTCCATCCATCTCCAGCCATAGGCAACCCCCAGTCTACTTTCTGACCTTATAGATTATAGATCTATAAGAATCTACTGAGCATATATTGCCTATTCTGGACATTTCATGTAAATGGAATCCTACAGTATGTGCCCTTTTGTTTCTGGCTTCTTTCCCTTACTGTAATGTTTCCAGGTTCTTACATGTTGTAGCATATATCAATACTTCATTTCTTCTTATTGCCAAATAATATTGCATTGTATAGATATATCATATTTTATTTACCCATCCATCAGTTGATGGACATTTGGGTTGTTTCCATTTGGGGGCTATTATGAATAACAATGCTATGATGCCTGTGTACAAATTTTTGTGTGGACATATGTTTTTATTTCTCTTGGGTATATAACTAGGAGTGCAATTGTAGCTATCCCTAGGCACTTCTTCTCTCTGTGTATATATCTCTGAGTATACAGACACATAATTCTCACAGATAAACACATACCATAGTGTTTTTATTCCAAATGACCTAATGAAGTGAATATCCTTTCTATTTCACATAAAATAAAGAGACTGAGACTCTGGGAGATTTGCCTTACTGCTTCTTGGTCTGCAGCTCTGCCTGTGATACATCCCAGTTTTTAGCCTGCTCTTCCCTCTGTCCCTTGCCAAAACTTTGGGTTTGAGCTGAGGTTCTACTTCTTGCCAGGAAGCCTTGCTTGGACCCCATGCTGGGCCAGGTGCTCTGCTCTGTGCTTCCAGAGTGTTGCTTTACCATTGCCCTGGTCACATTTCTATACTATACTCATCACAACCTAGGGGAGGGGTACTGTCTTTTTCCACTTTGTCTTCCATACCAAGCACAAGGCCTGGTACATAATGCTTGCTGAATAGATGTTGACGGAAATTAAGAAGGAAGGGAGGAAGAAATCTGGCCCAGATACATGCTAAAAAGTGGTCTATCAGACTAGTAAAGTCTTTCCCATCCCATCATATAGCCTCAGTTTGAATTGACAAAATAGAAGAAAAACAGAGAGTCATTATTCAGATGAGAAAAAGAGTGTTTGCTTTATTAAATCACTTAGCACAGCCTTCTTATAGTGAGTCACCTGGAGAGTGTTGCCCAAAAGATAGTGTGTGCGCCATAGGGATACTCTGGATGCTGGTAGAGGTACATGAAGGACATTTTAAACATACTACTTAAGTATTTATTTCAAAGTACATTAGAAATAAATAAAACTAGGATATCAAACCCATTACATCATTGTTTAGGAGTAAGCCAAAATCTTTTTTAAGCTAAGACTATTCAAAATATGTATTAAGTAAATAATGGTGCAAATTGAACACAGATATAGCAAATATAGTATAGATGCTTCAAAAGAATTCGAATTTCTTAACACTACTTAATGACATTTCAAATATGGAAAGTTGAAAGTACAAAGTTCACTTTATAAAGCTGCGCTTAAGCCACCCAGTCTGTGGTAATTTGTGATAGCAGCCTGAACGGTCTAAGCCAGTAGGTCTGGGGAGGGGTGTGAGGTCTTGCCTTTCTGGTAAGCACCCAGGGGATGCTGACGCTGCTGGTCCCAGGCCACGCTGGGAGCACTAAGGTTATAAAGCGCAAATGAAAGGATAAAGTTTACAGCAAAAACACTACCTACTACCACTTCAGTTCTACTATGCACTGGGTACTCTTCTAGGTGTTTTACACATGGGAAAGTAACCAGCGCTAACAAAAATCCTTCCAGTAGTTACTAACATCTCCACTTTACAAATGATAATTTAAAAATAAGAACTGGCTCAAGTTTTCATCACAACTTTTTTTCCCCACAAAGTAAGACGCACCGGCAGAATGGAAGTAATAACATCATTGTCCGTATTTTCATTATTACTATAAAGTAAAATAAATCAAGCGGGGAGGGCCTAAACCATGTCCTTGCCTTTGGCCAGTGCAGGTTCTTGGCACTTGTTCTGTTCACATATCCTTTCTGTGGCTTCACTGTGAGTCAGGAAGTGATCTGGTCCAGGGATCAAAGTCCCATATTCAAAACAAAACAGCTCTGGGCAAGGGATGCGTTTACCTCTTATGGTTTTTGATGAAGGAAAAAAAAAACAACCTATGAAAACTTGATTTGAAATTTAAAAAAAAAAAAATTCTTAAAACAAATATCAATTACCTATGGTAAAAAAAAAAAAAAGACACATATGCATACACACACATACACCTCTACATGCTAATGTGCACTACAGTTTCAGCTGCTTACAGGGGAGTTATGTTGCCTCTAGTTAAGCACTAATTCATTTCCACATAGGTACTTTGTGAGTTAAATACTTTACATTCAGATGAGGTTTTTTTGCCAAAGATTGCAAAGTGCTTCATTAAGAATAAATCCAAGGAAAAAAAATAAAACCTAGTTTCTTTTCAGAGGGTCCTGGGGCTCTTTGTAGTTGAGGGGAAGGGAAGATAATCTTCTGCTAGTCACAAGGCCACCAAAGTGCCTTAGGTGCGTTTTACAAAAGCCTTACAAGGAAACTTGATTCCCTTTCTGGCTAAATAGCAGATTCCAAAAACCTGAGGGTTTAGAGCTCAATCTGGCCTGCTCGATTTGGCACTGTCTGTAAGTCCAGATACCTGGCTTCTCTTGAAAAATGGGAAAACCTGGCAACAACCGGACCCAGATTCCTGTGTTAGCGTTAGCAACTTGGAGCAGAGGAGTGACTGTTCCTCTTGACTGTCCCAGCAAGTTTCACTCACGCCCATTATCTGCCTGACCCTGTGGGCTTCTGAATTTGGAAACCCTAGTTCATAAGCAGGCTTTATAAACAGCCAACATTTTCTCATCATTATCCCCGGGGAAAATCTGGCCGAGTACATTGGAACACTGGAAAACAGTGTCCTTTCAGCAAGTGAAAGCAGCTGGCTCACACCAGAATTATTCATTGATTTGTGGTGTGCCCTGCTTCATGTTGCTCAGATATGCAAGGGACAAATCCCCCGTGTTCCTCCCTGTAAGGCAGCTGGTCATTAGTTGGTATACTCTTGGCTCATTTCCTATGAGGCTCATATTAAGAGCTAGAAGGGACTGTAGAGGTGACCCAGTAATTTTCCTATCCAGTTTGCTGGTTAGTAGGGGGTAAATTTCCTGAGGGCTATAAAGGACAAGAGGATGAATGGAGATTTTAATATGTGGTGGGGAGAGATGATAGCCAGAGAACTGAATTACTCTATTTAAAAAAGCAAATACTTTCTCATGCTCAACTTAGAGGGTGGAGAACTTTGCAGTCATCTGAGATTTTGTTCATTTAATAGGTATTTATTAAGCATCAACTGTGTGCCACACACTGTGCTAAACTGAGGACCTGATGAATGAGACTGGGTCCCCTGCCCTGGAGTTCAGTCTAGAGATAGTTACCCAAGTATTTATACCCCAATAGCTACCTGAGAACTGACTGGTGCAGAGGAGCAGCCACTAAGGTGCCGCCCATTGTTGGTAGGCAGGAACCCTGGTCCAGTGTGACTAGAACATCTCAGGGTTTTTGAGAGAAGCCAGAAACTGGGATTTAAAAAAAAAAAAAAAAGTAATACCTTCTTTTTCGGGAGTTAGGGTTAAAAAATAATTTTAAGCCCAGTGTAGATCATCAAAAATAGATTTGCAGGCAGATTTCAGCTAGAGGTCCCCACTCTATGACCTCTGATGCCAGGGGACCTGACACCTCCCGCCTCATTGTACTTAACAGGGAAGCTTATCAAGAACTGGCAACCTGGAATTGGCCTTTTCCAGGAAGTCTCTTTGGGTCTCTCATGTTTTTCAGAATCTACCACAATAATAATATTCAGACTTCCTACATATTCTCTCTCTCTCTTTCTCCCTTCTTCCCTCCCCTTCTCTCTGTCTACGTAAAAATAATTATCTTCATTAAAAGAGTGGAACTTAAACACATTCATTGATACAAGTTATTTTTTAAAAATAACCTTTGAAAGATATAAACAATTATGATGTAATTTGGTCCTTCTGACACTAATCCTCAACTAACTTCATATTCATGTCATTCTGGCTTGGAATCACACCCTTTCCTGAACCCTTGCCCTGTACTTCTGGCTGGTCTTGAGCTAAAGAGCCCCTGAGTGGCTTATCTTTCAAAGGCTACAAAGACTCCATTCTCTGCCATTCACAGGTGTTCTTATTTGCTCTGCCTAGATTGTGTAAGCTAATTATATGAAAGATTTTGTTTTGATTTTCCGTCCCTCTGTTTTCAGAGCTGCTTTCTTTTTATCCAACTGCAGTCAAAGAGAAACAAGATGGAATTGAGAGTGTAAAGCCCCCCCTTGTTTTGTTTTTATTTAGAGAAGATATTTCCATTCTTTAATTATTTTACTGCAGTTTCTTTCTTCATTAAGACCTAATTTATGCACAATAAGTAGAATTAGTTTTAATTGGTAGCCCTGGATTGTGACATTTCCTTAGCAACATCCCAGAAGAGGCCTCAGCTTTAATAATGCTTCAGATTTCCTGCTTTTCTAGAACAGTATTCTGAACAGCACAAACAAACCAGCTATAAGAACCAGTGTCCCTAACACAATATATTTATTTAAAACATTTTAACCACCTTGGGATATTTACTTATAACATTTAAATTGCCTTTGGATGCTTTGACTTATATTTGGTCTTTTTTTTCCTAACCTTCTTATAGTTTCCATCAAAAGAATATGTGTTGAGTATTGCCAACACTGATACTTCTCCAGAAACGCCTGTCCCTGAGGAACTTAAGTGATTGTTTTGTCATCATGACTTCAAGTCAAGGCCTCAGTAGTTAGTAATTCCTAAATGTGATCTAGTATTCTGAGAATGAGGAAAGCGACAATTTATGCCAAAACAATACTAGCATTTTTAACATTTTTAAATTGCTTGCTATATGCCCAGCATTGTCCAAATCACCCTGTCTCTGTCAGCTCATTGAACTGTTAGCATCCCATTCTTCTTGTGGTGTCAGGAGAGGCAGGGAGAGGCAGCGTAACTTACCCAAGGTCAAAGAGGTGGGAGCAGGGCACATATTTAACCCACAACCCTCTGGCCCCAGGGCCTGTAGTCTTAACCACTTGGCTGCCCTGTCTCTGGGCTCGAGGTGAAAAAAGCAAAAGCTGATGATTTTTTCCTTACAAGTTTGCCTTTGGTAGCCTTAGTTTTTCCTTTTGTCCCAAATTCTTCATTTGTAAATTCCAACAATCTATCAGAATGCTGTGGCAACTCATAATTTAAATTTATTTATAGTTCTTTGGAAGAAAGGGTACATAAATATTACAGAACCATTTAAAAAATATATAAATGTAGTCACCTAAATATATGACAGTTATATTTCTCATTATAAATAAATAAATGGGTGCTGACTTTCTAACTAAGGCCTGAAGACATGGTTGCTCTGGGTCCCTCTGCCTAATTTCACAATTCTGGCTACTGAGGCTACCAGGTTCAAGATCAGACAATATACCAGGAGTGAGTCTCTCTGAGGCCACAGGAAACTGCCTCCCAGGCAGTGGCTAAGCTTCCATGTGCCTTTTCATTCAAACCTTCTACTATGCCAAGTAGTATAGGAGAACTATGAATGGATATATAAGTGGTAACATATATATATAAGTGGAATACTACTCAGCAAGAAAAAACAAACTAGATATATATACAACATGGATGAATTTCACGAGCATTTATATTGAAAGAGGGACAAGATAATACATATTGTGTACTTTCATTCATATAAAGTTTAAAAACAGGCAAAACCTGGGGAGGTAGGTGGAATGTGTGTAGACTGGTAAGGGATATGAAGGAAACTTATGGAGTGATAAAAATATTTTATGTGTTGATCTGGTGTGGTTACATCTGGGTACAAAAATATATTAAAATCATGAAGTTGTACACTTGTGATAAATGCACTTATACTTCAATAAAAAATAAAGTGAAATACAAAGTGCATAGGTTGAAGACTATTGAGTTGTGCTATGTATGGTAGGATCTGCGGCCTGAGCTGAAGGCAGGGACCAACTCACAACAGGGCTTGCATGTCCAGCTAAGAGGTTACCCTTTATCCACTAACCCCAGGGGCCTCCTGAAGAAGCCACGTGGTCAGGTTGGAGCAATGAAAGCTCACTCAATGTCTTGCTGAACAGAGGGAGAACTAGAGCTGGGCAAGACGGAAAGCAGGGAGACTAGATTACCTTACATAGCCCTTGTCTGACAAAAGGCTAATTATATTTCTGTCAACTTCGTCAGTGCACACTTTCTGTAAACATGAAATGTCCACCCATGAGGTTGGGGGAGGAGGTGGTAGCTACGTGGGCCCACCCTGCCACTCCAGGCACGCGGACAATTTAAAAACTGCTTCTCGGGTTCAGAAAGCCTGGAGCTCCCCAGCACCGGCCAGGCCCTCCTGGCGCACTGCCCTTCTCTGCCTCTCTACTCCCCACCCCTCCCCTGGGATCGCACACTCTGCTTTCCTTCACAGCACTTGCAGAGCAGCGAGAGGTGGTCGCTGCTGGCCATGCTGACCTAAATAAAATGCAGGGGTCATGGGGTCATTTCCATGGGGACTGTGCGTAATTGGCACATTCTCACTCAGGCATGCTGTCAAAATTCAAGGAATTTTCCTGTTAAAACTAAATATTGATGACTTACAGAGAAGCAATTTTTTTTAAAAAAAACTGAACTGAACATAGATGATTTTTAATGTATCTGAATCATAGCTGCAGGTCCTTTAAATTTTTAGTGTTTTTTACTTAATTAATAAACATTTTTAATTTAAAAACCTGTTAAAGTGTATCTGTCTATGTGCTTTAAATACATATACACAGGATAATGCTGTGTCAGTAGTTTGGGCTCTTTTCTGCTATAAGCTTCTTCAGGTATGATCCTGTATTTTTCATCAGACACGCTAAAGTAGCCATTTACAGGCCATTAAATAAATAAGAATTTTTAAAATGCATTCCAGCAAATGTAATACTCTAATTTTAAAAAATGTGTGTGTATGCATATTAGCATACATGTATGATATACAAGTACTTAGTTTACAAATGGATTACCTGAACCTTCAGCTACTCTCAAGACCTTCAGCAGTTCAGGTATATAACCTATGATCTGGAAATTGTATAGCTTGAAGGAAAGCTAAAGATCAGTCAGCTAAACTCATCTACTCTACAAATGGAGACAGCAGCTCCATCAAAACTAAAGAACTTGCCCAAGGCCACTCTATTGACGCAGGTTCTTTGCAATGCTTTCTTTCACCTCCAAATCCGTACTTTTTGTTGTTGTTGTTTTAAATCCTAAGTAAAAATTTATCCTGGTAATTTGAAGAGAGGAAGAAAAATAACTATGGCCCTAGCCTGGTAGCTCAGTTGGTTAGAGTGTCATCCCAATACGCCAAGGTTGAGGGTTCAATCCCTTGTCAGGGGCACATACAAGAATCAACCAATGAGTGCATAAATAAGTGAAACAATAAATCTCTCCCCCATTCTTAAAAAAAAATCAATAAAATATAAATAAAAATAGCTATGTATAGATGGATAAAAGAAAATGGTAGTGGGATTAACCTAGCTGTGAGCTGGAAGACAGGAAAATAGGGGAGCAAAGTGTGAGATTGATCACATGCCTAAGAAGGAAGAAAACATTGATGGTGGGGGGCAGGGTGGGGCAGGTGTCAGCTTTGTGCACTAGACACCAGTTGATGTTAATCTAGGATGACTTGGTTGCTACCAAAATTGATGAGAGTGGGAGGAAGATTAGAAGACAATTTAAATATATAGGATAATTTTAAAACCAAAATTAATGCCATAAAATCCATGATAAGCAATACAAGTATAAATATAGACAGAATCTAAGGCTGTACTTGCTTAATCCTGCATCACTCACCATGCCCAAATCCTGACCCTGGTTCCAAAAAACTTTATTTACAAAAATTGGCAGCTCACCTGTGAGCCGTAGTTTGTCAATTTGATTTTTAAAACACTGCATTTAAAAAAATCACTTAACTTGATTGCTGGTTTTTTTGGCATCCTCTTAAATTTTGTGCCCAAGGTAAGTACCTTACATCACCTTAGTCTTGGCCCTGAGGTGACCCTTGCAAACAGTGTACAGTGGCTAAGTTAGCTGTTAAGACAGCCTGAGTATAAAACAAAAAGTTATGCAAACTAAATTATGTAAAACAAAATGAAGTTACGTGTGCATTTGTTCATGTAATTACTCTTTCATATAGCTACTTTAGATCCCAGACAGTACATTTTTATAAATGAGAGAGCAGACAAAAACCATGGTACCTCCCGGGCCTTAGTGGAGTGAGCCAAGGCACAAGGACCTCCCCATTCAAAAGCTCACTGAGCCGATCAGGAACAAAGCTACAGCACTAATAGACCCAGGGATAAAACTAGTGTTTTAGCAATTCCCACATTATTTCAGTGTCTAGTATCCTCTAATATCACATTTATATCTCCCCAAGCTTCATGTGAGAGCCCCTTTGTTGGTTTTAAGCATGCATTATAGTTCAAAAAGCAATTCAGGGTTCCAAAGAAAACCACAGTCCAAAGATGAAGTCAGAATTTCTTCAGGATGTGAGTGGTGATTTGTCTGTCATGATTCTTATGCACTCATTTCCCAAATAATCTCCAGTCTGAAAGAACACATCTGAAATGTTACACCTCCTGCAAGAATGTACAGTACAATGACTTCCTGTTCCAGTACATTATATGCTTTAGTGACTTTAACAGACTTTGGGTATTTTGTTTTCCTATTAAGGTGTCAACTGAACTCACAATCACATTTAGGGTCAGCATGGCTTTCTTCTCACTGATCAAGTACATATTTAAAGATTTCCTGATGTCCAGATCTGAGAACATCATTAACCACGGGGTCATTGTGAAGGTAGTACAGCTTTCTTTAAAACTCTGCAAACAGAATGGCTGATGTGATGTTTACATACATCTATCCTGTCTCCCCCAAAACCAAACCTATTAACTTGATTGTGCTGGAACTCTTTGGGCTCATCTGTACAGTCATTTATTTTGGGACAAGCTCATTTCTTGCCATGAGAATTCTAGCCATTGTATATTAGAACTTTTGGACTTCATTGCTGGCAACTGAGATAATTGTATTCATGAAAGGTTTTTTCTTCTCTCTCTTTTTAAGTTTCTTTTTGTTGTTGTTGTTGTTGATTCCTGAAGATATGGTGAGGTTTCTTTATCTTACCAGCTAAACTACTTGGTGTATCACAAATAAGTAACACATAACACATAGTCACTCATTAAGGAAGAGAAAGTTAAGTCGCAATGAATTTCCTGGAGCTCAAGAGCACCCCATTATCTTTTCTCTCAGAGCATATTTGGGATATGAAATTAGAACAAACGTAAGGACATGTTGGTATGCATCTATGTGCTTTCATTGCCAAGTACAAGAGATGAAATAAGTCTCTGATAAATGTCTTAGGGGGTACACATTTGTACTGGACAACCCAAAATTGACTGTCCTGTACTGGAAAGAACATCACGCTCCCTTCAGTAATTTACAGGCTTCCTTTTCTTTCTGTGCCTGCTGGTACATGCTGGGTAGACCAGTTGGCTAGAGCATTAAGCGCCAACTGTTCCACAGGAGGCAACAAGTCCAGAGTGTTCCAGGGGCACTGACATGGAAATGCTCAGCTTGGACAAAGAGGAGAGCATCTAGGGGTGATCCCTGAAGAGCCAGCCAGATTGTGGCTGAATTGGGGCCACAGGGAGCAATCTGACTAGCAGGGCATTCCTGAAGTTGAGCAACACTAGGGCTACTTCCATTTTTTAAGGTCATAGTATATTAAAAAGTAAATGCTAAAAAATGTATTGAAATTGTGGCATACTTTAAGTGTTTACAATTAAAAAATAGAACATCTTTTTCTCCCATTGGTATATTTCTGTGGTGGTTTTACCACATTGGGGAGATTATGTCCGAAGTCCACATTTGAGGCCCCTGGTGAATGGTAAGCCCCAGTCAAATGCCTTCCTGCCCCACATAGTTCACCCTCAACTTGGTCAGACAGCCTGACAGGTGAGGCCTGTTTCTTTTTCACCCTATACCCAGGACTGCCTGTGCCCTGAGCAGGTCCTCAGTAAGTATACTGAATAAATAAATTGAATGTTCTTCAACATAAGCAAAAGTTTTCTCACTTCATTCCTCTTCTGAAATGCACCCTCACTTGCCTCCCCCTAACCATGTATCCTACCTACCTTTGAGGTTCTAGCCAAGCACCATGTTTTTTATGAAGTGTATGAATCCCAATTACTGTACCCAATTTCCTCAGAAGTCCTCCTGTGCTTACAGTCAGAACCATTTATGATATTTTGACACTCCAAGCTCCCAACCCCCACTCCCATTGCAGGCCAGAAAATTCAAGCTCTTTGCAGCCAGGAACCGTGTCTTACTTTTCTTTTGTACCTGTAGTGTAAGGCTTAACATTTCATGTGCTGCCTTGACATCTTTGAGCCTCACAGGGCCCCAGAAGCCTAACCATGAGCTCTCCTGCTTTTGCCAGATAGTTCCACCCACTGGGAAAGGCTCCCCACTTGGCTGATTCCCCCATTAGCTGAACAGCTACACTCCACCTGGTCCTTAACCTAATGGATATTACTTCCCTTCCAGCCTGTAAAATTATTCAAACAGCCAATCACAACCTCCCATAGGGACCAGGGGTCACCCTACTTTTTGCTGCTATAAAATCTGCCTCCTGCAGCTCCTACTTGTTCACTCAACTCTCAGGTGACCCTCCATGATGTGTGCTGTCCTCCCACAGGCTGTGGATATGTGCGACTGATAGCCTGCTGTCAGCCTCATCTGTCCACTGTCGGGTGTGCTATGCTTGGCCATCTTGTACAATTAGGGTGGGAAATCCCTCCTTCAATGATGGGTTGAATAGGAGGTGATCAGAATGGTGTCCCACACAGAGCTGTCACTTAATAAATTTGTGTTGATTGCAAATTGTGAAATTTCTAGCCAGGTAGGAGACTGGAAATTAAATAAATATTTGATGTAAATGATGTCATTTATTTTCAATGAGGATGGCACTAAGGAGAACATTGAGACTCACTAGCACACACAACTGAAAGAGCAAGGGTTGGTCAGACTTCAGGGCTCTTAGTGAAGTCACCAATCACGTTTACAAGGGCCTAGACCATTTTTTGTCTCTTTGCCCTGCATACCACAAGTGTGGACTCTGTCCTAAGCCTAGGTCTCTCTATGGTTATGAGATAGATGGCTGTCAGCAGCAACAAGGGCAAAAACCTTCCTTATTCACAGCTAGAAGGGGCAATCAGAGAAGGCCAGTACACTTCTATGCACCTTTCATTGGCCCAAATGTATTAGACCTCTCCATTCCCAACTTAGAATTACAGGTACAGTAGTCTCTCCCTTATCCACAGTTTTGCTTTCCATGGTTTCAGTTACCTGTGGTCAACCACACAGACATGGGGAGAACATGCGAACTCCACACAGATAGTGGCCCCAACTGGGAATTGATTTTTATCTCATCAACATTATAATAAAACAAAATTGAAAAAAATGACATTATGCAATGACTTGCTCTATAGTACAATAAAATATTTTGACAGAAACCACATTGATATAACTTTTATTACACTATAGTTATAATGGTTCTATTATTAGTTATTGTTGTTAATCTCTTACTGTTTCTAATTTATAAATTAAACTTTATCATGGGTATATATATATGGGGAAAAACCCAGTATATACAGGGTTTAGTACTATCTGTGGGTTCAGGCATCCACTGAGGTCTTAGAATATACCCCCTTCAGACAAGGGGGAACTATTGTACTATGAAAGGTTTGGAGCAATAATCTGGCTGGAAAGATTGTGGGGAAACGACTGTAATGTCCACTAAAGCTAGGAGTAAATCATTTAATTTCTGGTTGGCTATGATTTCTGTATAATCATTATGAATACTCAGGGGAGTGAGACTATAATCTGCAAATATATTTCAAACATAATCACATTTTTGTGAATATTAAATTTAACAATATATTGAATAGAACTATATATTTCATAGACACTTAACTAAATATTTAATGATTTTTATATTACTATTTTCTTTGTGCATTTAGAAACCAATACATTTTTTTCAGGTTTCAAGTATTTGAGCCCCTGAAAAGCTCTTAGACTCCAGGCATTGTGAGCAATGAATGAAAAGTCTCCAGAGGCAATACTGTAATGTGATGGTAATTAAGAAAATCCAAAATGTGATAAACTGTTGTATTCTTTGTTTGAAGAAAAACTGTTTACCAGAGGAAACAAAGTCCCTCTGGAAACTAAGATGAGAGAAGCAAAAATAGTGAAAATTTTCAGTGTGTATCCAGCACCACCCAGGGAAATCAATTTTTGCCAGTAAAATCAAAGATGTGGGCAGGCACTACAGGACTAGAATCCCCTTTTCCTTACTAATTGTTCTTTACAGCAATTTGTTCAGCATAAAAACAAAACCAAAGCTAACAAGAATGAAAACAACAGCAAAACCAAAAAGAACTCTCTTTTTTTTCCTCTGTCTTGCAAAATGGGGTATCTATTTGGCACAATACTGGCCAATGAGATACAAGTGAAAGTCTGCTGAAGATTTCTGGAAAAGTTTGCTTTTCTATTATAAATGTCTCATTTCTCCTTTTCTTTTCTTTTCTTTTCTTTTTTCTTTTCTTTTCTTTTCTTTTCTTTTCTTTTCTTTTCTTTTCTTTTTTCTTTTCTTTTCTTTTCTTTTCTTTTCCTTTCTTTTCCTTTCTTTTCCTTTCTTTTCCTTTCTTTTCCTTTCTTTTCCTTTCTTTCCTTTCTTTCCTTTCTTCCTTTCTTTCTTTCTTCTCCCTACCTGGAATACTGATTTATGGCTGGAGGTGGATCAGCTGTCTTGTGACTATAAAGTGACTGTCACTAAAGAAGCCCCACACCAAGGATGGTGAAACAGAAAGGCAGAGAGAGCCTGGAGGCTGATGTTGTTAGGAAGCTGCTGCACCAGTCCTGGACTGACCCACCTACCTCTGGACCCACAAATAAGAAACACTTATTTGAGTGAGGTATCTGTGGCTTTTGTTGCTATATTGTATTTTATGCTATTATATATTAGATATCTTTTTATAAATCAAATAGAACACCTTTCATTCATCCTTTGATTAATGGGGAGTTCATTTACAAATTTAATGATTGAGAATTTCTTAAGTGGCTGATACCTCCTACATAATCAGACTCCTTTAGACATTTCAAACCACCATTACACTTAAAAATCAGACTTAAAATCTCACAAGTGAAATCTTTCTGAGAGTTTAAGCAGTTCTTTAATAGATTAGACTTAAGAATTTAATCACATTCTCTTAATCAAATATCTTTTTAAAAATCACATATATTTAAAAAAACAATGATTTTTAAGAAAAAAACCTTGATATTAAACAATACACCCAAATATATCACTACCTCAAAGTACAGAATGATTTTTAATACTTTTCTGGGGTTTTACTCACCTACCATCACAGGTGAGCTGAAATTACTCAGTTGAAAATTAGATTTTGAATCCATGTCTTGAGCTTTTATTGCATTCCACTTTGTTTCATAATTTCAGATGTCTATTGACTCCTAACCTGTGGCACTTTACTGACTATATGAGGGTTAAATAATGATAATTTATATAAATAGACATTCTTAACTAGTGTTCAGAACAGAGGTACCCAGTTATTTACAATTTAGAGTTAGAAAGGTAGTAAAGGCAGATTGCAAATCTGTGAACCAAAATTGTCTCCCAATATTGGTCCTTCCCTTCCTTATAACAAAACCTGATTTTGCTCTGGGCACAAGATACTCACCTAATAGACTATGTTTCCCAGCTTCCCTTGCAGCTGAGTATGAACATGTGACTTCTTTCTGGCCAATCAGATTTAAGTAGAAAAGATGCAACTATAGAAATTATAGGACATCTTCTTAAAAGGAAGGGGCACACTCTTCAACCTCCCTTCCATCACATATGGTGCTCCAGCAGCCATCAAGTCCCACAGACCAAGGATGACAGATAAAGAAACCTGGAAGTTCTAGTCCCTGATGACCATGGAGCACTATGTTACCTCTGGAATGACTACCTATAAATTTCTTTTAAATGAAAAGAAAATAAAGTTGTATCTTGTTTAAGCCACTGTTTTTCAAGGCTCTGTTAATCACAGCCATACTTAATCTTGACACATGCCTTATATATATCATTGTCCCACCTTCCTCAATATCAGAACCCTGCATTATTAGCTAGAAAAGCAAGAATGTCACATATGTTAGTTACATGGACACAGATTTTATAAAGTACATATTTTTAATTGTTGCCACATTAGGGTAATAGATTTATAAGTATTTAAAATTTTAATTATTTGACTATATGCTAATTCATCTTCCATAAGATTAAATTATTTAAAAAATATTCAGAATGTCCCTAGGGAGCATTAAGAAGAAAAGAAAATAACATGAATCAATGCTGCCTTCCCCATGCCAGGGTCTTTGTAAGATGTGGGCTCCTTCAGGGTGCATGAGGCAAGCCCTAAGCCCTTAGCCAAGTTAATTGGAGTCTTGCGGGTATTAGCCTGTTACTCCTTAACCTTGGAGACCTCCTAGCCTTTGGCTCAACCTCCCCCACACCTAACACTGCCAGATTGGCTTTCCTCATCTATTGTTCCCAAAGAAGCTTGGCAGAAATATAACAAGTTGGAGTTTTTCTTTCATTTAGCACTTCAGATATTTGAAATTGCATAGGATGACTCAATTCCAGGAAACTTCAGGTGTCCTGTGACACTCCTTTAGTGAAGTGTTGAAAAAAGACCTACTCTGGCATTTTTACTGAAAGATGTGAGCAAGCCAACTTGTGGGAGGCAAGGACAAGATGTAACTTCAGGAGAGTGTTCTTTTCATTCCCTTGTGGTTTGCAACATTGGTCTTCTCTGCTCCACTCCTGCATTGTTTCCTTGAGCCCAGCCTCAGTGTGCTTGGCTCCAAAAATGCCCTGCCACTGACTTCCCCATAGCAACTGGCTCACAAACTCTTCCAAATTCTATTTATGAATGTGTTTAATTATAAGCTCTTTCAAATCCTCTGAAGGGACTATTTATTTGATGCTTATTAAAAATTCAATATTAAATACTATCTCTCATTTATCTTTTCTTCAAACTAGACACTGTGAGGTTCACTGTACAGATGAAAAAATAAACTCAGAGGTTAAGAAACTTGCCCCAGGGTCACAAAGCAAATATATATTGAAGCTATTCATTAATCTCAAATCCATGCAGGTTTTTTCATGGCCTCTCTTAGCCATGCCAGAAAGAAACTGGGGTATTAATGTCACTTCCTACAGGCAAAATAGAAAGATCACAGGCTTTAGAATAAGACAGACCTGGGTTTAATTCCATTTGGTTATTTCTGAGCTCTGTGACCATAGGCAATATATTTAAACTCAGTTCTCTCATCTGTAGAATGGGAATAATGATAGTACCTACTTAATGAGATGGTCAAGAGAATGTAAAAAGAACTTGGCACATGCTAGACACTGGATGACTAGTAGCAATGATGGCTTTTAAAAATTAACTTCAAGATCATGGCTAACTGAGCATCTAGCATATGCCAGGCTCAAGAGTTCCAATTCCTTTTTAAATGTCATTGAAGAAATAGAAATTCATTCCTTTTACATATGTTTATTGAACATCTAGTCCATTCCAACACTGTTCTGGGGACTCAGGATCCTGGAGCTTACATTCTAGAGTGGTGGTGGGGGAGGAGCAGTAAGTATAATAAGTTAATTATATAGTATGCTAAACAATAATAAGTTCTATGGAAGAGAAAAAGTAGAGTAGTAGATGAACAAGTTGCAGTATTATACAGAGCAGTCATGGAGGGCCTCATTGAAAAGGTAAGATTTAGAACAAAGCTTTGAAGGAGGTGAGAGAGTCAGCCAAGTAGACATCTGAGAAAAGAGAAGAGGTGGATTTACTATAAAGCTAGTACAGTTTACATTTCAAGATCCCTAACTTTCAGGGACCCCTTCAAGGATTTGCATCTAATTTTGTATTCATGGTTACTTAAAGAAAGTCTACAAACTTGAATACATTTTAGTATTTACTAAATACTATATACTATTTACTTGTAGAAAAGTATTTCCAACAGAGCAAAGACTCTGAGATGAGTACATCTGCCTTGCTCAAGGAATAGCAAGGAGACCCCTGCATGGTAGGAATGGAAGGAGCAGAAGAGGTAGGAGTGAGGGGGTAGGTCATGTAGGGCCTTGGAGGCCACTGTAAGAACTTTGGGTTTGATGGGAAGCCATTGGGGGTTTTGAGCAGAGTTGCGACATAATTTGATTAGCTTCTTTCAAAGCATTGTTTTTCCTGGTATATTGGACAGGAACAAGGGAATGGTTGGGAGGCTATGGCAGTAATCCGGGGAAGAAAGATGATGGTGGCTTGGACCGGTATGGAAGTAATGATAATGGAGAAGTGGCTGGATTCTGGATATATGTTGAAAGTCAATAGGATTTCCTGATGGATCGGTTGTCAGTTTTGAAGAAGAGGCATATTTATAGTGAGACAGCATGAGATCACCAACTAAGTGAGCCCAGAGAAAGGAAGATAGCCAAGTTCTGAGGCAGGGGGCATACCAAATTTTCAACAAAAGAGTTTAGAAATACTGGCCTTTTATTTGATTGAAGTAATTCTTTCAGAGAAAAGCTCAGATTTAATTTCTTCAACATTCACTTGCTATTTAATTGGCTGTTCACTTAAATTAAGTGAAACTAAGGTATGTATGAGGATAAATCTTCCCTCTCCCACTCTGTGAACTTCAACTAAGAAGATATATTATATTAGGTCAAAGAAAAAGGGATCAGAATTAAACAGTCAAAGGTTCTAATCTCAAGTCAACAGATAATAGGAACCTGAGCAAGTCATTCAAACCTCCAGTCATTGATTTCTGCATCAGTGAGATGAAAGGATTGGAACCAATGTCCCTTCCCTTCAATATTTACATTATTCTTTTTTAGATGAGTATAATTAGTAAAATTTCTTGTTTTATTTGTTTTGTTCTTGATATAGTATAAGGAAGATAATTTGAGCAGAAAAGACTTGAAGAGTGCTTTTTTTCTCTCCCTCACATCCCTCTTGGTCTGGAAGGGAAGGGCATAGCCTGAACCAAATGCTTCCATCAAAACTGAGAATAGCCCTCTCTCTTTGCAGGATTCCTAGGGGAGTATACTATGCAGTCCCTGCTGAGGAAATGTTGTTTCATTGGCCTGGCAACTTGGGAAGCTCCTGAAGGTATTTCATCAGATTTTTACCAGCAAGGAGAGTACAGGGCTGAAGCCAGATGCAACAGCTCTTACATGTTTGGGATCATCAAACCTCTTGAGAATCTGATGCAATAGCTGCTCTGTCAGGTCAACAGAAAAGACATCATTGCCACCCAATATCAGAAAATAAGTGAAGAGGCTGAAGATAGAAGTTAAGAGACTTGCCCTAGGCCTTGCCATTAGTAAGGAGTGACTGCAGCCCTAGAATCTAGGTCTTGACTCTTGGCCAATGTTCTTTCTGTTACATGATGTTGCCTTGGTAAATTTTATATTTCCCCTATTTTCCTACAAAGTTAGTTTTTTTAATGTTTTATTTGAGAGGGTGCCATATTTTGTTCTTAACAGCATTATTGAGATGTAGTTTACATACCATAATATTCAACCACTTAAAGTGTAAAATTTGACGGTCTTTCGTACATTCACAGAGTTGTGCAGCCATCACTGCTATCTAATTTAGAACATTTATCACCCCAAAAGGAAACCTCATACCTATTAGCATTCTCATTCCCCCAATCCCCAGCCTTAGGCAACTGCTAACCTATTTTCTATCTCTATGGATTTGTCTATTCTGGGCACTTCATACAAGTGGAATTACAAAGAGAGTGTATTTTTGTGACTGGCTTCTTTTACTTAGGATAATGTTTTTAAGGTCCAACCACACTGTAGCATGTATCAATACTTGTATGGAATGTTTTGTTTACCCATTTGGTAGATGGACATTTGCTTTTTCCCCACTTTTTGACTATTATGAATAATGGTGCTATGAACACTTCAGTACAAATTTTTGTGTGGACGTGTGTTTTTATTTATTTTTGTCTATACCTAAGAAAATTGCTGGGTCATGTGATAACTCTGTGTTTAACATTTTGAAGAAATGCCAAAGTTTTTTCCAAAGTAGTTGCATCAGTTTACATTCCTACCAGCAATATACACAGGTTCCAATTCCTCTACATTGTGGCAAACACTTTGTCTTTTTTCAATTATAGCCATCCTAGTAAGTGTGAAGTGGTGACATATGTGGTTGGTGGCCACCACATTGGACAGAATAGAACTGAATAGTCTAAAGTGAATTCAAAGCCAGATCGTAAATTTGACCCTTTTTTTTTTCTTCAAGCCAAGATTTACCAAACCTTTACTCTCTGGAAATTACTATACTAAGCATTTTTTTAGATTATGTCATTTAATTCTCATCATACCACCAGCTATATGTGCTGTTACTGACCATTTTATGAGGAAACTGGCTTAGAACAGTTAAGTACTAGTGGCTGGTAAATAGCAAGTTCAGGATTTAAGTCTGTTTATCTCCCAAACCGAAGTCTTTGACCACTACACTATACTGCTAAATATTTTATTCAGTAGATTCACTTTTTCAAAATGAGTCTAATCAATCAGTACTTTTCAAAGTTTTACTCTTATCATGCTTCCTTTCTAGCTCCAAGAGGTACCTGGATAATTGTTCTCAAATTTACATCTCAGAATCATCTACTTCAATATATGTTATTAGCTTGGTAAGTGTTTGTGCTATATACCAAAATCTGGGAAACACTGGGTCTGTTAGAATTAAGTTCAGCTGTAATTAACAGAAATAGTGCCATAAAAAAAGAAAGAAATTTCTTTTTCTTAAGAAGCCCAGAAATATCAGTCAGTCTAGTGGTGGTATCAAGCTCTGTGGTATTGGGAACCAGGCTCTGTCTAACATGTTTCTTTGCTTTGTGTGGCTTCTATTTTCCAAGTCATCTCATTGTCCAATGGGCTGCTGGAACTTCATGGGTTAAGTTTGCATTCAAGCTAGGAAGAAAGTGGAAGGAGATAAGAATACACACCTTCCCTTTAAGGATTGTCCAGAAAGATGCACACACTTTCACTTAATTCCTTTGGCCAAAATTGAGGCATAAGCAAGGGAGGCTGGAAAAAGTAGCCTTTATTCTGAGTGGCCATGTAGTCAGTGAACTACTTGAGGTTCTCTTATGGTAGAGGAATTAGGTGAGGTGAATATTTGGGACAATTTATCTCATCACACCTAGTAAGGGTGACATTTTACCTAATTCCTATTTCAACTTTTGACACAAGACCTAAGAGAAATTCTCTCTATAAGAGATTTTAGATCCTGTGATGAAGGTGACTAAGTCAGTGGTTCTCAAACTTTGCTGTACACTGGAATCACCTGGGGAATCTTAAAAACTACCGATGCCTAAATCCACACTCATGGCTTCCCATGGTGCTTATAATGTACAGCAAAGTTTGGGAACAACACTCCTAAAGCTTCGGGATCTTCAACCTAAGAGTCATTGAGTGTGGATTTGCTCCATTATGGCCTCCTATTTTTTTCTCTGAATTGAAACCCCAGCAGGTAATTGTAGCTGTATTTAAACGCATGTATTATTTCTGGGAGGCATGAAAATAGCTATTCTGGGTGTGTGAGTGAGTGAGAGGGTGTGTGTGTGTGTGTGTGTGTGTGTGTGTGTGTCAGGACTCAGACATGATGGTGTATCATCGTTAAGCACAACATTTACATTTCAAACACAAGAACCTATTCAAATAAAAAATTTGAATGGCCCTCTATATTTGGCAGTTTACTTGTCATCTAGAAGCTCAGAATAGCCTTTTAGAGATCCAAACAGTTTGAGCTGGTGGCATCTCACACTGTTACTAGCTGTCAGATATTTTATCCATTCAAGAAGATTAGGTGGCCAGAGGTTATGTTTTCTTTGAATTGTTAATGCAGACGTCCGTCTTTTAAATCGAGATGTGAAATGAGAAAAGAAATAAAATAGAAAACGTTCAAAGAAGAAATCTAAACAGGTCATTTCATCCACCCCTTCACCTTCAGAAAGAATGACATTAAAAGATTCTAAGCAAATGAGAATCTATACTATTTTTACAGCTCTTAAGTGACAAGATTGCACAACCCCATTTTCTCTGTACCACATTTCCTTGTAACAATTTGCAGCTAGAAAATCTTTCTCTGCATCGAACCCAAGGGCTTTAACCAGGTTAATCTCATTTCCTCCTTGGGGGTTCTTCAGTTCAGATAGACGACAGTATTCTTTGTGATATTTTCTCACACACTTGGAAACTATAATTTTAAAAAATCTTCAGGTTTCTCTTTTCCAACCCCAATAACCTACCTTCATACCTTCCTCTTACATTGCTTTCAAATACAGTCATCTTCATGGCAATCTCACAGTTTGACTGTGATCTACCATTTAGCCATAGAATTCCTAATTACAGGCCTAAGACTCAAATGCTTAGCGGGGCTGGGAAGGTAATGGAAGTGAATAGTATGGGTCCTGTATCACACAACCAGAAGCGGTGGTGACTGTGACAGACTGGAGAGCATATGTCCTATCTAAGGGGGAGAGCCAGCTATTGCCATAAAATAATTGGGGCCTAGAGTTGCCAGATGTTCAGATTATTCAACAGAAGCTAGAAATCTGGATTTTTAGGCAGAATTTTCTACATTCTCTATGTTTTAAAATGTTGGCCTAGGGACAATAGTTCTCCTTCCTGATAAGGGCGTTAGTGCAGTGAAGTGAGAGAATGAAAAAGGAACCACATCTGGAAACATCTCCAGCTGATGCAGGTCAGGCATTCCTCTCACCTCCCTGTTCCTTCCCCCAGCCCCCGCTCTCCCTGGGAGCTGGCTGGAGGCATTGCCTTTACCTCGCATTTCACTCTTTCTCCGGAAGTTCAGTTAAGCGGCTGACAGCACCCCAGGGGACTCCTACATCTCCTCAGTCTCCAGGGAGATGCCTCCTGAATGAAAGGATCTAAAAAGAGATACACACACATTTATATACACGCCTTCCTGTTTCCTCAGGCACCAGGATATTTTCTGCTCTGGGCTCCCACACTCAGCAGCCTCATTGTGTTCCCTTCTCTGAGGTCCTCCTCTCCTTCCTCATAACGCTGCCTTTGCCACCACCCCCACCTTACACACACACACGCACACACATGCACACGCACACACACACACAGGGTTTCTGTACTGTTACTTCTGAGGGCTGGGAGAGCTACTGAACAGAGACCAGCATCTCTGGAGCTTCATTTACTTCCAAACTTTGTCTCAGCCTCAGTGTGGGAATACTAAGAAAGCTGTCTGCAGAAGTATAGGAAGGCACATAGCTCTTCTTCCCCCCCCCCCCCCCCCCCCCCCGTTCATCCCCGCGCCTCACCCTCACCCATCAGTGAGCACATAGGCTTCTGTTCAAACCGAACTTCCCTCAGCCAAGACAGTCACAAAAACCTACAGCTCCCCTCCACTCCTTCTTCCCCACTTGCTCCACTCTCCCATCCCCCCAGTCTGGGAGACTGTGTCTGGCTTTTCTGGTTTTGCCATTGACAAGATGCCACACTAAGGGTAAGACACCACAGGGTGTTGTTCAAAAGGTCAGATAAATTTGTAAACAGTATTTTAGTTACATTTCAAAGAATATTCTGAATGTCCTTCTTCAACCTCCAAATCCCTTTTCAGGTGAAGCATCTCTAAATGTAATGTCGTGAGTCCAATTGTTAATCTGAAAAGTACAATAAAAACAGTACAGGAGTACCCAAAAGTCTAGAAACAGACAATATTGTGTATCCATTGTACTTTTTTCACATTAACATTTAGACCCACTGTTCTACCTGGAGAGATTCCTCATCTGAAATATAGTTGAAAACAGAAAATTATGATCATTTTTTAAAATGTAAATATCATGCTTTTAAAAAGTTTCTCTGATACTTTCTGACTTTACCAACACCCTGCATAATGCCCTGTAATTTAATAAACTTATGTGGACAATAGAATTGGTATACATTTTCCATTCAGTCTTCCAAGCTAATTGGTTTAATGTAAGAGCTATTTATCTACACATAAACCCTTCCATGAGGATGACCAATTCAGATTCTGGGTAAGCTTATAAGATATGTATCAGAATATACCCAGAATGAGGATGATTTTGAGTTTTGCACTTTAATGAAATCCTGGAGCCTCCAATGAGAAGCAGAGTACAAAGGGTCATACCGTCCTATTTCTCCTTTCTCTAAAAATAGAATTCTTATTATATAAATATTCTGTGTTACACAATAAATCTAAATAAGTAAGAGCAAACTTTTGCTCACAATCTTGTCACCTCAGCAGAGCTTACTTTTCATTGGACTCTGTTTCCTTCTAGCTCCTGCAGATAATCACAATGAGTGCATTCTCCCATTTTCAGTTAATAGCATCTCAGAAGCGTGTTCCATGTGACCATGTAGTCTTTGTAATTTAAATTTTAATAACTACACCATATTTTTAATTATTCCCCTGCTGTCAGGCATTTATTTGGTAATATTTTCTATAATAAGGAATGCAGCAGCTAATCTTTATTCATTTAGTTTTTCTTCCTTATGGATTATTCCTTCAGAATACCTTCCAAGTGGTAGGATTGAAGTTCAAAAGCCTGGATATCAGGAGATTTTTATTTTTCCCAGTGACCAAGGAGCTCTGAGGCCCCGTTCACAGCCTCCCTGCTTTTCCTTCAGAGATAGGCAGTTCTCCACCAGAGGTTTATCAAATGCCTGTAGCTCCCACCCTCTCCCCCCAGCCCTGAATGCTGGGACAAGCTCAGGGTCCATTTCAGGAAAATACAGGCTTTAATGCTGTGATTTTTAACCCATATGAGCTTCATCATTCTCAACCAGGAGGAACACCAACACTTTAAAATTGTAACAATTTCACTGAGAAAAAGTCTGTGGCCAAGTAGTGACATTAAAAAGTCGTATGCCCCTTTAATAAGTGGAAAATGGTCCTTGTTGTTTTAATTTGCATTTGTTTTACATTAGTGAGACTGAACTCCTTTTCATGTATTTGTTTACTAGTTATTTCCTCTTGAACAAAGCTTCCTTTTCTTCCCCCAGTGTATTTACTTATAAGGATCTAATATTTTTGTATGAGTATTTTATATAATGTACACTTTAAACCTTTTTAATATATGCTAATATTTTCTAATTTATTTTTTCTTTTTAATGTAATTCTAAGATTGTCTTAATAAGCTATATACACCTCCAATTCTCATAGAATTACTTCAGAAAGCTTTGGATATTGGTTTTTCTTCACACGTTTCCAGATACAATATAAAGTTGTCAAGTGTTGGGATTTTTACAGCATTCCAAGTATAAGTGATGGAAACATCTTTGGTCAGTGTCAAATTTCTGCAGTAACTTGTTTTGTTTTGTTTTGTTTTTGCACTGTATAAACAGAATAATCCACTAAAATAGACTGGGACTTTGGGAGACCTCAGTGTAGATAATGGGGTAAGGCCTTTGGAATGTGGAGGGGCAGGAGCTGGGTTTTAGGGGGATGGTGTGAGATAAGGGCACGTGGTATGGAATGGACAAATGAGGGGTGGACTGGGAAGAACTGAGGCAAGAGGGGTTTCTCCTTTTCTGGCCTCCCTATTCTCTTTTCCTTTCTGATCACTAGATCAGGTTTCCAGGGAAGTAGTTTGTAATTATTTTTAGTATCTCCTTTTATTTCTTTTGTCTCTGTTGTACTCCTTCCCAAACGTCCCCACTCCTTCCTTTTTCTTCTCTCTTATGGCATATATCACAGATACACTGGCGTCAGGCAGGCTGGGTCTACGCCCAGACATTTGATTACAGTATCCCCCCTTATCCTTGTGGGGTACATTCCAAGACCCCCAGGCCCTAGTGGGTGCTCAAAACCATGGACATATATATAGATACAGAAAAAGCATTTGATAAATGTTGCATTTATGATAAAATTTGTCAACAAAAGGAGTAGAAAGAAACTTCCTCAACCTGAGCAAGGACATTTACAAAAGCCTGCAACTAGTACTTAACTGTAAAAAACTACATGAGAAAACATGGGAGAATATCTTTCTGAAGTTGAGATAGACAAAGATTTCTTTCTTTTTTTTAAATAGTTAAGAGATTTTATTCTTATAGCTATATTACAGTGTTTGTCGAAATGAAAGCTGAAAACAAAGTATACAAAACGGTTGATTACTAATCGTGTACTGAAAGCAGTAAGAGGTTCCACAACATCAGATAAACCAGTTCTGAGGTTTTCCCCAAGATAAATTTTAACAGCTCCAGCTTCTTCAGTGTTTATCAAAATACAAAAGAAAAAAGTAGAAGTGGTTGTTTTGATGTCAAATCTGACCGTTGCAGGCTGAGGGAGTGAAAGCACAAGGTGATGGGGGGGGGGGGTGGCTCTGAGGAGCTAGGCTCTAAGATGACTGGCTACCTGTCTGTGCTCTTACTGGTGAGACCCAGGCAACCTGGAGCAAGTGAGTGTGCTTGGGGGGCTCCTGTTCTGACCAGAGTGGTCCCACCAAAGCACCTATGCTGACCCACACTGACCCAAGAGAAGGCTGGGGTCCCTCTAAGGGGTCTGAGTGGTGGTCGCAGCTCCCAACCCATCCCCTGGGCAGTGGTGTAAGCACAGGTACAAGTACAAACGCTATGGGATGCGATGACCCAGTGAGATAGAGCCAGTCGGGACCGAAAGTGACCATGAAGAATGTACTGTGGCTGGTTCTGCCCACTGCACATTCCAGACGGGAGACAGACCACAGGTGGACTGGACTCAAGCCATTACTGCAGAACCTACTCTAAGCACATTTCTCCCTTCTCTGTGTTCAAGTGTCTCCTTACCTTGTATTTTTTACTATTATTAAAAAAATGCACTGAGTTTGGGTTAAAAACAAACCACCAAAATGGATCTCAACACGGATCTAAAGCCCAGAGGAGGAGCGTTGAGCTGATCTCACAGCAACTCCTAGAGGCCCCGGGTGCCTAAAATCCCTTCTCAGTACTAAACAGTGGGTTGATTCTCCTTTTACAACAAAAAAAACTGAGTAATATTACATAGGAGTACCAGAAACTGCCTCAGTGGAAACAAGAACTATTTACATTAAATAAAAACCTGGTTGCAGGCTGCGTCTGCACATGTACAGCGTGATGGAGCACACTGGGACCCACCGTGGGGACAGCTTCTGGCACTCCCCCCGCAGGGGCACATTTGCCACATGAGAGGAAAGCACCGGTGAAGGAGGGGGTGAGGGGGGAAGAGAAGAGTTTGGCTCACTTCTGGTTCTGGAGCTGATTGGACAGCAAGTCCAGTCCCTCATAGAGCCCGTCCCCACTGGTGGCACAGGTGGCCTGAATGTATCAGTTCCTGTGATGCAGAGAGTGCAGGCCCAGCTTGTCTGTGATCTCAGCTGCATTCATGGCATTGGGGGGGGAGGGGGTCCTGCTTGTTTGCTAACAGAAGCAGAACAGCATCCCTGAGCTCATCTTCCACCAACATCTGCATGAGCTCCTCTCGGGCCTCTTTCACACGCTCTCGGTAATTGCTGTCAACCACAAAGATGAGACCTTGTGTGTTCAGGAAGTAGTGGCACCACCGAGGCTGGATCTTGTCCTGGCCACCCACGTCCCACACCATGAAGCTGATGTTCTTATACTCCACAGTCTCCACATTGAAACCTGTGGTGGGAATGGTGGTCACGATCTCACTCAGCTTCAGTTTGTACAGGATGGTGGTCTTCCCCACAGCGTCCAGGCCCCCCATGAAAATGCGCATTTCTTTTTTGCCAAAAAGGCCCTTGAAGAGGTTCGCACAGATGTTCCCCATGCTGTAGACCCAAGGGAGAGGCACTGGCCAGAAAAACCCTCGACAGCTCTAGACAAAGATTTCTTAAAACAAAAATAAGAGCAAATCACTTAATGATAAATTAAACTTCATGGAAATGAAAGACAAATAAATAGATAAGCCCCAAACTGGAAGAAAACATTTGCAAAATATTGGCATCCAGAATATATAAAAAACTTCTACAACTCAATAGTGTGAAGATAAAACAATCCAATTAAACAAGGGACAGATGACTTGGACAGACACTTCACAAAAGAAGATGTATGAATGACCAGTAAACACGTGAAAAGATGCTTCATATCGTTAGTCTTCAGGGCAGTGCAAAGAAAAACCACAATGGGTCACCACTACATAACCACTGGAAAGGCCAAAAAAAAAGACTGAAATACCAACTGTTGGCAAGAACAAGAAGCAACTAGAGCTGTCAAACGTTGCTTGTGGGAACATAAAATGCCACAACTACTTTGAAAGATAATTGGGCAGTCTCTTACAAAGCTAAACATACTTTTACCATATAACTCACCAATCCCATTCATAGGTATTTACCCAAGACAAGTGAAAATATGATCAGTATATATCTGTGCGTGAATGTTGGTAGCAGTTTTATCCATAGTAGACAAAGCTGAAAACAACCCAAATGTTCATCAACAGATGAATTGATAAATTATGGAATATCCAACAATGAAATATTACTCATCTATTAAAAGGAACTACCAATGTAAGCAACAGTATCCATAATCTCGAACAGTATGCTGAGCAAAGGAAACTAGATGCAAAAGAGTAGATGCTGTATGATTCTATTTATACGAAATTCTAGAAAAGAAAAACCTAATCTGTAGTTACAGAAAACACATTAGTGGTTGCCCAAGCCTAGAGGTTGTGGGTCAGGGATCATGAACAACAAAAAGATACAAAGGAACATTTAAGGGTGACAAAAATGTGCTATTTCCTGACTGTGGTTGAAGCATGGTTGCATTCACTTGTTAAAACCCATTAAACCATAACTTAAATTGGGTGCATTTATTTTATGGAAATTATGCCTCAATAAAGCACTTAAAGGCACACACTCTGAACCTGTTAGCCTGGGTTAGAAACCCAGCTCCAACTCTTATGAGCCATGTGACCTTGGACTAATTACTTACTCTCCCTTTGCCTCAGTTTCATCACCTGTAGCATCAGGATAGTGATAATAGTACCTGCCTCATAGGGCTATCATAGGGATTGAATGATTTAACACACTTAAAGCTCTTAGGTCAGATAGCAAGTATTAATATTATTGCTAATATTTGCATTGGTCACCTGGCCATTCACAGAAAAGCACAAATGTTCAAAAGCCACTCTATTGCTCACTCTCACTCATCATAGCTATTTGTTGTTCATCTCCTGTGTTGAGTACAGGATGATACATATGGTAGGTACTTGATAATTATGTTTTTAGTGGGCGAACTATTTATTTAATGAATAAACACTTATTCAACATGTTGCATAAAATATACCTAGTGATACAGGAGTTTCTGTTTGGGGTGATGGAAAAGTTTTGGTAATAGTGCTGATGGTTGGACAATATTGTGAATGTAGCTTTTGAAACATTTAAAATATTATGTTATATACATTTTACCATAAGAAAAGAAAAAATATATAAAGAACCTACAGCCTTGGATTCCAGTTTTGCAGAGGTAACTCAGAACAGTTACCACAGTTTTCTCTGTGGCTAAAATGTGGAGAAAAATGTTCATTTGTAAAGTTCTTTAAGGTCTTGAGATGGGGATGTTTCTGAACATCTTGACAGGAAAAGCTAAAATTTGGATCCATGGTGGGGTACATTAAGAACCATAAAAGCTTGATCTATCAAGCATTTGTCTAGTAAGATGAAATTTCCAACTAAACTACAGCTTGCTTCCCACACAAAAGCTATTAAAATATAGAAGGTTCAGCTCCTGTTAGCAAAATTATGAATTGAAATATCTTGACTTCCAATGTTAAATTGCTCAATAACTATATGATTAACTTTCTTCTTCTTTAGGACTTACATAACATGGCTTGCTTGTATACCTTGAACATCTCTATAGAAACACCGATTTTGTTGATAATGGTCAGATTTTAGGAAATGTTCTCAAAGTGTGGCAGCTTGAAAAGTATTAGTTTATTTCAAACATTTTAAAAGACATGAGTGAGTGTTCATTTTATGGATGTAAAATATTTACATGTTTTTTCTTCCCTTGATGGAAATTATTTAAGGACTCATGGTGTCTGAAATGATTAAAATCACATAAGAAGTACAGAGGAAAAATAGAGTTTTAGTCTTGAATTAGCTTTGACTAGTATGTAGTGTTACTTCCTATCATAAAGACAGGATAAAAGGACACCCTCTAGTTCCATTAAAAAGGAAAGTTTTATTCATTTCTTTCCTCTCCATTCCTCTCTCTGCTGCTGCATGGCAACCAATGGAGAAAAGAGGAGGCGTGTTAGATTCCACAGTGGCATCTGCCATGACGTGGAGCAGTGCTCTGCCGTCTGTCAGTGTACTCTGGTTCTCTGGTAGACTATCCCAGCCTCAATTACCTTTTTATCAAAATTCCACCTTGGTAAGAGTTTCTCCCCACCAAGGAATCTGCTTCATTTTAGTTATTAATCAGTGAAGAGCCACAAGGAGGCTTTTAGGAAGAAAGGATGAATGAACCATGTGCATTATTTTCTTTACAAAACATATATGTTAAAACTTTGAATGGAATATCAGGTGGAAATTTGCAAGATATTTCAAATGTTTCAAAAAGCCCAGTGAAAATTCTATCTGTACTAAAACAGAGCTACCTAGCCCTACTTTTGGCTTGTATTTTTCACAGCATGCTGACTAATTAAATGCTCTAATTAGAGATTATATATGTCTAATTTGGAATTTCATATGATTAAAAATGGAAAAGTAAATTATTGTGTGAGAAATAGTTTTTTTTACTAGATAATTTTTTTCTTAAATATGAGGTCATTGTGGGAAAAGCATAATGAAACAAACTGGTGATGAAAATATTGGGAACCATGAGTCTATAGCAATCATTTGGCAATCAGTTGTCTTTCTGTACTGCTGCTTAGTATTTTTTTTTATCTATTTGTGATTTATACACTACCTGTTTTTGGAAGCACTTTCTCATGCTAGCTAAATATTGTTCTTTCAATATTTTGGTTATTTTCTTACCTGCCCAATGAGATTGTAGAGTACTTAAGGGAAAACAGCACCAGGCATTTCTGCACAGAGTGGGTGATTTTCCCTTGTCCTAGTCACTGACCAGTGAGTTGTTGGTAAATTTTCTGTTCAAATCCATTTGGTGCCCTCATTTACCAAGTACTTCCTGAGAGCCTAGTATGAGTCAATCACTGTACCTAATGTCAAGTGTAATTAGGCAAAGGGAATACACATAAAAGGAGTACACAGAGAGTGTTCAATGAAAAGGGAACAGTTTATGCAAAGGCCCTGAGGGGAAAAGAGCTGGGCTGGTCCCAGGAACTGAAAGGCCATCAGGTTTGAGCTCTGTGGGTGAAGGAGAGAATGGAATGAGATAAGCTTGGAGAGACTAGCAAAAGCCAAACCATGCATGGCTTTGGAGGCCATAGTAAGAAGTTCTTTAAAGTTTACTCTCTGCTCTGGGTCAAGAGATTGGGGTTGGGATGAAGGTGGCGAGAGGTGTATCAGAGAAATCAATTTAGAGGCTGGATTTTGGCTTAGACCAAAGTAGAAGAAGGGGTATAAAGGGAAGTACATTGGAGATTTACTGTGAAGGTAGAAACCATGGGTTTACAGATGAATTAGATGTGGGACATGAGGGAAAGGGAGAGGTTCCTGGCTTGAGCAATTGTGTGAAATGTAATACCATTTACTAAGTTGGGAAGACTGGGCAAGGACAAGTTGACCTGAGAGGATTTGAAAGAAAATCAAGAGTTTGGTTGGGGCTATGTCATGTTTGAGACACAGAGAGAGAGATGTCAAGTTGTAATTATGTTTACAAGTCTGGAGCCTACTGGATACATGGTGGATCAACATATATTGATGGTATTTTAAGACATGTTAGAGGAACTTTCTATTTTAGAGATAGAAGAGAAGAATGTAAGGAGTTAGAAAAGGAACAGGCAAAGGAAGTAGAAAGGAAACCAGGGTGTGTAATGTACCAGAGGTCAAGAGAGGAGGACAGCCAGCTGAGAAGCAGGCAGCTCGAAGGCTGCTGAGAAGTAAGCATGAAGAGAATCCAGTGACTATTAGATTGGACACCACCAGGGTCACAGAAGGCCTTAACCAGGCCCTTTCAGGAATGTGAAGGATGCTGAAGACAAATTGTAGACTCCGGGAGAGGGGAGCAATTTGAGACAGTACAAGTAGATAACTCTTTGGGGAGGAGTTTAGGAAAGCAAATAAAAATGAAATTCAAAAGGAAGAGAGAGACTTGGGGAAGGAAGATGGGGCTGAAATGAAGTAAATTTTTAGGTATGGTGAATTCCAGGTAGCTACAGAGCATCCGGGTAAAATGATCTTACAGAAGACTTGAGAGAGAGCTTTGGAACCATGTATGCGCAGCCAAAGCTGGGACAAGAATCTCTGGCTCAGATGCCCTTTTAACATGCCCTGTCTCTTCTACAGTACATGCTCAAGGTTCTGATGTAAAAGAGGAGATGTAACACGTAATCCCTTTTCCAGACATAAGTCTTGGACAACCCAGCTCAGCTAGTAACCACTGACTCCATCCTTGCTCTAGAATATATAAGCCACTTTAGTCTTTTACTTGGCCTTTGGTTTTTTACCGTAAGAGAAATTTCTAGAAGTAGCATTTCTGGACCATAAAGCATGTCTTGGTTTGACATGTCAGAGGTGGCTTTGCACCCTCTTTGGGACGGTGGGAGGTTGGAAAAAGCTGAATGAGGTATGCTGTGACCCTTTCTTCCTGCTCTGAGTAGCATGTTACTGCTTGGTTTCTATAGCCTTTGCTAAATAAATCAGAAACTTCATCTTTCCTGGTTAGTGTGGTCTCTTGGGCTATTCCATAGCCCACAACTTTTTTTCAATATTGGGAAGCAGAGAATAGCTATGAAAATCAGAAGAGGTGGGGGGGCTTTTGGAAGTGGAACCCATTATGTATGACTGCGATGTTTTCTCAGTACTTCTATGAAGACTGTTTTGGAATACTTTCTTTTGAGTGTAGCATGCATGTATATTTTACAGTCTTCTTTTCCTTTTTTTCAAAATAACTTTAACTTACACCTACTCCAATAAGCTACCAGCCTTGTATGAACTGACTCATTTCTCAATAATAAGTCCAAAAGCCTGTATGGGGGCTGACTACTCCATCAAGAACACAAAGTGTTTCAGCTTGAGCATGGCAAGAAGCAATGAACCTTTTTTTCTTGTTCTAATGGCACCCATTAATTTACACATGGTTTCTTTGTGTTCTGAGAAAGACTGTAAGTTCAATGCAAAGGAACAGGGCCACAACATGGGCAGAATGTAAGAGAGACTATTTATCTCATTGCATCAGTTATTTCATTGAACAGTATTAGTTTCCTAGGGCTGCCATAACAAAGTACCACACACTGGGTTGCTTAATACAACAGAAATGTATTGTCTCTTAGTTCTGGAGGCTAGGAGCCCAAAATCAAGGTGTCAGCAGGACCATGCTTCTTCTGAAACCTATAGAGGAATCCTTCTTTGCCTCTTTCTAGCTTCTGGTGGTTGGCCAGCAAGCTTTGCCTTTCTTTACTTTGTTTACAGCTGCATAACTCTAATATCTGCCTTCATCATCACATTGTGTTCCCTGTGTCTGCACATTGCCATCTTCTTTAAGGACACGAGTTATAGTGGATTAGAGGCCTACCTTACTTCAGTATGATCTCATCTTAATCACATCTATTTCCAAATTTTTGTTACTCTATTTCAAAATAAGTTCACATTCTAAGGTACTAGGGATTAGGATTTCAACATATCATTTTTGGGGAGACATAATTCAATTCATAACACTCATTTTCACAAAGAGGAAAGAAAGAAAATGTGGTAGTTATGGATAATGAGTTGGGAGGCTAGTTGTCCCTATCACTGTTTCCAGACCACTACTTTCCTATACTCTGATAGCAAAAAATTGCTTCCCAGAGGTCCCTTCTATTTGACTAAACTATCCTCTCTTCCTTTCTTCTGATATTGTTATGTGCCGACTAGTCAGTTACTTCTCTCCACTAAATATTGGGCAGTGGTTCTCACACTTTGTTGTAAATTCCAAATCACTTGGGAACTTCATAAAAATATACAGAAGTTCAGGCCCTATCTTATTTCAACAAAGCTGCCTCTGTTTCTTCTAATGGCTTTCTAGGTGACTCTAATACACTCCAGAGTTTGAGAACCATTGGCCTTGGGCACATGGCCTGCAGTCTTTCTACTTGAATTTTGCTGATGTCGTGGAAGACTTCATCATCCACAAAGATGACATAGTCAACACCATATCTCTCATATCTTGACCTCTTCACCCTCAATGACTTTCTATTCCAGTCCATCAGAGCCAACCACTCCCACAGCCCACTCTGGACCTTGTCGTCATTATTTCACTGATTTGGAGTAACCAGTAGTACAGTGAATGAGTTGCACTCTACAGGGCAGAATTATAAAGTGAGTTCTTTTTTTCTTTCAATTGCTCTTTTCAACTTCCAAACTAGTTTTTGTTTTGTTTTCCCTGCCCGTAGGGTAGACCTCTAACTTTCTTGGCTACTTTTAGGTCACAATAATTCTCCTGAGAACTCTCTGTCACAAGAATAGTGTCAGTTCAATCATTTTAATGTTCAATAGAATTTGAACGACATTCAAAGCTAAAGCTCTTCTCCTCCACCTTGTTACTGCTGCTGGCTGGAAAGGAGGACTTATGGCAGCTTCTCTCTGTCGTTCCCACCCCACCCCAAGTTTCCCTATGTCTGTTTGCATTAGGAAGAGAGAGAAGAATTTGTCAAGGCTTCCCTTGATTGGCACAGACACAGTCCACCATGGCAGCATCTGGGATGACAGAGTCCTATCGCTTGCTCTTTCCTTCAATGGGTGTTTTGTGAATTTTGAGGAGATACTCCCTTCTTGATGGAGACAATGTCTCTCGCCTCCTCCTGGCTTCCTACAATTTCTTCCTCAGCTCCTCTCCATCTGGTAGTCACTCCCTCCAGCCATCCATGGAATCTGAGATAGCTCCAGGCCGTCTGCTCATACCCTTGTCCCACTGCTGGTAAATATGTAGCTTGCTCCCAATGCAGCCTTATATCTCCACCACCACCCCGTCTAATTTGGTCAGTTTCTCTTACCAGTCCTTACACTCTTCAAACTCAAGGAGGCACAGTTGAAGCTCTTCAAGTAGTTTCCTTGAATTATCTCTATCACTTGGTTGAGGGAGAGAGGAGCACCACTCCCTTCACCTAGAATAAAGGGGAAGAACAAGCCAAGGTGCTCCAACAATTCTCCAAAGCAAACTTCTGTGTCAATTTTTCAACTCCAGTTCTTGTACAGACTCCAGGTGGGTGATGGATTAAGGGCCATAATACAAGTCTGACCCTCTCTTTGCAAGTTCTGTATCAGGTGATATAGTCTCTCATTATAGCACCTATTGTTTACTTCTTTCTCTGTAGGGCCTCAGCCAAAACTGAAACAGAAAGAGCCCCAAATGAACATCCTGTTTATACAGAACACTGCTCCCTAATTTAGGAAATGGCTACTTTGCTTGTTAAATAATTCTCACTAGGAACATTACTTGACCTCAGGAGGACCCTTCCCCCACTCACGGTCCGCTTATTTTCTCTCATCATTAGCCTTCACTTGCCTCCCTCCCTCCCAGGTTAGATTTCAGGGTCCATACTTTCAGTAATACTCTTGCCAGTATCATAAATTCTCTAGTCTCTTTATCTCTTCCTCACATCAATCTGGAAACACCTCAGTATTAGATGAACTCAACAGCCCACATCCTCCATGTCTGAATCCAGGCAGCTGCATGCCACATTTGCAAAACACAAAAGGGCAAGTTTATCTATAATTTTAAGTTCACTAGCCCTGGGCCCTCAACACTGCCAACAATCCGGTTACATTTCTTTGGCCAACTGGCTCTCTTGCTATCTGAAAGGGTCATTTCAAGTCTTCCTCACTCTCCTCAACCTCCAATCCCTCACCTGCTACTCACTCTCAGAAAATACCTCACCTTTTATTTCTTGGAGAATACAGAATTTATTATATTGTAACACCCTCTCGCTAGTAAATTTACCACCCAACTGACACCTGCACAATCCTTTTCTCTTTCCCTCCTGTTAAAATAGAAATGCTCCTCCTTTAGTCCAAGACCAGTGCCTCTGTTTTTCCCTTGGATCCCATCCCCTCCCACCTTCTTAGGAACCATTATCCCTTCTAACTTCAACCTCTCTTCTTTGGATTCTTATCAGAATCTAAACATATTAAAGTCTCCTTGATCTTAACAAACCTGTAACAGCTTATACTTATAAAGTAATTACTATGTACCACTATTGTTCAAAGTACTTTATATATGGAACTTATTTAATAATCGTACTACTAGGTAGTATGTTTACCTCCATTTTTAAGAGAAAACAAATTCAGAGAGATTATATAACTTGCCCAAGACCACACAGCTGATGAGTAAGGTGGGATTCCAACCCAGGCAGTCTGGTTCCATAGCCTTTTCTATTCTCTAGATTTCCTGTTTATCTGTTTTTATTAGCTATTGTTTCTCTAGGTTTTTGATTGCATTGTCTTGTCTCCTCATGATTTGTTTCCCCACCCTAAATTTTATTATGATAATTTGAAATTTAAAGAAAAGCTCCAAGAATAGAACAGTGGACACCTATTATGTACCCTCTATCTAGAGTCACACTCACATCTAAACACACACACAGTTACACAAGGACATGATTCAAATTTTAATTACCATGGTATATTAATTGTAACTGCATAAAGTATAAACTTCACTGCCAGAACTTCAGTCTTCAAAGCACCACATAATTAACAGATGACCATCGTGATCAGTGACGGTGACCAATCACAACTTCTTTCCAAATCTGTCAGTGATGGGTCACTGCACATCTGTTTCTCAGTTCATAACAGACAGCAAAGCATGCAACTGTGCTGCCTCCTGGTCCCCAGCGGTAAAGTTACATGACATTTTATAAAAATGGATATTTCAATGAGGAAATGGGCCAAAAAAGATGAAGGTGCAGGAAAAAATTTAAAAGTGATAGCACTGAAAGTGAAATGAGAATCAAACATAAATGGAGTTCTAGAAGAGAGCTGGCAGTATTGGCACTGCCGCCATTAGAAACACTAGCTAGGTAGCTTGAGGGACTCAGTGAAGGCAAACTTATCAAGATTAATGAGGAAAGTGATTGTTACGAAAGGGGTGAAGATGTTTTGGAGGAAGTGACATTGACAACAACTTCACATTAAAGGAAATTCTGGAGCTATTTCATGACATTATAAGTGCAAATGATAAAATGATACAAGCTAATTCAAGCTTAGAAGGAAATACGACAATTTGCAAAGGCATAGAGATGTTTAATCCATGTAACTATACAATCAGAAGAATTGCTCAAACTATCCTTTAAGCTTTTTACAAAGAAATAAAATACTTATAAAAAATGTTTTTATTGATTTTTAGAGAGAGAGGAAGGGAGAGGAATAGAGAGACAGGAACATAGGTGACAGAGAAACATCATCAATCGGCTGCCTCCTGCAGACTTCCTGCTGGGGATCAAGCCCAAAACCGAGGCATATATGCCGATCAGGGATTGAACCAGTGACCTCTTGGTTCATGGGTCGACACTCAACCACTGAGCCACACCGTCCCAGCAAGAAATAAAATTCTTTAATCCTCAATGTTTCTAGTGTTTTAAAGTGTAATAAATAAAAAACTGTTTTACTAGTTTTTCATTTTCCTGCATTTCTAACTAACCATAAGAGAGTTCATAATGTTTTGACAAAAGTGTTCAAAGGTCATGGAACAGTGGTAATTTTTTCCACTGATTATTAAAATCATTTTGCACAGTTTTACTTTACCTAGTACTACACTACAATGAAAAGTGAGGACTACATATGTGTATATATATTTTTTCTGAACCATTTGAAAGTACTATATAGATATTATGATGCTTCACCTCTTGAATGTTTCAACATGTATCTCTATCCCTTAAGAACAGGGCCATTCTTCTACAGTATCACAATACTTCTCTTATTACTCTCAAAAAATTTAACATTGATACTATAATATATTTAACATTTAGTATATATTCAAATTTCCCCAATTGTCTAAATAATATCCTTTATAGCATTCTTTAATGTCCAGTATCTACATAAAGGTTAGGTATAGCCTTTAGTTTCCTTTAATCTAGAATAGTTCTGCTCCTTTTTTTTCTTTTTCTCTCATGATGCTGATATTTTTTAAAGGGTGTAGAATGTCCCACTATTTGGACTTATCTGATTATTGTCTTGTGCTTTGGGTTGGATTAAATATTTATGTTCTAGAACTTGTTTCCTCCAACTGCCTTACTCTATTTCCCCAACCAGGTTCCAGGTTGCTATGGTAAATTATGGTGAAATTTCTGTAATGTTCTTTTCTTCCTTTTATTCCTTTCTCTCTCCTTAACCAATTTGCAAACAAGTAACCAACCAATTCTCTTCTCTCCAAAAAAACCAAACCAAACAACTCCACAACTAACTCCCTCAACCCTCTCCACACATTCTTAAGAATGACTGAAATTCCATCATCTATTTTTCCCATTCTGTTGTTCAGAAGGAGTCTCTCTTTTTACCACTTGGGTGCTGAAATGCCCTCCCATTCTCTATCCCAATTAAAAACTCTCACGAAAATATTGAAAATGTTTACACTAAAATGAAGTGGATACCACTGGTTTAAAAAGACACATTTCCTGGGGGAGGATTTGCCTTTAGCAAAGTTCTGTGAATATCTATGCCCATCCAGATCCCAGGGCATAACAGACTCTGTTGAATTGAATTGACATATAACTCAGTGGGTAAAATCAAAGATTTCCAAATCAAACTCTGTCTTCATTAAAGAACTGCTTTCAGAGTGATAACTGTTTTTATTGACAATAGTTTATACAGGAGAGTGCTAGAATCTTGGGTGACCAGGTAGGCATTTGAAAAAAATCTTTGATTGAAATATTTTAGTCTTGGCAAACAAAATAACTCTTGTAATATCGAGTTATTACATGGATGGCTTGTCTTACCAACTAGTTTATAATGATATCTTAAGGTCATTCTTAAGGTTCTTGATAGCTTCTAAAACATGCCTTACCTATAAATGGAGTTCAGCAGAGGCTTGCTGAGTTTTAAAAATATATATATTTTTGATAAGAATATTACATTGATGATGGTTGTCCTCCTCTATTCATCATATCAGAAGGTATGTGATGTCTGTTGGTGGCAATTTTAAGTTCAAACACTCGGTTAAGGTAGTGTGTATCAGGGTTTTCTCTGGTCAGATCACCTCTTTGCTTTTGTTATTAATGCATAATAGATAAGAAAATACTTAGAGACTATGTGAATATCCTATTTTCCAACCTGTCACCCAGTGGTGTTAATATCCACTGATAATCTTTTCCTTGTCAATTATTTTGGTGGTTACAGAATGATGATTTTCTAGTTCTGTCAGTGCATCTACATTTATTGGCTGGCATTCTTCTGTAGAAGAGCTTTCCCTTCTCTCCCACACCCTCCCTCTTTTTTGAGTATTTTTATTGACTATGGATTCTTTTTCATTCAGTATGTTATAATGAATTGCCATCATTTTTATCTTTCCAATTGCCCTATGTCTGCCAGTAGGAGGACCTTTAATCTGGCTTCTGTGTCGTTTATGAATGCTTACCTGGTTATGTTTAGTTGAGTACCATATACTTTGCATTTGGATAATTGTAGAAATAGTTTGAGGTATAGAATATCATCATCTTTCCTCAAGGAGAATTTACATTTGCTTCTGGCAAGAAGTTAAAGCTACCAGGAATCTTAGGTCACTTTAATCCAATTGCAGGACCTGAGAGGATTTGAAGCTGGGAGGGCTGGCATATTTCTGGTTTATCTTTACTCCCAATGTAAGTCCTTTGGGTCCCAACCCAAAGCCTGGAGTCACTCCCCTTGACCTTCCTCAAACTTTCATTTTATACCGCTATTCCTATGAGTCTGTCAAAGTTCTGTTCAGCTTCCCAGTCGCCTCTATGGGGAAAGCAGCTCTAAATCTTCTGTTTACCTCTCTGTTTTCTTCTCTCAGATCTTGTTATCTTACTTCTTCATTGTCATGTTAGCTCTCAGAGTGATTTAAAAAATATTTTGCTCAATTTCTGTGGGTTTTCTCGGTAAAAGTGTTTGCCTGAATTACCTAATCCATTACTGGAAGTGAAAGTTCCCCTTGCCCCAGAGTTGACTTTTAAAAATAAAAATATGGCTATGTCATTTTCCTAATTAAAACACTTCAATAACTGCCTATTTTTCTTCAGAATCCTTTATTAAGCTGGATGGTCTACATCCCCAAATCCTCTCCAGCCACTCTTCCTCTCATTTTCTACTTTCCAGACACATTGGCTCTCTTTTGCATGCCACACATTTACAGTTCTGGCTTTGTACTTGTGGTTTCCATCTCCTGACTACTGATAACTGCTCCCACCCATCTCCCTCTGACCTAGTTAATGCTTACTAATTGTCAGAGCTCAGTCAAATGTTCAGCAAGAAAGACTTCCCCGACTTTCTGGGCCTAGGTAGGTCAGTCATGGCACCCAGGTCCTATTCAAAGCACTTACTTAAGTTTGCAATTATACGTTGATTTGAATGATTATTTGAATAATATCTGTCTTCTTCCATATGATATATGAAGGCAGGGATCCTGCCTGTTTGCTCACCATTGCATGCCCAGCAACTACTTGTAACAGGTGTTCAATAAAATAGAGGAAAGAATAAAAATCAAAAGTTGTCAATCAAAAGTTCTTTTCTGGGTCACTTATCTATGCAATTAGCCCATTTACTTGCACCAACATTTCTGTAGGGTTTTGTTGATGCAGCTGAAATTTCCTGGCTTTTAACTTTGAAGTCTGATTAAAAAAAACACACACCACCAGTTTCGGTTTCCTTTCTCCTATGGTTACTTTGATTTCATGTCAATAGAGCAGTTATTTTTAACCAAAGAAATGTTGCTTTTTTTGGTGACTTTGTAAAACTTTGGGAGAGGTTACCTTGGTTTCAATGTAAATGCACTGATCCTTGAGAAAAAGCCATTCAGACTCCTGATTTCTATTTTGGCTAACACCTCAGAAAGTGAAAAATAAAATACAGAGTCTCAGGCAGGTGATGGAAGTCAAAATAACATAGCAAATAATGCTGCAAATATGTTCTTTTGCTGACTATATATTTCCCTGGTAGAGTAAATTTCTATCTGTTTTGCATTTGAAAATGAAAGACAGCTGCTTCTTTAAAGTTTGTAGGTAAGAAGTCAATAAATAATGGGAACTCTAATTAATACTATAGGTTTTTGTTTTAAAACCAGATTTAGGCTTACATTACTAGAAACTTGTATAAGTCTGTACCATTTTTGTACTTTCTATTTTAATATGCTTGTCTTGGAGTTGGCTATTTTTCTTTTTCTAGGCCTATAGATCACACAAACAACAACTATTTACTTCTTTAGCTTCAAAGTAATTTCTTAATCAGCTTTCCTGAATGGGGTCTTCATTGACAAAGTTGGGTAATGTTAACTATAAGTTAGCCTAGGTTTATAGAGACTACAGTTTGCCTCTGCTGGAGAAATATGAAATCAGTGGACACACTATTGGGCTCACTTCCAGGCTTTGTGAAACTAAATCTTCCTCTGCAAATGCAGAATACAGATCGGTGATCTTTTTTAAAGACACACATTTAAGCTCTCCTAATTAACCTTCATGTCAAATGGAGGAACCAGTATGTTTGCAATGTAGGTTTAAAATAGGGATATTCTTAGATATAGTAGCAAGCAGTCTCAACTTTTTCCCTAGGCCCTTGCCTTCATTATCCACCTGCCTACTAACCAAATCCACTTGGATATTTAATATATCTCAATCTTAACATGTCTAAATCTACACTCCTGTTTCCCCTTGCTCCCAAAAGCCTGTGTCCCATAATCTTCATCATCTCAATAAATGACAACATTCTTCTAATTGCTCAAGCAGCTGAGGGGTCATCCCTGGCTCTTCAGTTTTCCTCCTACCCCATACCCAAGTCACCAGCAATCCTCTCAGTTCTACCCTCAGAATGTGTCCAGAATCTAACCACATCTCACCACTGACACCGTTACCCCCCTAGTCCAAATCCAAGCCACCATAATCTCTTGCCTAGACTATAAACTGATCTTCCCCGCTTTCACTCTTACCATCCTACAGTGCTCCTCCACATACAGCAGCCAGAGTTATCCTTTCAAAATGTAAATCATATAGATATTTGTCTCAAGGTAGAATCCAAAGTCCTTACCATGGGCCTAAAAGATATGAAATACGGCCTCTAGCCTCCCCTTTGACCTCTTCAGCAGAACTTCCTTTTATTCATCCCACTCCAATCAAACTGGTTTCTGTGATTTTTCTCTATCATGCCAACCTTGCTCCTACCTCAGAGCCTTTGCATATGCTATTCCATCTTCCTGGAATGTCCCTCCCCTAATATCCTCATGGCTAGCTTCTTAATCTTCCTCATGCTTCTGCTTAAATGTTTCAGATCAGAATATGCCTTTCCTGAAGAGCACATACTTTTTTAAAAGTACCTCATCCCCTACCCACAGGACTCATGAATGCCTTACCTAGAGTAAGGTTTATCAACGATAGTCCTGGTTTCACCTGTATTATCTTGACATAATTATAAGTAATTAATCTCAAAATGTTCTTGTTTGATAAATTATGTTGTACACCCTTACAATGTTTTATTTTTGTAGCTTTCATCACCACCTGATACCACCTCTGTCTCTCCCCATTTGAATGTATGAGTTGACTGTTTTATTTTCTGCTCTATCCCTATCACTAAGAAGTACCTAGAATACAATGACTCAGTGAATATGTGTCGAATGAATGGGGTCATTAGCTACCTGATAATGTCCATTGGTCTCCTGGGAACCAGGGAGGAAAAGATAAATAAGATACCCTATTCAATACACAAGCCCCACCTAAGACATTCTCATTTGATAGATCTTATGTAGAGACTGGAAACAGATTTTCAAACAGGCCAGGCTGAAAATCTATGGTCTGGGAGCTACCTGCCTAGTGGAGGAGTCAGAGATGAAAGGCAGATGGGTGTCAGAACAACTCTCCTCAGTGAATGGCTGGGATGTCCAGTCTGCCAAAATCATTGAGGTGCCTCTACCTGAATCAAACCTGCGACCTTTCAGTGCACCAAACGATGCTCTAACCAACTGAGCCACATCGACCAGGTCACGCCCTCTCAGATTTTGACTCAGGAGTTCTGGGGTGGGGCTGGGGAATCTGTAGCAGACTTCCCAAGTGACCTGGGTAGTTAGTTCATAGAGTTCAATGTAAGAAAATGACTTGAGAGTAGGGACTATCTTAGTCATCATTGCATAACTCTCGCCTGGCACATACACACCCATAAGTGTGTGCTGAATCAACTGAATGTATGGTCTGGAAAACATCTGGGGACTTCTCTAAAAGAATCATTTCATTTAGAATGGAAACCAGTTAGATCAGACAGCACTTTGCTTATATGCAGTGGGGATTATTCAACAAACAGGTCCAAAACTAAAGGGGATTAAAGAGCACACTTAGTTGTCCTGTGAAGATAAGAATAGTCCAACAGGTGATAAGGCAGTTTACAAATGCAGATCTTAGATAAACAGAATATAGCCCTAGCCTGTGTGGCTCAGCTGGTTGAGTGTCATCCTATGCACCAAAAGGTCACTGGTTTGATTCCTGGTTAGTGTTGTGGGCTCAATCCCCAGTAGGGATTGTGCGAGAGGCAGCCAGTCCATGTTGCTCTCTCTCCTTTCCTCTCTCTCTAAAAAGTCAATAAAAACATTTAAACAAACAAACAAACAAACATGGAATACAGAGGGTCCCAATTTATGATGGTTTGACCTATGATTTTTCATCTTTATGAGGGTGTAAAAGCTATAAGCATTCATTCAGTAGAGACTGTACTTCCAGTTTTGAATTTTGATCTTTTCCCAGGCTAGTAATATGAGGTACAATACTCTGTCATAGTGTTGTGCAGCAGCAGTGAGATGATTTTGCCCAAGAGTAGGCTAATATACACATTCTGCGTATGTTTAAGGAAGGCCAGGATAAGCTATGATGCTTGGCAGGTTAGGTGTATTAAGTGCATTTTTGACTTAACAGTTTTTCAGCTCATGACTGGTTTATCAGGATCTAACCCCATCGTAAGTCAAGAAGCATCTTTACTTCCTGGCCAGGCGTGGCTCAGCGAGTGAGCATCGGCCTTGGATCCAAGAGATCTCAGTTCAATTCCCAGTCAGGGCACATGCCTGGGTTGTGGGCTCCATCCCCAGTTGGGAGTGTGAAGGAGGCAGCCAATCAATGACTCTCTCTCATCATTGATGTTTCTCTCTCTCTCTCTCTCTCTCCCTCTCTCTGAAATCAATAAAGATATTTTTAAAAAAGCATCTTTATTTGTGATCTGGCATAAGCATTTAGAACTCATCTTACTCATATTTTATCTGTTTCATTTTCCACTAGGCCTTGTACCCTCACCTTTTCCAGACAGAGGCACCTTGTTGCCTCATCAGAGGCAGAGATGGAGTGAGTTTCAAGAAAGAAGGGATTATAACTGAGAAATGTTTTTAAAACTCAGAAATGGTCCACAAAGTGAATATTCTATCACTTTATGAAAACATGAATTTGAAGTTTACATTTATCAAAGCATATTCATGTCAGGGTCTAAGCCAGACCACCTCTGAGCATTGTATTAATTCACCCTTAATTCATGGTGATTAAATAAATTCTCTACCTTTTGTTGCTCTGACATATTCTCTAGTGGCATTTCCCAGCCTTCTCCCATAAACGTCATATTTAAAACCCATTCAAGGTGAATAAATTCGGTCAAAATCTTTTCTTGCTCTAGAATCCCAAAAGTACAAAACTTTGCCTCCAGGAAATAGGAAATCTTCCCTTAGATAAGTTCCCAGAGTTGGCCCAATAGTAACATCATCAAGACAAAATTTTCAATAATAGATTTCATATGTTTAAAAATAAGTCATTCAGTTGGCTAGATAATAACAGTTGGAGTTTTCCTTTACTTGGGATATTTTAGATACATGCACATATAAACTTCTTTTGAGTTAGAGGATAAGTTGTCCTTATACATAGTCAGAAAACATTATAGCTTGGACTTAGCACTCATAGATAAGGAATTCTCAGCCTGCCATCCATGCTGCATTCTTCACGTAATCTCAGTACAGCATTGCTAAGAGCCAAGGTTTTCAAATCCCAGGTCTTTCATTGTGCTCTCTGAGTCACATTAGTCACTGTTTCCTTCTTGGGGCAGTAACCAGAAATGATTCTCCTTCTACCAGAAAGGTGTTGGGGAAATAACTATTAGTAATAATTATGAAACAGAAAGCAACAGATATTGATACTTGTACTTTATAGTATGTACTCTGTTAAAGAACATGAAAACAGGAGGTCCTGAGTCACTTGTAATTTCAAATATGTAGTCCTGGCTTTTACATTAATAAGTTGCTCATTGGGAGCACTCTACTGAACTGATCAGTAAGGCAAATCTGGCAGACAAGGAAAATGGAAAGCAATAAAAAATATGTGCAAAGGAAATTAGAATATTTCAGTCCTATAAGCATATTTTAAAAGCATTAAATGGCTTAGGGCCACATATTGAAAGTATACACATGCACATATGCTATATATGTTGCATGTATATATTTGTAACTTTTGCAGTTTTGAAGAGCATTCAGAAAGGAGCCACTTTTTCATGTATGAGTACTTACAATATTTAATCCAGTGACTTAAATGTACTAACTACTCAGTGAATAAATTATTTTTTTAAAAAGTGAATTGGCAAATTCAATGACAAAGAACCAGTTAAGTAAAACCTGTTGATACTTATTTGGAATATTCAACAGCTATTTGTTTAAAAGATGCACTAACATGGAAAGATGCTTATGATATAATGTTAAGTTAAATATGAATATACAGTGATGCTACAACAATAGAAAAAATCTTCGAATAAAATAAGATGGAACATAACTATAGCAAAATGTTAAAATGGGACTTTAGAAGTATTCTTATGTCTCCTCTCTACTTTCTGTTTTTTCTTTAATAAACATGCTTCTTAATCATATAATTTGATATAAGAAATTTGGCAAGAAATGCTATAGGAGTTGATGTATTTCTTTGTGACAGCTCTTGTATCTCTGACATACTAGGTCATATTGCTATCCAACTGGTAGAGCCTGCAAGCAGGGAGACTGGTTAGAAGATTACTTATGATAGTTTATATATTAGTTAAGAACATGTTTAGCAACACATAACAGAAAACCATATTGGGGTTTTTCAGACATACAAGTCAGTCCAGACACAGCCAGTCTAGGACTGCTACAGCAGGTTCAAGATGTCAAGAATGACCCAGGCCTTGTCTTTCTGCTCAGCATCCCTAGCTTGTAGATTCCATTTTCATATTTTCCATATCATGTTCACCTTCATTTTTGTCATGAGGCTCCATCTCTATCCTCATGTTAGTATTCTAGGAGAAAGGAAAAAAAGGAATAAATGGAAGGGGTATCTCTGTATTAAGAAAAAGAATGTTTTTCTAGAAATCTTCACCATATGTCTAGAACTATATCCCATGGTCACCCCTAACTGTATGGGATAGAATGAAATGAGTTTTTTTAGCTAGGCTCATTGCCAGCCCTCCTCCCCTCCCCCACAAAAGTATCAGGCTATTTCTAATAGACAGGGGCAACAAGCAGTGTCTTCTTTTCATATAAGGAATATACTCATCCCCTCCCTAAGAGAAACAATCCCAAAGTCTCATCCTGTTCCTGCAATGAGCTCAGGTCCAGATTCCAGAAGTCATGATGATGTGGGGCACTTCCCATCAAGAGTGTGGATGCTCATGCTCTGGGAACCAGTATTTAAAGAAAAGTTATCTGCCTCAATACTCCTAACAAGCAATGGTGGATAGACAAGGCATAAAATGTTGGTAGAACTCGTTTTCAGGAAAAGGGAAAATAGGAAACACAGTGGTCTCTGGTCCAGAGAAATCTCCACTCCCGTTGGATAATTATAGCAAGGAATCCATGACCTTGGCCAGTTAGTCTGTGAGTTCCTGGTTCTGTTCTGTAGGAGTGTCTTCCTGTTCTATTGCCTTCCAGGGGTCATATCCTAGGTGGACACTGTGGAGGATACTTTTTCTGGAGCATTAAAACTTGAGCAGTTTGAAGAGACTAGATCCAAGAGTGGCGAATGAGTCCAGAACCTGGTGTCCTTTTACCTTCTGAGGCAACTGACTTTCTGACAGCGGTAGTGGGGAGCTTGTAAAGTTCTCAAGGGGCGTGGAGGGCGAAAATTTTTAGTTCAGGACCCCAAAAAAGTAAAGATTTTAAGTTGGAATTCCAAGGAGCTACAGCCTGGAAGCAACTTTTAATTAATCCCTGATTGGATTAAGGTGATCTGTCCTGAATCTACTGCAGGGCCCCCAGTGAACTGCATCTCCCAATATTCATGGCCTCCTGCCCGAGACTCTGCTTTTGGTTTGTGACTTGCTTTGGCCAGGGGTACATTAGTAAGCAAAGGCTCGCACACTGAGGCTTGTCCTTTGCAGCGCTGCCTCTGGGGACCCGGAACCACCCCGCCGCGAGGAAGCCCAAGCTGGCCGCACGGAGAAGCCCTGGAGAGAGCAGGGAACCCGGCGGGGCGCCCAGAGCATGGCCCTGGCTGGCGGCCCAGCCCTCTGAGCCCCGCGCACATCCCGAGCAGGCGGGCCTCCCGAGCAGGCGGGCCTCCCTCGCCTGGCCCGAGGCCTGGGGCCGGGGAATCTGCATCTTGAGCAAATAAGAGTTGTTTTAAGTCATTAAGTTTCGAGGTGGTTGGTACACAGCAATTAAACACTGAAACACTACTAGACGAATAAAGAATGTACAGCAAATAACCTAATTGTTGGGGGAAAATACAATTAAAAATAGGTAATCCAGAGGAAGGCGCGAAAAGAAAGAAAACAGAGAAGACGAATCAAAGCAAACAGCGAAACCGACTTCCACGCGGGCACTTGCCCCGGGCAGCGCCGCGCGAGGGGCGCGGGAGCGGCGCTCGACCCCACGCCGCGTTGCGCCGACCACGGGCTTCTCGTCGCCGCCCCGGCCCGTGCCGTCGTCTCGCCGCGGGACGGCCCGCTGACGCCGCTGCAGTGAGCCTGCGGGGGAGGCCGCCTCGCCCCTGTCCTAGCGAAGAAAGTGGAAAGGAGAGAAGAGAAACCTGTTCTTCGCTGAACAGATTTAGAAGAGCTTTGTCGTCACCGAGAGCTGAAGAAAAGCTTGGAACGTCTCACGTCTGTTACCGCCGCCCCTCAGCTGCTGTTTCACAGGCTTCCCCGGCTGGTAATAGTTGGCTTTTTCAACCCGGAAAGTCTCCAGATTATGGAATTAAATCAGCTTATACTTCAGGCCACAGGCGGAGCATCTTTGTCAGCTGTATTTTGTTCTCTCTGGCAGCCGTTGGGGGGGGCGGGGGGGTAAAGCCATAATTAACTTTGATTTTGATCAGGGCCTTCCCCCCCATATAGTGATTATACGGGTTTCACGGGTTTGTTCCTCCGCCACTGAAATGCTGTTCACCATGTGGACCTACACTAAAGGCATTTTACAATCTAGACAATGCAGCGGGTCCTCACGGGGTGTATTTTGGGGGGAGTCCGCGCGCCCCGCCCGCCGCGCGGGGGCGTCGGGGCTGACGGGGCCGAGCGCGGCCGGCACGCGCGAGGCACGCAGTCGGGCCCCAGTCCTGTCAGTAAATCACTGCGGCGTCTGCGGGCTTTGAAACGTATCGACGGGCGCCTTTACCGCCAGAACCCGAGCCGGGTTTCCCCGGAAAGCGGAAGCGTGCGACCCCGTGGGGCAGGCGACTAACCCGCTGCGCCGCCGGCCGCCGCCCGTTCGGTACGGGGCGGGCGACCCCGTCTGGCCGCAGCGGCCGTAGCAGCCGTTTGCCTCCCCTTGGGGTTCGGCGGCCTCAGGCGCAGGAAGAGTCGTCGTGTGAGGAGGCAAATAAACAAAGCCAACCGCAAAGAAGCGGGTCGTTCCGTTTCACATCCTCCTTCGGACGCCTGGGATTTCTCGGAACAAAGTGACCCTCCATCTGCCCGCAGGCAGGTGGAGCCCGCCCCACGGGGAGCTCCTCTCTTCCCTCACTGCCGCGCTCAGCCGCTGGCGCGCGCCTACGAGGACCCTCCCGGCCCGGGCCGGCCCGCGGGAGGACACGCCCCCTCGCGGGAGCGCGCGGCCGCCGCACGCACCTCCCGCGCGCCTTCTCGCGAGCGCGCACGTGGGGCGGGGCTCTTTCCCGGCACCCAGTGAGCGCCCGGTCCCCTCACCCCACCCCCCTCCCCTGCCGCCCAGGCTCCGCCCCCGCGGCCGGGCTGTCGAGAGCAGACGACCGGAAGCCACTTTAAAGCAGAGCTCGAGGTGACAGGCGAGCGAGCTGGGTCGGGACTGCCGTCGCGGCTCTCAGCGCTCGCGGCGGCGGAATGGCCCGTGCGCCGTTCACCGCGCCTCCAGCCTGCGACCCCTAGAAACCGAGCCTGCCCTCCGCGCCGACCCCCGGTGCGGACGCTGCCCGCGCTTCGGCAGCGCCGCAACTTGACTCCTGTGATCGGTTCTCTTAGGCAGCCGGTTCAGGTAAAGGGCTCCGGGTGAGCTGAGGAGCCGGTGAGGGACCCTGGCGGGGATGGCGGGCGAGGAAGGGGGCGCCGGCCTCGCAGCAACTCTCGGGATCTAGGCTGATTGATACTTAGATTGTGCTTTTCTGTACCGAGTTCCCTTGGATCCCGTCAACAGCGAGGTGGAATTGGTTTACACTTCTTAGTCACTTAGGGCCTCTGGCAGGTGTATGAATCGGAATAAGACGCTGAAGGGTTGAGGTTTAGTCGGGGTCGCCGGCGTCCCCCAGCCCCCCTTGGTCAGCGGGGGAGCGTCTGTGCGGCCTCCCCCGCGGGAATACTTCACAGACCAAGGGGGGAACGGTAGCTAGGGGAGCCTTCCCGCCGCCCCGCGTTCCGGCTGCAGCCCAGAAGTTTGCAGGCTTTCAGATTAACTTTGAAGGCGCAGAAGTCTTCGTCCTCCTTTCTGAGAAGCGCCGGCCGCATTTCCCCGGGGCTTTGCGGGTCGGTTCTGCGATCCTCCGAGACTCGCGGGGCGATCCTCTTGGGAAGGTCGGTTGAGGAGGTGAAGAGATTGACTGTGGAAGGCGCTGTGAGGGGCTCTGGGATGGAGGGAAGCCTGGGCGGGAGGCGCTCGCGGGAGGAGGAGGCTGGACCGAGGGTTTGGGGGGCGCCGCGGCGCTTGCCCAGGGGAAGGCGGTGGGGCGAGATGCTCGGGACTCCGGGACCGGACGGCCGAGCCTGGCGCGCCTCAGCCGCGCTGCGCCGAACTGGCGCGGCCCCGGGCGCCGAGCTGCGCTAACCGCCACGGCCCTAGGAGGCGTCGCTCGGACCCGGGCTCGGCGCCGGGGTGTCGGGCGGCGGGCTTTCGAGTCCTGAGTTTGGAGCCGGCGGTTTCCATGGACCGGGCTCTGAGCGGGGGGCTTGCTGGAGAAGCCGGGGCGTCGGGAGGTGTGAGGGGTGGAGCGGTAGGGGGCCTGCAGCGGGGGACCCGAGGAAGTGTCTTTCTAATCTTTATTTTTTTGTTATGCAAACTAATTGAGGAACTAGGTTCTGTTGACTTCCCCACTCCAACCACTCCCCCAGTTCTGTCTCGTCTCAGTTTTATTTCCGAGTGTGACAGAGGACAATAATGGGAAAAGTTGAAGTGTGTGTGTCAGGATTGGCTTAGGGTTTGTTTTGCCTTGATAGGGTGTGATAGGAGGTGTGTGCGTGTGTGCGTGTGTGCGTGTGTGTGTGTGCGTGTGTGTGTGTGTCGCGCGCGCGCCCGCGCGCGTGCGTGTGTGTGCATGCGTGGAGGATGGCACAGGCGGGTTTGGTGTGGTGGGGAGGGAATACCACAATCTGTGCCAATTGTGCCTTGAGGCAAGAGCACTGAATGATGAATAATAACGCCTGGCTTGGCTGCTTTCCAGTTGATTTATGTCTTCTGTCAAGTCCCTCCTTCGTGAAGCTTTCCCTAACAATGGCAGCTCACACTGAACTCTTTTTTTTTCTTCTACCTTTTCCTTTTGTACTTACCATGGAGGCTAACACCTTTTTAAAATTTTTCTGAGTTTGATCATTATGCACTTGCTACACACACACATTCAAGAATCTCTCCAATTAGATCTTTAATGTTCATTTTTCTGGGGACTCAATTTTATTATTTTGTTATTGGCGACTCACAAAAACGAATAGAACCAGGCACTCTAGGTTCTTTTTCTTCAGCAGTTTAGCCAAAAAATATCGTGACTACCCACTGTTTGCCTTGTGTTAGGACTGTAATGGGCACCTGGGATGTATACTTGATGAAGTCATGGGCCCTTGCATCAACTATCTCTTTAATTCTATTGGATAAGAGAGAATAGTATTAATTGCTTGTCACTAACCTTTTTCCACCTGGCACAATGCTCAATAAATATTTTCAGAATTAGTTAATGAGTGCTAGATTACAGAGGAGATACCATTTGTCATTTTACAAAGTTTTCTTTGCTTTATACTTTGTTCACCATTTGTCATTTTACAAAATTTTCTTTGCTTTATTCTTTGTTCCAGTTCTCTTTCAAGGGGTCTGATTCCTTGAAGAAAGCACTTTTATTCCTTTTCAGTAGTACATAAGGAATCTGAAAATGCGGTTTATGTTTTATATTCTTGTGTTATTTTCTACAGTACGCCTTCATTTGCCTTAAAAAAAATACATATGTGTAACTTTTTAAAGACAAGGACAAGGAAGCTCTTTCTGTATTATGAAGTGAAGGAGGCTCTTTCTGTATTATGAAGTTGTGTTTGGTTTCTAAAACAGTGTGTGCTGTGGTTGTTGCTGATGTAGCTTCTGTTGCTAAACAAGCCCTGGTTTTCCTCCTCCAGCAGTGGTAATGTTTTGGGGATTGCAAAAATAGACCCTGAACGTCTTTGGGGTTTATATTGAAACTTTCTGAATATAGCAGCTCATCAAAAACATCATATTGTTGTATGAACTAAACTCTTGTTTACAATAATTAGCCTTTGGTAAAATTGGTTTGTTATAGTTGTTTCCCCTAAAGTCACAGATGACCTTAAATAAGGACTTAATTGAATAGAAATGCTTCAACAGGCCCCTGGCTTTCTCCCATATAACATTTTAATTGAGAGCCCCTGTTTCCTGAGTATATCCTCACACCCCAAATTCACTCACTATTTAACTTTGAAGTTTATCCTTCATTTGATGAACTTTTTTTTTTTTTTTTTACAAAGAAACAACTTTGTCACCTCATAAGAAAGGTGAAAAGAACAACTGAAAAGAACCACAAAGCAGTGAAGATGTGGTTTCCTTGCTGTCATCAGTTAGACTCACTTATTTCTACCCTTCACCCCCCACACACTCCACCCTAGACTTACAGTGAAAATTCATACCCTAGCAGAATTGTTGTATATTAAGTCCACAAATAAATTTCAAGAGCCTATTGGAAAATATTGTCTCTTGCCTTGGCTGCTTTGGAGCCTTAATTTCTCAATAAAATTTAAAATTGACCCATGAAGATGAAATATAATATAAAAGGAGTGATTTCAGGAACTTAGTCACAGACTAAAATTAAACATTTTGATGAATGAATGGGATCGAGTTGTTGTCAGCTTATAAGTGATCATCTTCTTTCCTTTCCTTGTAGGATTTTTAGACTCAGAGGAGCAATTGGAGCTAATCCACATTATGGAAATGGAAACCACCGAACCTGAGCCAGACTGTGTAGTGCAGCCTCCCTCTCCTCCTGATGATTTTTCATGCCAAATGAGACTCTCTGAGAAGATCACTCCATTAAAGACTTGTTTTAAGAAAAAGGATCAAAAGAGATTGGGAACCGGAACCCTGAGGTCTTTGAGGCCAATATTAAACACTTTGCTAGAGTCTGGCTCACTTGGTGGGGTTTTTAGATCCAGAAACCAGAATGCAGAGGAGAGCAGCTTACATGAACCTATGGTGAAAAAAAACCTGGAAATCAACCCATCCTGTCCACCAGCAGAAGACAATATGTCTGTCCTGATTCCTGAGGGGACAAATGTCGGGGACCAAATACCAGAAGCTCGTCCTTCCACTGATGCTCCAGAACAAGTGGTCCCAATCCAGGATCACAGCTTTGCACCAGAAACCATCAGTGGGACAGTGGCAGATTCTACAGCAGGGCACTTCCAGACTGCCCTTTTACACCCAGTTTCAAGTGATGTTCCTGTTAGTCCTGACTGCATAGACAAAGCCATGGATTATGTTCCAGGGGTTTTCCAAGACAACAGTTTTACAATCCAGTACATTTTGGACACCAGTGATAAGTTGAGTACCGAGCTCTTTCAGGACAAAAGTGAGGAGGCTTCCCTTGACCTTGTATTTGAGTTGGTGAACCAGCTACAGTACCACACTCACCAAGAGAATGAAATTGAAATTTGCATGGACTTTTTGCAAGGCATGTGTATTTATGGCAGGGATTGTTTGAAGCACCACACGGTCTTGCCCTATCATTGGCAGATCAAGAGGACAACTACCCAAAAGTGGCAGAGTGTATCCAATGATTCCCAGGAGCACTTGGAAAGATTTTACTGTAACCCAGAGAATGATAGGATGAGAATGAAGTATGGGTATGTATTTATAACTTTTTTAAAGCTGTTAAATACTATAGAGAAGGTAAAGAAGTTAAAAGCTTAGTAGGGTGGTTTCTTTTAGTAGTAACCTAACAGGTTTTATTCTTTTTTCCACTGTTACTCTTCTGGCTGTGTGCTATACTGATTTTCATGGTGGTTGAATGCAGGCTATTTATCTAACTAGACAATAAAGTTTTTATGATTAGAACAATTCAGATATTACTCTGTGTAATATGTATGACTGAGAAGGTACATGTATGTTGAATGTTGTAAATCAAATATAATTTTAGTCATATAGGAGAACTTGATTTTGAAAGAAAATCCATGGTGAGTCTTACAAATAATGAATACCTAATATATCTAATTTTAAAGTTCTGCATATTGAGTAGCTGTTACTTTTTAAAGGAAAATAGTATTGTTTGGACATTCTTGTGGCCCTCTTGATTTTGAATGGTACAAACAATTTTTTTGTGAATGATTCAGAAATTCCTCCCAAACTTATGAATCCTGCCCAAACATGTTAAATTTTTTTTAAGTTTCCTTAAAGCTTTTTACCATTAAGTTTATTATTCTACTTATGTTAGACGTAAAATAAATTCTGCAATTCAGGGTATTTCTTTAAAACTGAGTTTTTAATGAGTGAAGGGTATGTTTATGTTAATGGGTAAGTTTATCGTTTACATAAAAAGCAGTTATCCTCATGTTTTTGTATGCAAGACATGTATATAAATAATTCAGTTCTTTTAGTATGGATGTCTAAGCAATATTCATTGATAGGGAACTGAAATTTCCACATCTGAATTCTTCTTTAGTTGAACTTAAAAGTGAAGAAGACAATGATAGTTGCCACATGTAAAGTTGCTAGTGTAAAAATGGCTGTATAATAGCATTAATTTTTATATTTCTAAGTTGTTTTTCCTGTAGTTGGAAAGGAGTTAAAATGTGTTATGTTAATAGTTGTGTATGACCAAGAATAAGTATTCAAATTACTTAGGGGGAGAAAAGCACTTTATTCATGTTACCTGATTTGGGAGACCATGAAGGTATCCTCACTGCTTCACAGATAATGAATGAATGGCCTGATGTGTGTAGTACTGAGAGGCATGACCCATAGGGAGGAAAAGTACTAGACCAGAAGTCCAGGAGAAAAACTTCCTTGAGTCATCTTTGTTCACAGATAAATTGGGTTACTCTCTTCAAGTGTCTAGAAAATCAACAAGCAAATGGTGGCAGTAAACCACTTTCAAGTTAATTCCGTTAGCCTTTAAAAAAAAAAAAAAGTCTTTAGTGATTTCTGAGAGGGGAAGGGAGAGATAGAAACATCAATGATAAGAGGGAGTCATTGATCAGCTGCCTCCTGCTCGCTCCCCACTGGGGATGGAGCCTGCAGCCCGGGCATGTGCCCTGACCCGGAATAGAATATTGATCTCGTGGATCCTAGGTTGATGCTCAACCACTGAGCCTGGCCGGCTGGGCTAATTCTGTTAGTCTTGACATTCACCTTCTGTGTTCTAACATAATGCCAAGCATTGTTGGAATTGTGGAACTCTGGCCTTTTTTTTTTTTTTTTTAACTTCTCTTGTTCCCATTTAGTACTAGATAAGTGGTTTCTTTTTAATATTTCAGTTATATAGTATACAAATATGTTGTCTTTTTAGCAACTAAATTATAAGACTAGAACTTTGCATCGTCTAAGTTGCAAAGGGACATCTAACAGGATATATGGAACAAGGTGAGAAACAATATAAGGCCCAAGTTTAAAGGCATTATTATATAGAAGACTCTGGGATAAAAGTAAGATTATATCAAGAATGTAGTTTTCCTGGTCATAAATGTATTATCTTGATAATAGAATGCATCTAAGATTCATTCAAGATTTGCTTGGGAAGTGAAATTCTTAGATCCTGTAATAACACTAAGTACTTTTAACTTATTTTTTCAAAGCCAGCATTGGAAGACGTTTTGCATTCTCTTAAAAATCTTTTTAATAAGGCATTGTCCAAAATCTCTGTTGCCCATGAGCTAGCAATTCTAATTGGTGTGTCAAGGGTAATTAATTTTATATACTCTCAAAGCCACTCTAATCCTCCCATCTCCAGAATGCATAACTGTAGAATAGTAGCCTCCCACTTCACTCTTCGGAAGCACATTTCCTGTCTGCTGAGTACTTCAGCATCTTGGTACATTAAGTTTCTCTCTTTTTGAATTGGTCAGGATTACTGTCCAACACATTACGTTCTGTTATTATCAGCCAGGCAAGACGGGTATTTTGATGGAGAGAATCCAGGAACTCTTAGGTCAGCAGCATATTTTGTCCTTTGGTAAAATTACTTTGCTGAAGAATAGACATAGATATTGTTGGATTAGTTAAAAGTAGTTGCAGTGAGTGTTTGATTTCCAAATCAGTTTTACTGAAGTAATATTTATTTGACACTTAAGAGGAAAGGCATGAGTGAATTATTATTGTAATTACTATTGCTGCTCTAGTACGTTGTTAATGGTAGTAAGTTGTCCTTCCCTGATAAAAATAGCAAAGTATTAAGTTAATTATTAGTACAGTGAAGGTTCTCCATGGACTACATAAGAAATATTATAAAATTGTAGATAGCTAAGTGTCAAAAATTAGGCTTTTGGGAAGTTGACCTCTGGTCATTGCAACCTGATTTTCCTTGTATTCCAAAGCGATGTTGTGTTTCCTGGCAACAAGATGCAGATAACGGCATGTTGAGCCTTGCTGAGAGATTCACAAACAAGCTGGAGCAGCCCAGGTTCACATGGTTACCACATTATTTGGCTAAAGCTATTAATCTCTGTGGTCAGGCCTGTAAAGCTGGTCTATCTGTGCAGATTGCACATAACCAGGAAGTGTGTGTTCAGCTGTGTATATGTCCAAATCAGGCCCCAGCAGTCTTTGGATTTAGGAATAATGAATGACAGTTGTTTATCCCACTTGCTCAGTATTTTATATGACTTGGTGAATCATTATTACATACTATATCCTTAATACTTCATTGTGTGAAACTTGGGGAAAGGTCATAGTTCTGGGTCTGCTGTACAGATAAAATTCTTTGTTTGGAAAATGTATTAGATTCAACAGCTAAGTTAATCCGAATTAGATTCCCAGGGTTCATTTTATTCTCAAGAATGAAATTGGAAAGGAAGTTGAGTTAGATAAGTTCACAGGTCCCTTCTACCTCTTTAATCAAGATGCTTAGATACTAAAAACACATTTAAAAAAGAGAATTTTAATAATAATAAATGTTTATTTGGTTCATTATAGTGAAATATTTTAATTATTTTCCAACTTTGCCTTCACCCCAAATTATGATACAACCCCACTTTTCCATCGCTCTTGTACGTGTGCAGATGTTCATTGCCAACATCAACTGGAAATTAATTGTATGTATGAATTCCCTATATTTACATGCTGAGGCTTCTTTTGCACACAGGATGGGCTTTGGAGAATTTCCAAATTCCAAATATGAAGTTAAGAAAACAACATTGAATGTTATGTTTTCAATTAAGAAAACATAGTTTCTGGCAGTTTAGGCATTCAACCTTATTAGAAAATGATACTAAATGGCAGGTCTAAGCAGTTTTAAAAGAGCCTCACTAACTGTAGAATACTGTTGAGGGTAATTGGAATTGTGGAGGATATGCAAATCTCCCATTAGCAACTGAGCTGGCCATTGGTTTTCACATTACATTGGTTTTAAAGTGTGCCAGAAGTCTTATAGTTATTATTAACCATAAAGAAGAGGCACTCTGCAAACCTTAATTTGAAGTTAATCTGTAGGTGAAAATATAACCAGTGATTATTTCTAATTCTGAAATTTCTGAAGGAGGGTGGGAGGGTGAAGTAGAAAATTGCAAACCCCGACTCCAGGGTTAATTTTTCTCAGAGGACATGTTCTTTTTTCCTCTTTTGGAATTAAGGTGTATTGATGAAAGAGGGAGTTTTACTTGATATGGCTTCTACCTAGAGTGTTATCAAAGTCTTAGTTTTGAGTGATTTCCATTGCTACTTGCTCTTAGAAGTGTGTGTTTTTTTTCAGTCTGTCCAAAGGATAATAAAGATGACTTTACAGGAACTCTGTGAAAGAAGACAGGAGAATTGCATATTAATGATATAAAGAGCATATGCTATTTTCTGTATGACTTGCAGAGTGGATTACCTAAAATAGAGCCAGCTCCTGACTGAACTCTACTGGAATAGTTAAATTAGCCAAGTTAGCTCTGGCCTGCACAGCTGTGATGATGTATGAACTAACTCATTATGTGTTATTGATAATACTGGAGAGAGAAGAACAGCTGAAACTTAGTATGCCTTGTGACTTTTCGGTATTTCTTGAATATACACAGCTGGATGAGTTTGAATTTATTTTAAAAATTCCTGCCTAAGAGAGAGAGAGAGCTCCATAAGCAATAACTGTATTTGAAGTGACTTTCAAAATGTGTGCCTTGTGCTTTAGAATAAAGCAATCCAATGAATTATATTTTGTACCTCTTTATGATGCTATTTACATGTGAAATAAAACTAATTGGCTTCTTTCTGTACTAATCTAGAGGAGTTTACTGAGTCTGTTGAGCTATCATGGGAATCAATAGCAATCATTCATTTCTTTTCTGAGTTTTTATCGATAAGCAGATTAGACTTTTTGAAGCAGCTGTCACCTGGTTTCAGGTTGGGGTCATTGTGTTCCTAAGGTATTTATGGTAATGAAAATGAACTTTGCAAAATGCAAAGACAGTTTGGAATAAACAGCTTAGAAGGTTATCTGGCAATCCCTAAAAATATATCATATGTTATGCATTTTCTTACTGAGTTGACTCTAAAGCTTTTACTTTTTATTGTAAGTAAATGGGAAAAAGTAGTAACTCCATCCAACATATAAAACTTTATTCTGCATATATGGACATACAAAAACTGCAACTTTTGACTGATTACTCTATCCCTGTAAATCTATTTTCTGTTACACTAGAATTTATAGATTCTAGATTTGCATTCTACCATGAAGTAAAAGTAAATTCATAAATTCTATCAGATCTATCACTGACTGTTCTTAGTGATTCTTAGTTTTATATTGAGTTTGGGGGCTATTTCTAAAGGGGAAAGCAGTATGTAGCCCATATAAACTTTGGCTACCCAAGGAATGCTACTAAAATCCAGCCATTTGAGCTTATAACTATTTTCCTATGGCCTTTCTTATTTCTTATTCCATGATTTGAGACAACCAGATTCTGCACCCTTTATCTGATTGTAATAATTTTCATCACATTTAAATTAGGACCGAAGGTCCTCTTAACCTTGGTCAGCAACCTTTAATAATTACCAGTGTGCTGTTTGTGAGTCGCAGTTGCCTATTTGTGGAAAGAAAACTTAAGTATGTGTGCATGTTGTCTTTGCAACAGAAAAAAACAAATATATTTTGAGTTATAAGATAACTCTTGATTATTCTAGCCCAACTTTCTATGATGCTGGAAATTTTTTCCAGAAACTCTCTTTATTAAAAGCAGGAGAGTTTCTCTTCTAAAATAAATCAGGGAGGCTTAAACTAAAGTGAATATGAGTGGTTTTCTATCATTGGAACACACCAGAGTGCTGAGGTTTGAGCCTTTTTCTGTTTCATCTGGGTTTGATATTGTTAGATTATAGCTTAAGATCTAGGGTTGAAATGTACTTTGTAACATCATAAACAAAAACTGTACAAAGGAATAAAATACTTATATAGTTCACCATTTCTAGGAGCAAATAAGTCACATTTTAGATATGAAGGAACTTCTTTAACAAAAACAATATTTTTATATTTATAGATTATTTATGGTAGTGCTTTCTAGGAACCAAGAATGATACTACACAAACTCACCTCTATTTAAAATCCCTTTGTTAAAACTAATCCAGCCCAGTCTCTGACACATTAACTAAAAGCCTTGAATTTCCAGTGTAGATTAATTCCTTGTTAATAGGGAAATTTGAAATTAGAAGGGGTAGTTTCTGAAATACATTTTGAAATCTTTGAAAATAAAGGATTTTATGTAAAATAAATTACACTTATTCAACTTGGTAGTTTGGAAAGATTTATATTTGATCTGTGCAAAAGACAGTATTGCAGTTTTGTGCTAAATAGAACCAGTTCTGTGATTAGGAACTCAAATTTTAGAAGTTGATGATAATAAGTTTCTAATTCTGAAATTTCCAATTTTCCTTTCTGACCTAGTCAGTTACTGTTGCTAAGACAAGCACAGAAGGGAGTTAACTAAGCATTCCTATTTGCAGTGTTCATACAATTAAATGTGTCTGTCTCCTCGTCTTTCTCAGCTATGTGCTGTTTACTTACTGGTAACACCCACTTGACCAGTAAAGAACCTTTGCATGGTAATCACAATGAAAGGGTAAGCTCATATGAGAGTGAGAATGCTAGAATGACAGTTTCCTTTCACATTCTACAGAAACCAGTGATTTGCGAGTATGTGTGCCACAAAGTGTTGTGTAAAGACTATATTAGAATCCCCTATGACTAAGTTGTCTGAGAAAGATTTATTCAGGAAATTTGTATTTATTCAAATGGTGTCGTTTCTGCGCATAGGGAAGGATTTGTGAATAGTCTGAATGTTGAAACAGCACTTCTCACAATGATTGGAAAATATGTTTCGTTTAGGTCACGCTTACTGGAATTTCTTTTTAATACATTATTTTTTTTTCCTTTTGGTTGAAGAGATTCTTAAACTCTCCCTTCTCATTTGACATATACCCATAGAGTTTGGGTGACCTTCTTTGCTTTAAATTTTACCATCACTGAATAGTCAGTGAAGAATGGGAGTGGTAGAGGCCCAAGAGTGAACTTTGCTTGCAGTAGTGCATGTGCTTTCAGAATCTTGCCTGCACCCTGTGATTTCACAGCTCCTGCAGCTGATCAGGGCATAGAGAGGGCAAATGGCAAAAAATACTCTAAATAATTTCCTGCTGTGGTTGGTCTTTGGTTTCTGACTGTCACCTGGCTTCTCTCTTTCATTTCCAGGCATTGAGAGAATAAAAATAAGCACAGGAGAAACACTAGGTTTGCCTTCCAAGTTAATAAAAAAAGAAAAAGAAAAACATCCTTGAATGGGGATAGAGTATGTGAAACAGAAGGAACTTTGCTTGCTTTCCGAGGTTTGGTTTGTCCAAATGTTGCTGTACCTCAGGAATATTGTGTAAAGTGTATTACAGTTAATTTGCTACTAAAAAACAATGTAGACTCTCTAAAGTTTGATAAAATTGAATCTATTAGAAAAACTTGGCTTTGTAGAATCCCTCTTTGGGAAAAGTTGACTGACTTAAGACCCTGTTGAAAGGTTTTGTGGCCATAGTTTATAAAACCTAGACAATTAAAAAAACATCTCTCTTGATATGTTTTCTATAGGAAGTCTTTTTTTTTCCTGTCAGAAATTTGCTTTAAAAATTCTCAGGGTGTGATGCATTTGCTATATACTAGTTAGTTTGTATACATGCAAATCTCTAGTGCTGAAAGTTTCTCGCTTATCTCTGGGTTCTCGTGATAAGCCATCAGTGATTATATTTTTAGTTCGTTCACTAATCAATTAGTTTTTCTGTACTAATTGGGGAACAATACAAGGCTAAACTGAGAAAGTTCTGAATAAAAACCTTTTTAAAGGAGTTGTTTGTAATTTAAAAATTAGCCCAGAAATAAATTAAGCTAATAGGTTGTATCTTACTGGGGGTTATTAGAGGATATATTTATGATAATTATTTGTAATTAGTATTTCATTTATGTATAAGTGAGTGCTGAATTGTTTGTGCTTATTTGAAAACAATTATTGTAAGCAATTCTAGCATTTATATACACTTGATCTTATAATGTGTATGTAGGAAAGTTTTATAAACAAATATATTTTAGCACTCTAAATGCTGTCAAATTCTATATCCACAAAATTGAATTAATCAGTATTTGTGTTTTTAGTACATGGCAGACATTTTTTATTGTTTACTTTGAGGTAAAATAGAAATCTCTCAGTTTAAAAATAATTTCACTTAAAGGTGATATTTACTATCTTCATTAAAAGCAACAGCTACATAATTTAAAGTAGTGCAAGGCTTGGTACACATTATTTTAATCTATTGTGTGCTTTCTATCTCAGCTTCTTGCAGAAATTAAGTTTCACTTCCTCATCAGGCTACGGTTGAGAAGTATGTCTCACTTAAGTTACCTTCTAGGAGTCTCAAGACATGATTAAACTTGGATAAAAGTTAAAGCTGTATGACATTTCTGATGTCTTTAGGGTGCAAAATTAATCCCATGCCTCCATAAATAGATAGCAGCGAGATCTTCTGAACTGTTAAGTATAATTTTTATTTATGAAAGGTTATAGGCTTATCCACATCCTATTAGAAAGTTCTTTTGTATTCTTTGCTTTTTCTGTAATAAAAACCAAGAAAGCTCAACAACAGTATTTTAGTAGGTTTCTTTTCCTCAAGTGAATATTGTAATTTGTTTTTAGTGGTTGAATGAAGGAGACTACAGTGTATGGTTTATTTCTTAGGGGTTTAAGAAACATTTAGATGTTCTCAAATGGTTGTGTCAGTACAGTTCTTGATAATAAACCGTATTATGTGTTTGTTTAGTTCCCCACATTCTTTTGGAGACTATAGAATTACAAAAGCTTAAAAACCAGGGTATCCTTTCATTTAGGAAACCTACCTGCCTTTCATTTTTCTCCTCTTATCCTCATTATTATTTCACTGTGTTCACTTCTAAAATGACTTTAAGACCACTGATTAGATGTCTAACAATTTGTAAATCAGAGATGGGGTTTTGCACATGTCTAAATGTGATTCTGGATTCCACTAACTAACTTGCTGCCTTCTCATTCACCCAGGAGGGACCAAAGGAGCAACACACACAGTCAGAATTTTGCCTTTTGACGATCCCTTTTTAAGAGTTCTTTTTATTTTATTTTATTTTATTTGTATTGATTTCAGAGAGAGGAAGGGAGAGGGAGAGAGAAAGAAACATCAATGATGAGAGAGTCGTCATTGATTGGCTGCCTCCTGCACACCCCCAACTGGGAATTGAACCCAAAACCCAGGCATGTGCCCCAACTGGAAATCTAACCATGATCTCCTGGACCCTAGGTAGACGCTCAACCGCTAAGCCACGCCCGGCTAGGCAAGAGTTGTTTCTTCAAGTGGGGAATATTTTTACCTACCGAAAAATCTTTTGAGGCATTTAGAACCATAATATAAATCCATGATCCAAGATTGATGTTAATTGTTTTACAGAGTGATCTAAGCCTCAGCAATCCTGCCTTGATTACGTCAGGGTCTCCTTAAATATGGGCAGATTTAATTGAGAGTCAACATTCGATGTGTAGCCTACCCGTAATTACTGAGGGCCATATGCATAATAATATAAACTCCCAATTTTGATTTATAGGTATGTGTGTGTCTCCAGCTATTTTGGATACAAAGGGGAAAAACCCAGTTGTTACAAAGACCCGGTGTCATAGTATAGAAGTTAAATATAGAATTTTAACTTCTAATGAATATTGAAAGATGTTGCTTTGTATGTAAGTGTTTATAGGTAATTTTTATTGCCTCCTCTAATAGCTTTGTGCTATTTATTTGAGTCAGTGTTAGCAAAAAATCTTAATTAGTAACAGAATAAATGATAGTTATTATGCTTCTAAGCAGAAAGTTAAGAGTACATAGCCAGTCCTCTGAAGTTTAATAATTATACTGCTTTTACAAAATATGTTGGTATTGTGTATGCCATGGCTTTGATTCTCATCACCTTGTAACATATTTGAAGGGATATATAAGCTGCCACATATTTCAGCATTGCTAAATGAGTTCCTGGAAACATCAAAGCCAGGTATCAAAAGCCAGCTATATTTTGTGCGCCTGTGAAATTTCCTTAGCGGCAGCAAACATACCCCATCTGTCATGCTTGTCTCAAGTATGCAGGAGAAGAGCCTTAACACTGTCTTCATACTGCATTTGATCTTTATCCTTCTATCATTATGAAATAGAATTTGGGGAGATATTTTCATTTTACATCATAGTAATAAAATAAGGACCTATTAATTGTGTGCCGTTAGTTCAGCTGATTAGGGCAGGTGTTACAGAGGTCACAGGTTTCTTACAGGCAGAAAGCCAAAGTGCCAAAGTCTAACTCATCTGGTTAAAACTATACAGAGTAGGATCCGGAAAACTTTATACTTAATTGACCTTTGCTAAAGTCTGATATCTATATTTTATTTACGTCATCTTCCCACTTAAATGTGTTCTACCTCCTGCAGTTCCTGTTTCATTTAATGGCACTGTTATCCAGTCACCTAGACCAGAAACATGGGACATATCTTGGAGTCTTTCTACTCTCTTCAGCCCCACATGTTATCATTCTCTATGCAGTTATGTTCTAACTCTTAAATACCCCTTAGAACATCCCTAGCCTCCTCCATTATCTGTCATCATTTGTCTCATGTGCAATGCTAATAGCTGTAGATGGCTAAGGATAGAATAATAAATATTAAAGCAAATAAGTGCCTGTCTCCACCCTTCCTCCATCTTTCCCCACCCTCCCCTTCCAAAAATAAACAAATTAGCCCATACCACTACTGCTGGAGTGACCTTTGTAAAAGGCATTCTGAACCTTGCTGAAAATCCACCGGTGATTCCTACTGCCCACAGAATCAAGTCCTAACCTCTTAACCCAGAATACAAAGCTCTTCATTATCTGGCCAGAGCCAACCTATCCAGTCCAGTCTTCTCTCTTATCATACCCGTCACACACGTACACCCTGACCTCCCACATGAACTGCATGTGTTGCATGCTCTTGGTCTCTCCTGCCTTGCTTGTTTAGCTTCTACACATGTCAGTCACTCTGCAAGTGGTGTCCTGCCTCCCTTTGTCTGCCTGGTGGCTGGCCAGATTTGGCTTTCATTTCATTCACTCTAGGATACCTCCCTTGACTACATTTCCTGACCCCTTTTTCAGCAGAGGTAGGCCTTCTCTCTGAATTGTTCCCAAACCACCTTTGAGTCATATTTCATACTATGCCACAGAGTTTGTCTTTTCTGTTGCTCCCCCCAATGACTTTCGCATTTGCCTTTTTCATGTTACCTCCAATACATAGCCTAGTGCCTAATCAATGTGTCTACTTAAGCTTATTTTATAGGTTTTTTTAATTGTCACATTTCTTTCTCGGCTTCAAACAATTTATAAATAGGTTAATGACCCCAAATGGTTACACTCTTTACTGAGCTCCCAAATGCATAATCCCAAGAACAATTTGTCTGACAAAGAGATCATATTCTTGCTGATTTCTGTTTCATTCAGCAACTGTTTCTTTAATAGTTTTGGTTTATATTCATTACAGCTGTTTATCATTTACTATCATTAGTCCCTTTTAACTTTATTTTTAGTATCTGAAATATACATAGAAGAAATGATGGCATGTGGAGCATACTTTCTGACTTAGTGTGGATGTTGGTATTGCCAATGTATGTTGGAAAATGTTGGTTTAATTGCTCTGTTGAAATATTTGTTGAGTAGGAGGAGAGAGCCATAGTTATAAAGCATCTAAATTATGAGAATGGGTGTCCTTTTCAAAATTTTAAATTAGTTTTGTATCTGGATTCTTATTGGTGTGTGTGGTGGTGTGTTTGTTGGTGAAGCATGTAGAAACACTTAAGCACTTCAAGTTCATTCTTCCCTTTATAGCAAAAATTAGCAATCTGTTCAAAAGGGTTTTTTTTTCTGATTCATCATGATAGGGTTATGTCTTGGGTAAATCAGTACTGATTGATTGATTTAGCCATGTGATATACTTAGCAGAATCTAAATCCTACTGTACAGTGGCTGTCTTGAATACTCTTTTCTGGCTCTCCCTCAGTAGGGATCCCTTTGGGCTAGATAGGGTTCTCATCCACCAGGATTATTGCATCCTGCTTTTATTTTACTGAGTCCCTCTCCCAATCTCTGGCACTGTCTGTTGCTCAGTTTTCACACATCCTTTATTTACTTCTTTGAACCTTTATCACCATCTACTCAATACTCTAAAATTCCTGCCCTTATTTAAGGCTCTGAGACTTTGGACTTACCTCATCAGCTAATGGACTGACATCTTTCACATTGCCAGCTATATATACTCTGGTTTTCACATTTCCTAATCTCTTCTCTATCCGCGTTTAGAAGGTTTCCTTTCCAAACTGTCTGCACTGCTTCTGTCCCTGCCTTTCCAAGAAGCAAAGTGCTTAAAGAACTCTTTTTTGTTGTTGTTGCTCTTCCACACCACCTTTACTCACTGGTAACATTTCCTATTATTTAAATTGTTCCTAGCATTTTTTTCTTTTACAGAAAGTTATCTTGGCTTGATAAAGTAAAGCCTCTTACTTTTCCTGACCTTTATGCATTCCTTGATGCCACTAACCATCTCCTCTCCCATAATGCTGTATGCCTATTTGTCCTCTTATTCCAGGATTGTACTTGCTACTGATGAATTTAAATAGGCAGATGTACTGCTTCTTTGGTATTATGTTTGGTTTTTCATTTCTCTCTTGAAGCCCTTGGGAGCCAGAGACTACATCTGTTTAATTCTTTGTGTATTGCCTAAAACAGCCAACCATCACCATTACCACATACATGACTTATAACTGCTTTCTGATAATGGAAAACAATGGTTTGATAAAGAAGAATGGTAGATGCTAAACATTTGGCACCTGTATTTTATGCATTTATATTGATGCAGATTGAGGAGGAAAAAAACTCTTGGCTTTGGAGTTATTAAACATTGCTTGTTTATGGGAGAGCAGGTGGTAAAATTAATCTTATAAAAAGATAATTTAATGTTTTTCAAATTTGTTGTTTTGTCTCTGTCAAGTCCAGAAAAGCATATTGAAAATCAAATAGAGCTAAAACAGTACTTTGATACATCAATCCAAGAAACATTTGATTGTAGTAAATTAGGATCTGTCATAGAAATTTCATAATGTCCAAAGGACTAAAATGCAGAGAATGTAGCAAAAGCTGCAGTTTTAGACGTCTTTTTCATGCAAATCATTATCTATAAAGTCTTAATAATATAGGCTTAAACAAAAATTGCTAGAATGATGTCCTGAATAAAATCTGATACTTTAATGGCAAAAAGCATTGGCTGTGTATATTATAATGCATGTTAACATAATGACTGCTGTTCTAAGAACTCCTTAAAGAAAATACTGGGTATTTATTAACTCATAATTGGGAACAGTTATTGGGAAGTAAACATAAAGCAGGAAAATCTTTTTAGGAATTGGAAATGCTCTTAAGAGGGGGAAAGAGATAAATATCTCTTGGCTCTGTGATAACATCCAATTCTCCTAAAGTTAAGCTCTGGCTAGTGTGGCTCATTTGGTTGGAGCATCATCCCATACACCAAAAGGTGGCTGGTTTGATTCCTGGTTGGAGGCAACTAGTCAGTGTTTCTCTCTCTCATCACTGTTTCTCTCTCTCCCCCTACTTCCTCTCTCTAAAATCAGTAAAAACCATATCCTCAGGTGAGGAATAAAAAATAAATTCTCCTAAAGTTAGGTGAAAATTAGTTATAGCAAGTTGATGTAAAGTTTAGGTGTTGGAGTTTGTTTTCATTGTTTTTTCTCTTTAAGGATTTCCCAGAAATAATTTTTTCTTTTTGATGGAATATTCCTATTTACCATAATCATTTTCAACAAAGCAGTGTCCAAATGTGATTTTTGAGCTACACTTTATTGTCTTATTCCCATTTTACAATTAAAATTATATGTTCTTTTTAAGACCATGTCTTACTAGTTAGTACTCTTTCTAAGCAAGAAATTAGGGGTTTGGAAACTCTTTAGGAATTTTTAAAGACTGTACTGTATTTTACAAGTTATGTGCTTTGTGGCGCCATCATTTGGGTTTATGACTTGAGTATTTTTGTGTGTGCATTTTTTTTAATAGAAGCCGATTCACTAATTATGAACATGGGGGCGATGGGTGGAAAATAGATTTTCTTTCCCCGACACTTGTCAGGGATGTTTATTGAGAGCTGTTAGCAGGTATTCTTGGGGAAAAGGGAGAGCATTGTAATAGGTTTGGAAGGATACTTTATAGCCCTCATCATGGTACTTCAATGTCTACCTTAGCATATTAAAGGGACTGAGGAGTGGCCACAGTATGTAAATTGTTTAATTTTGTGTAACCAAATTTTTTCAAATATTTGACCGCAGAATGCTTTTTGCGCAGAATACCTATTAACAATCCTTGAAACACATTTTCTAAGGGCAGAGTTTGGAAAGTATTGCACTAACCAACAAAACCCATTGGTCAAAATTAATACCCTTTTCAAGATCCCAGTTTACAACAAGGAAATAATTTATTGGGCATATCTCCCCAGACATCTGGTTTTCACATAAGCCAGTCATCCTGAGTGCCACTGGATCTGGAGTATCCTGTGTGTTACAGACATCTGTTTCGAAATCTGTGGTGGAAAGGGTGGAAAGTATATCTAGGATGTTATTTTATGATATATTTAAGTTTTTGTTTTCTTAGGGAAATTTTGAAACATACACAAAAAGAAAAGAGCAATGAACAGCTTGTCAGTTACTTAAAATAATGGTTCAGATGTTTCAGACACTAGACGAAGTTCCATTTAAAAAGAAACACAAATATTTTAATTGGACCACCCTTTATAAATTAATTTCTTAAGTGATTCTGATTCATACAGTGGATATTTCCCCCAACAGTGTTCAGATGTTTTGCAAAGTGCTGATTCAGCAACAGCAGATCAGATAACAAAAATGACAAAAATAATCTCATAGCTAAACCTCATAATCAAACCATTTTTCTCTTCATGTTTTGTCAACTCTTTTTTCACCCACAGGATAAAAGATAATATTGATGGTGGGTAGATTAGTAGTACTGACCTCCTGGAGTCTAATTTTATTTTTCCCTTGTTTTTTTCCTGTCTTTCATCAGACAGTATTGTTTATTACTATATTGGCTTAGGTAAACTGATGCCTCTGAAAAAAAGGACAGGATTCAAGAGGTTTCTTTTGTTTCTCTGTCTGCTTTGTCAGTGTCATCCTAAATGTGACTCCCTGATTGGCTGACACCAGGGTTTGGCTCATCCCACTGTGGTGGGGAGGGTGGAATTCTGTTGATTGGTGTAGACCAATGATGCTGTGGGATAGAATCAATTTTACCATAACTCCATCGCTTGGAGATTTTGGTCTTGTTAAGAAAAGTCTTGTAGGAAATGGGGAAAACAATCAGTAATGCTCTTTTACTCCAAATAAGACCAATTTTAAAAATTCTACAACATGCTATACTAGATATTTTTAATGTCCAATGAGATGTTTAAATATTTCTGTTTTATAAATGGATTAATATTAACAAATCATTTTTTCTTGGGTCTTTTTAGAGGACAAGAATTTTGGGCCGATTTGAATGCCATGAATGTGTATGAAACAACTGAATTTGACCAACTGCGAAGGCTGTCCACACCGCCCTCTAGCAATGTCAACGCTGTTTACCACACAGTGTGGAAATTCTTCTGTAGGGACCACTTTGGATGGAGAGAGTATCCTGAGGTATTTATAGGTTTTTTCCCCCAAAAGTACATTTAAATTTTTTTGTCTTTTATTGTTCTTTCATTCTTCCTTTCCAACAATGACTAGACAGAACTACAAATCAAAGAGCTTATGGATATAAAATTGAGTCTTGTTGATGTAAGTTATAATACTTTTTTCTCTTTGATTTTTCTGAAAATGATTTTTTTTCATTAAATTCCTGGAATCCATGAGTAGAATACCACTATTATTAGAGAGATAAAATGCTTCCCCAGTATCTTATATTATGGAGAGAAAGTACTTACATTATAAGTACTCAGGCTCAGTGCTGTTTTTGGAGTAATTTTAGTGAGATGAGCACTAGTGTAACTTTTGACTGTATCTGGCTCTTGGGCTCATGGTGATTAGATGATGTGTTGCACTTAGCATTTCAGAAGTCTAGTGGGAAACGATTACTCTTAGGCCTCTGGAAGAAGTACTTGAAAATGTTTATTGGGCTGTGGTCAGGCACATTAGTCATTTAAAATTGTATGAAATGTTCACATGCATCCTTAGTCTAAGGTGGTAAGAATAGCTTATCACAAGGCAAGGTTTTAAAATGGTGATGGTTTATTTGCCTCTAACTGAGAATTCTAAGTGAAGTTTAAGTACCCTGAAATGGACTTCAGAGATTAATTTCACATTCCAAAGATCTGACTTCAATTTGATCAAATTTCCAACATTACAAAAAAGGGAAACTAACTTATCTACCTTAGTTTTTTTTTTAAGGCAATAACAAAGGAAAATGACATAGTATGTTAATTGCTATAAAACAGAATATTCAATTAAAGTTTTGACTCTCTTTTAAGTAATCACTAGTATCTAATATCTTCCAAAGAGAATAAGAGGCTATTTAAAATGTATTCTCAGAATACTGGACTGTTCCTTCGTTTTTCCTCTGACAGATTTTTTTAGGTTTGGCATTTAATTGATTTGGCATTTAATCCTCTTCTCAAAATTCCCTTAAGAAATATAAAAAATTGCTTATCCTCTTCTGGGGATGGTGTCTTCATTCAGAATGGTTCAGTGTTTGACACACTGTTGGAGGCTGCCCTACAATACAGCCTCTAACAAAACTAGGCTGTCTTGAACCCCTGGTATTTGTTTACCTTTTATACCAAGAAAGTTGGGAAAGCACCACAATGTGCATGTGGCGTGTGCCCTGGCTGACTTCACAGAGTTCATGCTATGAGACCTAAAGTTGTAATGAGGTTATCTAAAACGGAAAAACATGCCAGCAGGGCCTATGGTGGATCCATGTGTGCTAATGGTGTCAGTGACAGGATCAAGGGTGCCTTCTTTATTGAGGAGCAAAAAGTCATTGTGAAAGTGTTGAAGGCACTAGCATAGAGTGAGAAAGCTAAATTTTTAAAAAATGAAGCTTTTTTGAGTAATAAAAACAATTAAAAGGCTAAATTTAAAAAGAAATTAAAAAATCTCTAGGATGCCCAGCCAGGGTGGCTCAGTGGTTGAGCATTGACCCATGAACTGAGAGGTCACCAGTTCGATTCCCTGTCAGGGCACATGCCTGGGTTTCGGGCTGGATCCCCAGTACGGGGCGTGCAGGAGGCAGCTGATGGATGTTTCTCTTTTCTCGATGTTTTTATCTATCCCTCTCCCTTCCTGTCTCTCTAAAATGAATAAGAACATATCTTTTTTTAAATCTCTAGGACATTGTTAAGGCCTCAAAATAGAATGGAGTATTTCCCTGGGCCTCACATGTTTCTTAAGGTAGAAATCGGTGCCCTTCTAAACAGGGTGCATCTTCTGCACTGCATCTTTGCTCCAAAAAAGAAAAAGGAAAAATTACCTATGTATGAAGGGAATTAATTTGACTCACTGTACTTTATTGAAACTCTTCTGATGTTAACAGCAAGGTTAACTATTTGTGGCTTTAGTAACATTATCAGTTTATATTTCATAGTGATTATTTATTAATTTGCTTTTTTTTCCTTTACCTTCTGTTTACTACTCCACAGACTGTTATTAGATTGATTGAAGAAGCCAACTCTCGAGGTCTGAAAGAGGTCCGATTTATGATGTGGAACAACCACTACATACTCCACAACTCATTTTTCAGGAGAGAAATAAAAAGGAGACCCCTCTTCCGCTCCTGTTTTATACTGCTTCCATATCTACAGTAAGTGTCCAGCAAAAAGTCTCATTTTTACTCTTACTTTACATAAATGTATAACTGAATGGCAAAGAGAAAAACATTTTAAATTAAAAAACTAACTTGGTTATTACCTCTAGAATGTGAAATTCTAAGTTATTCTTTGGGTTTAATTCTTTAAAAACTAGAATTCAGATAAGCCGCAGTTAACCCAACACTAAAAGAGTGAGTATTGTATTAGATTTTTTTAACTGAAAGCACAGTAGAGTTAACATTTTTTCACAACTAAAAGTAATTATATATGGAATGAGGCAAAGTTTGCATTTGCCTCCTCCATGGAAGATTGAGTGTTCTAATGATACCCTTCTGTGTTATGGGACTATTGCCCAGCCCCGGTACACTGCCAGGTCAAGTAGGAAGAGTCCTTCAAGGTGGTGTTCTCCATTCTTCTTCCTTGATTGCTTTTGCTAAGTAAGACCCATCTTTCTGTAATACTAACTAAAATTACCTGTGGCACTTTTAGGTTGAGACTGAACTCATCCATCTGAATTATAGGTGAACTCTTTCATTTTCCCAAGTGCCATTTCTTCTTTCTCTCTTGATATAGGCCACTGGCACATCTTCGTTGATGTGAAAAGGTAGAGGAGCACATTGAATGGTCATCTGTGAACTTTAGTATCTTTGGGGAAATCATTATATACTCATATTTAGAGCCTGATTTTTAAAATGATACTAGGTTTACTTGTTTTTATCGACTTTGGAGGTCTAGAGTAATATTGGTTGGTCTCCTCTGCTGAGGTGAAGATGCTCTTTTTATATTCTTAATAGTAGTTTTTTTAAATTTCAAGCCCAAACTGTTTTTTCCAGGTCATTATGACAGAATCTTAATGATTCTAATTCTGAGATTGCAAAGGGAACATTAAAAACAAAATACAAACAAAAATCCCTGCAATTCTCAATATCCAAAGTACTGTGTAATAAGGCCAATTTTAGAAATATATATTTGCTTGGATAAATGTGTACTTTCTTTCTAGTCCAAGTGTGAAAAATTTCACCTTACAGGTTTTTTAAAATTTTATTAAAAATTAATAAAAGTGCTATTTCTGTGATTTCATTAGCAACTAGAGATAGTGTCAGTGTCTAGTACTTAAGAACACATTGTCCTCCTAGTGAGACAGTGGAACTCATTAGTGAGAACAGCATCTTGGCATGCTGAGTCAATCAAGTGAGATGTAGCTTCTGTGTAAGAGTAAGAATACTCATTTGAGTGCTACGTTATTGAGGGACTTTTATAGAATGGTGAAAATTGATTTGTTTCAGTCTTAAGACAAGTAATTATGAAATGTTCCCTCTTCCCCACCCTTTTTAAACTTAAGCTCATTTTGTAAAAGCTTAGACTGTAAAAATAATATAAGCAGTAGTAGAATTAATGCCACAAATATGGCTTTACTCTTTATAACTTAGGCTTAAAGAGAACAAAGTTCTTTTGTTCTATTTTCTTTTAAAAATTTCCTATTTTAGTCTTGTCTGGAACATTGATAATCAGGTATAAAGTAAGAGCTTAGCAAATCAAAGAGATTGTGCAGACACTTCAGTGAGAAAGGAATAGAGAAGCAGCAAGTTCACCAGGGTGGAATGGGTAAATGCAGCCCTTCAGTTCCCATCTGCCTGAGTCAGGGCCTGAGAGGCACTGGACTGGCCTAATGGGGAGAAAGAGGAGTGCTATTAGTTCTAAAAAGCAGATTTCAGAGAGATGCAAATTAAAACCACAATGAGGTATCACTTCACACCTGTCAGAATGGCTACCATCAACAAATAAATGAACAAAAAGACAAGTGCTGGAGGGTGTGGAGAAAAGGGAACCCTAGTACACTGCTGGTGGGAATGCAGACTGGTACAGCCACTATGGAAAGCAGTATGGAGTTTCCTCAAAAAATTAGAAATTGACCTGCCATTTGACCCAGTGATCCCACTTCTAGGAATATATCCAAAGGGAACCCTAGTACATTGCTGGTGGGAATGCAGACTGGTGCAGCCACTATGGAAAGCAGTATGGAGGTTCCTCAAAAAATTAAAAATTGACCTGCCATTTGACCCAGTGATCCCACTTCTAGAAATATATCCTAAGAAACCCAAAACACCAATCACAAAGAACTTATGCACCCCTATGTTCATAGCAGTACAATTTACAATAGCTAAGATCTGGAAACAGCCCAGGTACCCATCAGTAGATGAGTGGATAAAAAAGCTGTGGGACATTTATACCATGGAATACTATGCAGCTGTAAAAAAGAAGGATCTTATATCCTTTGGGGGACAGCCTGGAGGGAACTAGAAAGTATTACACTAAGTGAAATAAGCCTGTTAGAAAAGGACAAGTATCACGATCTCGCTTTATATGTGGAATGTAATAAACAAAATAAACTGATGAACAAAATGGATCCAGAGACATAGAAGCATGGAACAGATTGAGGGATCTCAGAGGGAAGGTGGGGATGGAGGAGTGGGTGGGGAGAGATTAATCAAAGAACTTACATGTTTAAGCATAACCCATGGACAGAGACACTGGTCTAGGGGATGCCTGGGGGTAGGGGTAGGGGTAGATGCAGAGTGGAGGGGATCAATGGGGGTAAAAAGAGGACATCTGTAATATTTTCAACAATAAGATAAAGACACTTAAAAAAATAAATAAAAAGCAGATTTCAGAAATAGATTTCAGAGAGATCATGATCTTAGCCAGAAAGAAAGTTTTATTAAGTGTTAGTAAATATGAAAAGTCAAAGGAAAACATGGGTGTCGAAAAAGCCACAATTATTAGGGAATCAGAGGTGCCTAAGAATTGGAAAAGCCAGAGTAGGGAGGTGGTAAGATGGTGGGGGAGGGAAGCTGACTTAATTCATGAATTTCCTGCAAATTCAGCTCTTTAAATGAGGGTTTCTCTGCTCCTTTTTCTTCTTCTAGTTTTATTGGTATATAATTGACATTAAGTTTAAGGTGTACAGCATAATGACTTGACATATGTATATATTGCAAAATGATTACCACAGTAAGTTTAGTTAATGTCCATCACCTCATAGTTACAAAAAAAGTTTTTTTCCTTGTGCTTGATATTTTTTCATGGGGCTGATAAAAAGGAGCTTATTCTTTAATAGTCTTAGAATACTTGTGCTGAGGCTGCATAAAAGGAAACAAATCTCAGATTTAGAGGTTTGTGAGTTCATTTCAGCTGAAAGGACATCTATCCCAAGTGATCACCTCATGGTCATGAGAGGGCCTGATATAATTTCTTTGGCTTCTCCCCACGAAAGGATAAAATGAATTCATTTTTACTTCATTACTGAAGTTGGGTTAGGAAACATCTTTCAAAATGACAAGGGGAGGGAGAAGGTGAGTGATAAAATGTGACCTTGGATTCTGAAAATCCATTCTTTAGAGGTCCTTGAGTATAAGGTCCTTACCCTTCAACTTTGCCTCTCTAAAACTGGTGCAGCACTGTAAAACACACAGCACATCTTTGGAATACCCATGAGTTGACTAAGCTCAGCATTCTCAGAAAATAAAGCCACATTTCTAACTATGCTTGGAAAACACACACACACACACACACACACACACACATCTTTATTGTTGAAAGTATTACAATGTTCTCCCCCCCCCCCCCCCCCCCCCCATTGATCCCCTCTACCTGACATCCACCCTTAACCCCATCCCAGGCCTTTTTAACCCATGGCAACTAGAGTGTATAAGTCCACCAGACATTTATATATGCATTTTTATATTTTAGCCAATTAGGATGTTAGCTTGTTCAAAGTAAGCATCTATTGGTAGGAATGGTTGCTGACCATATATATATAATCTAATTTAATATGTTAGGATGGATAAGATTTATTTACAGAGGCTCATCTTAAAGCATGTGTGAGTAAATAATAGACCCTGTCCCCTCTGAAAAAGGAAAATATATATTTGAAGCTTTTGTGTTATGAAACGGTTATTTTTTTTAGGCAGGAATAGTAACAGAAAGAAAAGAAGCAGAGTCTCCTCTATTGTTAGTGTCAGGTTTTCAGTACAGTTGCAAAAAATCTGTTTTAAGCAGAGTGCTTGGAGAGAATCTTACCTTCCTCCCTCAACCCAGAAACCTCTGTTGCTAACTTCAACCCCTGATAATACAGGAAAACCTGGTGAGCTGGGATTTACCCTCTTTGCAGAGTCAGGGATAGAGGGGACACCTAAATAAGGGGCTTATATTCTGTGTTTCTGCCATCCTCTAGAATAGTGATGGCTTTTAAGGAGTTACAGACTTTTCAGAATCTGATTAAAACAGATGGGGCCTCTCTCCAGAAAGATGTACCTGTGAACGAAGGTTCTGGAGGGATCTGTCAGGGCTTGATGCAAATGCTCCAGAAGACAAGAACTGTTGTGCCTTCTGTCATGAAAGTTGGAGAAACCAGCACCCCTTTAAATCTGCCGCAAACTTAAAAGCACCTGGGGGATTCTTTAAGCCCTCTACCTACCCAGAACTTCATCTCTATCTCATACAGGGACCTTAGGCAGAATAAATCAAAGGCACAGTTTGAAGGGAATGGGGATTAGAGAAGGCGGTTGTGTCTCTCTAATTTTTAGCTTCTTATCAAGCCATCTCTTAAAAGGCAAAAGACTATGTGAGGTGGTGGTGGTGTTAGTGAGAGCCAGGCAAACCTGAGTTGTAATCCTGGTATCCATCACTTTCAAGCCTTGTTTATATATATTGGGGGGAAATGGAAAAATATGTATTCTTTCCATTTCCCCATATTTCACATATGCACTTAGAAACTATCTAGATAGACCTTGATTCAAATCCTGTCTCTGGTCTTTGCTTAGCTCTGCTAGCAAGTTTTTTATTTGAAAAATAGGGATAACCAAGTCCTCTTGCACTATGGTTTTGACAGTGATACTATGTATAAAATCCCTTTATAGTATGTGTTTAGTATAAAGTGACTAGGATTATGAGGGTGATGGTAAGATATACTCTGGAGATTAGGTGCATGTTCACCCACAGTTGTAACCTGTGTCATAAAGCTCTTAAAAATTTCACTGTCCTAATCTATTTGGCAGACTTATTGCTTCCTTGTGATCACTACATCCTGATGAGTGTTACAGTACCCTAACCCTGAATCTGGGTCTTAGGCTCAGGATTTCCTTTCTCTCTGCTTCTTCCCTTTTGCTCTCTTTTGAAAATGGCCAAGAAATATGATTTGAATTTAAGCATTTAATTAGGCAAGAATAAGTAACTGAACAAGTTGCTGCTTATCTAAATTCCTTTTTCAAAGTAGCAAGGCTGAATTTAAAGGTCCAAGGATATGCATTCTGTTGTCAAGCTCAAAGTAATTAGAGCCATCACACCTAAAGTTGTAGTATTGGTGGGTTTTTTTGTTGTATGTAATACTGAAAAATGAAGTAAATAGCAGATGTCAGCTTTCAATGCCTATGCCATGATTTTTGTTTGTTTTTATACAAAATTATAGTTTTTTATTTTTAATATTTTATGTGTTCTCTCTGTAAGCTCCCTCTTTCCTGCCTACCACACTTTTCCTACCCCTTATTCTGTTCCCCCCACCCCACATAGACTTTGGTAATGATGTGTTTCCTATTTAGTACAGCAAAGTTTGAAGAACACATATAAATTATTGCTTCCTTGAAACAAAGTTTCTTTAACTGTATAGGCAGAAGAGGAATCCAGGATTCAAAAAGTAAAGGTATTTATAAATTTGCTCTTGCTTGCTTGTTTGCTTACCTTGCAGTAGTATATTGTATAGTTTTCTCTGCAAGGAGGAAGCCCGGAGGAAGCAAATAATATCTGTGTACAGGCAGTTTTTGCTCTAAGATTTCTTTTTTCTTTAATCGATAGCATTTTATATATTGTTTTTTAAGCTATATAGATTATAGTATTAGGTATTGCTATAGAGCACTCTAATGTGAAATGTTCTGAGTGGTTTACATTGACATTTCTTCTTCTAGGACACTTGGTGGTGTTCCCACACAGGCTCCTTCACCTCTCGAAGCAACCTCATCATCACAAATCATCTGCCCAGATGGGGTGACCTCAGCAAACTTTTACCCTGAAACTTGGGTTTATATGCATCCATCTCAGGACTTTATCCAAGTGCCTGTTTCTGCAGAGGACAAAAGTTACCGAATCATTTACAACCTTTTTCACAAGACTGTGCCTGAGTTTAAATACAGAATTTTGCAAATATTGAGAGTCCAAAACCAGTTTCTTTGGGAGAAATATAAAAGGTGAGTCAGTAGTATGAAAAGTTTAAGAGAGCTTTTCTTAATATAGCTAAGAACAAGTACAGAACCTAATAGTAAAGACTTGCGTAGAACTTAATATATTTGTTATTTTTTTATATGTTAACTCACATATAATCCTTATAACAGACCCATAAGTAGGAATATTGCAGTCTACATTTTACAGAGAGGAAACTGAGTCACAGAAAAGTTTGATAATTTGGCACAGAGCATATAGCTAATAAGGTGCTGGAATTTGAACCCTGGCAGTCTAGCACCAGACACCTTGCTCTTAATTACTTTAGTAGGCTGCCTCTCAAGTCAACAAATTAATGTAGTGCAAATGGAATACGTGTAGGTTTTAGGAATCTCAGAATTAAGAGACACAGGTTGGTGGAATGAGACAAGGAAGGTATTCTAAGAAGGTAAAATGTGAGAACTAGTTTTAAAGTGGAAGAGAAAGCATGTGAACAGTTGGAGAAAAAAGACAAAGGCTTTCCTTGTCTGCAGTGGAAAAGATAAGTTTAAACTTTTAATATGATCTTTGATGGCATTTTGCTCTTGATAACTACTTTAACATTTCCTCCCCATTGAAACCATAAGAGAAGTTTATGACTGCATCATGCCTTTTAAATTGATGTATCCTTTCTTCTGAATTCCCTATCCACTCTTGCATTAGGAAAAAGGAATATATGAACAGGAAAATGTGTGGCCGTGACAGAATAATAAATGAGAGACATTTATTTCATGGAACATCCCAAGATGTGGTAGATGGAATCTGCAAGCACAACTTTGACCCTCGAGTCTGTGGAAAGCATGCTACAATGTTTGGACAAGGCAGTTATTTTGCAAAGAAGGCAAGCTACTCCCATAACTTTTCTAAGAAGTCTTCTAAAGGAGTCCATTTCATGTTTCTGGCCAAAGTGCTAACTGGCAGATACACAATGGGTAGTCATGGCATGAGAAGACCTCCTCCTGTCAATCCTGGCAGTGTCACCAGTGATCTATATGACTCTTGTGTGGATAATTTCTTTGAGCCTCAGATTTTTGTCATTTTTAATGATGATCAGAGTTACCCTTATTTTGTTATTCAATATGAAGAAGTCAGTAACACTGTTTCCATTTGAAAAATCTTGGTACTGCTAAATTATTTGATATGAACTCAATCCAGCATTTGTAGCAGGTTTTGGATGGGTGGGACAGAGTGGGAAACAGCCTTGGACATTAATAGGGCACTTTTAAGACCCATTTTTTTAAGTGCTAGAAGGTAAATTTTTAAAAGAAAAACAAGTTTTAAAATGACCACTTATTCTTTAATTATTTACTAATTGTTGTTAGTGTACTCAGTGTGGAAAAGACTACAGATTGCATACTCTTCATTCACACTTGTACATATAGGCAGCAATGTTAGCATTTTTTAGAAAAAAGAAAAAGAACAGCCAACCTAATTGAATGTGACTTAAGCCTGGTAGAAGTTTGGCCAAGTGAAATGGAAGCTGTGAACAAAGTGAGGATTGGGTATATTTACAATGATAAAACTGACTGGAACTAGTATTACCATACATACTCCCTGTCCAAAGCAGAAAGAGAGATTTCTATCAGCAGGACTGAAACGTATCACCCAACCAAAGAGTACCAATGACTTTAACTTTCACAGAGTTCACCTGAAAATTCAGAGTTCTGTTTAGAGGAAGTTAAAAGAAAAGGAACTATTTGAAAAATTTTTGTCATCAGCAGAATTTTTCACTAACCAGTTATATGTGATTCTCATGTTGTTAAACTTTAGCCTTGGAAAAGTTTCTTCCATTATCACCCACTCAATTGGAAGAGGTTGGGCAGCTAATTTGGTTAAAGCCAGTTTTGAAGATTATGAGTATTACTTTATTTTAGAGTTCTAAACCTACGTCCTGACTGAAGGCTTTAGAGAAAGGGAGTACATCTGTAACCAGATTGATAGAGTTTATTACTGTGCTTTGCACAAAGTAGACTCAAAAGTATTTGCTGACTTGGAAATATTATTAAAGGTGGTAATCCCACTCTATACCTGCTTTGCCAGATGCAGCTGGGTTCCCTGGCTGGCTCTGTATTTTACACTACTTAATAGAAACACAAACTTGGAAGTTGTGCTACTGGCCCAGCTGGAGCAGTGTTAGGTGAATATGCTGACGCCTCAGTTCAGACAGGTATCAGCTAGGTATACTTTGCCTTAAGCAAAGCAAAACACCTGGATTTACAAAAGTGGAAGTGGCTGTTCACAAAAGAATTCAGATACCAAGCTTTCATAGTATGTTTGTGGTTATTTCATTTACACAAAACTTTTCAGGAACTTCTGTGTTATTTAAAGCAAGATATATCTATACTGATGTCTCAGTGAATCAGTCTGTTTAAACACTTTTCAGGGCTTCCACACAGTTATTTATTTTGCTCTAGTTGATCTTGTTTGCTGCCATTGGCATGAAGCGGCCAACTGTGGCTGTTACAGTTGTTGTTTCAATTATAACTTGTAAACCTGTGATTCCCAATCTTTTTCAAGTTAAGACACCTTACCATTGCTTATTTGATTTTATGAAACTTGTTCCTTTTTTCTCCCTAAAGGGAAAAAAAGCTTTATGATATATTTATTTTTTTAATAAAACTAAGCAAAAATAAAAGTTCTGGTAATTCTCTAAAACTTTTTGCTTTGGTTCCATTTAAGATAACTGAATTCAACACATAGTAAATGATCTGTAAATGCTGGGTGGTTGGTTGATTGAATGAGTGAATGAATGACTGAAGGAGCTGAACTAACCAGAACCTGCTGCTTAAAACGTGTGCTCTGGAAATCAGCAGAAAGGATATTATGTAGCTGTCAACTGTTAAGTCACCAGAGAAGAGTGAATATTTTATATTGCAGGTAAGTATTTGGGATAAAGGGACATGTATATCAACAAACAGCTATAATGCAAAATATGAGCAGGTTGTCCCTTTCAACGGGTGCTGAAGGAAATATAAAAAGGAATTATACAAATCTTGTCATCTCTCAAGCACCTTAGCTTTCAGCCAATTTAGTCATCGATTGGTAAACTTGAGCAGTACTTACACTCCAGTGTAATGATTCTAAAATTCCTATATAGTATTGTATGTTGTTTTCACTAAGCAAGAACTATGGAGTCAGTCTCAATTTTGTAATGGTCCCATGGATTTAAAACATACTGAAAGGCATTCAGTAAATCTTTATGCCTATTGGCACAGCTATAATTTACACCATTTCAGAAAGTTGGAACTTACTTTTAATTAAAATATGGTTAAGATTTCTAGGGACAGTCTGCAAACTCCCCAAGATATTTCAGTGTCATACAATCATGTATACAGGAAGTTTTTTTATGTGTTAAAAATTTATAAGTATTGGATCCTTTGTAATTATAAGTTCTAAAACTAATCATTAAGGCCTGAAATGCTGATATTTAAAGAGGAATTTTTATTATACTAAGTCTGCAAATGACTAAAGAAGAGAATATAGTCAACGCCCAAACTGTACCTCTCAAGTCAGTTTTTTTCTCTCTTAAGGAAGGTAAGATGACCACAAAATATTCCTAGTTTTTCTTAATTGGGATCAAATAGTCAAAATGCATTTAGAAAATTCTGTATGGCACTTTTCTAACATCTAAATCCATATCACTTAAGTTTTTGCTATTACGTGATTTTTTTTTTTTAACTCTTCTATGTTTGACAAATTACTGAACCTTTCCTTTGATTTCTCACCTTTGAAATAGAGGGTTCTTGTTTTTTCTTTTTGAAAGACTATAGATGATAGGAATGTTCCAACTCTGGGACCCTAGAATGCAAAAAATTTCTTGTAAAGCGCTATACAACTGATCGCATTTATTTACAAATTATAAGCCAGACATTGTCCTTAGAAAAGATAATGTTGGGTTTTACAAACAGACCCATGTAGTTTATTGATTTAGGTACTCCTTGCAGGCAAATTAAAGGAAATGGAACTATATTTTACCTTGTTTAGCTTGCTAAACTTAGTCTTAAGCTATCACTGTAGAAAGAAAAAGATGCTATTGAAAGGTTTCATCAGCATTATTAGTCTTAATTTATTGCTCAACTCACTCCTCACCATCTTTTGGGAGACTCACTCCTGAATAGAACTGTCAGAGGACAACTCTTTTAAAGCTTTATTCTTACATGTAAAAGTATTTGTGTGTAAGAAGTGTTTCATGACCACTGCTAGAGCAGAGGTGCCCAACGACTTTGAGGATGCCAGAATTTCACAGACTTAATTGTACTTTAGTGCCTAATGATTAATAAAATGCAAAATGACCAAAGGCTTCTATAAATTCAGTGATATTTTAAGCAAATTGTATTATCACAACCATAACATTTGAGATGTAGGATATAGTCTACAGACATTTGGTGCTCAAATGGATTAATGTGCTCCTTACAATAACTCCCACATGTTGATAGAGTTTATAGCCAACAGGCTGGAAATTACTGAGCTAAACTATATCTATATTCAGGCTTTTATAACTATCTTCTTAATTATATTCAATCTTAAAATAGCCTTAAATCAGACAGCTAAGAGGCTCAACCCAGTGTTCAAGAGGCTCTAAACCTCCTCCTAATACTTAGGAAGTCTTAGGTGCCAAATTGTCATTTAGGCCCTATGTTTAGATATATCAGCTGCACTTCAAAGTGTTTCACAGTACATTAAGGACTGCATCTAACAGATATGAGTGGCAAGAGTACATTAAACAGATGCTACTCAACTACGTGATAATGTGAGATTCTTCAATGCCAAATTCTTGTGCAACCATCAGTTTATAAATTGGGTTTGAGCAGCAGTGATGTGTTTTGGGCATTCGCCCACACTTTTCTGACAAAGGTCCTACTTGAAGATTTGCATTTCATAGCATCTTGGTCAAGGGCTTAAGACAGTTTCTTAAGCTAAGTGCAGTGAACTGTTCTACTTAGGAATACCAACCATAAATCTAGTTAGCATTGGTTTCAATGATCTAAGCTAACTGAACCCAGTAACTACAAGCTTTCATTCCAACCACTCAAATGTAGCTGAATTTCTCCTAAATGCAAGTTACCCATATGACTACATTTTTCTAAAAATACAAATTTGTTATAATTAACTTGTAGGCATAAACAAGCCAGTGCTCGACTGGAGTGGGAATGCAGATTTTGTATCATTGTTACTCAATTTTGTGATGAATTACTGTCATTATCAGCAATGGCTTAGTCACAAGCCTGCCTGAGAAAGTTACACAATCTTAGTCTGTAGCTTATAGACTAATTGAGGTAAAGAATGTAAAGTAGTTAGCACAGTGCCTGACAAATTTTTGCTAGTAGTAGTAATAATAGATATAGTAGTATGGTAGGCTGAATAAAGATATCCTATTCCAAATAAAGATTTGTTATGCCCCAAAGATATCCAAGTCCTAATCCCAGGAATTTGTGAATATGTTAATTTATAAGGCAAAAGAGGCTTTGCAGATGTGATTAAGGGTCTTGAGATGGGAGATTATCCTGGAGAGCCCAATGCAATCACAAAGTTTATTACAGGAGGGAGACTAAGTCAGAAAGAAAATGGCAGATGCTATGCTGTTGACTGAAGATGGAGGATGAGGCCATGAGCTAAGGAATGCAGGTGACCTCTAGAAGCTAGAAAAGGAAGCATTTTACCCTAGAGCTTCCAGAAGGAACGCAGCCCTGCTGTCACATTAATTTGAGGACTTATGACTTCCAGAACTATAAGATAATAAATTTGTGTTGTTTTAATTCACTGAGTTTGTGGTGATTTGTAACAGCAGCAAAAGGAAGCTAATACAAGTCTTAAGTATAATAGAAATTATATTGAATCTGCAGGAAGTTATTTTAATATAAATTAATAATTTAAAAGCACTACAAATATGAAAAATTCAAGTGCTTGTTGGAAATTTTAAAAGGTTATATGAAATTCCAAGAAAGTAGACTACCAATGGCTTTCCAAGAGTGGTATGTATGTGTGTGTGACACACACACACATATATACATATATATGCTAAATGCAGACCTCATTTAAAGTAAGGCTTCTTTTTGACCCAGCGGTCCACTTCTGAGAATATATCCCAAGAATCCTGAAATGCCAATCAGAAAGAATAGCAGCTCTATTTACAATAGCAAAGATCTAGATAAAAAAGCTGTGGCACATTTACACCATGAAATACTATGCAGCTGTAAAAAAGGATCCCTTACCCTTTGAGGCAGCATGGAAGGGCCTGGAGAGTATTATGCTAAGCAAAATAAGCCAGTCAGAGAAAGACAAGTATCACATGTCTCATTTACATGTGAAATCTAATGAACAAAATAAACTGACAAATAGGTCTAGAGACCTTGAATCAAATCATGCAACAGACTGACAGATCTCGGGGGAGGAGGTGAGGGGGGAAGAGATTAACCAAAGAATTTAGTATGCATAGCCCATGGACACAGACAATAGTGGTGAAGGCCTGGGGTGGGGCAGGGTCTGGATGAAGGGGGACAAAGGGAGGGGAGAATGAGGGACATCTGTAACACCCTCAGCAATAAAAATAAATTTTGAAAAACAGGCTTCTTCAAAGTGGTACTTAAATACTGAATAAAGACAAGCACTATACTTAGTCAAATAGCCCAGTCCTCGTAAAAGACAGAGAAAGCAAATTGCTTTAGATAACGGTAAAAAAGATGTAGGGATAGAAATTTTTAATATTTGAGGTTGTTTAATAGCAAGTTTACTTTGCATATTCAAGCTTCCTTTGAGTGATCTTTTGTTCTTACATAGGAAAGAGCCTGCAGCTATTTAAAAAAACACACATTTGTTGATCAACTCATAGAACCCCTGAAATTTCTCCTTGAAGGAGCATTGTGTCGGGGGGGCTGGGGATTGTAGCTTTTTTTTTTTTTTTTCCAAATCTCCTCAGTTCTTGAAATTTTTAAAAAAAATTGATCTTTATTGTTGAAAGTATTACAGGTATCCCATTTTTCCCCCCAACTGACCCCCTCCACCTCACTCCCACCCCCTCCCCAGGCCTTCACCCCGTCATTGTCTGTGTCCATGGGTTATGCATCTATGCATATAACTTCTTTGATTAATCTCTTCCCACCCTCCACCTTCCTTCCCTCTTTCCTCTGAAATATGATCATCTGTTACATGTGTCAATGTCTCTGGATCTATTTAGTTCATCAGCTTCTTTTGTTCATTAGCTTCTTCTTAAAGAAGACCCTTCAACATTTCCTGTAGTGCTGGTCTGGTGGTGATGAACTCCTTTAGCTTTTCCTTGTCTGAAAAGCTCTTTATCTGACCTTCAATTCTAAACGATAGCTTTGCTGGGTAGAGTAATCTTGCTTGTAGTTCCATGTTTTCCATCACTTTGAATATTTCTTGCCACTCCCTTCTGGCCTGCAAAGTTTCTGTTGAGAAATCAGCTGACAGTCGTATGGGTGCTGCCTTGTATGTAATTAACTGCTTTTCTCTCGCTGCTTTTAAGATTCTCTCTTTGTCTTTAACCTTTGGCATTTTAATTCTGATGTGTCTTGCTGTGAGCCTCTTTGGGTTCCTCTTGTTTGGGACCCTCTGTGCTTCCTGGACTCTTAAGTCTATTTCTTTTCCCAGGTAGGGGAAGTTTTCTGTCATAATTTTTTCAAATAGGTTTTCAATTTCTTGGTCTCTTTCTTCCCCTTCTGGCACCCCAATAATACGAATGTTGGGCCTCTTGAAATTGTCCCAGAGGCTCCTTATACTATCTTCATATTTCTGGATTCTTTTTTGTTTTTGCTCTTCTGGTTCGGTGTTTTTTGTTTCTTCATGTTCCAAGTTGCTGATTTGATTCTCAGTGTCCTCTACTCTACTGTTGATTCCTTGTAAATTATTCTTCATTTCAGTTCATGTAGCATTCATTTCAAATTGGTACTTTATTATGTCATCGATTTTCTCAATTATTTTTGTCATACTCTTACTAATATCCTTGAGCATCCTTATAACCATTATTCTGAACTCTGTATCTGTTAGCTTGCTTGGATCTATTTCATTTAGTTCTTTTCCTAGGAACTTCTGTTCTTTCCTTTGTGAAATGTTTCTTTGCCTGCGCATTTTGGCTGCTTCCTGGTGTTTGTTTCTATCTATTAGGTAGAGCTGCTATGTCTCCTGGAATTTGTAGAGTGGCTTTGTGAAGTAGGTGTCCTATAGGGTCCAGTGGCTCAGACTCCCCAGTCACCTGAGCTGGGCCTTCTAGGTGCTCCCCTGTGTGGGCTGTGTGCACTGTCCTGTTGTAGTTGAGCGTTGGTTGCTGTTGGCATCACTGGGAGGAACTGACCCCCAGACCAGTCAGCTGTGAGGACCAGCTGCAGCTACAGCCAAAGAGCAGCTGTGCTGGGGACACCCTTATGGAGCAGGATTTACTTCAATGGGGCTTTGGTGTTCACCAAGTGCGCCCCTTGAGTGTGTTACTTGTGGATGTGGTAGGGTTGTAATCCAGCGTGGTTGAGTCTGACCGCCAGGTGCACTGTCTCTGGGGTCTCCCAGGAGGTGCAAAGTCAGCATCTGCCAGTGCCTTGCCCAGGGCCCCCCATCATGAGCTACACAGCAAACCGTAGTTGGCTGCTCCTTGTGCTGGGCTTGGAGGAGCCCAGGAGAGGCCCAGCTATGAGCCAATGCAGCTGCCGCTAGTGCCAGGCCTGGGGCCACTTATCAAGCCCTATGGGGCCCGCTGCTGCTTGTTTGAGAGATTTTAGGAAAGTCCTAAGCATGAGGCTCGAGAGGCCCCTTGCACAGAAAAGCCCCTGGAAATGGCCTGGATGAGCTGCAGGTGGGGAGGGGCGGGGCCTCTGGGAATCATGGGGCGGGGCCTAAGGTGCGAGTCAGGTGCCCGCCATTCAAATATGGCGCCTGCCTGCTGGCTATGTGCAGGGAGGACTCGCCAAAGGAGCCATGGCCTCCGCCAGCCCTTCTGCCTGGGAGGAAGCCGCCCTCCGCCTCTCGCCCGGATCTGAGGCAGGTTAGTTCCTCCCCGAGTGTCCCAGGTCCTTTCCGGCTGCTGCCCGGCGCTGGGCTCAGAGGGAGCGTCTGAGTGAGTCCGTGCCGGGCCCTTTAGAGGAGCTGCTGGGGCTCCCGCAGCCTCCTCGACCCTCAGGGACAGTCCCCGCTGGTTTCACCGCCCAGAGTTGTGGGAACTTATTTTCCTGGCCCTGGAGCCCTAGGCTGGGGCCTGCTGTGGCGCCGGGACCCCTCACTCCTCCGGGAAACCCCCACCGCCGAGATTTCCTCCCGGGTTTCAACCACAGCACCGGGTGTGGGCCCGCGGCCGCATCTCCACGATTCAGCCCTGATCCGTGCACATCTCCCCGCTCCTCCCGGTCTCGGTGCTTCTTCAGCTCCCTGGTTGTGAGGCGTCTGTTCAGCCAGATGTCGGGAGGCTCTGAGTGATGATGCTTTTGTGTTTTTGTTGTAATTCTGATGTGGTTGCGGGAGGCGGCGGGCGCAGCTGTCACCTGCGCCGCCATCTTGTTTCTCCGCGGGGGTTGTAGCTTTGAGCGGCAACTCAAAGGGCACTGTGCTCCAGGATATAAAGTAGCTTCCTTTAACTTAGCAAGGTACAGGGTTTTCTTTAGCTCTGCTGTTAAGGAGTATTAGAAACCCCTGTCTTTTGTGGAGACCTTGTTAAAGTCTCAAACCTGATGAAGAATAACTCCACTCCTAACCATCTTATTTTTTTGTAACCAGAAGCTTCTTAGCGGAAGACCTCGTCTGAAGCTTTTTTTGAACGAAAGGGACATCCACTTAGCTTTGCTTTTCTCTGTTGTACCGTATTCCAAAGAGTCTTATAGAGAGGTCACACTAATCAGGTTGTTTTGGTAAATAAAGGGATCACTGTAGTAATGAATATAATGAATTCTTTGTCTCTCATAGCAGAAGCTGGGAACAGGTTATTCCAACACTAATTAATTCAAAGGTGCAACATTTCCAAAGATTTTGAACGGTTCTCTTGGTTCTCTCCTCATGATTACACGATGACTGCTCTGGCCCCAAACTCTACATCTCGTTTGCAACATCCAGAAGAAGGAAGGAATGATCTTAATCTAGTGCCTTTTTTTTCTTTTCAAGACTTAGAAAAACTTTACCAAAGCACCCCAGTGCACTGCCATTTTGTCTTACTGTCCTGGATGCATTATGTGACCATGCTTGAACATCCACAGAATCACGATGAATGATTTGTACTAAACAACATTCACCCTCTAGGGCAGGGGAGTGATCTGTTAAGCAAGTAGTCAACTAGTTCAGTAGTTCAGTCACCTGACCAAGATTGGAGTTTTCTTAGGAAAATGGCTGTTGGGGAGAAAAACCAGCAATTACCTGTCACACATGTTGTTTTGCAAGATTAAATCAAGGGATTGCATTAAAGGGAGCTCCTTGGGAAAAATTTTCAACCTATTTTCACAAACACCCTAGGTGTCCATTTACTTAAAGACCAAATGGTTATGGAAGCAAAAACAGTGTTTCAGAAGGCTGCAAACTGACTTAAAACTGGATTTACTACTGTCTGGTTTATGAAACTTCCAGATTCTAAGTGGAGCTATTTTTAATGTGAAACTTGGTCTTCCCATGGACTGATATTTAGAAGGCCTCTGCAGGCACAAAGACTCTGGTTAGATTACTTTAGCTGCAATCCTAGAATCATTATCTCCATGTGGGGTAACTTGAGCAGGTTAGCATCTCTAAGACTCAGTTTCCTTATAATAAATAACCTCATGGGCCATATAAGGATTAAAGGAGAATTTATGTAAAACATTTAGTACAGTAATAATGCTGACTTCTTATTACTTGAGTCCAAGGACTCGAGTGAGACCAAATTAAAGATTGATATTTGGGCCCAGCCAGACGTGGCTCAGCGGTTGAGCATCAACCTAGGATCCAGGCGATTGGGTTTTGATTCCTGGTCAGGACACATGCCCGGGTTGCAGGTTAGATCCCCAGTTGGGGGCATGCAGGAGGCAGCCGATCAATGACTCTCTCGTCATTGATGTTTCTCTCTCTCTCCCTCTCCTTTCCTCTCTCTGAAATCAATAAAGATATATTTTTTTTAATTAAAAAAAAAAGATTGATATTTGGGAGTAGGGATAAATGTCTGCAAAGTAGAATCATCCAGTTTCCTTGGTTTTAGACTCAAAAATCAGTCACAATTTAAAAATTTATAAACTATGAAGATAATAAAATACAGCTAATCACTATAATGAAAACAAAAAGTTAACTCTGTCTACCACATCTCTTAGCATCAAAGCCAACCTCCCAGCTTCATGGATCTGCGATGAAAGGCTAGTTCTCACTCAGAATTTGGGAGGAGAGATGAGATTGGGAATGAGCAACAGCAGAAAAGAACTTGCATCCCTCAGAATTTGCTAGGACAGGCTTTGAGCTTGCGGCAGTGAGATAAGCCTACTTGAAGATGATAAAGTTAAATCATCTCATTACCAGCAAGCAAACTCAGCTAACTTTCTCCATTAATGCAAACCAACATCTGATGGAGTTAGAGTGTAACCAGGCAGGATTCTGACTGAGAAACCCAGGAACACCCAATTCTGCCTTGAATCACTCACTTCATCTCCCCACAAGATCTCTGAGGAGGTATTTGCCCAAATGAAGCGAAGCAAAGAGACTGCTATTAGCTGGGGTCTTGGTTCTAATCTCAAATAAAGAAAACTGAACTGAAGGTTGGAAGGCTACTTTTTATATTATTGTTTAGGACCAAATACTACTCCCTACTTCTCGTGCCTTAATTGGGGCATCAGCCTTTATTTTACTTCTATGATATAAAGAAAGACTGGTACAACTCACATTCCTGCCAGTCCCGGGAAGAGAAAAGTATTTGTTATTGAGAGCAAGGGTTAACAAACTTTTTCTAAAAAGAGCCTGAGAGTAAATATTTTAGATTTGGTAGGTCATATAGAATCTCACAGCTACCCAACTCTGCCATTGTGGTACCAAAGCAGCCATAGGCTATGAGTGAATGAGCCTGGCTCTGTTTCACTAAAACCTTATTTCTAGCCTGCTGCCACCTATGCTACACACCACTTTCATTCCGTCTAAAAAACTGAACCAAAATTAGTTTATTTGGTTTGTTAGTCAAGATGTCCAGGTACTATAGGAAATTTTTGCTTCTTGCTCTTACTATAGCTGTGCTCCTTAATCACAAAGAAAGCATTATTATTACTTTTAAAATTTTAATTTCCTTTTCCTCCCTGTTCTATAATAGGCCATATTCAATTAAAAAAGAAAATTGAAAGCCTCTAGAAAGGCTATACTTTGTGTCTGACATTATTTGTGAAGGCATGCTAAATGCTAGTATTCTCCACTCTGGGGGAGTGGTGGATCATGAGAAAACTATGAGAAGGCTTCCATCATTGCTCTGATACACCCACGGTTGAAAAGCCATCCCATTCCTGCTGTTTGGTTCAACAGAAACCTCTCACATCACATCACAGAGCAGATGAGAAACCAACTGGGTCCAATAGTGGCAGATACTCTTACTGGGGCCCCACATGGATGAAAAACTTTTATGACGTTGGGGGTTTTCTGTCATAGGATGGCCAAGGGCCTAAAGAAGTTCCTAAAGGCAAGGAATCACATCATACTTCCCATGTGACTCCTGGGAGTTAGACTTGTCTGGATGGTGGGAGTAGCCTCCAGGGCCAGAAAATAGAACAGGGCTCTTTCTCTGAAGACAAAGGGAGACAGCAGGATGGAAAGGGTAGAAAACTATTACAGAAGCATGGAAAAGGCTCAGGATTAAACCCAAGTCGGATTAAACCCAAGTGTGAAGAGGCCAACGTTGGAGCCTGCAGTTGGGCTGTATGGAAGCAAGAGATCAGGAATGGAACATGGGTTTTGTTCTACCCTTCTCTACAGAAATGGGGGGAAAGGGTATCTAATAAGCAAAATAATTTGGACGCACAGAGCTGGCAGACATGCCTATAGGCTCCCCCCTCCAAAAAAACTCTAGAGAGCTTTGGCAGCTTTTCACAGAATTGCCACAAGGCCCCCAAAAAGGTAGTGATGGCTATGGTGGTGGTGATCAGGACCATTGAGGTGATAACAGTGGTCCTTCATGATGATAGTGACTGTGATGTTGGTGATGGTAGCCATGGTGATAGTGGTGATGGAGAAGATGATGGTGGCTGATGGTGATGATGGTGATGGTGATAGTAGGAATAGTGATGTTCATGGTCGAGGTGGTCATGTAGGTCATAAAGATGGTGATGGTAATGGTAGTATTATTATTGTAGTAGTGGTGGTGGTGGAAAGGGGAAGAAATCAAGACCCCTAGGACTTGCTTACAGATAAAGGAAAAAAGATCTAGAAAGAATGTAGGGATAATAAATTTTTTTGTGGCCTAGCTCCACTATAAAGACTCATAGGAGAAAGGAAGTACACAATTTTTGACCTTGAGCCTTGTTTGAGAATACAGTCTGATAATTTTGGAGTCAGGAAGGCTCCAGGCTTTTTATTTAGGAAGTTACGTTAATGGCTTCTTGAGTTTAAAAGTCAAGTGTTTCCATCCACCGCCACTCTTGATGGAAAGCTCAGGGCTGCCTTATTGTACAACCTCAGGGGGCGTTGTTCACTCATCAGTGTCAACGGCCTCCTGGGGGGAGTTTAACGCCCAGACTGAAGCTATGCTTAAGACCTTGGCATAAGAGAGTAGGCTGTAGTGGTCTGAGAAACTGGGGCTGCACCCTGAATTCAAGGAAGATCTAAGAAGACAGAAAGTTCTCTGAAGGGAAAGAATGGTGCCAACGCCAGGAAGACAGTCCAGGCATAAGGCTGCATGGAATCAGAGGGGCATTCCCAGCAGTGGGCAGCAGGCCATGAACTTAGAAGGGCACCGTGTGATATCGAAAGTTTAGGTTGCTTACTGTCCTAAGCTGTATTTACCCTGTGTTATCCCCAAGTCTTAAGTAAAGTTTTAGGACAGCCTTGAGTCTTAAGAAATGCTGGAAAGGAGGCTGTGTCTGCTCTTGGGGACATGCGGAGAGGGAATAGGACAGAAGCCTGCAGGTGATGGACGGCAGAGCCAGGGGAGAGGCGTCGAGCACCCGGCAGGAGAGTGTAACTACCCCAGAATTTAAGCGCCCTCTGTAGAGATTCAGACATACGCTTGTCTTCCCATAAATAAGTGAGATGAGGGGAACTGAGTTATTCTATTGGGACAAGAAAGAAAAGGGTGACCCTAGAAAGCTGGACAACGTGGAGATATTTAGGTACAATAATAATGCTTACTGATGTTTATCAAACATTTATTGATATTTATTGAACATTTACTGTTGCTAGGCTCTGTTTTAAGTGCCTCATGGGCATTATCACAGTTTTACAGTTGAGAAAATAAGACTTCTAATAAATTACTCAGATCAAGAGAATGTAGCCTGTGAGCTGCAGAGTCCTATTTACATCTGTCTGCTAAATTCCATATCCGCGCTCAAAATCAGTGGTCTCCAAACACTGTGATGACATACTCCTATTTTTAAAAAATTGGGAGGCATGCATCCCAATGTATGTATATTTATTTATTCATAAATTATATATATCTTCTTTCCCACTGATAAGCTATATACACATTATAAAACCGACACAAAAACAGAGATGAAATGAGTCAGAAAACGATGAAGTAAATAATATAAAAGACTTTAAAGATTTAAAAACAAGAAATGTAGTGTTTTTATACTTATTAAAGGTACAAAAATATTCTTTGGTCTCTCTAAAGAAAAGAAAAATAGTATTGGAAAAGGTGTATCACAAAGACCCATATCCAAATGGGAAGAAAAAGTCGACCACTGACAGAGCTGACCAAGTCACCATGCTCATGTTTGCGTCTGTAACCTCCTCAGACAAAGGTTTTTGTTGAAATTCAGTTAGTAAATATTCGTATTTCCAGATGCCACTCAGTCATTCTTGCAAGCTAGTGAAAAGTGTTGTATTTGTATATTTTTAACATATGGCTTCAAATTCTATTGAAACTCTTCATTAAGATGGCTTTTAAACAGAAAAATTCTGCTTCCAAGTGTCTAAGAATATACATGTGAACATTTTTATGTGATAGTTATTTTTTTTTTAGAAATAATCACATAAAGTAGAAACACATCAAAATATTCCTTTTCAAAATGCTCTCTCCGTAGGAGATTTCTTGTGAAATATGTACTCATTTCCCACATATTTTTCCCAAGTGAAAAGATAATTTCACTTAAAACAATAGTTTAAATGAGTGGGATTTTTTTTAATGTTGTGTGTTTTTTTCAAAAAATATCTTCTTGGTCACTATAGTCAGCTGCTTGTCATCAGTAAAGAAGGCCAGCAACTTTGAAACATTAGTGTTTTCATAAAATAAAAATGCATAATTTATCTTAAATTCCACCTTTCTTTTAAGGACTTTGTCATGAGATAACCAGTGAACCCTGGTGTAGTAGAAAGATCGTATGGCCACTGTGCTCTCTCCCCATCTTATAATATTTTTCAAAAATTGAACTATTTAGGGTGGGACTTAGCCAGTGTTTTCTGTACGGGGCTCGATAGTAAATGTTTCAGGTTTTTCAGGCTACATGATTTCTCTTGCGACGACTGCCCTTTATGCTTTTAGTTTTTCTGGCTGGTTGAGTAATTCAAGTAACATACAGCAGATTAACATAGAAAATCCCAGTCTAATGCCTGCCTATGGGGAATTAATGTGAGCATGAAAATTCCACAGGCAGTGAGGCAAAATGAGGGATATGTGTCATTTTGGACTAAGGGAGGGGATAGTAGGCAATTCACAGGTAGATGAAAAAGAGCAACCATTTGGTAAACAAATTCTTACGGGGCCACCAGGAACAATGGGACGCTATGGGAAATGTAGTGAACAGTTCTGCTTGGGCCCTCCCCGTCTGCCACGCTTAATTCCTATGTGCTGAAGTGAATACACTGAGGTGATTATGCTAAATTCCCTTCCTGAAACAAGTTCTTCCATCTGAATCTCTTTAGGTGGGAAAGGGGGAGTGAAAAAATTTCTCCTTGTGATTATTGGGCTTTAATTTGTTTTCAGCTTCAAATAATGTGCGTGCCAGGGTGGCACCTCCCAAAGAAACGGACCCCTGACCCCACACTGCTCCACTGCCACAGACAATATGTAAACCAACGAGCATGGCCGTGTAAAGAAAACTTTATTGACAAAAACAGGCATCAGGCTGGATTTGGCTGTGGCCATAGTTTGCAACCCTGGATTTAGGATGATATAATTCTTAAATCCACTCCACCAAGCACAGATACCCTGAAGTAGTCCCATTACTCCTAACTTGGGAAGACTGCGGCTGCCTCCCTCTGCTCTGAGAGCCGCCCTTTTTCCTGAGGGCACCACACCTGCCTGATACGTGCCCATTCTTCAGACAGGCCTAAGGAGGGTGCCAGTGTCAAGTTAAAAGTTGGGTAAATTTAAGACTTTTCTTAAAACTTTTTAGATAAAAATGAATGTAGATGATGTTCCAATATTTTTGTCCATCGTCTTAATCGATCATTTCTTTTCCACGCCCTTTGATCGATTTAAGGCTTCTCCATATCTGCCCGCGAAAGCCGGCGATTAGGTGAAATGAAGGGGAGGTGGCGTGGGACCTTTCCTGTGTCTGGCACTGACCAGCTTCCAGATGGGGTGTCAGTGGCTGCCTTCCAGGGTGAGGGTCAAAGAGTAGAGATGAACACATGGAAGCAGCAGCAGAACAGGGCCTGTGGCTCTTGGACAGACTTTCTAATCACCACCCAGACTAAGCCTGTCTTACCACACTGCGTTGCTGTTATTGAATGTGTCTCCACCACTAGACTGGGAGTCCCTCGAGGGTACCTTTGCATCTTTGGTACCTTTGTGTCGTGAACATTCAATAAGTAAGGTTTGTTGAGAGAGTGAGGGCAGAGGTGCAGAAGATTTGGGACCCATTCTTAAGGACTAAGGTTAAGATTAGCTAAAGTAAGACAGGCATATAAACATATAAGGCAGCCTGTATCCCCAAAGTGTCACTGTGCATCACAGACCCACCCTAAGTGACGAAGGGAGGAAATTACTGCGACTTGGCAGAACAGGATATTTCACCACCATCAGATGTGTTACAGGAGGAAGTGGCAGGTGAGGCCCCAGGATTTTTCACTATGTTTTTTCAGATAGCCAGAGTGGCAATAATTTAGTTGATTTGATCAACATAGACTGCAGAACTGGAAAATTCTGGTAAAACACAATCTACTTAATGCTAAATTATGTGGTTTCTTTGCACTTATTGAACTGGAAAATGCCAAATCCCTTTCCACTTGGCACCACACAAATATTACCTGCAATGACTAAGTGCAGAATCTAGGCCATATCAAAATACCAGCCAGCTGACAGTGGATTGTCCTTAAGCAGGCGTAGCTTTCCTGGAGACAAAGGGTAATCTTATTTTCTATATTTCATATGTTTGTATGGGGGTCAGTTTATAATGTCTCGAGTGTTGTTAAATCTGGATAGTGTTTGTCGATTAACATTCCTTTGGTCACATTAAGCCCTGCAGGCCCTTATGTTTAGGTTTGCATGCTTGCTCTTGCTCTCCCCCCCTTCGCCCTTTCTTTCTCTCTCTCCCTTTCTCAGCTCAGCTCTCTGAAAATTCCTGCTGAACCAACATATTCACTTCTCTTTGGGAGAGGGAAATGGACCACACAATTTGAAACACAGTGAATAAATAGAGGTGTGAGCAGAATGCAAATGCAGGAAATTAATGTTACTTTTAAAGTAGCCAAGGACTCTGCTTGGTGGAGAAAACCTTGAATTCTAGCCCAGCTTTTCCGATTGCTTTATCCAAGTTCTTTAACCCTTCTAGGCCTCAGTTTCCTCATCTGTAAAACAAGTGGGCTGGATCTCTACTGCCCCTTCCAACTCAGATCCTAAGACAAATTATGAAATAATAAATCTATAGCTTGAACCATTAATAGTAAAGAACTTGACCTTAGGAGAAAGAATATGCTTCATAAAGAAAGTCAACTGATTCTAGGCTGAGTGACTCCAAAGAAGGATCTCAAAAACAGAAGGTAGAAAATTCAAGTTAAAATCCAAGATTATTTATACTTGTCAAACTGGATTCTCAGACATATTTGCTGCCTGTGCTAGAGCAGCCCCTCCCTGGGACAGAGCCACTTCTAGTTGTGATTTCTAGAGTTCTGTCTGAATTAGTCTCTGTCTCTCTCAGGTTCCTCTCTCTCCACTTCCACCAGCCAGTTCCCATACCACAACCCTTTTCCTCTCTTCTCCAAGAACACCAGAGGGTGTGTGTCCTCAAGGGCCACAAAAGCCTTCCCTGAAATCTGATCTTGTGAACAAGGGACCCTGGCCCGGAGTTAGCCCAGCCCTCTTCGGTGACCCACTTTTTAATAACATCCTCTCCTGCGAACAGGTGCTGTTGGCACAGATAACAGGCCTGCTGCCTGGTAGGGCTCCTGGGATACAGACTTTGGCTTTCTCCCCTGGGCTCTTGCTGCAATGCAAGACCATCAGCCAGCTAGCGAGTGTCCAAAACACCTTTCAGCTGAATCCGCTTCCCAGAGGGGTAGATTCTGCCAAGAACTGATGGCATTCACTTCTCGGGTGATGCGTTCAAGGCTGTGATCCATGCGTTGATGGTGAGCAGTTTCTCTTTACTCCTCCCCGGTCAGGTTGTGTTCTCTGACTCAGCTTCACACGCAGCTGTTCTCCGGGGTGTTGTTACCAAGGCTTAATTCTAATGAGCCGTTTCTCCTTCCTGCAGCCCCGCTGACACTCAGACCGCAGGCCACTTCCCCAGGCTCTGCCCCTGCGTGATTCTCACAGCCACCTCGATGCTGATGGAAATTTTGCCTCCAAGCAAATTAACTCCTCACGATTCCACTAGATTCATATTTAATGCATTTTAAAAATAGATACTGAATGTCATTTCCACAGCTATTTCAGATTATTGACAGCAAATTTTCTTTCACATAAAACTTTTATACGCACAAATGATTTATTTAACATGGGGCAGACTGTACTCCTAGGAGGAGTAAGTATTATTTGCTGTGCTTCCCTGGCACAGTGTTATAGGAAACCACAGAGACTGGGCTCCGAACAGCAGACATCTGAAAAACATTTGATTTCCATCGTATTTCTTAAAATTACTGGTAGCTGAAGACTCTTATCAGTCCATAATCATAAATGGACCAGAACATGAAATAGCTGTGAGAGCTCAGAGAAACTCCTGCTGGAACAAGCTCGTTGTTAGAAACCAAGGCCTGCTCTAACTTAGAAGCAAGCACACTGTAATATCATATATGCATTGGAAAGTATTTTTCTTTTTTTTTGTTTTATTTTATTTTATTTTGATTTTTTAAAATATATCGTTATTGATTTCAGAGAGAGTAAAGGAGAGGGAGAGAGAGAGGTAGAAACATTAATGATGAGAGGGTCATTGATTGAGCCCGCAACCCGGGCATGTGCCCTGACCGGGAATCGAACCCCGATTGCCTGGATCCTAGGTCGACGCTCAACCACTGAGCGACGCCCACGGTATTTTTCAAGAAATGTCACCTTTTTCAGTTCTCTATCTGAATATTGATCTGGTAGGTTGTTCAAAACTTTAAATGGATTAGAATTGAGTGCACGGTCTTCCAAAAATGATGTCCGTCCTTAGAGAAAATACCTTTTCTGGAACATTTCCTAAGCTCATCTTGGAGACCATCCCCAAGCACTGGCTAAGAAATGCCCATCCATTGAGCTAGCCAAGAAGGTGACTAATTCTAGGAGTTTTTCCACTTCTAACACTTAAATTCATTCCAGCTGGAATTGTGATGGATAAGGGCACATGAAAAGAACCTTGTATGAAAATTGCATATATAATTATTTATACTGCAATACTTTATTTTTCAAAACATGTTTATTAAATAGCTAAGACATGCAAAAGGTAAAAAGTGAAAACACTACAAAAATATAGAAAATTTCCCTAATTCTTCCCCAAAAATCTGTTATCAGTTTCTTATATACCTTCCCAAAGATAATATGTATGTGTATATATTTTTTTTTCAAAGATGATAGCAAGTTGAACACCATGCCTTTTCTCTTAGTTATCTTGGAGGTCGACCTTATTCTTTCTAATGACTGCCAAGTTCTCTCATACAGATGGTCCATACTTTCTTAGCCAACCCCCTAGTGATGGACTTTTGTGTTGTTTACAGTCTTTTGCTATTACAAGCTATGCTGTGGCAGATAGCCTTATATATACATCTTCATGCATAAGTGCCGTTATTTATGCAGAATAAATGACCAGAAGTGGGGTTGTGGGGTCTAAGGATAGCACATTTTTAATTTTGATAGATACTGCAATGCTGACCTCCTTAGAGACTGAACCAATTTACCAGGTATCCTTGCATAGCTCCCCCAACTAAAAAAAAAGTATGAGAGGACAATGCTCTCCTAATAATCTATTTGAGTTTCTGCCTTTGTGGAATTGCTTTAATAGAAAAGTATATCTAATAGGACAGGACACAATTAGCATAATTTCATCATTCAGGTCTCAGCTCCAATGTTATTCCCTCAACAAAGTTTCTCTGATCACGCAGCACACACATCCCCAGTCACTCTCTAAGCCATTATCCTTTGTGTCGTCTTACTATAACCCGTCACTATTAGAAATTACTTTGCTTCTTTGTTTATTGTCTTCCTCTCCCCTTCATCCCCACTAGAAGGCAAGCCATGGGAGATCAGGAGGCATGACGCCTATGTCGTTCACCTAGTACCTGAAACAGTACCTGCCACGGAATCAGTACTCAATATATGTGTGTTGAATAAAACTCTGGGCCCAAAGATACTGTGGGCTTCCATGGATGTGAGTTGGCTTTGGAATAACTTTCCAGAGCCCTCCAAGAAAGGCAGGAGGGTGGAGGGCTCAGAGCAGTTTCTAACCCATTCTGGGAATATTTTACAGGCTTTGGAGAGAAAACAAGGCTGACATCAATTTCAAGGAAAATAAGTGGGGTTGGTAGAAACTATCCAGTCCTTTGATTTGGGCCCGAAGAAAAATAAATCACATAATCCTTGGTCTGGGCAGTGGAATAGATATGAATATTTGTAAAGTGGTTTGAAGAGTGTCGGGCACCATGGCTATGATTATTACGAGAATGGAGAGATATCCTCTTGTGAAAAATAAAGCAGAGGTCCTTGACTTTTAGTTTATAAAGTACGTGTTTTGAGGAAGCTCTGTCAGACGGCATCTGCTGTAGAGGTGATTTAGTGAATGCAGGTGGTGATAAATGAGTGTTTGTCGAACGAAGGGGTGTTTCTAAATCCTCTGAGGGTTACTCGGCTGGGTTCCGGGTGTGGCTGGCAAGTTAGGCTAGGCCTAATTAATTAGATTCAGCCCTGTGGGAAACTTTAATAATGATTGCTGGTATAAACATTTCTTGCCATCCATTCACTGGCCTGGCACCAGGAAGATGTGAAAATGTCATTTGAGCTTTCTAGATGTTATACAAGGTGGGCAAAAGGAGATGTACAGTTGTGAGTATGCAAAACACAGAGTTTAGTCTTGTATTATTGTTAATTATTGTATTATTTTCCATACGAACAACTGTAAACCTACTTTTGCCCCACCCTGTATATCCTGGGAAAATACCATTTGTATTTTCCCACTGGAAAATATTTCTCAGTCTTGATTGCTTAAATACATGAAGTAGGCTTGTCTTAACTGCCAAAGAATGTACATTTCTCAGAGAAGTCTGCTACTCAGTTCCTTCTATAGAAATTGTATCTAGTCTTCTGTGCTCCAGTGCTATGCCAAGGGGAGGCTTTTGGGATTTAGACCCCCTTCATCCCTGTTAGTGATCTTCCCCAGTTCTTTAAATGGACAATTAATGTTTTCTCATGCTTTCAGTGGCACCAGGGGTAGGAGGACTTTTCTGAGTCTGCCAAATGGTTTCTTCTCAGGCTTGGGATCTACAACTAGAAACTTCCAAATATAACACTTAGCAAAAAGACCCTCACTCTAAGGGCTGTACAAAGCCCTTACCCCTCTGAGACCGGGGCATCTGAATAGGTGCCCTCTCCATAGCTGGGAAGAAAGTACAGCGCTGCATTGGGGGTGACAAGAGCATTTAAAGTTTGTTTGATTTCTAAGATGTAAAAACCGAAATTGGTCTGATGGGCTCAAGACTCTCCTCCTTTTCACAGCCTATATTTTCTAGATCTTTTGCAAAATACCCTCAAAGAAAAGTGAACTACATATTTATGTTTAAGATATGTGCAAGATTTTGAAAAGAAATAATGCTGGAATTCTGTCCCACTTAAGATTCTCCAATTTCTGTTTTTCCTTATAGGTTATGAAACATCCATTTGCCTGCCTTAGATTTTGCCCAGGAAATAAGAATTTTCCCACAAGTAACTTAAGTTGCCTGGGGGGGAAGAGGTATAGAGAAACATATACTCCCTAGCATGTAGAATGGGGAGCGATGTTGTAATTCCCATTCAGATGATCCACTGAGATTGTTTCTGAAACAAAATGCCCTTTAATTAAGAGAGCCCTTAGGAAAGCTCATTTCACCAAGCCTGGCTTAGAGCCTTACCAATGTCTGTCCTTCAGCTGAATACCTAACAAGAACCTGTGTATCGACTCAGTTTCCCAGAGCTAAGGGAACAATAGTGAGGACGTGGCTTTCTCTGTAAGTTACTGAATCCTCTACAGAACTGCTCTGTCCAGGACCTGTGGACAGGGCGACCAGTGTTGCCATGGCTGTAGCCTAACCCTGAGAGGAAGTTGTATTAGAAAAGCCAGTGTGGGGTATTGTCTTAGCCTGGGCTGTCACGACAAAACACCATAGACTGGGTAGCTTAAACAACAGAAGCTTGTTTTCTCACTGTTCTGGAGGCTGGGTGTCCAAGATCAGAGTGCCGCCATGGCCCTCTTCTTGGTTTACAGATCGTCGTCTTCTCACTGTGTCAAAATGAGAGAGAGAAAGAGAGAATATGAGGGCCCCACCCAAAGGCCCCACTCCAAATAACATCACATTGGGGATTAGGGCTTAAACATGTGAATTTGGCTGGGGCTGGGGGAAACACAATTCAGTTCATAGCTGGTATTACATCAGGATAACTGAGGTTTTGTCCCAGCTGGGGGAACTTGAATAAATCCTTTTGCCTCAAAATATTTGTGCTTCCCCATCTCTAGCATAGAGGCCATTCTAGATGCAGTCTTCTGTGATTTCTTCGGAGAAGCTCAAACAAAAGCCTATTTAAATTGCCTTTATCAGTGAGTTGGGTAGGGAGTGCTGGGCTCACAAAGGCACCTGCCAGGCAAGGCCCCGCTGATAGCACCGAAGGCAAATAATGCAGTAGAGCCTCATTTGCAGTTCATTTAGTATTTATTGAGCCCCTATGATGAGCCAGGCCAGGGTCTAGGCACTAGGGATGCAACAGCCAAGAAAACATCCCTTCTCCCTGCCCTTGTGAAGCTTCCATTTACATATTACACCAATAGTCTGGCCAGAGCTAGAGGCTTTGCTGTGTGTGGCTAAGGTGTGAACGCTCAATCAGTCCTGCATTTTTTAAAGTTCATTGTTTAATGTTTTATCCCTGTGTGGAGTTTCGAGATTCCCCAAGAGTACATGCCATTCAGAGGAGGTGGAGCTGCCCAGGGTGGGACCTGGGGAACATGAGCCTTGCCCCACAAGTGCTGCCTGGCTGTGTGGCTGACTTGCTTGCTGTGTGGCCCTGGACCGCCTGCCAGCTTCCACTTTGTGCTCATTTCTTCATTGACAAGTGTGGTTGATGCTATTGGCCTGCCTCCTAGGGATGTGTGTGAATCACCCACCAGCCAGTATTTGGAAAGTCCACGTAGATGTAAGGGCAGGAAATGAAGTGAGCTTTGCAACCTGCCCCCACCCGGCTGACCTGCTGCCACCTTTCAGGAGATCTGCGAGCAGTAACCTGATGTCAGCACCAGCTGTGCAAAGGTGAGAGGCTGCGGGAGCCAGGTGGCCCAGGAGAGAGACACTTGGGCAGGCTTTGGGCCAGAAGGAGCCCTTTTCTCTGGTTCCTTATCCAAGTCCCTTCAAAAGAGGAATGATTACCCAATGTGGGCAGATAGTTTCCAGGACTGATGAGTTGCATTTCCACAGAAGAGAACAAAAAGTTACGCCTGGGAGGCATTTATTTTCTGAGAAGCCATGGGCAGCCAACGGCTGTAGGCACTTGGCCAGATACTGCGGGCGGAACCTGCCATTACCTGAATTACCCCGGTAAATGATCTGATATGATGATGATGTCCGATGTGCTAAGGAGGGCGTGCGAGACGCACTGTGGTCCTGGGGCCGCTCTCAGAGCTAGGAGGAGGGTGGAAGTTCATGATTCAACTTCTAGCCCCTCATTTCATCCAACGTTTTCTTCACTTAGGGGAGTAATGGATATCGTGATGAGATGATTTAAAATGGATGAAGCAAATTTAAAATGGAAGGCATGAGAGAAAGCTATATTGTCATTTTGGGAACCAAAAAGTGCAAAGGTAAACTCAGCACGCAGTGAAGACGCGAAGAGCCTTTGAAGAGTGTCAGGGCAAGGTGCAGCATTGCTAGGGGTCCCTCCGCAAGGCTTTCCCACAGTTTAAAGGAAAGCTCTTTTTTTAGCCAACTTGTTACCTTCCTCACCTCAGACTGAATGGAAAGCTTATCCCCAGGAAAGTAAGCTCTCCTAGCAAAGGAAATGGTTTTGCTTTAAACAACACAGCCTGGCAGCTGGACCTCTTGTTAATCTGTGACCAGTGGCCGAGTGCCCACCCTCCTCTCCTTTCTCTTCACCCTTTCCCCCTCCCTGCTCTTAACCACGATGAACAGCTTGTAGTCCTTTGAGTAAAAAGAGATACCTTTTCGACCTCTCCTCTGAGGTGTTCCAAGTGCGTCACAGGCCCAGTGTGACCGAGAGGTGGTCAGAGCCCGGCGCCTGGCTCGGGGAGATAGGCCTCAGCGCTCTGTGGACACAGCGCATTGTTTCGGGTTATCAGCATCCAGGGAGGGGGCCGGGGGAGCCTCTGCCCCAGGAGGAATGCTGTGTGCGGCGGGCCGCGCTGGGTGAGGTTCACGGCCAGCCACACTTGCACCGTGGGAAAGCCAGGGCGACCTGCGTAAGCGTAATCGGCGGTGGGACGGTGCTTTGCAGCCCTCTGAGGACACGGTGTCTGACTGCACATGGGGAATTTTCTCAGAGGTTTCCTGGAGAATTCCTGAGGTGAGGAGAGCAAAAACAGAACCGCAAAACCAAGCATGGTGGCCGTTACTTTAAGACCCTGAGCTCTCTCTTCCCGGGTCCCAGACTTTGGGACTTCAGTGGGTGCCTCAGAGGTGCATCTTTCTGGCAGCCTGAGCCCCAGGAGCTGTCTTCCGTCCTGGATTCATAGAATAAGATCTAGACGGTGCTGAATTCTGGTTTTTACTCTGAACAGCAGAGTTGAGCTCTAAACTACACTGGGGCTTTTCTCCCTATTTATTTCTTGTTTGTCTGGGCGAGGGACGTTCTTTAATAGGCTGATCTGCTTTCTGTTCAGTGATCAACTTACGAATAAAAACCACTGGGAGCTGTGATGTCTCACTGGGGGTTTCAGGACATCAGACTGATGATTCAAGAACACTGACCTTAGATGCTGATGACAAAAACCACAGGTCACCTTGCAAGCCTGCTGACATCCACAGGCCTGTGGGAAGGAAGAAGTCATCGATGGCCTTTGCACTGGAATAGCAGACCTTTGACCCAGCCTCCAGGCCCAGGGTTGCAGCCTCATCAGGGCTCTCTTCACCTGACATACAGTTTTCTATACAAAACAGGAAGTCTGGCTGGAGGGATGGGCTGGGCATGAATCCACTTTATGGTTTTTCCAGTGTCACCCTCCCCCTCTGCTCAGACTGGCAAGTCCCTCTGTGCGTTTTGAAAACACTTCTGCCTTGGCTGGAGTTAACTCCACAATGCCACCAGCAGCCCTGTGGGTCAGGCAGGCAGTGGACATACCTCGTGGGCCTGGGGGCCAGAGTCGCGATGATGGGGTTTATAAGGCAGCACGTGTCTGAGGAGAGTCACTGTCGTTTACCTGTCACCAGGGTGCTGGTGTTCACTGGGTTTTTCAGTGTACTTTCTCCCCCTTCCCCAAAAAGGTAGCATCAGCTCTCGGATGATTTAAAAAATTCCAGTCACAGGGATTGTTACATTTCTTATCAGTTAAAAAAAATGAACAGAATTACTAGAAGGCAGGGCAATAAGTTGATCCTTGTAAAGCTAGGTAATAGGTACAGGAAACTTTCTTATACTATTTTCTATACTTTTAGATATTGTGAAATCATTTAAATAATTTTTTTAAAAAGACTGCCCATTTGAAATGACACAAAGACATTTCACATGTGCAAATTCTTACTTAACTATGATGGAGAACTGTCAATAACTGAGCACTCAGCCTGAGTGCTCTCGTGCCAGGCCCTTACATGCATGGTTTCTAAGCCTCACGACAGCCCTGCAAAAACAGGATAACTAACCCAATTTACTCACGGAGGCTAAATGATTAGTTCAAGTCACGTGGCAAGTAAGAGTCAAGAACGGAACACAAGTCTGTCTTTCCTTAAGAAGCACAACTTTCCGCAACATGATTTCCTAGAACAGGGGTTTCGAAGCTCAGCTGGTCACAAGAGTGACCCAGGACACTGACAGGTCCCTCTCCTAGAGCACCCACATCAAGAGTAAGGCTGGGGAAAGCTGGTCTTTACCCCTAGGCAATTTTCATGGGGAGGGGAATTTAGGAAATTTAGTTCTTCATGTGATGGCTCTTGGATTCTCTTCTCTCAAAAGAAACTTATTCCTCCAAAGTGCCCCCCTCTTTAGAGACTGTCTTTTAAGACATATTGTTTCTGGGCCAGCAGAAGATGTTGCAACACATTCCTAATTCTTTCCCTTTGAATTTATTAGTTTATTGCATGGCTTTGTTTCTTCCCTATTGGGAGAGGATGTCCTAAGAGCAGGGAAATCTTGGGCCAGGTAATCATTCAGAGGTGGTAAAATGTTGCAAGATAGGAAGGTGGGGAAATCAATGTCCTTTCCTTCACAATTTCATCTAGTACCAGCCAACACCACACCCTTATGGGTGTATATTTGATCTTTATACATAGTAAAGTCTGAAAATATCTTTGAAAGAGAACATCATGCCCTCAGTTCCTGCAGAGGATTTGAATCGAGTAATCGATTCTGTTTTTCAAAGGCGAATTTTGGTACTTGGATCTTTGTCCTTGCCCAGTGCAATAAGTGTTTGCTGAATGGATGCAAGGGCCAGTTCGAGGCCAGAAATAACGATGGGCGTATTAGAATTGCCAAGGTTCAGAAACTGAATCATTTCACATTATGGGTCTGAGTTTCAGAAACTATGTAATTCCTGAGCCCTTTGGAGATACTGGCATTCAAAGAGGCATGGGTGATTTCAGCTTCATATGAGACCCGGGGGACTGCATTGGGTTGTGAAAATCTGCAAGGACACACACACACACCCTACCTATGAAAACCACATAATCTCAGTGACTCCTGACAGTGTTGACAAATGTTTATTCTTTCCAATAGCATATCCACTCCCACTGAGAAGGATCCAGAAGGGCCTCTTAATATGCCCTGTGAGAGGAGAAATCACACACTGGATTCCCCCTCTCCACTTTGTTTGCTTGTCCAGGCTAAGAAAACATTTAAGCCTATGACTTCTTTTCTCAACCAGCTGAACCAAGGGCAGGAGAGAAAATGAGAGCAGGGACCTCAATAATTCCTGTATCTGACCTCAAGTCCAAAGATGATGACCTTCTTCAAAGAAAGAATTCTTTGAATGTGTCTATATAAGCTTGAGACAGGATGAAGGCAGCTGAGGCCTGTGGGTGCCCAAAGTAGGAGTGGATCTGTGTACCTCCAGCCAGGATGCCAGGTAGGCCAGAGAAGTGCAGCTGCAGGAATCAGACGCACCACGGAGATGCGAGGATCCATTATTAGCAATCATTCTGAGGAGAGACTGGTCAACCGCTGGCCAGACTTCCTGTCCTGGACCCTGACGGGGGACTCTGAAGGCATGTGGTAGGACATTGGCAGTTCTAATAGATAGCCTCCTCAGAACCATTTATAAAGTGCTAAGATCTTAGAGGCCTGGTCAGGACTCCAAGAATCTCAGGCCTAGAAAGCACCCCAGAGCCACCTCATAGTGCCTGGTCATGGGATAAGAGAGGTTTTGTAAGTGAACTACCCACTTCTCCCTTGAAGTCCTAAGAAGTCTCTGGTAAGCCACTTTTGAAGGAAGCATTTCTAAAAGAGTCACCTACCCACCTGTTTTATTAAACAGGTGTTAACGAACACAGAACCCTTTCTTAATAACTTGACATCACCCTAAAGCTTCAGTTTTCCCATCTGTAAAATGGGGGAAATTGCCCTGACTTTATATGGTTTGTCAGGATTGAATGAGACAGGACATGGAAAGTGCTTAGCACAGCACCTGTCAGTGTTAAATAAATAACAGTGAGAATGCAGTGCTAACAACTCAGACCATCAGGTACCTTCTTTGCTGACAACATAGTGACTGCCTCCAATAGCTCCCTGCCACACCCCATTGTTTGTTGTTTGTTATCTGCTCTGAGCTGGGGAGCTAGGAAAATCAAGCATGTACAGAACTATATGTTTATATGCTCAATTAGAACCAATAAATCTCCAAATGAGTATTTACATGTACAACTGTGTGAGTGCTTTATCTGATCTGCAGAAAGATTCCCCCACCCAGGAAAAGAGTGTGTTTTGAAGGGTTGACTACATTCTAAATCAGCCCTCCAGTGTCTGGATGAGTGAGCTGTTACTGAATTTATTATTCCGTACATATACTAGGTCATATTGCTCTTTAATAAAGAAGCTTTAATCTCACATCTTTAAGGTCTTGCTGGGAAGTTACTCTTTCCACCTCCTGGGAGAGACACAGTAGAGAACAGTGGAAGTGATGTACTGTGATCAGTATAAACCAAAAGCACGGTTCCTTGGAGGACCATCCAGATTTAGGAGTATCAGATGTTTGTCAACCCAGGAGAAACCTTTAATCTTGGCTGTGGAAAACAAATCTCACGAGGAGTGTATCTCTGGCTCTGTAAGAAAGGTCATGGAAGAAAAACAATGATGTGTTTCTGGGTTGGATGTTTGGCATTGTCAGTCTTCATCCTAAAGGGGGGAGTGTAATATGATGTAATTTTCTGTTATGAAAACAGACAGATACAGATGTGCTTTTGTAGTGAACTATGGTTGATTTTGCCAGCCCAGCACCATTTGTTCTTTTTTTGATAACATCACTCCAGTCCAGGGATGGGCATGCAATTTAAGGCTGCCAAGCAGAGCACCATATCTGAAAGGGGTCTCAGTGGTTGGTTCAGAGATAAATGTTCTAGCCAATGGAAGCCCCGCTTGGATTTTCATTGGTGCTAACAGGAAAGAGATATTCTCTTTCTTTTAAGACAGAGTTGTTAGCCTGGAGCTACTGATAGCCATTGTGCTACCACAAGAGGAAAGCTGATCTGAGAATGAGACAAAACCCCAGGGATATCATTTAAGCATCATATCAAGACTTTTCAGTTATATGTGCTAGTAGAGGCATTTTCTCTTATTTGATATTTTTCTTGAGACAATTTGAGTTGGAATTTTGTTACTTGCAACAGTCAAATTTCTGATAATATGCAGTTCTGCTTCTGTGTGACCTCGCGGTGGCTGGCCTCTAAGATGACTCTCAACGAACTTTGTCTCCTAGTACTATTTGTGAGTAGAACTCCCTCCTATACTGAATTAGGGCAGGCCTGTGTGACTATAGAATACAGCAGAAGAAATGGTGGTGACTTCAAAAGCTAGGTCAAAAATGCATTGCAGCATCTGCCTTGGCTCCTTGAATCTCTCATTCTGGGGAAAGCCAGCCACAGTGTTGTAAGAACACTCAGGAAGCCCATGTGAAGCAGTCCACATTGAGAGCACTAAGACTTCCTTCTATGAGTCAGCACCAATTAGCTAGGCATGTGAGTGAGCCACCTTGAAAGTGGATCCTCCAGCTCCAGGCAAGCCTTCAGACGAATGCAGCCCAGCTGCCATCTTGACTGCAACCTCATGGGAGATCCCAAGCTAGAACCACCATATCAACTAGATCCCACGGTGGGAAACTGTGAGAGATAGTAAATCATTGTTGTGCTGGGCCGCTAAGTTTTAGAGCAGTTAGTTACATAGCATTAGAAACTAATAGACCTCTTTGCTACTTATCACCTCCTGCCCCTGGTGAGAAAATCAAGACATTGTCTTGTATACATATCAGGCTCTTGTCCCTCAAAGTCTCACTCAGTTTCCGAGAGGTCCCAGGAGGGAAGTGATTGTCATAGTGGAACCCCCCCCACCATGCACTCACCTTTCCTGAGTACACCTTCGCCTCTGCTAGGCACCACCACCACTTCCCTGGGGGGTCAGTGCTCCTGCCATGTGACTGGGCTGTCATAGCAGCCCTTAAGTTCCCAAAGCAGAAGTCAGGTCTTGTGGACCATGTTCCCTCTGTTATGTCACTTTAACCTTTGGCTTGCCCATGAAGTTTGGAATGTGCAATTTTTTACATACCACATGATAGGCCAGAAGTCCAGTTTGGCCTGTTCTCTTCCACCATTGGAACAAATAGCTTTTTATTTGAAGTAGAGCAGCCTAATAGATTTTTTTTTTTCCAAAGATGGAGATGTTCTATATCCTCACTATTTTTTTAAAAAAATATATCTTTATTGATTTCAGAGAGAGGAAAGAAGAGGGAGAGAGAGAGATAGAAACATCAATGATGAGAGAGTCATTGATCAAGCCCACAACCCGGGCATGTGCCCTGACTGGGAATCGAACCCCGATAGCCTGGATCCTAGGTCAATGCTCAACCGCTGAGCCACGCTGGGCCGGGCTATATCTTCACTATTAAAATACAGTAGCCACAAGCCACATGTGATTACTGAGTACTTGACATGTGTGACATAAGAATTGAATTTTTAATTATAATTAAGTAGTCACATATGACTAGTGGCCTTTGTATCAGACAACATAGCTTTAGATGCAGTGGTTTCCAAGCAAAAAAACACACCCAACTTTTAATCCTGAGCACAGAGTTTGCACTAAGATAAAGGTGATTTTAGAGCAATGCTTTAACTCCAATGTCTTACCCAATTTTAATGGAAGTGACTTTCATGTTGTACTTTCAGCACCTCTTTCCACCTTCCCCTCAGGACTCAGACGGGAGCCCAGGACTGACTAATCCCACCTCCCTCCCAACATGTCCACACACAGCTGAATCCCAGTGATGGGCGTGGCCCTCTTTCAAATGGATACCCTGCTACAATTAAGTCTGGCATCTTGGGCTGGGAAAGGATCTAGAGGCTTATCTAATCCAAGCTTCCAGAGACCCCTCACTGCTTATGATCACATAACTGTTCACTGAGCAGCCCCAGCTCAGTAGGTTATTGCCATGAAATGGTTTTAATTTTCCCAATCACTACCTTCAAATTTGATTTGCTCCTAAGCAAACAAAACAAACTAGTGGATAAAAATCGGAAAGCTTTTCCCTTAGCACATCTTGGGCAGATTCCATTTCTCTCTTGTCACCTTCAGTCCAATTAGAAACCCCATTTTCATGTCTAATTCTCATATCAGAATTCTGTGCCAGCACCCTTCTCTCACTTAGTATTCAGATCGTCCAGGCTGTTGGGGTGGGAAGGGTAGGGAATCAGGGAACACAGCATTCCCTGATGTGGGAGGTCCTGCTCTGTGAGGCCTCTTCTGCCACCTCTCAGCTCTGCCCTGGTGGATACCACACAGCCTCTCACTGCTGGGTTCCTTTGCCAGTGGGAAGCCCTCTGGGGTGGATCCTGGCAACACAGCTCACCACTAGCGATTTCTACTGCACAGACCCACTGCCACCATCTCCTGCTCAGGCAGGCAAAGGGGTAGATCCGAAAGTCCACAGCTTAAACAGCTGTCCACCTGGGGAGCGAAAGGCTACTCTCTCTTCTTGCAGCCCCTCTCCCATTTCCTTTGCCTCAAGGCAGGAGTGGACAGTGAGGCAAAGGGAGGGAGGGAATCACTTCTTGTGAATCTTGCCCAAGGCTGCTGACCTAGACAGCTTCTTCCAGCTCCTGGTGATGGGTGTGGACTGGCGAGCCTAATATGTTGCCTTTAGAAGGTGGGAGGGGCTTCTGGTTTCTAACAACTCTTTTGAATGTGAGGCCTTTAGCACCTGTTCTTCTCAGCTTGGACTTTAAATGCCAGTTCTAGAATAACAGGAAAACTCTCCTTCCACCATCCGGTTCCTGTTTTGCTTGGTTTAGGTTGCCCTGAGCAGGCAGTGTGGATCCCATGGATCCTGGTGAGCTTCTTGGTGGCCTTGGGTGTGCTGCTGACAGAAGGGCTGCACTGGCCTTGGGAGGTCGTGTCTGACACTCAGAAGCTGGATAGAGACCCCAGCACCAGGCAGTAGCTCCCTGGCTTTTCAGGTAATATCACTCCTGTACTGGTGTCCTCAGGGTGGGCAGGGCTGCCCCCACCCCCAGCAAGGCCAGGCAGAAGGGCTGCCAGGCAGAAGGGCTGCCAGGCAGAAGGGCTGCCAGGCAGAAGGGCTGCCAGCACGGTGGTCCAGGCGGGAGGGTTAAGCTCTTGTCTAGTCTCTGCTGACTCACAGGTGCGCAGTGGGGGAAGTCCCAGCGATCAAGTTCTATCAAGTTCCAGTGATAGAGTCCTTTGGGATCAAAATGCCACGTTCGGGGCACAGAGTGGCTCAGGGAGCATGAGGCAGTTGAATCTCCCTGGTGAAGCAAACCCTGAAGGGCAGATTTGGAGGGGCTTGGGGGCAGATCGGAGGCTGGAGCTAGTGAGTTCCCAGTGTTTTGGGGTGTGGATGGTCCTCCAGTATCACACTCAGTCTCTGGGCAACCCACACACATTATCAGGCTGAACCCTAAGCCGTGGCCATTCTTAGTGACCCGCATACAGACAGCTGCGGGCCGAGGCTGGGAGGGACAGCTCAGGACTGGTGCCAGCATCTCAACCCGAACCCCCTCCGGGTCCCAGATCGTGAACCCTGCCCCCCACGCAGGAGGAAACAGCCCCTCTGCCTTTCGTTCCATTTCTCTCTCTCCTTCCTTTCTGCTTCGAACCCAGGACAGTAGGGATTCCACACCTACCGTTCTCAGGGACGCTCGGAGCATTGATTCCAAGATGGTTTTCCAAGCTGGCCTATATTTTGAAGTATGGGCACTTCTCTCACTAAAGAACACCAAAAAGAAAAAGGCAGAAAAACAAATTAAATCTCCAGGACATGGCTCTGACAGAGAGCCTGCACCCCCCCCCCAACCCACGCTTGAGTAAGAAAAAGGGGAGAACACCGTGGCTCTTAAAGCACTACCTGCAAGCCGGCCTTGGCAGCCTTTCTGCAGCCTGAACATGTCCCTGTTCTCAATACCATCTGTTCTCACACACCTGCGACCTTTAAATAGGCCAGACGTTCCTGTGACAGGTAATAGGCACGGTTTCTCTAAGCAACATTCCCCAGAAGGAAATGTGGTTTCTTTAAACTCACTGGATTCTGAAACTTATAATGGATAGGGAAAACATCCCAAGTGAATTCTCAGTAAAAAATACAAAACACGATCGCCTTGTCTCTTCATTAAAAGGAGGAATATAGAGATGAAAGCTTGGCCTGGGAGCCATTTTCTCTGTCTCTCAACTGAATTGTTTTTCCTGTGGTTTGGCTAACTTAGGGGCAACTTGTTTTTTTTCCTAAAAAAAATATTCTACTGGTTCTTAAAGATGAGAAGGTTTCACTCACTGTACTTGAGGTTATATTTTAATTGGAGTTTGGTGGCGTTTTAGATTGTTGGTGCTCTCACAACAGAGCCTTGAAACAGTATTGTCCCATTTTATTGGCAAGAGCCCCGAAGCTTGGAAATTTGGAACATTTTCTCCAAGGTCACATAATGACTGACTGACCTAAGATTTCACGGCATCTCCCTGCCCCAAGTCTTGAAGCAGTTCTGTGGACTTTCAGGCTGGCTGAGATCTTTTCCTTCAGTTCTTGATGCCAGCTCCTTGACCAATGTTATCGTTTTATTTTAACTTCTGTGGTAGGTTAGATGAATAAGTACATTAACTGCAAGTGGCTTGATTTTTTTAAAATAGTAGCGGAAGAAATATAAATAAAATGTGGTCAGAGTTCTGTCTTAGCTGTTAATACGCTGTTTCAATATTTATCTTACTGACAAATTATATATCTGATGCTTCTGTTTTAAATGAGAGACTTTACTGGCCCCCTCGAGTAAACATACAAGGGAATAACCATTTGGAGTTACCACATGGAATCCCTTTCTTAATGTTTACCTTTTGTATGAATGGATCTGCTTTTGTGTTGTGTTTTCATATATACTATTCACACTTCTTCAGTGTGTTCTTGAATTCTTTGCTATCTGGTTGTCTTTATTTCGCCTAAAGCCACCCAGATTTTCCCTTTTCCCTCTTTTTCTACAGATGCATAGCCAACTGGCACATGCAGTATTTTTCTCTCTTCTCTCTCTGGGTCTCAGTTTGTGTATTATTACACTTTTTTTACTTCTTTTTTCCCCTTTAATCTGTAGTGTGTGCCCTATAACAGGATCAGGGGATTTAGGAAACTGCATTTTTGTCCTTGGTCACAGCAGCACCAGTGTGCTCGCTGACTGCTCCAAGTTCTCAGACATTCCGCCCGCAGTGTAGCGGAGAGCCTGCCATTCTTGGTCACAGGAGTAGAAAGCTGAGTTGGTCCTTAGTGCCTGTGTGTGGGGCAGCTCCGAGCAGCACTGCTAGGCCATCTGCTCCTCTGGAAACTGGCAGGAATCTGTTCTCCCAGAGGCCTCTTTGTGTGGCTACCAGGACATGGCACCTGAAGAAAGCGGGGCTTCTCCTCGCCTATTTGCTGTCCTTTGACCAGACCTGGGAGGGCTTGCCACCAGCTGACTTTTATGAGCTTCCATTTCACTCTTCTAAATTAAGGGGATAATTTAAAAATCATCAAATTGCCATCTCTTTTAGGCTGTGGAAGGTCCAGACTACAGCCTGGAGAGATAGGGGGTGGCCTGAAACCATGTGGACCACCTAGAAGGCCCAGATGCTTTGGCAAGTTAAGTGCAAGCTAGTGGGGAAGGGGGTGGGGAAGACAGACTTGGCATTTGGAGAGAGAGGGAGAGAAAACAAATGTTAGGGTTGACAAGAATCTAGAACTCATCAAGTCTAGTAGTCCCCGAAGCTTATCTCAGCACGGGGGGGACACTGCTGTCTTCAGATGACTCATGGAAGGAGGTGCTGGAAAGAGGGCCTTGCCAAAAATGTGTTTTTCGTCTCCAGGTTTATGAACCACTAGGAACTTAGCCCTCTCCCAATCCCCAGTTTCCAGGCGAAGCCCAGAACAGGGATGTGACTTTTTCAATATCTATGACCATTTAGTGACAGAACTAGAACACACATTTCCCCAACTTACAGGTCCATTCCTCCTTCGAGTCCAACGCAGGAATCAGGTACCAGAGCTCTGCTTAGGAGGGAGGCATCTGCCAACGTGATAATAAGAGCTGACGTGCCAGCAAAAGCTCACTGTAACAGATACGGGGGCTAAAAAAATAATTTTTCTTCCAATTTCTAAGTTCTTCTAGCTGGGATAATAATTACATTAACAGAGGCAGATTAACAGGAGAAAATGTTCTAAGTTTGTTATGTGACTGCGCGTTTGGGAGTGACATTAGGATGAGACCCGTAATGCACTGAGCAGTTGAGGCTTATATGCCCTTATGGACAGAAGAGAAAAGCTGGCAGGGGTCTGGTATTCTCAAGGGGAAATAGGCAATTTATAGGTAGTCAGGAAAGGGCTGAACAGGTAGTAAACAAATTTCTGCTAGGGACCCTGGGGATTCTGACTAACAGGATCCTGCTTGGATCATTCCTATCTGATGCTAAAGTAAATATGCTAAGATTCCCTGCCTGGAGCAGGCCTCTCCACCTTAAACTCTTAGGCAGGAAAGGGGGAAAGTCAAAGGTTCTTTCTGAGGCTTTTGTTTCTTAACAACCAGCTTAAAATCAATACCCCCAAAGGCACACTTTTCTCAGTAGAAAGGCAGTGGAGATGGGGAAGTGCAAGGAGAATCACTTGGAATACAGTTTGTATGCAAACTCTAGAGCACAGAGAGGCAGGCATGTCACACAGGTGAGAGGAGCTTGATCCAGATCTGGGAAATCCATCGTTGTCCTAAGTATGTTTACAGCCCCTGCTTCCTCCTTCCTTCCAAGGCTTTGGGGTGGTCCTGATGCATGGAGGTGAGGTGGATTTGCTGGGAAGATTTAAAGACCCAGAGCCAAGATCATCACAACTCTTGTGTTCCCAGCACATATGTGAGCACAGGAATGTATGATGCAGTTGTTTTTTGTGTTTAAGGGAGAAGAAAGATCTGGGAGACCCTGAAGGAGAGAACATTTTAGGTCAAATACTAGGAAAAACTTGCTAAAACTCAGAGCCCTTTCTCTGATGATCTGGGAGCTTCCTTCCCTGCCATGTTTTTTTCCACAGCCCTATAGCAAGACAGAAACTACCATTCTGGTGAACAATTCAGGTCAGTCTCCTGGATTTTCTGGCTTGCTTCTATACTTTAAGAAATTCATTCGGTGAGTACAGCAGGTCAGCAGCATGACTGGCCTTTTCCCCAGTTTGAGTCAGTCCCAGACATCACTGCTAACAAGGAACAGGATCCTTTTTTTAACCCTTCGCAGGGTGCCAAAGCCAGTCCCTCAGTTAGTCATGAGTCAAGGGACTGTATCTCTGGCATGGAGATGTCTGGCAGGCTGGAATTTCTGGATGGCCTTTCCCACTGGAGGGATTTAAGCAAAGCATTGTCAGTCTTGCCTCTCTAACGGGGGAAAAAGGGAAATCCCAGCCCTTAGAGCATTATTTCTGGCTCAAGGACATGGGTTTTCTTTCCTGGAAACAGGCACTGGCTCAGTGAGATGCCCCCAGAGTTGTGCTTTGTGTTGCCAAGATGCCTGCCTCGGGCAAGCTATGGGGGAGAGAGGCTGCCTGGGAGGGGGAGTCCTGATGCCCCGCAGAATGACACAAGACCTCCATTATTTAATACTTATTCAGCATCAGAGAAATTTTATCCCAAGAAAAAAGCTTAGACAACTTTACTAATAGGAGCATTTTAAGAATTATAAACAGAAATCAGATCATGTTCAACAGCACATTTCTAAGCCCAGTACAAGTTAAATTGCCTAATAGGCTGGATGGAGAAACAAATAAATTGGTTGTGAGTATGTCTGTAACTGGCAGCACACGGACGGGGGAGCCAATTTTCTGCACCCTCCGGCCAAGCCTCATAAGCACGTCAGCACCTGGACACCCCTAAGACTCCTCTGTCAATGACTCAATATATTGACAACCATCAAGGCAATAGTGACATAGACCTGAATGCAGGGGCCAGACCATGATGTGACACAGAACTTAGTCTCATCCAGGCCCTTGCGATAATTATTTTGTATCCATAACTTCTCTTAAGAGGTTTCATTACCAAAGTGATCACCTACTATCTCAGTTCTCCAAGTGTGGTCTGCAGACTTTTGGGGAGCCCATGAGGTGGCCTATGAGGTCAACATTATTTTCATGATACTATTAAGAGCCGTTAACTTTTTTCAGTGTATTGACCTTTACACTGATGATGCAATGGTCAAGAAAACCACTGGTGCCTTAGCACAAATCAAGATAGTAGTACCCAACTGTACTAGTAGTCATTACAGTCTTTACTGCTACACACACAGTAGCAGAAAAGCCTACCGGTCTCATTCAGGAAAGTTCTTGATGAACCCATTAGACTTATTCATTTTATTAAATCAACCTATAAGTACGTGTCTTTTTAATATTCTCTGTGATGAAATGGGAAATATGCATAAAGAATGTCTGCTGCATGAAGTACCAGGGAAAAGTACCTGTGCCATTGTTGAGTCACAAGCTAAACTAATGGCTTTTATCATGAAACACTACTTTTACTTGAAAGAATGCCTGAGAGACAAATTACACTTATTCAGATTTGGGTATTTGGCAGACATTTACTCCAAAATAAACAAGTTAGACTGTCACTTCAAAGAAAATAACTGACAGTATTTGTTGCCAATGGTAAAAATTGAGCATTCAAGCAAAAATTAGAATTTTGGAAAACTTGTATCAGCTGCCATGAGCTTCACAGCTTACCAATATTTAAAGACTTTAATGATGATAATTGTAATTTTTGATACTGTATAATATACTGTTTCAACATTTGGAAGATCTGCATAACTTGGTGAAAACAATGCCTGATGTTACAAAATTGTGCACAGGTAAAAGATCACTTCAAAATACAAGATAGACCAAAGTATTCTAATGCAACAAAGATAAAAAAATTTATTCATTTGGGTTCTGCATTGCAACTAACCTTAAGAAACTCCACTTGTGCAGTTTTGGTATAATATCAAAGCATATACACAATTATACGAAAAGGCTTGTAAAATACTACTCTCCTTTTCAGTGCCATATCTGTGTGAAGTCAGATTTTCTCTGTACACTTCAACTAAAATAATCCATCACCGCAGATTGAATACAGAGCAGATAAACCCCAGCAGTCTTTTATTAAGTCAGATGTTAAAAAGATTTGCAAAAATGTAAAACAATGTCACTCTTCTCACTATTTTGTTTTGCTTTGGAAAATGTAGTTATTTTTCATGAAAATGCATTACTTTCATTAGCATTATATGGGTTAATCAATGCTATTTTTTAAATAAATAACATCTGAAATTTCTTAGTTTTAATTTTTTAATGTGTTAAATTTATCAGTAGATAAAACCTAAATAAAAGCCCTTTTCTCTTTTTATAGAATGCAGAATATATTTTTTTAATTTTTAATTTTTTTCAATTACAATCAATATTATAAATAAAAACCCCTTTCAATCCTCAATAAGTCTTAAGAATATAGAGGAGTCCTGACTTTAAAATTGTTAAGAACTGTTGATCTGTTGAAACCTCACATAATAACACTATCAAAATAGGATGTGTAGTAGAGTGGATAAAACATGTGCTTTGGAGTCAGACAGGCGTGGGTTCAAATTCTGACTTTACCATTTACTAACTGTTTTACTTAATAATTCACTGAATTGTTCTAAGTTTCAGTTTCTTCATCTATAAATGAGAATAATATTACCCAACTTACAGATTGCTTGAGGTTTAGGAATAATACTTATAATGAACTTGGCATAGTGCTTCGTAATAGATACTTACCCAAATATTTATGGATTAAACAAATATAGTAAGATGCTCAGTATTTCAATCAGTGCTTTTGGCTGAAAGGACCATAAATGGCTTAAATGGTTTGAAAAAACAAAAACTTACCTTCCATAACAAGAATTCCAGAGACAGGAGAGCCCAATGTCATACGACCCAGGCCCTTCCCCTCCTGTTCGGATCCCTCAGAGTTGGCTTCCCCTTTTAGGCAGGTAGCAAGGGAGAAGCAGTGGCTTAAAGGCATCCCATCGAAGCAGTACAATGTCTTAAGAAAGAGGAAACCTTTTCTAGATTGCCTCCAATATACTTACCCTCATATTTCATTGATGTGAATTTGGTCACATGTCCATTCCTGAGCCAATTTCTGGCCAGTGGGATGGGATGTCCCTTTGATCAACCAGGTACACTTCTGGGGCTGGAGTGGAGTCAAGCTTCCCTGAGGTGAGAGCTTGGGGGATGAAGGGCTGATACCTAAGTGAAATTAGGGCTTTGTTAGGAATGGAAAAGGGAAAATAGAAGGAATGAGTAGGCAGAGAGTCCACTACATTCAGTAAATGGAAATCTTGAACAGTGGGTCCCAAATACTGGCTTGCAGACTGGCTGCATAGGAATCACCTGGGAGCTTGTTAAAAAATGTAGCTCAAACTGCATAGGAATTGCCCTGGGATCTTGTTAAAATGCAAATTGTACATTTGTATCTTGCTTTCAGATAATGTAGCCTCTGCTCTTCTATGACCCCTACTTAGAGTAGCAAAGATATAGATCTCCCACCCCCAAATTACTGAATCAGTGTCTGTGGACCAGACCTTGGTTTGAAAACTGGGTTCAGTGTGGTAGAACATTAATAATGGACAAGACTGGCATTTGTTCATTCATTCATTCACTCATTCATTCATTCATTCAATAAGCATTCATAGAAACCTATACCCTGCTTATTGCTGAAACTACAGTATACATTTTGTTGGGGAGGGGGGGCAGGTATACATATAAAGAGATATCTTTTGTGGAATGTGAGAAACACTCTAATAACACTGTGTACAAAGTGTTCTGTGATTGCAGGGCAAGGAGTGACTCACTGGTGAAGATGGGTTGACAGAGAAGGTCGCACAGAGGACATTTGAGCTGGGCTTTCTTTGGTGTCCAGAGTGAGACAATGTGTGTGCGTGAAAGCACAGAAATACAAACGAACAAAGTTCTTTTAAGGCACAGTGAGAAGGTCTTTGTGACTTGTGTACATGCAGAGATTGAGATGGAGTAAGAAAAGGTCAAAAAAGTTTGCTGGGGCTGGATATGCGAGGCCTTGAATGCTGTATTAAATCACTCTACAGTTATTGTCAAGTTTGTACATTAGAATCACTTGGAGAGCTTTTTAAAATCCTGAAGCCCAGGCCACTGAAGGGGACCAAAGTTTTGCCACCCCAAAATGTGACTTTTGGGATATTGATTTTAAGCTGGTTATTAAGAAACAAAAGACTCAGAAAGAACCTTTGACACCTTCCTCCAGCCTAAAGGAATTCCTATAGAAAAACCTGCATTGGGAAGGGAATCTTACCATATTCACTTCATTATCAGTGGAAGTGGGGCACCCCTTTCCCCACTGAGTGTTGGGGGTGGGGTCCTGACGATATCTCGAGAAAAAGAATTTTCAGAGACTCTCATGGGAGGATGAATAATTTTTATTTGTGTGAAATTACATCCTTGGGTTTTCAAAGTCCCATTTCCTTCAATCCAGTCCTGGAAGAAGTGCAGGTGGGGGTTCAGTAGAGCTAAAAGCAGAGCCAATGTCCAAAGTTTCTATTCCATATTGGAATTGGGTCTGGTTTAGCATTAGGCTAGTTGCAGTCCATTAGTCCATTGTGTGGGATCCACATGGCTGTGGGCCATGTGGGCGAATGCAGGGGAGCCAAGAGAGTGCACCTCCTGCAACAAGAGTCCCAAGAGTTCCAATAACACAAGAGCAACCAAGAGAGCAAACCAAGAGAGGGAACTTCTTTGTTTAGGAAATGAAATATTCCAGATCTTCCTGAGCTTGCAGTGGTCATACCTACGCTGTTCAGTGACCTGTTCCCAGGTGTGACTGACGGGCAAGGACCTTCCCTATGTCACCCAGCTGTTCCTGGGCATGCACCTATTCTCCCCAATCCCTTCCCTCAGTGATCTGTGGGGAATAGACCAGTGGCTCTGTGGGGAGTGTTAAATTGCAACTCCCTGGCAAAGCTGCAGAAATGGCATGCCTATACTATTTGGCCTTCCCTTTGCTCCTTTCCTGTTATTAATAACTGGGTTAATTACAACGGTATCAACTTTACCATGTTGACCTTGGCATGTTCACCCTGGCCTGTATGAATTAAGCATGGCAGAAAGGGAAGATTTGAGCAAAAATCTGTTTGCTAGTTTCCCCCCTGTGTCCCACTGTTTTGGGGTTGCCCAGAAAGAATTTGTTTATCACATGTTGTGCTATGAATTACCCGCTTTCCCTTTGAAATCCAAGATCTCTGCGCCTCTTCTCCTTTGTCCAAAATGGTAGCTATACCTCAACTGCCCTGGGTCTCATATCTTATGGTACCCTCAAATGTACATCCGTAATACATTTTGGATATGTGAATGAATAAAATTCAACCAAGGAAGTTTGAAGATTTAATTGGCTTTATTAAGGAATTTATGAATTGGGCAGCATCCACCTAGCAATTAGAAGGGAACCTAAGTTAAAGAGTGGTACAAAATGGAAGGTTTTTATAGAAGCAACGTGGGGCAAGTGAACTATTAGTGAAAGAAAAGAAAGGATTATTATTGGGCCCAGACATCTTTTCTTTGGGGAAAGAGAAGAGAAGGGTTTTTACCATATAGATTGCCTTCTCTTTCTATGGGGGTGATGGAGAGGGCTTATGTGACAGATTACCTTACTGGTGCTTGACCAGAAATTCCAGACTAGTTAATTAAGATTGTGTTTCTGAGAGAGGTTGAAACTGCAATTAGATCAGGTATTAAATCTAGGTTTGGTAATGTGCACCCCGAGAAGAAAGATTCATTTGATGTGTACCCTGAGAAGTAATTTATCTACTGGGGTGGACTCCCCAGGGTCAACCACGGGTCCAGGTTTTATGAATGAGAGTCTAGCAGCTATTTGCTGACAGGGTCCCTCACGTACTCTGTATACTGGGAGGAACCTCAGACTGAACTCTCCATTTCCTGCATGATGCTCAGCTTGTTTAAACTGTCTGAGTCAACTACTGCAAGGAAGCCCTGGTTTTGTCTTTCTATCAAAAGGATGAGAGAGACTTGCCCCATCCAATCACAACGGCCCAATTTGGATACCTCATTTACATAAAATGAACCTCATTGAGAACCTGGTGGGAACTTTCACTATTAAAAGGCACTCTCCCTTTTGTCTCTGTGAAATAAAATTTAGGTTGCTACCTGAATCTGTGTCTCCTGGGTTGCAGCTCCTTTTGCTCAAATAAATGCTTATTATTTTTTAATATAGTCTAAAATTAATTTTGGTTTACAGTATCATGGACTTTTAGCATGAGTGGCAGCACTTGGGGCCTATAATTTTTTCTTTAACAATTCCTCCCTTTTGATCATATTCTTAGTTTAACTGAGAGATGTGATGAAAATGAAGGCATTAGTGTCACTCTTAGCTACCATTTTGTAGCTCTGCTCATCCCTGGTGTCGCATGAAGTATCTGCTTAACCTTTGTGACATTTACAGGTTACAGTTGCAGGTTCCAGGTTTATAATTCATAAATCTCTCATTCTCTTTGTTCCCTCTTTGACATTCCAGTTTTGGGGAGATCATTTCCTTGGCAGTTAGCAGCTGCGAACATGCATTTAAAGCTTTTGAGAGAATACAATGGCAGGGAGATTATTATGATAACTATAAGCTGGATAATTCCCAATGTTTGGAGCATCCTTCTAGCTGCCAGATGGGATGCTGCCCGATTCATGGATTGCTTAATAAAGCCAATTAGATCTTCAAATTTACTCAGTTGAATTTTGTTTTTGAACAGACATTTTCTCCTATTAATCTGTCTCATGTTAATTTGATTATAAACCCAGCTAGAAGAACTTAGAAGATGGGAGGAAAGTTATTTCTTGTACGCCATACCATACCCTAAGTCAATTAAATTATACTCTTTTGGGAGGGGTGGAGTGGGGGGGGGCTCCGTACATTGTAAAGCGGGTGATACAATGCGCAGCCAAGTTGAGAATCACGGGTCTACAAGAGCCAGGGCCTGCCCAACCTGTTTGCATAGAACATGCTCTTCAATGTGGATAGAGCCCAACCTTCCGAAATGCATTTTTCATTTCAATTTGATATTCAAAATCAGAATTATTAAAAGGCTTTTATGCCACAGAGACCATGTGATGGGCATTGGAATGGAGCTTGCCCAGCACAGTGGCCCGTGGGGTACAGGCTGATAAAGCCTGCCCTTTGTTCCCCTGCCTACTTCTGTGAAAGCCGATCCCTGCGAAGCTGAGCTGGAGAGAGGGCACCCTTTTCTCTCACCAGGCCTAGGCCACGGGGACCTTTGACTAGATAAGTCTGCAGAGTGTTTGCCGAAAAGAACACATCCCCCCTACCTGACCCCCTTTTACTAACTGAATACCTATTCTGGAATTTGGGCGTATTTTTACTTGATAAAATGAAAAGATGAACTCCCCACATTGTGAATGCTGACAGCAGAGTGTTTTGTAGGCGTTTCACAATATGAATTTGAAATGCCTGCTCTTGGTTTTGATCTCTGTACCCAGCTGCTAAAATGTTGTAGTTAATAAAAGTTGTCTCTTCTCATTTATCACCATTCAAGTGCCTGAAATCATCTTTCAAGTGTCCAAATGTTGCTATGAAACTTTTGTAGTTGTTGTCCCCTCAAGTTGCAGAATTTCTGGAGTGTTTTGAATTTAAAAAAATATTTAAAACTATTCCATGTATAAAATATAAACAGAACTAAAATACAGCACTCCCAGCTTGTTTACTCTCCAGCTCAATCCCCCAGTTTTTGGTCAGTAAAATAGCCATCTTTACTGGGATGGAACAAGTTCCTGTGGGACAGTGGAGACTGACATGCAAATGTCACAGCCCAACAGGACCCTGGGAGAGCACACCTGGCTTTGGGCTGACTTCTGTTTGGCCTCATTGACTATTTTACATTTTTTACAATTCCCTGTTTTACGATTCCCCACCCAACACGCAGAGGTAAAGTGCTTCATTATTTTCAGAATTAAACTGTCTTCCCTGAGGCCTCCTGGGGTCCCCTTTGCTGTTCCTTGGAGAGGACCCCATGGGAAAGGCATGCTGTCACTCCACGGCGATTTGCAGGTCTTCGCTGCATACTTTTCAAATAATTCTCCCAGCCTCTTCCCTCCTTGATAGCTCAGGCTTTTCCCACAACCAAATAATGTGTAATCACCTTGAGAAGAAAAATAAAACAAACATTTATCTGCAGCTCTGACTCAAAGAACTGGATTCTATGGAAATTACAGGCTTTCATTCTGGTTGTGCAGATGTGACTAGGAATCCACGCCTTAGCTAATGCGGAGAGGGAACTGGCCTCCATGTGCACAGACCTGCCAGTGTGTGGGTGGCCCCGGGCGCAGTCAGCCCCTCCTGGGTAGGCCTCAGCTGGGTTTGAATCCGAGCTGATGCCTGACCACATCCAGGGAGAATATGTAATTAGTAAACAAAACCCCAACAGCCCCCCACCACTGACCCTGCATTCCTGCAGCCTCAGTTGTGCAGTGGCCTCCCACTCCTGTGGCTGTGGCCATCCAACCAAATGCCAGGCTCCCCCAAGGCCCCACTTGGATACAAACAAGCTGGCCTTTGATGACAAGAAGGGAGTGGAGTCTTAATCTTGGTTCGGGGGTACATTACCTCCCTCTTTGTGGATCAGCAATTGCTTTCAAAATACCAGGAATGATTATTTTACCATACAGGGTTGTTGTGTGCCTTGATTAACTTAGCTCTGGCTCCTAGAAAACAGTAAATGCTGAGTGGCTTTATTAGTCCCCATTTTAAAAAGCACTTTAACATCTCCAGGCAGCAGGTCTGATGAGAAGTGCTACTTACTGTGACCCTCGCGCACAGCCCTTCTGAACCAATTCTCACAGGGCCTTTTAGTGATGAAAATTCACTGGTTCCAAACGAATCAAATACAAACTGAACAGGGATGTAAATTTTATCTTTAAAGAAATCAATTCCGGTTTGTAATGAAGTGAAAAAAGAAATCATTTCATGCTCACTAGAAAGGAGACACATGTCCTGTATTTTGGAGAGAAAGGACAAAGGTTTGGGTTTAAAGTTTAATTAGAAAATCTCTGCCTAAAAGGGATACCCCATTTGAAGCTTGCTCACAGCCTGAGGCTTCTGATTCAAGCTTCTCTCACCTCTTTCTTTTGTTCCCCCTTCTTCCCTCTCCCCTCCCCCTCTCCCTCTCCCAGAATAGCATAGGTAAAGGATGAGTTTTTACAAGACTCATTAATATACCTTGGGTGGTGCAAAAAGGCAGGGATTACAAATGGGCTGGCAGCGGGATGCGCCCTGCCCAGTTCTGGATTTCACACACCGCCCCCCACCCCGGGAGTTTGGGCTGCCTGCAGCCGGGAGGCAGCAAGTGCCTGGGAGCTGGAGGGCTCCCGGACGCCTGTCCAAGCTGTACCTGTCACTGAGAATGTGCCAGGATGTGCCAAACTCTTATTCCATTTGACATTTTTTATTTTATTTAAGAAAGGAATACGTTTTTTGTAATTAAAGACTAGTTGGTAATTAAAATAAGTTTATTGATGGCTAACAAATGCAAGTAAAAGCTGATATAAATCTTTATGAGCAACGAGAGGCCCACAGCTGCTTGTCGACAGTCCCTCCTTCCCCAAACATGTTTCCCTGAGACAGAATGTCTCTCACTTTCCCCCACTTTGTTTTGGCCTAGTAATTTGATCCTGCGTTCACAACTGCTCATCCTTCCTCCTCCTGTTTTGGATTACCAACTGGTGTTTATTTTAAATGTAGTTATGGGCCAATTAAATAGAAATTAACTACATTTAGGGACAGGGTTCCCGATTATTGGATTATTGCTTCTTCCTTTGGCAAATAGTCATTCTCTTTTAGGCTGTTCTGAGAACAGAAATCCCAAAGGCAAAGTCCAGCACCCTTTGCCAAGGGCCCCTTAGGGCAACTACCTGCTACACCCAGAATTGCAGGAAGTAGGCATGGGATGCTCTGTTCACTCATTAGGACATGGAGCAAGCTGGGCTGTAACCAGAGCTGTTTCCTGTTGTGATTCTGTTAAACCATTTCTGATTCAAGACAGACTCTCCTACCAGAGGTCAGGTTTATTTCTCTGAAGAAGGGGGAAAACCCATCTTTTGCTTTCCTTTGTGTTTTAGGGCAGCTGGGCCGCATCTTCCTTTCCACCCAAATACTGAACACTGTTTGGGGTCAGGAGCTGAGTCTCCCTGGGATGAGCCACCCTGGCATGCAGATTATTTTTAGCTGAAAACAATTAAAACCCAACAGACTCAGGAAGAGTTTTTCACCTCCCCTTTTCCTGCCTAAAGAGATTCAGACATACAAACCTGCCTTAGGAAAAGAACCTTAGCATAATTGCCTTAGTATATTCACTTCAGCACATATGAATTAAGTGTGGTAGACAAGAAGGACCCATGCAAATATCTGTTTTCTAGATTCCCCTCTGGCCCATTGTTTCTGATCTTTGAATTGTTTTTTTCCCCTCTTTGAGATCCCAGACCCCACCTCTCCTGTTTTCCGTTGTCCAAAATGACATATATACCTCATTTTGCCTCACTGTCTGTAGAATTTTTGTGCTTATGTGAATTCCCTGTAAGCATGTATTAAAACTTTATTTTCTCCTGCTAATTTGCTGTATGTCGCCTGAATTTTTAAAAAATATATCTTTATTGATTTCAGAGAGAGAAAAGGAGAGGGAGAGGGAGAGAGAGAAACATCAATGATGAGAGAGTTGTCATCGAACCCACAGTCTCCTAGATCCTAGGTCAATGCTCAACCACTGAGCAACACCTGCTGTTTCTTGAAATTTTTGACCAGCTAGAAGAACTAAAGGGGTAAGGAAATTGTCTCCCCAGGCTGGTTCCCTTCTTGGGCTGGGTGGAGCACATGGACTGAATCAGTGGGCTTCAGGGAACAGCCACACTGTAGGCTTCCTGCTTTCAAATCAAACCCTTTGTGATAATCCCCTAGGTAATTCTGCTGTGTCATTTACTCTAAAACAAGAACAACTCATCTGTGATGGAATTCATTAGTTCAAGCCCTTTCCAGTCTCAACACTTGTTTCTGTAGATCGCACAGACATACATATATTCTACATGACTGTATCCCAGCGTACATCACTGCTCCTCAGGAAAGGTCTCCTCCTGTTTTTGCCTAACATAAAGTGACTCATCCTTCGAGGTTCAGCTCAGGTTCACCTGCCTTTATGAAGGCTTTCCCTAAGATACCAAGTTAAGTCCTAGCTCTGTCACTTAATAGCTCTGTGGCCCTTGGTTAGCCTCCTGAAGTCCTCTAGGTCTGATTTTCCTCACAGGGACAATGAGAAGTAATTAAGATCAAAAGATCTAATACACATGAAGAGTACTGTTGACTTCTACATAAATGTGAGGCACCGTTGTAATTCTCTTATGACTCCCTGACATGACTGAACCCTAGAAGGCCCTGCTGGGCACTCATTTTATTCTGCTCACATTTTTAGCCTTTCCTGATAGGCCTGCTTGCTCTCGTTCATTAGGTTGTAAATGACTAGAAAATAAGTCATTAAAGACAGATTTACCTATAAGGGTCATCCAACCTTGTTTATAATAGCCAAAAAAAGAAAAGAAAAGAAAAAAGTTGGCTAAAAGTACCATAATAAGGGATTGAGATTGGTTTTAAAAAGTAGATTGTACAGTCATTTAATGGAATGCAGTTTTTTCATTAAAATGAAAGGAAGGGTGTAAAGATCTGGAAGGAGCGTCACTCTTACCCCTACAATGAGAGTAACTAGATTAACTTCAAATTGACCCCAATTGGAGAGCTGACGATGCAGAGGAAAAACAGGCCCCAAACCTAAGGAGGGGTAGTGTCAGCAGAGAGAAAGGGAATGCAAAGTACTCACTTGGGGAGATGTCCCCAGATACCAATAAGAAGAGTTCAACTAAAATAGTTGATAAGCCCCGCCAGGCATGGCTCAGCGGTTGAGCATCGACCTAGGATCCAGGCGATCGGGGTTCAATTCCCGGTCAGGGCACATGCCCGGGTTGCAGGCTAGGCAGCTGATCAATGACTCTCTCATCATGGATGTTTCCGTCTCTCTCTCTCCCTTTCCTTTCCTCTCTGAAATCAATAAAGATATATTGAAAATAAATAAATAAATAAATAAATAAATAAATAAATAAACAAATAAATAAAATAGCTGATAAATTGACAAAGACTGAATACAGATTGACAGGCAAGTGTGAAACCCCTGGCGCCACAGAATTTGGGGAGTCTGCACTTCTTTCAGGCTCCTTCTCCACAACCCCAACAGGTGCTTACAGAAAAGAATGAAAAGAGCCCTAAATTGGGTCCACAGTGTTACACCTGAATGTGCACATGCAAGAAAAAAAAGGAGGACCTTGGCCTGTATCTCATACCTCATACAAAAATTAACTCAAAATGGATGAAAGACCTAAAAAATGTAAAACATAAAACTTCTCAAAGAAAGCACAGGAGAAAATGATGTGTATGACCTTGGATTAGGCCAGTGATTCTGAACAAAGTCATCTTTATAGCCCCAGGGGACATTTAGCAATGTCTGCAACATTTTTTATTGTCCTGAATGGGAGTGGGGTTGGGGAGAGCTACAGGCATCTAGTGGGTAGAGGCCAGGGATGCCACAAGACTCTATAACGCACATGACTGCCCCCACAACAAAGAACTCCGCAGTCCAAAATGTCAACAGTACCACCATCTAACCCTGAGTTAGACAAAGAGTTTTTAGACATGATAACAAAATCATAATCTATGACAGAAAAAAATTAGTAAGTTGGACTGTATTAAAATAAAAATTTTTGCTCTGTAAAATCTTCTGCTTTTTGATTAAGAGAATGAGAAGACAAACCACAAACTGGGAGAAATATTTTAATATCACATCTGACAAAGGACTCGAATCCAGAATATACAAAGAACTCATAACACTCAACAATCAGAAGACAGCCCAAGTTTTTAGAATGGGCAAAAGATCTGAACAGATACTTTACCAAAGAACATATTCAGATTCAAAATAAGCATAAGAAAAATGTTCAATATCATTAATTCTGAGGGAAATACAAATGAAAACCACAATGAGATACTCCAGGTGCCTATTTGAATATTGAAAAGGTAACAGCCTGGCAATCCCACGTGCTGGTGAGGATGCGGGGCAACGGAGCCCTTCGGCGCCGCTGGCTGCGGGGATGGGCAGAGTGAGGCTACAGAGGGGCGCAGCCTGGCTGTTTCTACGAGGGGAGATGTACACGTGCTGTGTGACCAGCTCAGCAATCCTGCTCTTAGGAGTGGATCCAAAAGGAAACAAGTTTGTACAAAAACCTGTTAGTAAATCCTCATAGCTGCTTTAAAAATTGGAAACAACCTGGATATCCTACCAATCATAGTACATCTATGTAATAGAAAGCTACTGGAAATACAATAGAATGAACTATTGATTTGCAAAGCAACATGTGTGAATCTTACCTGCATTTTGTAAAATAAAAGAACCCAGATCCAGAATTGTTTGATTCTATTCACATGACATTCTGGAAAGGGCAAAATCCTAGGGGAGAGAACGGATGAGTAGTTGAGGGCTTTAGGGGCTGCGGGTGGTTTGTCTATAAAGGAGCAGCAGAGAGAACTTTTGGGTGATGGAATTATTTTGTATAGAACTATGGTTCATAGTACTGCTTTGTGCATTTGCTGGAACTGATAAAACTGTACACCACAAAAAGTGAATTTTACTATATGTAAAAAAAAAAGTCTACCAGGATGTGAAAGAAAAGATGGAATGCAGATTGTGACAAGTGCATTTAACTTATTATAAATTAATCACATAAGACAACTGAAGGGGATAGGGAAGAAAGGAGCTGACCTAAGTAACTTTGGAAGACAGTGTTTTGATTTGCTATAAGGCTAAAATATCAAACACAAACACTGCGCTTCAGTTGTTTCTCACAGGGAGATGGGTTAGGAATTTTGACACTTATTTTGTATACTTGGGTTAAACAAAAATCTAAATATATTGTAGAAAGTGAGAGCTAGGTTTTTCACTGTTGGAGAAAGAAGTTACACATAAAAAATAGGGGAGGCTAGAATTACTTCCTTGGCTCTCAATTGTGTTCAGGGGTGTCAATATGGACTCAGGTTTTAAATGTGAAATTTTTAAAACTTAAATATATACAGATATATTGATACAGAAATATAGATATGTGTATGTGCATGAGTTAGTGTACATACACACACACACACACACACACACATCCTAGCTCTATCCACTGAGAGGGGTTAGTAACGATGACAAGGAGAACCCCTAACTCCCAATGTATTGGTTTCTAAGCACCATCCTCTAATAAAAGGAATTGGGGATTTCTGGAGAACTGTTTTATTCCAGGAACAGGCAAGTAGAAATAAACATGAGCCTGGAGAATTTTGTGGTGTTTGAATGGAAGAGAAAAAAAATTGTTTTAATGGGAATAAAAAATGCACCGGAATCTGAAAGAGCCCCTAATAATCAAAGCTGAAACAAGTTGAACAACAAAATAAAAAGCAATAGTACAATACTAGATTATAACAAAAAGAATAAAATAAATTTCCATGAGTCCAAATGGCTATAAATAAATGATTAAATAACTGAGTGGAAGAAAAGGGACAGCTTTTCCTTAAAGAAGAATACCAATTAATAAATGCAGAAGGCATGAGGGAAATAGTAAATCACCATTAAAACATCACAGTAATCAGGGCTGTAGGCAAGATCCACCAATGTGTGCTAAAAAGAGTGGACAAATGTTAAGTAGAAATGGGATATTTGCTTAGTTTCCAAGTATCTCTGTACTATTTTTTTTTTTTTACAACTGTTCTTTAAGTCTAAAACTATTTCCAAATATTTTTTAAAAATAATGGAGAGGAAAATATTTAGTAACATGAAAGATGTTTATGACCTATTAAATCTTTAAAAGCAGTATAATTCCAATTTTGTGTGCATTTATACACACACACAAAACCAAAATAATTTAAATAAAAATGTGGGACTTATCTATCTCTTGGTGGTGACAATATAGGTAATTTCAGTTTTATATTGTTGTTATCATTACTATTGTCTATCAGTATTTTCTAAAATTTTCTACAATGACCATGCATTAATATTAGAATAATAAAAATATATTTAAAACACTCCTTGAAGGATGTATTACATGTTTTTTATCTTACGTTGTGTTGAAAATGATAGTGGGTGCTATAGAAGTGAATCATTGCATTGAAGCATGGCCATGCTATTCTCTTTTGTGAAATAGATAACCATCCACTCTAGCTTATATTTGTATACAGCACCTTAGTGCTCTGCACAAAATAGTCAGTTAAATTATAAATATAGGTCTGCTGTATCTAAATTAGTAGAAAGTGAAATATACCTGAAAAAATAGAAAACATATGTACATGATCAGATAAACAGAAATAACAGAAAACATTTAGAGCCAAGTAGTAATAAGATACTGTATGTCAGGCGCTATTCTAAGCACTTTACATGTATTGATTCACGCAATCTTCACCACAACTCAAAGAGAGGTGCTATTATACCCATTTTACAGGTGAAGAAATGGAGATTAAGTGATTTGCACCAAGCCACAGAGCTAGCAAGTAGCAGGCAGCAATATAAAGCACTTCCATATTCATTACCATTTTACTCCTCATAACAACTCATTGAGTTGGGTATCACTACTCCAATAATCAGATATAGAACCTGAAGCTCAGAGAAGTGACCAGCCTAGCTGAAAGTGACAGCACTGGGACACTTGACCCCCAAACCCATGCTTTTACAGCTGTAGCATGCTGCCTCATGCATTAACATGAAGTGGACAAACCAAAACAGGAAATTACCAGAGAATTCTCAAAACACATCTCCAGTGGAGAAGTCCAAACAATTAGTTCTTTCCCAAGTCTCCTTAAATTTCACACCATCCACCTGCACAGTTTTTTCTTCCCTACCAGCTGAGAATGGTGACATTTCTTGTTCTCTGGTTTAAATCAGAGAAGCTTACAGTACTATAATCACCAATGAAGCTATATATTAGCTTACAGAGATTTTTTTTTGGTCTCCTTTAAATTAAAGAGGCAGTGAAAGGTACAATCTTGCTTCTATTCCTAGATTCCTAAGAAAGTCATTGTGGGCATTCTCTGGCAAAAAGAAAGTAACTTCATTTTTAGAGAGTAATGCCCTGTTGACAAGTTGGCAAGCCTGCCTTGCTTGGAAAAAAATGTGCAGAAAACCTGAAAGATAATTAGTGTGTGGTAACCTAACAGCAGGCAGCAGGGCTGAGCGTGCTTGGCAGAGGCAGATGTGGCCACACAGTTCATTAACGCTGTATAGCATGTTTAATTCCAGTTGGGGCAATTAGAGAAGGCTCTAGAACTTGGATAGAACTCCAAAATAGACTTTCTGACCTCAGCAGCAGTGGGGTTGATCTAAGCCACCACCTAGGGTCCTAGGAGATGAGACTAGAATTCCTCGTAAACCTATTTGTTCTTCTTCGACAGTCACCTCCACATTGCTCATCATGATGGAGGAGAGCAATAGGGCAGATGGTCAAAATAAAGGAGAGTTTTAAAACTGACTTTACATTGCACTATACAATAATTCTATTATGAAGCTTACCTTTTTACTTATATTTTGCTTAATTGTCAATTAAAAGCACAGGTGTTTCCAATTTTAGAGTGAATAAATTTTAGTGAAATTGTTTATGAAGTGATATTCTATTAATGTAATTCTGTTCTGCTAATAACTTATTTTAAGAAAATTAAAAGTATGTTTCATTGGAGGAAAAAAGTAACTATGTAGTATTGGTATTTTTGTATTTTGAAATGCTTTATAGCACTTTGAGAATGTTCATTCCTCTCCTGATCTGAGATTTTTCCTACTTTCTCTTTTCTTTTCTCCCTTCCCTTCCTCAGACCATGGAAATCCTCACTTGTGCCCGAAGATCTTCTGCCTTCACATTTACAACTCTTGAAATTCAGCTCTGGTACATCTTTTTCTGCCCGTGTATTTATAATGTCCAACAGAGCTAGAACGCACTATCACATACAGCCAATAGGTGTCGTTTTCAAAATATGAGGGGCCCCAACCTCATATATTCACTTACTAATTCTCTCATGCACATTGGTGCTGCATTCAACAAGTCCATTGACCTTGAAAAATCTACCAGATGAATTTGCTTATAATGATACATTTACAGTGCGTATTCTCTGATCCTAGCAACTGAGGGCTAGGCAAGCAATCCAGCATTATGCTGAGCAAACAGGGGCAGCCAAGCTGACACTAAATATATATATATATATATTTAAATATATTTTTATTGATTTTAGAGAGAGGAAGAGAGAGAGCTAGAGATGAAGCCTGCAGCCTGGGCACGTGCCCTGACCGGGAATCAAACTGACCTCCTGGTTTATGGACCAGCGCTCAACTGCTGAGCCACACCAGTGGAGCTGCTGCTAAATATTTTCCAAAAGTCTTCCTCTGTATGGTTAATTGGCCAACAGATAAACAAGTGACTTTGAGTCTTTTTAAAAAATTAAATAAGAACAGAATTTTTTCTAGGCCACATGTATAGCCTGTCAGAGCAACAGAACTACTTGCCAAATGCCTTAGCCCCTGTCTTTAACAGAAGGAGAACACGTGTGGCTTTTGTTTATAGCTGTGGGTCACTGTGGGGTGGTGTTGATCCGATCAGTGCCACCAGGTGCTCTGGGCACAACTCCAGCATCTCAGCAAATGACTGTTGTGTCTTGCCAGGCTTTTGTGTTGAGCTGTTATGTCTGCCCTCTTTTCCCCTTTCTACCTGCCTTCTACTGACTGCCAGGAGGGAGTGAGCTGGCTTCAGCAACTCCCTTACATTCCCACATCTATTTTTCTATGGAATAAGGCAAATAACATTGTAAGACCTCTCTCCTACCTCTTCAGAGGAGGAGGGACCAAAGTTCCCAGCATGAAGCTTATTGCTGGTACCATGCCCAGCGTAGCTTGTTGTCCCTGGTGAACCTGAGTAGCTCTTTGAGAATGAGACATTACCCAAAGCCAGCTCCATTCAGCAAATGGCGTAGGCTCCCTGGCTTCATTTCCTCAGCTCTGGAGCTCATCACGCCATAAACCACAGGGACTTTGTAGGCATGTTATTGTATTAGCACCATATGGAGAATACTCATGGAACTCACATGCAGAACGTGTGATGTCAGACCGGTTTACACGAGTCCAAATTTTGTGCAGCTGTTAGACTCAGATGTTGCATTTCATTTTTTATGTCAGCACCATCCCAATAAATCCACTGATCCTGAGACTGAAAACTAAGGAGAGTTACGTGTGCTCACACGTGTTTCCCAGCCGGGAACCTGCACCACATCTGTGTGGACCTGCTCTTACTACCAGGAGTCCCATCAGAACCTCTGCTCCTGTACTCACAGAAGGGCAAGCGTGGCCATAGAAATCAACAGAAGGCAATCTACAAAAGGACAGCAGTCCTCACACGAGTGAGAGAATATCACCTAGGATCAAACATGCTCTTAGAAATAGATTTTTGCAAAGGAACATTTTAGGAAGGCGTTTGATTAAAAACCATGCATCTAACTGATTAGCCTCTGACAGGGAAAAGTGTTTGCTAACAAGTCACCCGGACTCTGCTCAGAGAATCAGCAAGCCTGCCCTGGGTTTGCCTTAGTCAGGCCAAGATGAATCACTGTCTCTCACCAGTAAAGGAAAACCAACGGCTGCCACCCAAAGAATGCTGATCTTCAAAAATAAATAGCCCTCAACGTTTCCTTGGAATTAAAGATGGAAGACAACATATTTTTTAATGCCTGGAGTTTTAGATTTATATATGCTACTTATGACTCTCTATAATACGATTACATGTGTTATTTAAAAATAAATGCTGAAAACTGTAGGTTTCCTATGATTCATTTTGAATAGGTTGTGGTTTTACATGGTTTGGTAAAAAAGAGAACTCTCTCTCTCTCTCTCTATATATATATATAATTTTTTTTTTTTTTTTAAAGGAGGACCAGAATTCTCTGCTTTTCTGGACCCATGCAGGCACAGTTTCTGGGACTAAGTTAAGACCTGAAATAAAATGTATTTCTCTCCTTTGCCCCAATCCTCATCACTCTACCTCGGGGATCTTCACAGGCCCCACACCTTGTGATGTGGCAGAGTGAGGCTTTGCAAACACAGGGGCCTGTTGGAAAATGGCTCCTGCCTAAGAAACACTGTGGAATTGCTTGCCTTGCCTTGCTTCCACCCCTCTGTCACATTTTGCTGTATGGATTTTTGAAATTCAGAGAAAATGGATCAAAACTACTCCAGTTTATCTCCTGAAGAAGAAGGAAAACATTCAGCTGCAACATTCTGTGGACATTTTAGGGCCTGCTTTGTATTCCAGATGTAGGGCCTGCCTAGCTACATAAGAAGGAAAGTCCCCTGTCGCATTCCCTAGTCAGGCAAATGGAGCAGATCTCATGAGCTCTTGGGTGCAGTTTAGACTCTGGCTCTTAATGCTCAGTCAATAAAATTGCCATAGGAGATGTAACTCTATGCGTATTATTTGGGAAGACTCCACTGAGTGACATCTTCCCAAATAAGGTGGGGAGACTAATGGATCTCAGTTTAGCAACAAGGAAAAAGTGTACATGGAATGAGGCTTAATCAGTGTGTTTTGGAAGATGCTGCTCTTTGACCAGAAAGCTTTGCTCCATGACACCATCAGCTTCCAAGATTCCCAGAACTCTCTGGACCTGGGGAGAGATGCTAAAGATCTCACGGTCCTTCAGGTTAGGTTAAGTCATGTAGCAGCATATGGCTGACAAAAACTGCTGGAAATTCTCATCTAGGAAAATCAGAAGATTTGCATGCAGCCCTGGTGGTAATCATAGCAATTATCCAAACTGCTCAAGTGTGAAAGTTAAATCTTATAAAAGGTTCAGCTCTTGGTAAATGAGACCATTCTGAATTTTTTTTTTACTCTTTTTTTTTTTTTTATGAGTCATCCCACTTAAGACTACACTGTCATCATTCTTTTAACAGTCATATTGTTTTCTCTGTGATAAATATATATCCATTTAATGAGGACATGTAGGAATTTGCATCATAAAATTAATCTTATAGTAAAAATATTCTGTACTGTGTGCCTGATTTCTGGAGGTAGCTTTATTCTTATATTATTGCTGTTTTCCGTATTTCTTATTCTCAACCTCTCATGCCCTTAAAATGTTATTCGATGTTCAGTTGAATCAATCCCTTAACTCTTTCACTGCAGAAGTCTTCCAAGCTATTCCTACTAGGGAGATAAGAAACTTAATGACCAGATAGTCAAACCCATGTGATGAGAACACATATAACTTATAGGTGGACTAACCACACTCCTTTTTAAAGCCACCATTGGCTAAATGTGCAACTTATATGTCTGGTAATGTAATTTACCACAACAATATAAATTTCAAATATTGCATATATTTTTCTTTAAAGCTACACTCAATTGTCAGTTTTCAAGTACCAATTCTTGGTTTGGGAAATAAGGTCACTGAAGACATTGGCCCTTCATATTTTGTTTATATTGGTTAAAATGCACTGTGGAACCAAGAGAGAACACTTAAGTTTGAAAAACAGTTGACTCATTTCCTTATGCCAGTCACATAGAAAGCCACGGCTGGATTTACTAAAATGGGGAACAAGACTAAACCCTTCCCCAGGGGTAGCGTGGGGAAACTAAAGTGGGACCTCTTGAGAGGAAATATCCAAGGGTGAATGCCAAGGCCAGAAGACAGTTGGACTCTTACGAGTTCAGGAAGACGCATGTGAAATAGTTGAAATCATAGATGAAGAGGTGGCCCAGGCCCAGGTGGCTTACTAGCAAGGTTTAGCAAGCCTTCAAGGTCCAGATAATTCCTCTATTATTTGATCTGTATGAGAGCATAGAAAAAGATAGACTTTCAAGATGGCTGTCTAAGTACCCAAAACCTCATTAAAATGACACAAGAAATATAAACAAGAATAATCCACAACAGAGCTCAGAAACTAGAAAAGGGTACAATTAGCAGGCTCAGAACAGTGAGAAATTTTTTAAAAGTATACAAGATAAAATTGGCAGATAACCCCTAAAACAAAGGAAACTGAAATGACGGCACAGGGAGATGAAAAGACGTGTGTTTTTTTAAATATATCCTTATTGATTTCAGAGAGAGGAAGGGAGAGGGAAAGAGAGAGGGAAACATCAATGATGAGAGAGTCATTGATCGGTTGCCTCCTGCACGCCTCCTACTGGGGGTCGAGCCCGCAACCCAGGCATGTGCCCTGACTGGGAATCGAACCGCGATCTCCTGGATCCTAGGCTGATGCTCAACTGTTGAGCCACAACCAGCCGGGCGAGAAGACCTGTTTTAAAAGTGAGGTTCTTTTTAGCAGGATTCAAGCAAAAGCCCAAGATTAGAAGTAGCAGACGGTCAGAAAAAGAGTGGGCCTTGAGCAAGGACAGGTAACTATTTAAATATAATAATAGCTGTTCCTGAATCTCAGTCTCAGTGAAGCTGCCTGGTGTTTGTTACCAGGATCAAGCCATGAATAGAAATTTCTAGATAAAATTAGAAGCCCTCATGTAGAAAATTCTCAATGAGCCTTGGGACAGAGATGTAGATGAGGGCTCTAGATAGTCTAGAGCTAACACCAGTGAAATGAGCTCCTGCCCTCGGATGATAATTTGCTTGTAGATCTTAAAGTTCATCTGGCCACACCCCTACCTCCTTCTCAGCTATTACCCTTGTAATCTGGATCCGCCCTTAAACTATTAGAGGAACAAGGATTCTACCATCAGCAGAGGAACTAACCATCAAAGAAACAGAATTTTCTGAGAAATAGACAATAATTTTAAGATAGGCTCAATTAAGATTCTCAGAGAGATTGAAAAGATACAGCATTCATTAAACAAAATTAGACTATTGTGAAAAAGAATTAGTTCTTAAGAAATTAAAAATACTTGGGAGTAGACTCAGAATTTTTAAAAGAAAAACTGAAAATTACTATTATTTCAAGAATCTAAGAAAAATAAAAATAAGAAAAAAACATTTTGAAAAAGTAAAAAAAGAGATTATATAAAATGAAAACAAATTAATTCAAAGGAAAATCAAGCAAAAACTAAGCTAACATGAAAATTTAATAGTCTACAAAGTTGGTTCCTTGTAAAGTAAATTATATATATATGGAATGAGAGAGGGGGTCCAATTAGAAAATGTAATAAAAATAAGAATTACAATTATAATAGCAACAAAAGCTGTAGATTATCTGCCATAGAAAAGAATAAACTTAACATGAACCATGTGACTCATATAAAGAAAACTTAATGGAAACTATAAAACTTAACCCAAGATAACATAAAGGAAGATCTGAGTAATGGCACATATGCCCATTTTATTGGATGGAGAGACTCAAGATTTTAAAACTGTTGATTTTTCCCTAAATTAAAATTTAATCAAGTCCAAGTAAAACTTCATTAGCATGTTTTAAGTGAAATTGACTTGCTCATTCTAAAAGAACTAGAAGGGCAAATGAGAAAGACTAGCTGAGACAGGATTCCAAAAGAACAAGACAGGATAACTTACCTCACCAAACAGAGCATCTAACATAATATAAAGCTGTAGTGATTACAAAAGGTAATTTTAGCACAGAAATAAACCACTAGTTTACTAAAATGGAACAGAGGCCCCAAAATAGTTTGTCATAAAAAGACAGGGAAAGAATAGGTGTTTCAAAAAATATAACTTAATAATAAAGGTGGTATTTTATGGAGAGAAAAGTAGACTATTTGCTAATTGGTATTAGAAAATTGCTATTCATTAGAAAAAAGTAAAGTATATCTTTACCTTATACCATATACAATAATGAATTCCATATACATTAAACATCCAAACATTAATTATAAAAAGTATTCACATTTTTTTAAAAAAAGAATGATTTTATAACTTGGGGAAGTTGAAGAGCATCTCTAAGCAACATATAAAAACTAAAAACCAATAAAATAAAAGGATAAAATTGATGACAAACATTTTTAATATTTCAATATGGCTAAAGACATCATAAAGTTATGAAGAAAATACCTGTCATATGCATAGCAAGAAATTACTATACATAATAATACATGAAAAATGCCTGTAAATCATGGAATATAAGCAGATAATTTAGAGAAAAAACACAAATCGCCTGGATTCCAAGCTTCACTATAAGTGAAAGACATGCAAAGTGAAATGCCTACGTATGGTTTTAGGGTTTTTCCCCCTTTGTTATTTATCTTATTTTAATCCTACCCAAAAAGTGAGGATATTTTTCCACTGATTTTTAGAGAGAGAGAGTGGAAGGGAGGGGAGAGGGGGAGAGAGAAAGGGAGAGAGAAACATTGATGTGAGAGAGACACATCGATTGGTTGCCTCCTGCATGCACCCCCACCGGGGCCAGGGATCGAACCTGCAACCCAGGTTTGTGCCCTTGACCAGGAATTGAACCCTTGACCCTCCTGTGTGCTGACCAGCTCTCTAACCACTGAGCCACACCGGACAGGGCTTTGTTATTTATCTTGTTTGATGTTCTCTGAGCCTCCTAGATTTGTGGGGGAGTTGGTGCCTGTAATTAATTTTGGAAAATTCTCAGACATTATTATTTCAAATATTTCTTCTGCTTTCTTCTCTTCTTCTCATATTCCAATTACACGCGATAGCCTTTTTGATATTGTCCCACAGTTCTTGAATGTTCTGGGGTAGTTATGTTTTCCACTTTTTTCCCTCTTTGAATTTTAATTCTAGACGTTTCTATTGAACTATCTTTGAATTCACTAATTCTTTCCTCAGTGTCCAGTAGGTAAACCTATTGAAGACATTCTTTATTTCCATTACAGTTTTTCATTTTTAGTATTTCTTTTGATTCTTATAGTTTTCTTCTCTCTGCTGACACTATCCATTTGGCCTTGCATGCTATTTTTCTATGAGAGCTTTAAATACATTAACTATAGTTATTTTAAATTCCTTGTCTGATAATTCCAACATCTGTGTCATATCTGAATCTGGTTCCGATGCTTGCTTTGTCTTTCAGAGTGTGTTTTGTCTTGTCTTTTAGTATGCCTTGTAATTTTCGGTTGAAAGCCAGATATGTTATATCAGTAATTAGTACTGAAGTGAATAGGCCTTTAGTGTGAGGCTTTATGTTAATCTGGCTTGGACTTTGGCTATGTTTAATGTTTCTTGTAGTTATAAGTTCTAGAGGTCTCAAACTCTGCTAGTGTCTCTTGGCTTTGGCACTTCTCTTGGCACTGCCACTTGGAGAGAGCCTGGGTCTTGCAGTTCTTCCAGCTGTAATCCCCTGGAGGCTTATTGGTGTAGTGGTAAAGTGTGGGGAGGGGAAGTGTTCTATAATCTGATTAAGTCTCTGTCTTTTGATGGGGGCCTGTGTCTTGGAAGTGTGGCCTTCACAAGTGTTTCCACATCTCTTTCCTGAGTACAGGACCCTCCATTCCCAAACTCCATCTCCACTGCTCTATTAACTCTGTTTCTTGGGTTTGTTTTAGTGATAGAGCAAGGCTAAGGGCTGGAATAGGGTGGAAATCCCCTCCGCCAAGTGGGATAAGGTTTCCATATTGCCCCTGGAGAACAGGCCTTTGTTATGGAGAAAAATCCAGGAGTGTTATTCTATACCATTGCTACTCTTCCCATCCCCCTGCCAGGACCAAGAGGAAATTTACTCTTACATCTTCACCATGAGAATCCAGTGGGGTTCCTGGGGAGGAAGAACCTCAAAATTGTGGGGGTCGCCTGTGATTGAGGCCCCAGGTGTTTCTCACTCTCACACTAGTCCACACTCAGCCTCCAGCAAATTGTTACAATTACTAGTGAATTTAAGTGGTCCCACCTTTATGGCTCCAGTGGCTTCTGTTGTATCTCTCTGGACGCACCTGTCTTTCTAGATTTCAGGGTGTGGTTTGCCTTGAAACTTCAATTTCTTTGATAGAGTCAAGAAAAGCCATTGATTTTCAGCTTTTCCAGCTTTTTCTTATAAGGAGAGTGGTGACTCAAGCTCTTCACATCAGAGTGGAAACCAGAAGTCTGTAGACTAAAAGAAAATCTAATTTTTTGCCTATCAGATTGGCAAATTTAAGAATAATAATAGTCGGTATTAGAGAAAAAGGGAGGAAGTGAGCATTCTCATATGGTGCTGGCAGGAACCTAAACTGGGTGTCACCTTTCTTGAAGACAATTTTAAATTATGAAAGTTTAAAGTGAACTTCCACTTCCAGGATTCTATTCTACAGATAATCTCACAAAAATGTGAAAATATATATATGTAAGAAAATTTACTAAATAATTATCTCTAATAGCAATAAACTGGAAATAATCTAAAGTTCTACCAATAGAAGCATGGTTTAAAAACAACTATGATTTACTTGTCCTGTTGCTTTTGTGTAGCCTACTAAAAACACAGGTAGATTAATATACAAAAATGATAACACACCATGACATATTGCTATGTGAAAAAAATCAAATTACAGAACAGTATGTAAATATATTATCTTTGTAAAAACAAAACAAGCAAAACACTGTGTGTGCATGGGGCACGGGAGTGAATATGCACAGATATATATTTGTATCTACTCAGAAAAAGTCTGGAAGTGTAGACACCAAATTCTTGTAGTTAATAGCTTTTCCTCTAGCAAGGAGGAGAAGCTTCCCATTTTAGAGGAGATTAATATATCTTAAAGCAAGCATGTGTTATTTTCATAATTGAAAACACACAAAGAAAGCAAATCTTATTTCTTAATTAAAGAGATAACTGTCTGGGAAAAGAGGGCAATAACCTTTAGTTCATATTTCTAAGCAATTCCAGGAATCTTAAACAAGTTGCAATTTTTGTCTAAGTAAAAGACCTCTTGGGATTGTCTCAGGGAAGGAAAGCCACTTCTCTGCCAGTGGATTGGTTGGCTAACCTTGGCCTCTGCGGAGCAAGTGTAGGAACTGTGTCCATCTTACTCACCATGGTCATTCCAGTGTGCACACCGTGTCCGGCACTTAGCAGGGCCTTGGGATCTACTGGTTGAATTAATAAATTCAATTTTTAAAATGGCAATGATTCTGTGACAAATAACTGTACCATGTACAGTAGGGAAATCTGGTAAGCAGTTGATTAGAAATTTCTCTGTTCTTACTGAATTTGGATACTAGACTCAGATTCTGGAATTTAAATAGGAAGTTACTAATACCATAGCCATGCTGAGAAAATTAACCAGACTGAGACAGAGTGCTGCTCATTGACTGAGAATCTTTCTCTCATTGAAATAGCAGAAGTTGCCTAGGCAATTCTCTCTCTGCCAGCTCACAAAAGAGGATCACTGACTCAGAAATGACCTAAAAATATAACATTTTAGTATAAATTGTTACATTCTAAAAGTAATGTAGCAGGAGAGATGAAAGATGGCGGCAGATTGAGTGGAAGCTACACTGACACTCTCCCGGGACCAAACTGGAATTACAACTAAAATATAGAAAAACCATCCTGAATAATCAACTGCAACTGAAGAGAAACTGGAGAGCACCCTCATAACCAAGGACGAAAAGAGGAGACCACATAGAGACTGGTAGGACGTGGGGAGGCGTGAGAGGGCCGGCTGGGTCCCACAGGCAGCAGCTGAAGGTCCGGAGGGAGATCTCAGCTGTGGGGGGTCCCACTGAGGACTCTGGGACCTAAACCCCAGGCTGGGCTTTTCAGCCATAAGCACCAGAACCGAGAAAGGCGCCCACATAACATCTGGCTGTGAAAAACAGCAGGGTTTCTGTCTGCCAGGGAGAGGTGGCTGGAAATGCAGGCCCCTCTTACAGAGCCAACACACGAAGTTTTGCATGCAGCCACTCACCTTGGCTCCAGCAGAGGGAGGGCAGAGTAGACTAGAGCTGTGTGAAGAGAATCTAGGGTTGTGGGCTCTGGAGACAGAGCTCAGAGGGCACCTGTCTGGATTCCTGTGCCAAGTCATTCCCCATACTGCAGAGGACATCTTTCTCAGGCAGACAATTTGTTGCTTTTGCCTGGGGGAGGGGGAGAGAAGTTGCCTCACCCTGCTGGAAAACCTCTCACCCTACCCAGAGGAGTTTCTACAGCCTGAGTCTCATTAAGAGACTGGTCACAACCAGCTGCTCCACCCTGTGGAGCTTCTATAGCCTGAGGTTCATTAAGAGAATCAGATTAATCAGCTTGCAGGCAGAGGCAGACTTCAGAGTGCTTTGAGTCTTTGCCTGATCTGCTTCTGGACCCAGGCCTTGGAAAAGCAGACTTTGGTGTGCATCTTGGTCCTGCCTAACCTTACCCAGCCCCAGCAGAGGAGATCTCAAGCTGAAGATTGTTGATAGCTCCAAACAGGGTACTCAGGGCCAGTCACAAACTGCATCTGACATTGGCCTGCACCAGAGACTCTCCAAAAAGACTGAAATTCCCAGCAAATCTACCTAATGCATAGAAACAAACCTAAACAGGCAGAAAAAAATGGGGAGACAAAAAAACAAGCCCCAAATGAAATAAGAGAAGTCCCCAGAAAAAGAGCTAAATGAAATGGAGCTAAGCAATCTCTCAGATATAGAATTCAGAATACTGATTGTAAGGATGCTCAACAGCATGAAAAAAGATATGGAAACTATGAAGGAAATTAAGAATGACATAGCAGAAATAAAGAATGCATTAGAAGGCCCGGCCAGGCGTGGCTCAGTGGTTGAGCGTCGACCTAGGATCTAGGCGATCGGAGTTCGATTCCTGGTCAGGGCACATGCCTGGTTGAGGGCTCAATCAATGACTCTCTCATCATTGATGTTTCTATCTCTCTCTCTTTTCTTCTCTCTGAAACCAATAAATATATATATTAAAAAAAAAAATTGCATTGGAAGGAATAAATAGCAGGTGAGAGGAAGCTGAGGATCAGATCAGCCAATAGAAGACAGGGTAGAAAAAATCAATCAGAGATCCAAAAAGAAAAAAATAATTAAAAAACAGGAGGACAGTTTAAGGGAGCTGTGGGATAACATGAAACATAACAATATTTGCATTATAGGTATGCCAGAAGAGGTCAAAAGTAAGCAAGGGTTAGAGAAACTGTTTGAAGAAATAATGGTAATAAACTTCCCTAACCTGGTGAAGGAAAAAATCACACAAGTTCAGGAGACACAGAGAGTCCTAAGCAAGAAGAATCCAAAGAGGCCCATGCCCAGACACATCATAATTAAAATGCCAAGAATTCAAGACAAAGAGAGAATCTTAAAGGCAGCTAGAGAAAAACAACCTGTTACGTGCAAAGGAGCTCCCATACAGCTGTCATCTGAATTCTCATCAGAAACTCTACAGGCCAGAAAGGAATGGCATGAAGTGTTCAAGGTAATGCAAAACAAGGATCTGAAAACAAGACTACTCTATCCAGCAAGGCTATCATTCAAGATAGATGGTGGAATAAAGAGCTTCCCAGACAAAAAAAAGGCCAAAGGAATTTATCACCACAAAACCAACATTGCAGGAAATGTTAAAGGAACTGCTGGAATTAGAAGTAGAAATAGAGAGAAAGAGAAACATAGGCGTAAAGAATTAAAATGACAACAAATAAGTATCTATCAATATAACCTTAAATGTAAATGAACTAAATGCTCCAATAAAAATACGTAGGGTGACTGAATGGATAAGAAAACATGACCCAAATATATGCTGTCTACAAGAGACCCAACCCGAAATAAAAGACTCACACAGGATGAGAGTGAAGGGATGGAAAAAAATTTTCCATGCAAATGGAAAAAAAAGCTGGGGTAGCAAGACCCACATCAGACAAAATAGACTTCAAAATGAAGACCATAACGAGAGGCAAGAAAAGTCACTACATAATACTGAAGGGATAGATCCAACAAGAGAATATAACCCTGATAAACATATATGCACCCAATATAGGAGCACCTACATTTATAAAAAAATTTCTAGAGGACTTTAAGGGAGAGATCGACAGCAAGACAGTCATACTAGGGCATTTTAACACTCCACTGATTTCACTGGATAGGTCTTCCAGACAAAAAATCAACAAAGAAACAGTGACCCTAAATGACACACTAGATAAAATGGATTTAATTGACATTTACAGAACATTCCACCCCAAAGCTGCAGAATATACATTCTTCTCAAGTGCCCATCAGTAGATGAGTGGATAAAAAAGCTGTGGTACATTTATGCCATAGAATACTATGCAGATGTAAAAAAGAATCACTTATTCTTTGGGACAGCATGGAAGGAACTGGAGAGTATTGTGCTTAGCAAAATAAGCAGAGAAAGACAAATACCACATGATCTCACTCATATGTGGAATGTAATAAACAAAACTGATGAACAAAATAGATCCAGAGACATAGAAGCATGGAACAGATAGAGGGATCTCAGAGGGCAGGTGGGGGTGGGGGAGTGGGTGGGGAGAGACTAATCAAAGAACTTTTATGTCTATAAGCATAACCCATGGACACAGACATTGTAATGGGGAAGGCCTGGGAATGGGGTGGATCAATGGGGAAAAAAGGGGACATCTGTAATACTTTCAACAATAAAGATAAATTTTAAATAAATAAATAAAAGTAATGTAGCAAATGGGGCCAGAATCAACATTAGCTGGGGTTTTAGTGGGTTAGAGTGTTACCACAATCTACCAGGATGAGAAGAGAGGAGCGACTGAGGTTTATTGAGCACCTCCTAAGTACTCATTGAGGCACTGGATTAGTCACTTAGCACATGGTGCCTCATTAAATCTCACAACAAGCATGTGCAGTATTGTCATCATTTTATGGATGAGGAAATGGGACTGGAGAACTTGGGTAACTTGTCTCAGCACACAAAGCCAGGAAGTGGCAGAGCTAGGATTTGAACACAGAAAAGCCTGGCTCCAAAGCCCCTGGTCACCTCTTGGGCCAGTGGACTCTGTCCTGGTTGGTGTTGACATACCTCACTTATCATATTAACATGAGAACAGTCCCTGTAGAAGACACCTAAGGGCTTGGTTACTAAGAATTGAGTAGGTTGGACCATTGCATCTGTAGAACCCATCCAGAGATTTTACACTCACACATAAGATCCCCACCCCTCTCTAGCTTCTAGAAGCTCTGGGGAAATGACTCAGTATTACTGACCAGGACTCTCCAAATCTTGAATAAAGACAGGTGTGCTGTATATCCCATCAAACTCGTCCTAGGACATGGAGAGCACCCTCATGCTGAAACAAATCACAGTGTCCCAAGAACTGCTTACCCAGGTGTCAGTGATGCAGAGACAGTCGCTTGTTATAAATACCCTCATGGAATAAAGATCTTCATTTACTTTTCCATTACATTTGCTAACTCAGATAGTTTTCATCTTTATTTTCACCACAGCAGAAAGTTAACATACAGGAGTGCTGCAGCTTTCAGCATTTTTATGTCACCTCTCATTCCTTCCCTGATGTGGGTTTGGCCTCCATGTACAGTATGTTAGGTAACATGCCTCTTTCCTTGGCACACTGTCCTAGACCTCTAATGTTAGACTGTATCGTGACCTGTCCTAAGCTTCCCACTTTCCTGTCTTCCTACAGCTTTATAGAGCCCACCCCTTTTTTTGGTAACAGTTTTTCTACCTTGTTCCCCGGGATCCGAACCAGTGTGCTGATAGGTTGTCTGGGCTTGGGGTTGGATCACTTAGAGAGTTTACTTGAGCTTTCATATGTGTCAACAAAGGAGAGATATTAGCAGATTCATCTGGTATAAAAAAATGCAGCATTCAGCTTGGATGATGACAGAGGTAACTCCCTGTACCTGGATGCCACAGGAACAGTGGACGTCTGAGGTGGGAAAGACATATTTATAGGGACTTGAATTGGGAGATCGTAGCCTAATCTTTGGATGTGAATGTAGCCACAGCCTTGGGAATCTGGCCAGGCTGTGTAAACCATGCGAATGACCAGCAGAGGTGATTCTTTCTGTTGTGAGGAGGTGAATAGGAGGGGTGATATGCCAGGCCAGGACCCCTACTTCCTCCCCTCTTTCAATGGTGCATGTACCAGTCCACATATAATGTGTCTCCATGGGTCCTGACTGCATTAGGGTGACAGGGTCCCACTGGGGACTGAGCAGTTCCCTACCCACCAAGGGTGTGAAGTAACTGCTCCAATTGGCACAACGTCCCATTGCAGATTCCAGTAAATGATCCCAGTTCCAGGGACAATAGGGCTTGGCACCCTGGTTATCATGGCCGAGCCACAGAGTCAATCCTTTCAGAACGGCCCAGCTGTCAGTACACAGGGTCAGGCCAAGGTTCATGCGTGATTACCAACCAGACTGCTTTTAACTTGGCCACTGGCTACTGTGATTTGTTCCTGTTTTCACCCAGAGAGTATCAATGGACAGTCGAATGCCAACTGCCATCCAGGTGGGCAGGTTACTACACTAGAGCCATCAGTGTACCAGGCTGCAGTGGAACTTCCCGCTCCTTCTTTGCAGATTGCAGGGCCCGACACAGGGACATGAGGTTGTATGTATTCAGAGGGCCGCATAGCGGCTGCATCTGTAGAGACAGACCAGACAGGCCATTTAGTCAGCAGAGTAGTCTGAACCATGGCAGAGGCCCACCAGTGGAACATGTGGTCGATTCACCCCTTGATGGCAAGTTCTTACTCTGACTGTTCTATCCTGGTGCACCTGAGCTCTGCCCCCTTCCATAGTTGGGACCAAAATCCCAGGGCACTCCCTCCTTCTGCTGTTTTTGCCGTATTGCCCGCCCGTGCCTTCCAGGGTTACTGAGACATCTAATTCAAATGGCAAAAATTTCTGTGAGATCCCAAGAGCTTTCATCTGTTTGACCAGTATTTCTACTTTCAAAGGCAGTCTGTTGTTCAGCTCCCTCGTCCCCTATGTCCCTTCTTAACTAAGTGATAAAATGGGTGAAGATATTGTGCCAAACAAAGTATGAAAGTTCGCCAGTACCCCAGAATTCCTACAAAAGCCCTGACCCTCTTGTACATTTTTTTGGTATGGGGTAGGTTTGTACTTTTTCTATGACAACCTCATAGAAAATGGTATGGGGCTTGTTTGAGCCTTGGCCTTGGCCTTTGGCCAACAGAGCCTGACACCCTTGGCAATGTAGACACAAGGACATTTCCCAAGCTTGGGGTGAGCTATGTAGGCAAGTCGATGAAACTTGCAGCTGCTGCCCTTCGGGATCTTGGGCTTTATCTCCTTGGGCTTTACAAGGGCCTTGATAGCCGTGGCACATGTGCTCATGGCCTAGGCATTTTTGGCCTGTCTCTTCTTCAGGCCCTTCTTGTTGCTTCTTGGCAAACACATGTTCCTCAGGAACTTGGGGTCTACCCCCTTAAGAGATTCATATCTTTGTGATCGGGGTTTCTTGATGCCATTTCTGTCTCTTTTCGGGACTGGTTGTGCACAGTGTGGTTCTTGGACTTGGCCATATCTGACTGAAGCCCATGGCTACTGATGCACCTGGGACTGGAAAGGCTTTATTTACATGCCTTTTACACACCAGTCATACCTACTTTACTTCTTCAGCCCTCATATCTCCAGTCAGATGTGTAACACAAATCTCCCATATAACAGAGTTAATTCCAACCTTCATCTCAAACCTCTTTCTTCCCTCCACCCTGAATTCAGTTATTCATCTCATGATACCACCATCCATTTGGTTGTTCAAACCTAAAAGTTTTCCTGGTTTCCTACCTTTCCCTCACCCCCAGATCTAAGTCTTCAGCAAGTTTGGAGGTTCTGCCTCCAAAACATCTCCAATCCATCCACTTTACTTTATGTCACTGCCAATATTAAGCCACCCATCTCTTGCCTCAACTACTCCACGCTGGTCTTGCTTCCATGTCCTATAAAACAGCCAGAAGGATAACTTTCAAACATAAATAATATTTATAGCTTGCTTGAAATCTTTCAGTGTTTTCCAGTTGTACTTTACCATGGTCTACAGGACTTGCATTATCCAGCCCCTACCTACCTCTGTGACCTCATCTATGTCTTGTTTAACTCCCAGCCCTGCAGTCACGTTGACCTTTCTATTTCTTGACTGCACCAAGCTTATCTTTTGGGTTTCGTTGAATGTTCCCTGTCTTTCCCCAGATTTTCCATGGCTGGGGCCTTTCTCGTTATTCAGGTCTAAGCTCACGTGTTCCCTTTTGAATGGTTCTTCCATGACCACCTTAAAGTAGTTATCCCTTATTTTGCCAGTCAGTCTGTATCACAATATCCTGGTTTAGTTTTTTTATAGCACTTATAATTATCAGAAATTATTTTAAAATTATTCATTTACCTGTTTATTTTCTGCTTCCCCTGGTAGAATGGCACCTTCACATGAGCAGGAACCTTTCCTCTCTTGTTCAGGCCTGTGTTTGCAGAGCTAAGATTCTCTCACTAGAATAGTAGTTGAATTTGTCTGTGTAATTTTCCCTCTGCCAGCCTACAGAATAATTGATCACTGACTCAGGAAATGACCTAAAAATATAACATTTTCATTTTAATTTTTGCATTAAAAAATGTAGTGCGTGGGTACAGAATGAAGATTCTAAATCAGAATCAGACTAGCACGTAGTAGGTGTTCAATGAAAGTTTGTTCATTATATAATGTACAACTGCTTTATCATGATTACAAAGGAGTGAAATGACACTCTTTACTAACCTGAGGCTATAATTATGATAAAAGAACACTGTACTCATTTTAAGCAGCATTCTAATTAAATGACAAATTCTGGCTTGTATTTAAAATATACATTGCATTGTGTCATGACTTTCTGGATCATTTATCTCTTTAGTTGGACCTTGTGAAACATTCACCACTTGAATTCACCCAAAGAAGAATAGTGTGGTGAAATCTGCTTTTCTAACAGTGACCAGCTGCCCTTACTGAACATTCCTGTTTGATTTTCAACACTTTGGAGGCCTAACATCACTTCAAAATGCTGAGATAGCCAAATAAGGGCTTCCTTGATTAGTGACCTCCATCTCCCCTTGAAACAATCCCTCCCCGTTAGTGAAACTGGACGGAGGCAGTCCTGGCTCCCAGCCAGTGAGCTGGCAGTGAGGAGGGCTGCTTGCCTTTGAACACCACCTTTCCGAAGCAGCAGCCCATGGTGAGGACTCTGATCCTGCGTGGTGGGGGCGGTGGCATTGGTTTGCTCCATCTTTTTCCCTTTACAAACAGTTATGTATTATTTATGCTCATTATCACTCCTAAAACATTAGCTGAAAGCAGAGACGCAGAATGCTGGAACACACGAGAAGCCCGAGGTTTCCTTTTGCCTCCTGAAGAGGACTTCTAAATAGAGGCATTCTATAAACAGCTGCATGTTCTTTTGGAGAGGAAATTGGAGGAACTGGCTGGCGGAAAAAAAACACACAACAAGAAAGAAAGAAACGTGGAGCTGTATGAATGCCTTTTCTTTTGATAAATTGTGGGTAAACCTGAAGGAGCAGAGGAGACAAGGGTCCTTTTATTATCTACAAACTAAGCCCAGGGCATGTGGTATGGCCCAGAGCAACTTCTCCAAATTGAAGTGGATATTCTTTAACTCTAGGTTAAAGGACAACACAGAATTAAAAACAGAGCTTATATGCATAACCCACGGACACAGACAATAGTGCGGTGAAGGCCTGGGGTGTGTGGGAGGGCAGATGGGAGCAGAGTAGAAGCGGTCAATGGGGGGAGGGGACATCTGTAATGCTTTCAACAATAATGATAAATGAAAAATAAAAATAAATTAAAAAGAGTCTTGATAAGTTGTAAGGAGGAGCCACTTATTTCCACTAGCTATCTCCTGGTTAGATTCTGCGGATCAGCTAAGTTGAGTCAAGTTGCCTTTTGCAGGTTGTAAGAGATTTATTTCAGCATTCCGTGTCAACAAGGAGTGCAAAATGAGTTCAAGTCAGATTTGCATAGATCTTAAGGAGGGAGAACATACAAATCATAATGAATGTAGTAGAGAAAGATTTCCTGAGGAGTCTCAGCAGTTGCATTCTTTGGGCTATTTTTTTAATTTTTATTTTTTTAATCTGGAAAGGGGATGCAAGATGACTTACACCTGCAAGGGAGTTAGACTACTCTGTTTGTTCTTAAGACTCAAGGAAGCCAAAAGTTAATTGGAGTTTAGTTGTGGTTTCTGCACACATTGAAACAGCACACAAATCACATTGATCAGCTTAAAACTGCTCCCTTAAAGCAGATTGGTGGTTAATGCAATTTTTGAGTTATTTTACAGTGACAGCACTGCACATGTGCCACCCCTGTCCTCAAGATGACCCCAGAACCAAGAATCTTTAGTCTACAGAACTCAAGTAACGGAAGTGTGGCCACCCGGAGCCTTTTACGGAGAGATCCTTCAATAAGGAAGATCCGGTGCCTAGACCAAATATGGACAAATTTAGAGCTGGCCAATCAAACCCTGACAGATTGGAATTCCTTTGTGCTTTCTCTTGACCCTTGACCCCATACCATAGTTGGCCGAGTTCCAAAACTCTACAATCAAACTCACCCTGTCAGCATTACCTCATGCTGCTCTGTTCTCCCCAACCCTTAAAATTTGTCTGGACCCCAGATCAGGAAGACAGGATTGAGCGGTGCCACCTGTCTCCTGCTAGTCGACAGCATTAACTACATCACTCTTTTCTCAGAAACCAGTGTCATAGATTTGGCTTCTATGTGCATTGGGCAGCAGACCCTTGCTTGGTAACAATATCAAGACTATAAGGTCATGGAAATTCAGAGTTAGATAGAGCTTTGGGAATTTTCAGGCGTAAACAAGCATTTCAGGAAGAAAGGATAGTGAGGACATAGGCCTAGAGGTGTGTTCTGGGAGTTGTAAGCCATTCACTATGGCTGGAAAGACGGGTGGGAGGGAGGTGGAGCTGGAGAGGCAGGCAGGGCCAGATTGAGGGGGCCTTGCAATTTCTGTAGACAAAGAGGTGTCACTGTAAGTCTGAGCAGGATAGAACACATGATTATTATAGTTATGTTTTCATTCATTTGATTGTTAATTCAAAAATCTCTTATGCACAGGTTCTATAAAGATGAATAAAACATGATCTCTATTTCTGAGAGGTTAACAAGCCAGTGTTAGGACACTGTCATATAAGAAAATAATTGTAACACACTGTGATAAGCACTTCAAAGGAGCCATCCACGAGGTACTATGGAAACACAGAAACAAATAGGGGAGGTAGTAGATGAAAGTTCAGATAGTCCTAGGTAGGAGAGAAAAACTGTTTTCTCTCTACCTGTCTTAGGTTTATTGGCTGGGGCTCTGCAAATTAGACAGATTATGAGAAAAACAAGTAGAAGTTTATGAATGTGTGTGCACTGCACTTATACATGGCAGTAGGGAGTACTCAGTGATGAGTAACTCAGAGGGGTGACTAGAACTTAGGCTTCCTAGAATCTTAACAAAAGCACAATACGTTTTTTAAGGAAGTGACAAGGCAAAGAACAAAGGACTTTGAGTTTCTAAGGGCCTCAAAGTGTGGGAAGTTAAATATATGGGGTAACTAATAGAAGATAAAGGCCAGTGAGTAGTTTGTCATGTAGATTTCTCCAGGGTCATTAACCTGTCCTACCTGGTAGGGAAGGGAGGGGAGACACCTTAACAAATTTATGTCCTGCTTTTAGGCAAATAGGGGGAGGGCAGAGAGCTTTTCTGGTATCTGTTTCCTCTCAATTGCCATCAGCTCAAAATAATCCTTAAGTCAAAGTGGCATACTTTGAGGTGACATATTCTACCCTTCACTTAACAGAGGACAAATATCAGTTAGGAAAACAAACACATTAAGAATTTCAACTGAGAAAATTTAATGTAGGGAATTAGTTAATGAGATATTAGAGAACTGAAAATGGAAAAAGGGAACACAGGTTTCATAGAGATAGTAACTTTAGGAAGCAACTCCCACCTCCTAGGTGTGAGGAAACAAAAGAGATTGGGGTTATCAGAATTTAGGAGCTTGGAAAGGTACGTCACAGAGAAGTGAGTCAGACCCATTGGGCAGCTGGTGCTGGTGTTTTTGAGGAAGGTGGGATGAAACTGGTTCTAGGAGTGCCAGAAGAAACTGGAGACTAGAAACAACTGCTATTGTCAGGATGAAGGGTCATTGCTAGGTGACATTACAGGAAAAGCAAGCAAATCGGAAGGAACAAGTCCCTTCTTCCTCCTGCCTTCCAGTTTCCCTTTAGTGCCCCCTATGGACAGAAACCAAAAGGAATTCTGCGGACAAAAGAAAAAGATGGTTTGCTTAGTTCCAACCCCAGGGTCACAAAAGAGGGCAGAAAGGTGGGTTTGGAGCTGACAGAAAATAGCTTCATCTCCTGCTTAAGAGTTTAAATCTTATAAAGCGAGGAGGGCGTTATAGATCTTAAAGGGAGGGCGTTTCAGGCAGAAGGAAGCTGCACTTGCAAAGGCGTGATGCCATTACAAGCCTGGCTCTCTTGGGAACGACAAGTGCTGACATCAGTTACAGCAGGAATGCAAAATGCATTGGGAAAGTATTGAGCCGTGTGCTTGGAACGACAGGAGGGGGGCATGTGGCATGAAGGGCAGGGAAGCCCATGCTAAAGAGCAAGGCAGGAAAATGTTTTTAAATATCTCTAGTTGTGTTTTTCTCTTTCTGTGTTTCAGGGTTTTCTTTTCTTTTTTCACCCTCATAGTCATTCAGAACAGACCTTGAGTCTGAGGCTTATTGTCCTAGGGAAGGGGAGTATTTGATACAGCACAGAACAAAGAGGTTATTGCCTAGATTTTTGAATTTCAAAATTGTTTTTTAACTCCCTAGAGAAACAAAATAGCCTGAGGCCAAGCCGTTTACATTTGCAAAAGTCTGGCATTTGAGACAGAAAAAGATTGACTCAAAACTCCAAAAGCTTTATCAAGAGCCAAGAAGCGATAGTTTATTCTAAGGAGCCATAAAGTAATAATACACAGGATAGGATATAAGGCAAGTTCCTGTTCCGCAGGACAAAAGAAAGGCCTTCAGGGGCTGAGAAGGAACCACTGTCAGCTTCAAGTGCTCTCGCTGTGTTCATTCCTCACCTCCAGCCCTGGGTCAGACCTGGGCAGGGAGGAGTGTGAGTGCGTCTGTGAACTTCCTGACACATTTAGCCAGAAGTTCCAGAACAAAAAGTTTATTCCTCAATTCCGCAGCTGCAGCATGTTTAAACTTTCTGTTCCTCAGAGAAGCCCGCTGTTGGCATGGGGTCACAATGGTAACTTAAGATTTGTCTGAGATAGTATATCCCCAGACAATATAAATGTATGGTTTTCTTGATTTTGAGCTTTACGAAAATGACATAATGTATAGAACATGATTTTTTCATATTATTTTATGTAGCTGCAGTTCATTCATTTACAGTTAAATGTAGTGCATTGTGAGAATATTATCTATTTTCTGGTCACTAGAGGTTTGTGTTATTTCTCTTTTTTACTCTTATGAAAAGGGAGGCTATAAAAACGGCATTTTATTAGAATGAAATTGGTAGGCTATAGGCTATATGATTGTTCAACTTTATAAGATATTGCTGTTTTCCTAGTTGATTATACCAATTTGAATTCTCAGCAGTATTTATAAGAGTTTCCGTTGACTATATTCTTTCCACCACCTGGTATTGTCTGACTTCGTAATTTTGTCAGTCTAGTGAGTGTAAAATGTTATCCCATTATTGTCTTAATTTTAATTTTCTTTGTTGTTAAAAAGTTTCGACATCTTTTTACCTATTTGTCATTAGGGACTTCTCTTCTGTGTGATTCTTTTGTTTGTGCTTTGCCTTTTCTATTAAATCACTTGTCTTTTGATATTGATTGGTAGGAGATCTCTAGATATGCTGGATTCTAATCCTTTGTTAAAGTTCTTGCACACATCTCCTCCTATCTTAGCTTGTGGTTTGAGTTTTTGCTTTCTTAATGGTGACTTTTGAGAAACAGATGTTCTTAATTTTAATGTAGTAAAGTTTATTGGTCTTTTCTTTAATAGTTAGAATTTTGTATGTCTTATATTAGAAATTCTTTTCTACTTGAGGTAATAAAATTTTCTCCTAAAAGTTTAAAATTTTACCCTTTATTTTATATTCTCAACCCATCTGTAATTGATGTTTTAGAATGGTGTGAAGTAGGGATTTAATTTTACTCTTTCTGTGTGGATAATCGATCATTTCATTTTTTGAATAATCTGCCAGGCACTGTCCATAAATCAGTGTTCATAACTACTTTAGATTTTTAACAAGTCTTGATACCAGATATTTAGAAATCCCCTGTTGGTCTTTAAGAGTGATTTGGCTATTGTTGGCCCTTTGCTTTTTTAATATGCATTTAGCAATCAGTTTGTCAATTTTAAGAAGAATCTTATCTGTATTTTTACTGAAATTGCATTGAATTCATTCAGTCTCAACCTACTCCATTCTGGCTTCAATCACTAGAACTTCTCTAGAGTGATCTTGTCAAAATCTTCATATTTCCAAAACCAATAAATTTTTCTTCATTCTCACTTTACTTGACTGTTAACAGCATTCAACACAGATAAGAACTTTCTACTTTTTGACTCAATTTATGCTCTGGGCTTTAGAAGCATCACACTGTCCTGATTTTCTTCCTAAATCACAGACCTCTTCGAAGTTTTCATGGCTGGCTCTTTCACCTTTGCCTGACATCTGAAAGTTAAGTGTCACGGGGCTGGTTTTCAATTCTTTCTCCTTACTTCTCTTCTGGTCCCATGGCTTTAAATGTTACTATGTGCTGATGACTCCCAGATACATAACTGACCAAAGCTTCAGACTCACGTATGCCATCGCATAATTTACATTTCCAGTTAAGCACCAAATACGTATTGTAGACTAAATGTACATTAAAAAAACACTCTTCAGTTCTGTCCTCAACATGACCCCCTCCCAGTCTAAGTAAACACCTCTGTCATACACCCAGTTGCTTAACCCCAAAAGTGAGCATCCTAATCATTCTAGATTCTTCCCTTTCCCTTACCCTCTGCATCTGATTCATCCGTCTACTTTACTCCATCTCCACTGCCATTGTCCAAGTCTAGATTACCATCCTCTCTTCCTTTGACCACTGCAATAGCCTACTAATGCGTCTCTCTCCTCCTGTTCTTGCCTCACCATAACTCACATTCCACTAAGCAATCAGAGTAACATAAGAGTTAGGCCAGAACATACACTACCTCTGCTTATACTCTTCCAAAGGCTTCTTGTTGTACTTATAATAAAATCCAAACCATTTACCATGGCCTACAAAAACCTACAAAGCTGACTTCTGCCTACCTCTTGGGTCCCTGCTCACTAGTTCCATTCCCATTGGCCTCCTTTTGCTTTCTTAAATATGCTAAGCTCTTTCCCACGTGAGGGCCTTTGCATGTGTTGTTCCTGATGCCTTCAGCTCTTCCCATAGCTTTTACTTCCTTATCATTCTTCTATCAACTCAAATATCCTCAAAGAGGCCTTCCCTGACCCCAAAAGGCTGAAATTACTTTGTTTCTTTATTGGTTTACATATTATTTCTGAAACGGATACACAGAGAGGTGAAGTAGCATTCCCAAAGCTCGCACATCTAGTAACAGATGCCAAAGCTGAGATTGAAATCCGCACAGTTCTTTCTACTGAATGTTTAGTGTAATTGGATGTGATAGTGATCAGAAGTTGGTTAAGTGAATGAAAATATGTTCTTTGTTCAATTGAAATAATTTCATCATATGCTTGTTATTTTGAATAGTTGCCTGTTTTTAACTATCATGAGAAAAGCTAGTAACATAGGCAGACAGCTGAAGTATCATTTAGCGCATATGGCATTCTGGAAGATATCACTAATATTCCCCTGGTCAGGACCACAATAGACCATTCTGCAACTTGTGCAGTATACAGTTCAAAGGGTACCATTCATATAGACTCAGTGTGAATGGCACCTCCTAGAGTTGTTTAGGTTGTAACCATCTGTAGTGGTCTTGCTAGGGGCCTAAAGATTTATTGGCTATCTCAGAGTAAGACTTCCAAATGGGAGAACCTTCTCTCTACATAGTCCATTTTTAGTTTTACATCCCTCAGATTTATTACTAAGAGAGTGTAGTAAAATGCCACTCTGTGTACTGGATAACAGTCATGTCTCTTCCATTTTCATTTCACCAGAAAGAAAAAAAATGCTAAAATGTTTAAATGTCTCCATATATGGTACACTATAGAGATGTGGTTTTTTTTCCCCCTATGTGAAATGTTATGATTTTAAATGCCTTTCTGGATACTTTTGGAGATAACAACAAATCTAAACTGAGATTCCGTGGAAAGCCAAATCCATTTCTTAGTCCACTTACTTTTAGTTTTATGAACATCCTATTAAATTCTCAATCTAATTGACTGTCAATCAGTTGATTTGGTACTCCTGGTCCACTGGGTTTAAACACAAAAGGTAGGTGCTGTCATTCAGAGCTAGAGGAGTCATGGGTATGTGGCATCTGAGTGGTCCTTTGGCCTAATTTTTCCTTAGATGGATGCTGAGCCTGGGGCCCAGAAAGTTGATAGTAGTCCAAGCACTACTTGGACTACTTGATAGCTGGCGTCAGGAATGAGACTTGAATCTTAAACATTTACTTTTTTGCTGTTTTCTTCTATATCTCACTATATCCTGTAACCCTGTGGTTTATTGGTCATCACTCAGCAGGCAGGGCTCCACCAGTCACTGTGTGAATTAAATACTGGTCAGTTAACGTCTATGGGCTTTCCTCAATTATGAAATGAGAGTGTTGGACAAGTGGCTTGCTAGGTACTCACAAGCTCTTATATTTTATGTTTGTATGAACTATCATTGTGTTTCCCAATTATCTTGTCTTTATGGTGCATTTGGAACATATAGTACTCCTTTTAGGTTCTGATTAAATGAGATCATGTTTTTTAGTAGCCTGGTCAATTTCGTTACCTCATTTTTCACATGTTGCTTTTAGCGCTTAATACTCTAACCCTCTAATGTCCTGCCTGTTCTTTTCTTCCAAATGACTACTAAATATACAGTGACCTGCCATACTGTTCTAGCTAGTCTAGTTTTACTTTTTGTTTTTGGTTGGGAAGGAGTTGTTGTTAAAATGAACAGAGAAAATAATCTCCAAGGTGACGTCTCAGAGTCCCAGGTTGCATGCCTGGTCCACAGGGAATTCATGGGGGGCCTGGATTGGGAACTTAACCCAAATTAGATGCTCAGAACTGGGCAGTGACCAAGAGACTCAAACAGATTCTCTCTCTTGGAGCCTTTGAATGGAGCCACAAGAAGTGAGCTCCAGGCAGGAGAGAACAGCAGAGACCAGAGGCATGGCATTCAAAGTCTCAAAGCAGAAGCAATGAGGTAGTAGAAGCCATGAAGTGGGGGAAGCTATTCAGAAAAGAAAGGAAAATAAATTAAGATAGATAGTAGCTGAATCACACTAATGTTGTACTCACTAGAGCAAGGATAAAGAAACGAGCCCGAGGCAATGACCAGGTGACCAGAACTCTTACTGTGATCGGAAGGGATCGGAAGCCAGAAGCTCTTTCTGCACGCTCTACCCTATCCTGGCTCTCTGTGAGACTGGGCAGCTAAAGCTGATTCCTGTGCTCTGTCATTCCCCATCGACCTTTCCAATAACTCCCAGCTCCTGAAGCATCCTGAGTAGGCTCTGTACCTTTCCAGTTAAAAGAGCCTAAATAACATGGTGTCTTTGTCAAATCCCCCCAAGCAGTCCCAGTGCCCGTATGCCGTGCAGTGCTGGCGCAGTGAGCGCTCAGTAACGCTTGCGAGTGATGCTGCGAGGTGTTCACAGCTGCTTTGGTAATGATCCGGTCCATGGTAGGCTGGTGAAAGAGCAGCTCTGTACAAGGATCAAGGCGTATCCAAAGTTCTAGAACTCGTGGGCTCGGACAGAGTGAAGTCTTGTGGGTGGATGAGGGAGGAAGTGGGTTACACAGAGAGATTACCAGGAAAGGCCGTAGCCCAAATGTTTTTGCCTCCAATTTGCCACACTGCCTGCAGCACAGACTGGAGGAGAACTTCTTCAGCGGAAGGCAGTATCTCCAAGTTGCCACTTATAAAGTACCGATGTTCAGAGATAGGATTAATACTAAAAGCTGTTACATTAAAATGCATTTTTCAGCAAACCCATGTCTGAACAGTTCGTTGTCTTCAGGGACTGAGGCGTTTTGATGGTGTAGGGTCATGGGGTGGGAGGAGGGGATACTTTCAGAGCATGGAGCACCGCTCAAGGAAATTGTGACCATGTGGACAACAACTCTGGTTATCCTTGGTGCAGAAAAAAGTGAAGGAAATAATGGGGATGAAGCCAGATGTCAAATACCTCCAGGCCTCATTCTAGAAGGCTGCAATTACCAAATACAGTCCCAAAAGGACAACCTTCAAAGATGATGTATATTGGTGTATTACAAAGATTATAGGCTTTGGAATAAGAAAATATGAGCTCTGAGTTTGTTCTCTAATACTTGTTTATTACATGGTAGTTATGTAGCTTTGGTTGCAAATTGCAGAAAACCTACATCAAGTGAGTTTAAATAATGAAGGTGATTTAATGGTTTATATTACTAAATGGTCCAGAGATACATACATCTCAGGCAAATCTTGATCTAGCAGTAAAATAATGACGTCTGGGGCCTGGCTTATTTCACATTCTCTATTCTGCTCACCACAGTATTTGCTTTATTTTGAGGCTAGTCTCCATCATGATCCTGAGATGACTGTCAACTGCTTCCATGTTCTTGTCCATCAGGAAGAAGAGAATGACTTTTTCCCAGCAAAAGCCTCAAGGTTCATTTTGATTGGATGCTTTTATGTCACATGCCCCTTTGAACAAATCTCTATGGCCAGGGACAAGAATTCATCGAATAGTGGAACCTAAGCCGCACCCTCTAATCCTGGGGCTAAAAGTAGATTCGGCTTTTCCAGAACCTCGTGGATCCCCAAACAGGCTCTGGGCTGATAAGGAGGTGAACAGGGGGAAATGGAAGCTGAGGAGGCCACTAAACAAACACCACTATAGGAGGCGAGAGAGAGACGCCAGCTGTATATGAAAAGCTTCAGTAGCCAAATGCTCAAAGGTTTTTCCATCTGAGAACCAGAGCACATGCTGTGTAAACCAAATTTGATGCATCTAATGTGATACAAATTGACTTTCATCAATAGGCACGAAAAACAATCATTACCCTTGGAATTTTGTGATTTTATAAAGCATTGAATTCTATATTTCAGTGCTCTTACGAGGGAAGCTTTTTTGTTTGTGCATTTTGGCCATTTTTAACATGCTCTAAACTGAAACAGAGAATGTATCTTTCCTTCCTTTCTAGTATAAAATCAAATAAGCAGCAGCGCGCTGCAGGAAGTCAGTCTAGCCACAGCAAATCTGTACTTGTTTTTGTGAGAGAGGATGGGAAGAGCGAATATTTGCCCTGTGGCATCAATTTCCTGTTTAATGTTCTCCAAGAGGCATTTGGAAAATGCCCAGCAACACAGATGTACGTAAATACCACACATAACTTGTTTTCATGCGTGGAAAGAGGACTCTGAAAAGTTACGACAAGGCTGGTTTCTCCTCGCCTCCCGGGAGTTGGCGAGTCACTCTATCTTTAACTTAATCATTTCATTCCCAAGTGTGGCACTGGAAGGACAGGCAGTTTAGGGATAGCACGGCATTTGGCTTCTTAGCCCAAGTTCTTATTCATTTAAGGATACTTTCATTTCAAAGTTGACTTGTGCTAGCTGGAGGTTGCCTTCAGATTGCCTATAAGAAGTATATACATACAAGGACAGTTTTCAAAAAAACAAAAAACAAAAAAAACCCCAACCACCTCCTCCCCAAACAGAAACCCATCTGTAAGATATGCAGACACAAATTTGTTTGCAAACCACAGGAAAACGTTATGCACATACTGCATAGCATCTGTCAAGGTGTGGGCAGATGTGTTTTCAGTTCTGTAGTCATGTTACCCCAGACGACTCACACCACTTTTGGACATCTTTTTTGACAGGTCATGGCTTGACTGGAGAATCAAACTCTCATTTTTATTTCAGCAACTAACCTCTAGGGCTACTATGTAATTTAAGAACTTGACAGGGAAAGAAAGATTCAAACACAAGGTATCCATCTTCTAACTGACCCTTTTGAGCCACTTTCTCACCTTAGGCAAGATAAGAAATAATAGTTATGATCTATTAAGCATCTTCTTAGGTGCTTAGGAAGGAATGTGCATGGAAGACCTTTATATATCTCAAGGCTAATCCCCATAATACCCTACTCTTTGTTCCATGTCTTATAGATGAGAAAAACTGGAACTTAGAGGAGACAAACTACAATCCAAGGTCACCTCAACATTCAAACCCAGATCTGTCTGGCCCTAAAGCCCATGCTCTTCTCTTAAATTCAGAACTTGTTAATCTAGGATTCATGGATGGATTTTAGAAGATCCTCAAAAGCCTAAAATTTAATGCAAATCTGTAAGTATGTGTATATATGCATTTTTTTTCTAGGGAGAGTGTCTAAAACTTCATCAGATTTATCAGCTGTATTTCCAGAGCCTGGCACAGTCTTGAATATGGTAGGCATATGACATATACTTGTTTAATGAACAAATATGGGTCTATGATACAAAAAAAGATTAGTACCACTGCTTTTATTACATGCCTCTATACTGCTATAGCTCTCCCATGATCTGTCCTCTGGTTTAATAGCTTTGTATTTCCAGTACAACTGACTTTGGTTTGCATACATAAATTCATTCTTTTAAAAACTTAAAAATGCAGGATTTAGTTGATAATCCATTAGAAACTATTTGATATGTATATAAAAAGATTAAACCTTTTTAGATGCTATTGTCTAGAGATTTTTTTCTTAGACAGAAGATACTTATACAAAAGACTAGACCAGACCACCATAGAATGAGAAATATCATGTGAGCTACAAATGCAAGGCACATTTGTGATTTAAGACTTTCTAGCAGCCACATTCAAAAATAGTAAAAAGAATCAGGTAAAACTAATTTGAAGCATATATTTTATTTAACTCAATATATCCAAAATATTACCATTTCAACCTGCAGGCAATATTCAAAATTATTAATAAGATATTTTACATTCTTCTTCTCATGCTAATTCTTGGCAATCCAGTGTGTATTTTGCACTCATTTTAGACGGGCTTCATTTCTCATGCTCAGCGGCCACGCTGGCTCCTGGCTGCTGGACCGGGCAGTGCTCCTGGAGACTCAGGTGGCTGAATGGAGCGTGGAGAAAGGCAGAGAACGCAGCAGGCTTGAGCATGTGGGGAGGCACTGCGATAAGCCAAGGTACAGTAACATTAGATTAGGCCGCCAGCTCATATTGCCAAGATTGTAGCTTTGCAGGTGATTATTAAGACAGGCTGTAGAAGACAGTGTAAAAATCAGCATTTCAGCTGGAGTTTTTTCCTATTCCCCTAGTCACCTTCTTTTCTTGGTAAGAGACGTGCAGATCCAGGGCTCACATTTAGGGGAAGATGTGATGCAGAGTGACTAAAGTTACGCCCAATAATTATAATCATTTTGTTCTTTGAACCACACCTAAAGCAAAGGATCTGTAAGTTTTATAATGCGTAGCTGAGGCAGTCTCCGGCCCCTTGGGGGAAAAGGCAGAGTAGAGGTCCTAGATTTGCATTCCTCCATTTTACAGATGCAGGAAGGAGGCTGCAGAGAGCCTGAGGTCATAGACTGCAAGACCAGACAAAGCCGTAAAAGAACCCAGAAGATTTTGTTCTGCTCCCTGTTCAAACTTTATTCACAGTCCTTTATGTGCTTTTGGAGGCTGTTCTAAGACTTTTGCACAGGGTGTGGTCCTATTTGCCTCCTGGCTTGCCTCTCCTAAGGCCTGAGATTGAGCATGCTTGAAGCTCCTCCATCCCCTGGCCTGTGTGGGTCAGTCGGTTGAGCACTGTCCCATGCATCGAAAACTCGCTGGTTCATTTCTGGTCAGGGCACATACACAGGTTGCAGGTTCGATCCCCAGTTGGGGGGGGATGTGTACAGGAGGAAACTAATTGATGTTTCTCTTTCACATCAATGTTTCTCTCTCCCCCTCTCCCTCCCTCTCTCTCTAAAGTCAATAAAAAAACATACTTAATTTTATTTAAAAAACCCACCTACATCAAACTAAAAAGTCTTTCCACAGCAAAGGAAACCATCAACAAAACAAAAAGACCACCTACTGAATGAGAGAAAATAGTCACCAATGATACATCTGATAAGGGTTAATATCCAAAATATATAAGGAACTCATACAACTCAAAGCCCAAAAGGCAAACAATCCAATTGAAAAATGGGCAGAGGACCTGAATAGATATTTCTCCAAAGACGACATACAAATGGCCAACAGATATATGAAAAAATGCTCATCACTACTCATCAGAGAAATGCAAATTAAAACCTGGAGATATCACCTCACACCTGTCAGAATGGCTGCCATCAGTAAATCAACAAACAGAAGTGTTGCTCAGGATGTGAAGAAAAGGGAGCCCTTATGCCTTGTTGGTGGGACTACAAATTGGTACAGCCACTGTGGAAAACAGTATGAAGTTTTGTCAAAAAATTAAAAATTGAACTATCTTACCATACAGCAATTCCACTTATGGGTATTTACCTAAAGAAATCCAAAACACTAATTCAAAAAGATATCCTTATCAGTATGTTCATTGCAGCAATATTTACAATAGCCAAGATATGGAAACAACCTAAATGCATGTCACAGATGATTGGATAAAGGTGTGGTACCTGTATACAATGGAATACTATTCAACCATAACAAGAGTGAAATCTTACCATTTTTGACAATGTGGATGGACCTAGAGGGTATTATGCTAAGTGAAATAAGTCAGACAGAAAGATAAATGTCACATGATTCCACTTACATGTGGAATTTAAAAAACAAAATAAATGAATAAATAAAACAGAAACAAACTCATAGATTCAGAGGAAAAAACTGATGATTGCCAGTGGGAGGGCAGTTGGTGGGCTGGGTGTAAAAGGTGAAGGGATTAAGAAGTGCTAATTGGCAGTATAAAATAGCTATGGGGAAGTAAAACACAGCACAGACGGTATAGTTAATAATATTGTAATAACTACATATGGTGTCAGGGGGTATGGGGATCACTTTGTAAGTTATATAAATATCTAATCACTATGCTACATACCTGAAACTAATATAATATTAAATGTCAATTGTAATTTTAAAATTAAAAAATAATTCTTTAAGTTGGGGAGAAATAGAACACCTCTGCTCCCAGGCAGGGTGGCTTTGGGGTCTAGAAGCATTTTGATGCAAACTATCTTTCAGAATTACATTTTTTTCTTTTAAGTTTTTCAGTTACTCAACATGACATACATAATATTGTCTTCTCCATAAAATATTTATAATCCACTTGGGTGTCTACAGTTTGGTTAGCACAGGCATTACCCTAGAATTTCCAAGAATTGAGAAGTTATCTGAATCCATATGACATGGCTTCATTTTATCCTTGGTTTGAAATTAAAAGCACACTTGTTTTAGGCAAATGGTAGAAGATGTTTTAAATTTTAAAGAAAAAAAGTTACAGCAACACATATAAAGACCTATACCACTTGAGGAAAAGAGAGAGAATGTTTATTTGGCAACTCTCCATTCTAACCTTATAAGCTCCTGATAAATTATGAAACATTGACAAGATAAGTTCAAATCAACAAAGTAGGATGAAATCCTACATTCATGCAAATATTTACTAGATTAGCTGACAACATGTTTGAACAAAATCCACCATCATTTTTATCACCACTGCTCTTACCAACACTGTCACTATCACCACTAGCCCCAGAACCACCACCGTCAGCACCACTGTTACCACCAACAACATGCCTTTCCTTCCATTACCCTTCAGGTAGTTGGGCAAATGACTTAAGGAAACAATGTTTTATGAGGCGTTTCCTCTGCACTCGGGGCCATGTCTTCTCAAAGGTAACTAGGTCATAGAGTGACATAAATTGGAAAGTGCAGCATTTGTAAACCAATCCACAGTCCAAACAATTTCTTGCTCCTTGACAATAATGCAAAGTTATTTGCTGACGTAGACATCAGCTAGCCTAACAGAAGAGTCTAAGAAAGCAATTAACTAGGAGAGTGAAAATATAAGCAGAAATGATTGTGGTTGAAAATCCTTGGGGAGTAATGAGATAGAAATTCTTAGGACTTAATTCATAATGGAGAGCGTCAGAGTGTGGAGGAGTGGATCGGTAGGCGATGACTAATGTTGCCAGCACAGGGCACAGTCTCAAAATAGTGAGGCTGATTCTACAAGGTGTATATGAAAACCAGTCTCACAGCCAGTCACTATTCGTGGATGATCATCGACTCTATGTTGGTTGATTTCTAAGATCACTTCTGTGGCAGAGTAGTGCCCTGCTCACAGCTGGTTTACAAGCAGAAGCAGTTAGGATAATGGTTCTTCAACATGTGATCTTGAGCAAGTTTCTTAATTCTCTGAGCCTCAGTGGCTTAATCTGCAAAGTGAGGATAATGCAGTATAAATTTAAAAATGCATAATTCATTACGTAAAACCTTCAATGCATATTATAAGGATGACACTGTGGACCTTGTTTACTAAGGGAATGCTTGCTTTATCTCTGTTAATCTCCTTTATATCCCTAGGAAATAGGTACTATTATGATCTCCATTTTACAGATGAGGAAACTAAGGCTCTGCAAGGTTAAGATCTCTTAATTGCAGGAAGATTTCTTCTACTACACTTTTCACTGTTGGGTGCAACTAGATTTCTTTACTATATAAACTGTAATTTGCAATGGTTTAGACATCAATGGGTGATGAAAATGATCCAAACCCAAAATATAAATACATATAGAAAAACTCACTAATCTGAACCAACTGGGCCATTTCAAAGGACATGCAGTTTTATAATGTTCAAGTACACACAGTAACCAGAAAAATGACTAACAAGTGCTGGCAGTTCAGGCCCAGATTTAGTAAAGAGATAAAAAATGATTAGCACATTTAAGAAGTTCTGGTCTTACCTATACTTTATGAATAGAGTGTGTTATAAATAAAAGAAATTTCAAGTGTTGGAAAACAAATTATTTTCTTTGGTTAGTAAACTTCAGTTTAGTCCCTGCACACATGATTAAAAAAAAATTAGAGATTAAAAATGTTCTAATTAAATGTTAAATGTTCAAATTAAATGTTAAAAATTTTAATCACCTTAACTTATTTGTCTTTTAATTCTTTAGAATACATAATGTTCTGAGTAAATGTAAATTTCTAAAATGGTTTCAAGTGTTACAGTTATCTAAACCTCATTTTAAAAGATTTATTTTGGCCCTAGCTGGTTTTGCTCAGTAGATAGAGCACTGGCTCGTGGACTGAAAGGTCCCGAGTTTGTGCCCGCCAAGGGTGAGTACCTGGACTGCAGGCTCGATCCCCAGGATGTGCGGGGGGCAACCAACTGATACGTCTCACTCGCACTGATGTTTCTCTCTCCCTCTCCCCACCCCCCAGTCCTTCTGCTCCCTCTGAAAAGCAATGGAAAAAATATCCTTGGGTAAGGATTTAAATAGATAGATAAATAAATAAATAAATAAATAAATAAATAAATAAATAATAAATAAATATTTATTTATTCATTTATTTATTTATTCTGGTATTAATAGGAATGGCATAGTATCAGCTGTGTCCTTTGTTACTATAAATAGTTTTTGAGGAAGGCAATCTTTTCTCAATATTTGTGTCATTTATGAGCCCTCTTTATAGTAGAAAATGGAAACATGGAGAAGAGAGTGTTTAGACTACAGTGTTTGCCAACAGTGGCACTAAATCTGCCCTCAGTTGCAGACCCGCGACTTCCATTCACTTCACTCTACCATGCATGACCCAACCTGGGTGTGAATCTGTGAGCTATTGCTGTTAATCCATGGAAAATGTTTTAGTGTGATGCATTCCCTTTAAAAGTTAATAAATTGCTGCAAAAAGGAGAATGAGATTTACTGAATTTGGTGGTCCTGAACCATGCCCAATATTTTGTGGTTCGTGGGAATACGGCGAAGGTAATTTTGCTGGCATTGTAATAAGCAAGGGTCTCAGTGAGTGCCAGCTGTCGAGCACATGACCATTACTTGGGAGGGCAAATAGCAATAGTTTTCCGTCTCTAGAGGACATTCTGCTCTTGATGCGTCTGCACGAGTACAGTGAACCATCAGTGGGAATTACACACAGAGAAAGGAGACTGAGGAACTATATTTCTTTTCTGCTGCCCAAGTGAAACTTCATTTGGTTGATATCTGTCCAGAGTTAAACTTTCCATATCATATAAACTGTATCAGCATTTTAATTCCATTTTGATAGGATGTATTGCTTTATAAAAGCCAACCAAACATTTGCAGTAAATTTTTTATTAGGTGGTATCTGGTTTTTACTGCATATTTGTGTGTCTAACTAAACTTAGTGTTCAACAAACAACTGTCAAGCATCTGCTTTATGCCCAGCACTATCTCCACAAGCAAAGGAAAAGCAAGATGCACTGTTCGTCAAGAACTTTAAGACTGGGTAGAGAGACAAGATATATTTATCCAGAATCATAGCTATGTAGAGTTGGAAGGGATTCCAGAGATAATAGTCTTGGGGCTGTATATTCAAATTTTGACAGGGAGTTAACATACACAAGGGAAGAGCCCAGGCCAGTTGGGCACCTTGTCATGTCCGAGAATCCCTACCCCTTCTCAGCGGATTTGCTGCCATGCAGAAAAGTGGTTCTCTTATCGTCTGATATGTGGGTTTTTCCCCCTGAGAGGACAGAATTTCAAGTTCTCTAAAAGTTTCCCAATTTTTAAGCTTGCCAACTAATTTGAGTTTTACTAATGCCAAATGAAACACATCTGTGGGGCTTATTCAACCGGTGGGCTGCCATTTTGCAATCTCTGGTCTAGACTAACGTTTCGTTTCACAGATGTGGGGAATGGCCTGTCCCAAGTCTGGAATTGTTCTGCGGGATCCTCAGTCCAGAGTTTTCATCACTTAATGACTCCTTTTTTTCAACAAGGAAAGAATGAGATGACTCAAAAAGAAAACAGAAAAGTAGATATAAAGCAACATGTTTAAAAAATTTTTTAAGATCAAGATAGTATCATGAAATTATGGGGGTAAATCCTGTGGGAAGGAGAACAGACAGCTCCTGGCAGGAAGAATTCCAGAAGGCTTTTACAAGTGGCATTTGAGCAAGATCTTAAAGGAAGCGACAAATTGATAAAAGTAACTGTCAAGAGAATTTAGTAGAGGGGAAAAGAATGAAGAAAATGCATGACTAAGACTATGCAAAGGAACATCTAAGACAGCATAGAGAATGGCTTGGCAGGGGGTAAAAATTATGTTGCTCTAATTCATTTAACAATATCTCGTGAGCTCTAACTGTTAGCCAGGCACTGTTCTAGACTCCAGAGAAACAGTCATGAACAAGAAAGCCAAGGGCTGGGTTCTCGTGGACTGTTTTTCCCCCAGTGGCACAAACAGATAACAAACATGTGGAAAATAATATGAATATAATGAAAGTAAGAGATGTGACAGGCAGCTGTGAATGTGCCTTCGATGCGATGATGCGGGAAGGCCTCTCTGAAGAGACGGCACGTGCACTGTCCCAAGTGATGAGCAGAAGCTCAGCATGCAAACATCTGGGCGAAGAACTTTCAAGGCAGAAAGAAAAGCTGCTGCAAGGACAGACACTTAGTAGGCCTTGCTAAGGAGGCCTTGCTTCCCACAGGGACCTGCCTCATTTGAACAAGAAAGTGGCACATTTGGTAAGAAAAGGAGGCAGGTAACGGGGGCTGTTGACGAGAAGCGGCTGAGATGCGGTGGGTGTGGGGGAGGCGCTGCAGCCGTCAGTGGGCAGAACAGGGTGCAAGTGGTGGGTGGGCGTCTCTGTGGCTGAGCGCGGTGGGGTGGGGTCAGGAGCTGCCGGGCAAGTCCAGGTATCGGGAAGGGCGAGGACTCCGTCGGGAGGGTGAAATGGGGAGCAGGAAGCAAGTACCATGAGCACTTACAGGGTGCACTGATGCAAGTCAGAAAACCAGAGGAGGAAAAGCTGGGAGCAGCTGGCAAGTGTCAGAGTTGGAGGCCGTTTGGGGCGTGGCCTTGGTGACTAAGATGGAGAGAATTCTATCAAAATACTAACTTTTAGGGGACCACGAGACAAATAGTATAAGAAATTAGAAATACAAAATGGGAGAGGCCTTGGGGTGACAGGGCAGGGCAGGAGAGAGGTTTGGAACTCCTCTTGGTGTTAATAGAAACTGAGGCAAAACTTCCAGAAGGTAAGGAAGAGAAACTGGTCAAAAAAATGAAACCCTGAATATGTCTCCTGCAAGGCTGAGAGTACAGTGTAATTAGGTGTTTGTTCTGGTTTGTTTTTTAAATTGATCTGCTCAATCAAGGGAAAACACCACAAACCTCCTTTGCCAAGTCGGGTGTGGGGAAAAAAATAGCTTGCTTGAAGCAGGCGGCCACTCTGTGTCAGCGTAATAAACAACCAGAAGAAAGCGTCATTGAAAGAAAAATTTAAATAAGCACAAAACTGATATAAGTTGGACAGCTTCGCCCTAATTTTCACTTCCTATTGATGACAACTTCATGTTTGAATGTAAATCTGAGTGTTTTCCTAGACCCTTTAGCCAATCTACACAGGCTAGGAAGGCTGGTGGTCCTGAACTTGAAAGTTGTGGGTTTGAAAACAAGACAAAACAAAAATACAGGCAAAGTTTTAAAGCAGGTCTTTACTCTTAATTTACCACAGCATTAATTTTATCTTTCAACAAAAATTTTAAAAACTTGTTTTCATACCTAATGCCACAAGTATCTGTTGAGGTCCTGCATGCAAGAATAAAAAAGACATGGTCCCTGCTCTCACGGGGCCTACAATTTCATCAACAAAAATAAAATGTGATAAGACCTTCACCAGCAGAGGAATCACTGCTCTAGCGATGCACAGAACAGGGGTCATTTAAAGAAGCAGCAGCTGATGGGTCGGTGGTGTCGTCCTTGGCCATTGTCGGTTCCCCTTAGAAAGAAGAATGGAGCTCAGAAAATGAATGCAGAGAAGAGACCAAGAGCCAGTTTTGCCATGCAGGGTGCCAAAGTGTGCCTTTCGTGAGGAAATTCTGAGAAAGTGAGTTAGGTCATTTAGGAAACTTCTAAAGGATTTCTTTCAATTATTTTTAAAATGCTTCCAATTTTTATTTTTTTTATTTTTTAGTTTCGACGTTAAAGGACATTACCATAGCTTTTGTAAATATTAAAGATGCTCATCAATGCACATCGTGAAGACTTCAAACAGTGCCACAGTACAAATACGAACGTGGAAAAATCATCTCACTTTCCACCACGTAATAACGATCATATCGTCATTATTAAGATTAGAAAGCCATCACCTAGATGCTTTCTACACGCATATGCAGATGGAAGGATTGACAGAAGGGTAGAAAAGGAGTAGGGGGATAAAGAATAATTTTATAAAAGTTAGGCTTTGTGGTGCTACTTTTAATAAAATATGTTACACTTCATTGTTTCTGAATTTCAATAGAAGAAACGGCAAAAAATAGAAGGGAAAACAAAAAGTGTCAGAAAACAACAGAAACCACTGGATTTGTCCTCTAGTGCCCAGCTATTGTATATTAGGTGTACTGGTCTTTGTGACATAGTAGATGATTATTAGCTTTTTCTAAATGTGATATTAAGGTACAGGTTTAACTCTTCATTTTGATACATTACCCTTATTAACCCTCCATGTTTAATCCAATTCAGTTATGACATATGAGATTGCTTTCTACCCTGAGGACATGTTTTCCACTGATAGATGCTAAAAACTAACAAAGAGACTGTGGAAGAAGCAGTCTTCTGCATGGTTCTGATGTGCATAAATTTCAGTTAGCACATTTTATCGACTCTAAGTTACCCATTAAATTTAGAAATATGATAAGGTCCAATGGACCGCCTTTTGCATTGAAATGCATAGTAACTCAGATTAGTAATACTTTAATTATAACTGTTGACCCATCTTAGTTTGTAATCATTTTGCCTGAAGGTACATTGCTTTATACTCTGTTTATTCTTTGCATCTAACTACAGGTGCATCAAAGTAGGAAGAAAATGGAAATTTAAAAAAAAAAGTGTTTTAAGTGTTTTTGGTTGACTGGAAACAGAGTCATTTCAACCCAAAACAAAACAGCTTTGGATCTCCTTCACGTGGTGGGGAACTGGAAACTCTCATGCTGATTCTCCATCTGCTTGCAGCACACCAAATGTTGAACGCCTGGCCAGTGATGGGGTTATGATCACTCAGCACCTGGCAGCCACCTCTGTGTGCTGCTTTTCTGACGGGCCGCTACCCCATTAAGTCAGGTGAGCTGGGGAAACCCCACAGCCTTTTAATCTCAAACTGCTGCCTTATCATGCACCCCAACCCTAAATGTAGGCCTACCCCTACACCCACCCCCAAACCTAAACCTAACCCAAGCCCTAGCCCTAACCCTTACCTTAACCCTAGACCTAACACTAAGCCTAGACTGAGACAAAACCCTAACCCTAATCCTAAACACAGGCATAACTCTAAACATAACACTAACCCTAACCCTAACCCTAACCCCAACCCCAGCCTTAACCCTAACCCTAGCCTTAGTCCTAGTCCTAGCCCTAACCCTAACCCTAACCCTAACCCTAATCCTAACCCTAACCCTAAGCCCAGCCTTAACCCTAACCCTAGCCTTAGTCCTAGCCCTAACCTTAACCCTAACCCTAGCCACACAACACCAGTCCCCCAATAACACACATGGTTCAAACTTTAGTTACCATGCCATATGTTGTGTTAAACTAGAACTGCTTAAAGTACAAATGTGCTGCTAGCACTTCAGGACGCTAATCACTAAGTAAATAACAGGTGTGCATTATGGCCCTGACCAGCCATGGCACTTCCTCCTGAGCCCCTGTGTCACCTCGCACCTGTGATTCGGTTCACCCACAGGTAGCAAAGTGTGCAGCTGTGTTGCCTGCCTGTTTCCCGGTGATGAACCTCTGTGACGTTTTACAGAAACGGTTAATCAAAAGAGTGAACTGACCAACAAAGATGAAAGTGCACCAAAGCAACAAGGAGAGACAACGCTGGAAGCGCAGCTCGAGTGGGCGCGAGTGGAGGCCTAGGAGAAACAGTGGCCGTGGGGTGCTGACGCGGCTGGGCGTGAGCCCCCCAGATACGCAGCCAGGGTCACTTAGTGAGGTGAACTTAGTGACATCAATGAGGAAAGTTGCTGCGATGAAAAGGATGACGATGTCCCAGAGGAAGTGACTCAGAAACACTTCACAGTAAAGAAACTCTTGGAGGTATTTCATGACATTGAATGAGCAAAGGATAAAGTGTTGGAAGCTGGTCCAGACTTAGAAAGGAGCAAAACAGTTTTGCCGAGGTGTAGAAAAGACGTATGGTAAGTTATATAATGAGAAGGCAAGTACTGTTGAAACCACCCTTGATACATTTTTACAAGGAAGTAAAATACTTTAATCCTCAATATTTCTAGTGGTGTAAATTATAGTTTACTCAAGGTTAGTTTTTACTTTTTTTTAAATTTTATTTATTTCTCTATACATTTATAACTGGCCTTACAGATTTTTAAATGTTTTCACAAAATTTTCTAAAGGCCGTGAAATAATCATAATTTTTTTCTATTGATTATTAAGGTCACTTTGCATGGCTTCAGTTTGCATAGTCATTTTTACTGTCCCACGCTACTGTGAAAGTGAGGTCTGCCTGTATTTAATTATATTGTGCAAATTAACACTTAAATATATTTGCTCCCCATTTTGTGTATCTTGACTCCTCCTGCATTTTAAACCGCTTAATAGCAGAAATAAGGCAAACCCTTATTTCTGTACTTCTATAGCCTCTACTCCACCTAGCCTAGCATTCATTGAACATTTGGTAAATGCTTAAATAGATTTATTGGTTTTCTAATTAGTTATTCTAATACTGAATGGTAGGACTTTTATAAAATCTGAAGTCATAATAATAAATATTATTCCTTTCAGTAGAGTGTAAGCTTTACCCATTTTATTTTCCACTGTAAGGACAACAAAGCATGGCTCCCAGGTTGTAGCCTCCAGCTCCAGGTGCACTGGGCTTTTGGATCATATGGTGGCCTGTGGATCTGCTTTGTGCATAACCTGTATAATCCCCAGCCCTGATGCCCACCCCCAGCATCTAGAACAATGCCTGCCACGCCAAAGCACATGATACATATTTAATAACTGAGTTTAATTAATCCCAGTTACTGGGACTGCCCTGGCCCGTGGTTCAGTTGATTGGAGCATTGTCCCGTGCACAATGCTCTGCAGGTTCGACTCTCGGTCCAGGCATATACTTAGGTTGCTGGTATGATCCCTGGTTGGGATGAGTATGGTAGGCTACAGATCGATGTCTCTCTCTCACATTGATGTTTCCTCTCTCTCTCCCCCCCCACCTCTCAGATTAATGGGAACATATCCTTGGGTGATGATAAAAAAAAATTACTAGGACTGTGCACTGCACAATACTTTGTGCCAGATGTCTTACATACATTGTCCTACTTTGTCCTTAGAACAAGATGAGAAAAGCTTGGCTCAGAGAGATTAAGTGACTCATCCAGCAAGGGCATGATAGAGCTGGAATGTGAATACAGCGCTGTTTGACTCTAAAATGTCGCAGCTACTACACTGATAATAAACTGACATCCGTGACATCAAATGATGTGTAAATGGATTACAGAGAAAGAGGTGATGCAATTTAAAATCTCTTTAAATTCATTTCCTTTCTATCACTGGCTTAGTTTAACAAGGGGAGTGCTTCTTATTAAATTTATTGTTTCATAACCTTCCATTTATAATTTCCCTTATGATATTATTTTTTAGAAACCAATTTTCAAACAAGAATCACAAAAATGTATTTCCCCAAATATTAACTTAAAAGCATAAATGGCCAAAAATGATATTCTGATTATTTAGAACAGTCTCTATATTTACTTACGAGTCACATTATGAAGCTCTCTTGGTATATAAAAGAATATGTTTGTGTATGTAACACCTCCTATATTTAAATAAGTTTATGTTTGAAAAATCACTTGGTTTTCTGCTTTGGCATTTCCCTACACAAACACTTTATAGGTACGTCGTGGCTAGTAAACTATTGATTGCAGGGGAAGAAGTATCACTGTGTTCACAGCACCTCAGATCAGCCACAGCAGGCTTTTCATGGGAAGGGTCACGTAGCTCGTGAAACCTGAAGAGGCCTTCGTGGGGCACAGAGGTGGTGATGCAACTCTATTGTTGGAGGGCTGTTATTACTGTCGACTTGGCAAATGCCCCTGCTTCAAACCTGTTTTCTTTCTCTTTGTATGTAATAAAATATGCCTTTGGCTACTCTTCTCCTCACCAAATATATATGCTATTTGGTGGAAAGAGTTCGTTTGAATTCACTGTTGAAGAGAACATGGCTTATTACCTAATTTCTCTGTCTGTCTCTGCTGCTCTGTTCTCTCTCTGTCTTGGTCTTGCTCACTGGCCCCTGCTCTATCCCTTTTCTCTCCCTAGATTTCTGTGCTAAAACTGCTTTTTAAAATCGGGCTTTTACTCTTTGCTCTTTGTTTTTTACTTTTAGACCTCTTGCTGCATGCTTTCCACAATGCCCTTTTCTGGTAGTTCATTTTGTCATTCTTCAAATCTCCACAGATATCTTCCTTTCTTGTTACACTGGAAGATCTATTACCTTCAGTTGCATTTAGTAAAGGCTCATTTGAGGTGGTGCCTTGGCCTGTGTTCGCGGCCTGAAACACACAGCTCTGTCAGTGGTGGTCAGCTAGCGGGCTTCTTCTATGGGCATTCTCTCTCTCAGCTCTCTCAGCCTCCTTGGGGCTTAAACTGCATCACCTCTGTACAGATTCAGTTGTTCAACAATATTTATTGAGTGCTGACTGTATGCCATGCCTACAGATATGGTGGTGAACGGGACAAATAACCCCTTACTTCATTGAGTTTCTATTTTAGCGGGGAGGACATTAAACAAAATAGTAAACAAAGGAATAAGCAATATACATTTTGAGAGATAAGTGCTATTACAGAGGTGGAAAAGCTTTTCCTCTACTCTCTTATGTTGTGCAGCTGGGGCCGGGACCTGCAAATTAAGCTAACAAATGACAGATAAGCAGGAGAAAAAGCATACACATTTTATTTGATGTTAATATTTTTACATGGCATGGGGGGACTTCATAGGAAAGAAGTTAAAATCCCACAGAAGCAGTTAGGCTTAGGGGCTTATATAGCATCTTATTGTTGTTGTTGTGAATCCTCACCTGAGGATGATTTTCCTATTGATTTTAAAGAGAGTGGAAGGGAGGGAGGGGGAGAGAGAGAGAGAGAAACATCGATGTGAAAGAGACACATCAATTGGTTGTCTCCTGCACGCGCCCCAACCAGGGCAGGGGAATAAACCTGCAGTCCAGGTACGTGCCTTTGACTGGGAATTGAACCCGAGACCCTTTGGGAGTGGGCCAACACCCTACCACTGAGCAACACCAGCCAGGCAATATAATATCTCAATAAAAGGGATAAGTCGTAGAGAAGTAACTAAAAAAAGGAAAGGGGTTTGAGCTTCTGGAGGTGGTACACTGAGAGAAAGTGACTAGGAAATATACAGAGGAAATTAATGGAAGATAACAGTTATTTTAATAAGATTTGTTTGTGCAGACTCATCTTGGCATCAACTCTCCATCTCCTGTGCTAATATTTTCTTCTTCCTGTACCAGGAGGACATCTTTTTCACAGGAAATTTAGGCCCTGCTTTTAGGAATAAAGGGGGAAGAGCAGAGAGCCCCCTTCCTGCATCTGTGTTTTTTCAATTGCCTCAGCTCTAAACCAATATGCCAGAGCAGCATATTTGGGGGTGTATGTTCTGTTCCCCTCACTCTGCAAGCAATAAATGGGTAGGGACTATGATGGGGTGGAGATGCACTACTCTGAATAGGGTGATTAGGGAAGATTTTTCTTAGGAAATGATATTTGCTCTGAGAACTGAAAAATGATATCTTGCGTAGTCAAGTCAAGATCCCAAGAAAGATGTCTGCAGGCAGAAGGAACAGCGTTGCTACGCTGTGGCAGCATTGAGCCTGTCCTGCTGAAGAACAGAAAGGAGGCCCGAGGAGAGGATCAGGGTGAGCGAGGGGGAGGGGAGGCCAGGGAATACTCAGGGCTGGATCCTGGGAAGCCTTTGTTGGCCAAAGGAAGGAATTAGGGTTTTATTCCAGATGTAATGGGGACCAACTGGAGGACTTAAACAGAAGAGTGACATAAGTTGGTGTATTTTTCAAAGCTCACTCAGAAAATGTGTGGAAAACAGGTTTTAGGATGGGGGAGGGTAAATACAGGATATCTGGTTGGGAGGTGGAGACAGTCCAGGAGGGAGATGATGCTGGCTTGGACTAGGTGGTAGCAGTGGAGATGGAAAAAGTGTATAGATTTAGAATACATTTTGGAAGTAGAACCACCAGGACTTGCTGATGAAGTAGATGGATACAGAGAAAGGGGAAGGAAGGAAAAAGAAATGGCTCCAAAGATTTTGGCTTGACCACTGCGGCGTGTTTACTGAGACGGGGAAGAGCAGAGGAGCAGCAGCTGGGGCTGGTGAATGAACAGTTCTGTTCGCACGGGTTCAGGGTGAGATGCCTGTTAGATATTCCAGGGGAGAGGTGCAGAGCTTGGAGCTCAGGGAAGTCAGCACCTTTTGCCCCTAGGTTTGGAGAAAAGTTAAAGAGTAAACCATTTAAGAGAAATAATAACACATCTGTCTTGAAATTAGAATCACATCTTCATTTATTCATGTTTGGATCAGCTGCTTCATTTTGGAAAGCAAATGACTGGTGAGCGCAGGTTGATATGAGAGGACACATTGGACATTTGCTGTCAAATCAGCATAGATAGTATTTTTCAGAGCAGGCTTCCCAGAATGTTCCAAACAATTACCCAGTGGATTCTGAAGTTAGACTGACTGGATTTAAATCCCAACTCCATCACTTACTAACTTTGCAAGTATGGCAAGTTGTTGAAATCTCCACATCGCTGTTTTCTTGTGTGTAAAATGGAGATAATATCAACCTCACAAGGTCGATTTCATCAGCAGCCTCTTCTGGCTTACGTGGACACTGTGTTAAGGGAGGCAGGAGAGCAGTAAAGGTTATATTTGTCTCTGGCTCCCGGGCTGACCTAGACTGAGCTGGGGTGGCTAAGAGGCGCTGCTGAGGTGCTCAGTACAGCACTACAGGAAGGGTCAGGGCCTGCTGCCTCCTGAGATGCGCTATGAAGATAGTGAGGCCCGGCTGGCAACCCGGAGTGGATGGTCATTTCATAAGCTCAGAGGAGGGTGTGTAGTTGATCTGAGTCATAGCCTGGGGCTAGTAAGACTTGCCTTGAGACAGACTGATGTCCCTAACGCAGTGGCTCTCAAATTTAAGTGTGCATCAGAATCCTCTGGAGGGCCTGTTAAAGCACAGATTGCTGGGCCCCACTCCCAGAATTTTAAATTCAGTAGGTGTTGGATGAGGCCCGAGAATTTGCATTCTAACAAGTTTCCAGGTGCTGCCGATGCTCTGAGGAACCCCACGCCCTCCTGCATCCCAGAGACTGACACGTATGCGTGACTGAGATGTCATGTTCTGTACCTGGTAAGGCAGGAGTTATCTAGATTGGAAACAATGTTAACAATGAATACAATATCCTCAACCTGTGGGGAAACTGCCTCTAAACACACTTCTCTCAGCTGCAGAGAGAAACTAACAACCCTGGTTTTCAATATCAATTGAAATTCAAATCACAGAAGAAATGAAGGATACAGAAAAGTAGGAAAGTGCCTTAAAAAAGCACCTCCCCCTGAGCTATAGGCCAACCCAGGGCCTGGTCTTCCCAGCTGGAAGCCCTGCATTCTCATTAAGCTGCATGTAACCATAGAAATCAGTCAGAAGCAGCAGGCTGGACCCGAACTACCACAACTTCCATGCTCTCTCTAAGATGGTCCCCTTCCTCGTGGAGAGTTGTGTGGAATGCCTTAAGAATTCCATCTAGGGCTTTAGTCATACCACAGGCAGTCAACGTTGGCCCAGGGGAAAGAAAAGGCGTGGAGTTTCTCTGAGTCCTAGCCCTAAAAGACTATTTCATTTCTGCTCTGTACACAAGAATATGGTCCTTTTGTTGTTTTTCTATTTTCAGGGGAGAGCTCAAATGCAGTCCCCCACTACCACGAATGATGCAGTCAGGTTTCCCACATTTGGGGAAATCGCAGGGGTCAGCCCCTCCGGAGTGCAGCGGATAAGCCTCGCCCTGGGAAAACCACCGTCGTGACCACGGCATCTCCCCTGCCAGGTAAGTAGGGTACTTTTGTTCTCTAATGCATTCTGAATTGTGTCCGTCTCGCCCAGTTTCCTGAAGCAAAGTCATTGTGCAGGTTTGTTTCCTCTGATCCTAGATCTTCCTGTCAGAACCTGTACTGTTCTCCTCGGAGGTTTCCTTGATGTCTGACTGGCACCTAAACCTCCTTTCTCATTGTGCCACAATCTCCTTGACATTTTCCCCTCCCAAACATTCCTACTGCTGCTCTCTCTCTCTGCTTTCTGGAATTCACAGCCTTATCAGTCAGGCCCATTTATGCTGCAATAACAAACCACCCTGATGTTTTTGTGGTTTGCAACAAAAGTTGTTTTCTGACTTATTTCCATTTCTCCTTCATGTTACTAGCAGGTCAGCTTCAGCTCGGTTCCATATCATCTTTATTTTGGGACTCAGGCTGACGAAACAAGCTCTACCTATGAAACATTGGTCACCTGAGAGCAGAGAGAAAAGCAAAGGCAGAACCATGCAATCGCTTTTAATGCTTCTCCTCGAAATGTCACACGACCCTTCAACTCACATTCATTAGTCAAAGCACGTCAGAAAGCCAAACTTAATAATATTAGTGACTGGGAAGTATAATCTTCTCTTATTATAATCCCTCCTACGATAGAGTCCTCCCCATTGGGAGAAGACAGTAGGGAGGAGCTGGACTTGTATTTGTTTTTGCAAACTGATACAAATTGAATTCTAACTTTGGGCATCTAGGAAATCCAAGTTTTCAGTGATCTGCTTTTTTTGCAGCCTCCTTGTTTTCACTGCCCATTGCATTTATTTTCTTTCTGTCATTCAAGCCCTAATCAGCTGCTTTGGACTCTACAAATGATCTTAAACCATCTTTGGTTGAGAGATTGTGAAAAGAAAGAAGTGAAAAGAGGAAAAGCAGCTACTTTATTTAAGAACCTTAAACCAATGTATTTCCATAGATTAGAACAAAACTAGGCTCCGGAGGGGAAGATCATCTGCCCTGCTTGGCACTGACTAAGGACATTACCAGTTGTCAGTGGCCACTTTCCGTCACTGGCCATGTTTGTTATGGTGGCTCATAGATTTGGGGGTACTTTATGAACATTCTTGACTCCTTTGTGTTTAGAAAGTACAAAGGCTGTGAGACTGTTGGAAGAGCTAGTAAGAAGACATATGGCTATGATGGAAACAAAAGTGGGGAGAATAAACATTTCAAACGAGGAGAAAATGATGAGAGTTGCATGTGTGTGAGGGATGAATTGTTTCACGGAAGGAATAGTTCTGCAGGACAAAAAGAATCAGGCAGCAATTGAAGAGCTGGGCTTTTGCAATCAAGAGTAATCAGCAAGAGATGAGGCGAAGTGATTAACAAAATGGAAAACCTGGCACACGAGTTAGATGATCAGAATCAACACAGATGTCCTTTAGCCTGTGTTAATTCAGGAGAAGGCCAAGAGTTTGTTTGAGAACTTAAAGGCTAAATATGTTTGTGGTAGACCAAGGCCAGGCCTGCCTGCAAAATCAGCGGAAAACTCCTACACCCTGCCGCCCAGGTGTAGATAAGAAGAGATTGCCCCGGGCTGGGCACAGCAAGCATTTCAAGGTCTAGTATCTGGATGTTAGCCTGAACGAAGCAGCTTGCTAACTAACTACACTTTTGCCTTATATGGCAGCATAAATTGTTTCTGGTTGCTAATGTGACTGGAGGTATGAAATAGAGTGAGCCCACACTTCTGGGCTCCCCTGACCTCCTAGACATCCCTCCCTCTTCAGGCTGCCAAGACCATCAAATTTATGGTGTCTCTGTGACAAACCAAAGAGGCAATGGCAAGCTGCATCAGACTGACTTCATGTCTATCCTTTGCTCTGAAACATGCTGTTTTGGAAATGAATCAAAGTGCAGCATCTTTGAACTGTACTTGCAATGTCATTCTTGCCGGTCCTCTCACCTAGACCAGACTCCATGTCCTGACTGCTTGGGGCAAAAGTGCTGCCAGGGAAGCTCTTGTTAAAAGCTGTGCTTGGCCCATTAGTTCAAGGCCTGGCCCCATCTGCACTGTCGAATAAGTAGTAAGTGCAGATATTATATCTCCTGAGGTCAAGGGATTACTGCCTCAAGAGATTTTCAATGATCTATTTTGGTGGAGAAAATGCCCAATAGTACATATGTGTCGGTAGGGAGAGGACAAGTACGTCTGACTTAAAAGTTTCAAGAACCATGTAACTCCTATTAGATAGAAATGTGTGCATTTATTATAAGCTTAAACTCCTCTTAGTCACATTAGACAGTGGCAATGGGACCTGAACCCCACCTGCTTGGCCTCTCCCTTTCTCTCTGAAGACCTCTCCACAGGCACCTTTACAAACCCCAGGGCTCCTTACGACACAGTATGAACAGCACTGCCCTGCCTTATGCAATGTTAGCAGATTACAATCTGAACTGGGACACTTTTGAGCGTGAAAGAGAGCATGATTGGTCATTATGCCAGACAACAGACACAACCTGGGACCGTCCTGGGAAAACTGGCATTATATTCACTTTATAGATACTATCCTAATCCCAAATTGCCTGCCTGATGCTCCTTCCAAAGGGAGACTGTTCTGTCCCCAGCTCATCAGGCTGACCCTAAGCCCTTAGACTGGAGTGTAGCTGAGCACTTGATCCAACGCTGGTAGGTAACCCTGGGCTGGTGACTCTGGGAGACCTTGCTTGAGGCTTGGCTGGACATGCCAAGCCCGGTCAAGCAGATTCTCTTTCATGAATCAAAAATAGAGACCAAAAGGCTGGGGTGGGTAGTGATTTTATTTTTTCTCCACACTGTTAACATGTGGAACACACACTAGCACTGTCAGTAACATCTGTTGTTATAGTGCAATAATTCTCAACTGTTAGGGAGTGGGGAGGGCAAGCAGCAACATAAAAATCTCCAGCAATGTCTGCTAAAACCACGAATGTACACACCCTTGACCAAGTAGTTTCAAGTCTAGTAATTCATCCAACAGACATACTTGTACACTTGTAAAACGATATATATAGAGGTTATTCATTGCAGTAATGTTTTACTAGCAAAAGATTGGCCCGAAAAATCCACCTAAATGTTGATCAGTAGGAAAATTATTAAGTTATGTTATTAATAAGTATGTATACATAAAGTGTAAAAAATAAATGTACTAAATGGAATGACCTTCAAGATATGTTAAGTGAAAAGCAAGGTACCAGAGTGTGTAAACAGTAAGCTGCAATTTATATAAAAGGTGGGTCAGAGGAAATGTGTGTTTTTGCTTGTATATGGATAAAATAATAAGAATAATAAAGATTGCCTCCGGGCAGGGAAATTAGATGGCTGGGCGTGTGAGTTGGAGGATTTTCACTGTACACTCTTATACTTGTTGAATTTTGAACCATATAAATTTATGACCTATTTTGAAAATTAGTAAATAAATTAAAGATCTGGGATGCATGACAGCTCTTAGGTAGGAAATATTTTTTTAAATTTGCCTTAGAGATGTTAACTCTATCCTTACCAACAGAGCCACCTAGGATCCCTTTGCACACGATGGACTCAGGAACATTGAAATTTGGGTACTGGCAGCTTTGGGATTGTGTGGCAAAGTCCTGACTCATTCAGTAAACATGTGCTAGGCACTATGGAGATTACCAACATTAATAAAAATAATTTACAGTTGCATGAAAGTGTGAATATACTTAACAGTATTAAAGTTACACTTAAAAATGATTAAGATGGTAAATGTTATGTTTTTTTTACCACAATTTAAAAACAAAATAGTAATAAATAGAAAACAAAATTATATATGTGTACACACACACACACACACACACACACACACACACACATTTTACTTAGAGCCTGGATATAATCCAGTATTTCACCTGAGACGATGCTTGACAAATGTGTGATAAATGGTATAGAACTGGCAGGAGAGAGAATAAAATAGTAAATTACAATCCAAATGGAGTGAAATAATTGTTATGATAAAGGGATAGGCCAAGTGCCAAACGAGAGTGGAGGAAGGGCCTATCGATTCTGATGGAGAGGATCAGGGGTATGTGCGCTGCGATGGAGAGAACAAAATGACGACTTTCGGATCTTACAGTTCTGGATCCATTCCTGGCATGACTCTTTTTCTGGCTAAGTGACTAAATTCCTCATCACTGCCTCGTATCAAGGGTTGACATTATCCACCATTTGGGGCTACTGTCCACTGTAAATGAGGTAACTAAAAAAAAGCACCTAGTAAGATGCTGTGCACATAGTGTGTGCTTTACATATGTTGGTCCTCTAGTGAGATCCAATGAGAGCCTTGAAGGATGATCAGAAATTTGATAATCTGGAAAAATTGTAAGAAAAAGGCATTTCAACTCAAAAGACAATTACAGTTTGGTGAGTGAAGCAAGAGAAGCCTTGGGGATTTCATAAAAACCATTGGGGGTTTCAGTGACCCTGGACTGTGGCTAAATCCCCATGCAAAGACCTAGGTGTGTATTCTTTTGTATTTTTTCTTTCCTTTTGTTTCTACTCATTTTCTTCCTTTGACTTATCGCTTTCCTTTCATTCTTTCCTTTCCCCTCCATTTTCTCCCTTCTTTTTCTTTTTAAATGTCAGAAGATAGATTCTATTCTAAAGACCATCATTATTTTCCCGTGTAATCTTACAAGGGACATATATGCATATATACATAACCCATGGACACAGACAATAAATAGCACAGGGAAGGTCTGGGGTAGGGAGGGGTGGGGTAGGGGAAGGGGGCAAAAAGGCAGAAAGTGGGAGACATCTCCCATTTTATTATTTTAAAAATTAAAAAATAATAAAAAAACCCATCACTTTTTTAAAAAAAAGAATATTATGTAATTTTCTTAAAATAGCAGTGCCATAGGAGTTAAGACCTGGAAGGAGCATGATTTCACTTTAAAACAGGAAGGACAGAGTTATTTGCCCCACTGTGACAGAAGAGTAATGTCAACACCCATTGTGTCATGAGAGCCCGTTAGGTGCTTCACGTGTAGTATTATGATTTCTTACAACAGCAAGGTGCACATTAATCCCACGTATAGCTAAGAAAAATCAAACCCAGAGAGGTTAAGTGCCTAGACTTAGCGGAACCAGGATCTGAGCCCAAGTCTTAGTTCAAAGACTAGGGTCTTTCCTGTGTACTTTCTTCCATCCCCAAATTCCTTAGTTTTCTCTGGTCTCCCATCTCCAGCCACATAGCTGTGCTTGCAGTCTTTAGTTCTGGAAGCACTAGTCGTGTTTAATAGAAAGGAGTGATTGGGATAGGTCATCTATGCAAACAAGAAAAATGACAATAGTATTACTATCTGCTGTTTCTGAGAGTGGAATTTTATTTAATACATGCCAAAGTTATTAACAGCTTATTAAAGTATATGAAAGACGCAGGAATGCCTTTGATTCCACCAGATTCTCATAATGATTAACACTGAACCAGTGAATTCTCCTCCCCAAATTGTTTTGTTTTGAATGCCCAAGGTCATAGAGCTGACCTCTTTCTGTTACCCTTTGGCCTAGGCCTACTTATGCAGTGAGCTGAATTATCACCACGGAGGAAAACATGGAGAGACCATCCTCCGCGCTCAGGAGAAGAGTGTATTGTTTTGAGGATTTAACAACTATTGTACATATTTTATTCATTTGTTCTCTTAGCAGCTTAAAGCAATTGTCAAGAAACCTGTCTGCTTTTAGGCAGGAGGCCTGCTTTAACTGCGAGTATGATTTGTAGAGCTCGACAGTTTTTTAACTGAACTGTGAACATGTCTGAATACAACTATAATTGGAACAACTTCTTGGGGAGTTTGTTTATAAGAGAAATGGTTCAAATATGATAGTGTGCAACTGCCTGATTACTCTTTGTTTTTAATCTTTATGAAATGCTCCTCTCTGGTCTATGATGTTCTGACATAACTTCACCACTGGTGTCTACACACGCACACACCCCGATTTCTTAGCCCATGTCTAAGATAATTTTTCCGCTGGGGGAAGGTAAGATTTAAATGTTGAAAGAGGAAGAAAATCATGGGGGTTTGTGAGGATTACAGAATATTTCTCATGTGGCTTTAGAGAATGTTTGTCCAAAGCTTTCATGTTATAGAGGAGTAAAATGAAACCCAGGGAGGCAAAGGTACATGCCCAAGGTCACACAGCTGGATGCTCATAGATCAGGGTTGGAATCCATTTCTTCTGACTTTCAGGTTGAGATATGGTAGATGGATCAGAGGGAGCAAGCCTTAAGCCATCTGACGAAAACATGCCACTTTGAAACAATGTTCCCTTGCTCCTGGTGACCTTTTGCTCCCTCCTCAGTTTCCTTATCCAGTTCTTTTGGTCGAAACGTGTAGCCAGACTATTCTATGCCTTTTACCTGCCTCAGTCTTTTATCTTTCCCCAGCTCTACTCCGATTCTTACGTGTACTGCTGCTGCTTCCTAATGGGAAGGACTTTACAAACCTGCTTACCATTCAGAGGAGGTCACTGAGTGAGGCAGTGCCTAGTGGGAAAGGCTAACAGTAAAAATGCAGACAACAGTGCAAGAGAGGATTTTATTTAATTACATAAGTAAGTAAGTAATGCCGCTTGGGAGAGGGGAGAGCTTAGTTGGTAGAGTGGTTCTCAGCCTTTAAATAACCATCTAGGCCACTGTCAACCACTTAACCATACAACCAAACCACCTTTGTATAAAGTCAAACTGAAAATCCATGTTAAAAATGAGAACTATTATTTAAAGAATTGCCCTTTAAGCCTGTAAAACTTTTTTTTTTTTTTTTAGTTCTTTACAGTTTACAAAGTACTTGCACATCCATTTCCTCTGTGGGCCTCCAACAACCATGCAAGCTTGGTAAGGTAATCTGTGTTGTTATTTAGAGAAAAACAGAGGTTCAAAGTTAGAGACTTACTCAGGGTAGACACAAATCTAGGTTTTCTAATTCTATAAATCCCATGTTCTTTTCATTTCACCCACTTGGTCTCCCCCAAAAAGCCCAACAGCAAAGCTGCACAGTTTTAGAAATTGGGGAAATTGGCCCAATCTGTTTAGAAGGTGTGGTGGTTAATTTTATGTGCCACCTGAGACAGGTCCCGGCTGCGGTGCAAGCTGTTCTGCTTCTTGGGCATAGGATGGCAGAAGGTTAGGTCGATATTATTTCTGGACACTATTTCCTGTGAGGCTCAGACACGCACATTGAATAAAACTTGGCTTTTCTGCATGGCACATATATGACAGCATACACTTGCTAGTTTACTTTTTCTACATACCCACAGATTTTATTGGTGAGAAAACTGTTATCTGCAGGGAAGTGGGCTTCCTAATTTAAAACCCCAGTATGAGACTTGTCTGCCTACTCACAGGACCTGAAGAGTCCTCTTCTGCTCTGGTCATCTTTGGGCCTCGAAGAGCAAAGACAAACATTCTCTTTAGGCAGCTCAGTCTTAAGGAAAGAGAAGGGAAGGGGTTGGGCTACTCACGCACTGTTACTCTTTCCAATCTCATATGTCACTTTGTCTCCTCTTGGGCAGAGTAAATAAAGCAGCCAGAGGAGCCAGAATTATTACATTAATGTAAAAGGGGTCATCAGGAGTAGAAAGATATGTCCCATATATAAAGAAATCCAAGTTAGTGAAGATTACATGACTTAACATAGGTGAAACACGTAGGGCCTGGTCTAGAGTCAGTACTTGATTAATGGAAGCTCTTTTAATTAGAAATCCACAGGTTCATTTCTGGTCCCAGCTCCTCCATTAACTGTGTGATTCAGGATGAGGGATCACATCTGTCTTTCTAACTGCTGAATCCCCAGAACCAACACTGGCGCCTTGCATAGCACCTGTAATAATATCAACAGCAACAACGTTTTCTAATACATCAATTATCCTCTGGATTTGTTTCCTCACCCATAAAATGAGGAATTTGATGTTGATGATATTTAAATTTCTCCCTCGTGCTAATGATCTAATTCTATAATAGGGAGACTCAGCAAGTCTGATACACCTCTGTGGTTTTGGTTTTAAAAAAAAGACAAAAGGATTTGCTGCCAGCATTGGCATTTAGTCTTTGTATAATGAAATCCAATATTCAGAAAGGGCATTTCATTTAGAATAGTAACATAGGTATAATTCTCTAATAATATTAGGGTTAATTAATTTTTCTCTACTCCCCAAATATTCTGGTCAATTTTAGTAATAGTGCCAGCATTTTCTTCCATTCCTTATATAAATATATATTTTTTAAATCTTTCATTTGGAGGTGATAATAAGCTTCTCTCCATTAGTCAAGTGTCCAGAGCTATGCTACTGTAAGTTCTCACTTTAAAAGTTTAGAATTTTATGGAACAAATCCAATGTCATCAAGTGGTCAGATTGTTTTAGAAAACAACCTCTTCCTTTTCTACTAAGTCAAAAACAAAACCACTCTTCAACTGTGACCATATTAGAGTGAGAAAGTAGGCTCAGGTACTCATATGACCAAGAAACAGAGCTAGTAAATAGCTGAGCTTAGTTCTGAGCACTTTTTAAAGGTATCTTTGTATCTAATTATCTTATTAAGTGATTGGTACTTACAACAAGGCGCACCATCATCTGCTATGAAACTAGAAGGTTTTTGTGATCCAGAAGAAAGGGCATGCACAAAATACAGAATTCAGAACTGTTTCATTAGAAAACATAAAATTTCTTATTTACATTTGAACAGATTTTCCAAGAAAGGCAAAGTTATCCTAAGTCTAAAGTGAGCAGCTTCAAAGAAGGCACAGTGAAAAATACCACGTTAGCTGAATGATTTCAGCAACTCTAAAAACAAAGGTTCTTCAAGACAGATCTCCTTCGTGGCCCGCTGTTTCAGTCTGGAGTCTAAAAGACTATGTCTCTACTTTGTGTCTGACTTATCTTCCTGTCAGACAGGAACTGGAATTTGAACTTTGCTCTCCAAAAGCCAAAGGCCAACTAATTTAGAAGGAGACTCTCAAAATCAATAATGGTTTCTCTTCTAGTTTCATTAGGTCTGTCTAAGGTGATTAAAGGATTTGATTCTTAGATAACCATGATCCTTATTGCTATTTTTACAAATCACATTAATTTCTATACTTAGATCTCATCACTTGTGGCATTCCTGGGGCAAGTCTGGATTCATGCAGCATTCCAACCCTGAATACCTTTTCAAGTTTCCAACAGAATACTCTGCTGGTGAGTGATGATACCTTTATTAGCCCCAAGGTGTGGAAGTTGTTTCCTGTGGCATAGACTCAGCCCGACCCTTCCACTTGTTGAAACATCTGCAAATACTTCTTTCATTTCAGAGGCATATGACCACAGCTAGCCTCCCATCTGGATTGCTTCCTTTTTCCTGATTGCTCATGCAAAGCATCAATAACCTAGGAAGGCATTTAGCAAGAGTGAAACTGGGAGGGCCTAAGGATTAGAGTGGAGCACTTGGAGGCTAGTTACGGGTTTTCTCTCACATTCATTCATTAATTAATTCATTCAACCATCATCGTGGACTGGGTAGTACTAACAGTGCAAATAACAAGAAGCAGCAGTCTCTGTCTTCAAACAGGAAACCTTCTATTACATGCTGCATTTATCGTCTCGTGAGGTAGGGAATTATTTTAATCAGTTTACAGTAATAAACTACATTTACCAAGTGTCTTCAGTGTCTAAAGTTCCACAACTACTTTAATTTTTATTTTTGGTAGTTACAGGATTTATGTAATGTTCTACTTAATCTCTTTGTTTTCCCACCTTGAAACTATATAAAATTCAAAGCAATACTCTCTAAAGGCTTTTGTAAGTAATAATAATTAAGAAGGACCATAGGAATCTTAACTTGATAAGTGAAATGATAACTTGTACACTGCAATCATATTTCTTTATATATTTCATTTGCTTTAGGCCTTATGTATAAGCTACAAAACTAACTGCTTAACTATTGTCAGAAAGAGACTTATTTTAAAGTGTTAATGCAGTTGGATCATTTTTATGTTCTTATATGATAATTCCAAGTTTTAAAAATATATTATATTATGCACACCTTTGCACATTTCATTGTTACATTTAAACTCTCATTTTATTATAATCAGATCATACAAAGGTCTAATTAACTCTGTCTTGGGAATTGTTGAGCAATAATTATACCTTCAAAGCACTAGGAGATTTAAGGTGTATATTGGGTGTGGCTCATGCACCCAGGATTTCAAAACCACATGGTTCTTCAGGTCCTGTTGGGGCTCATCTATTTGCACATCTTCCCTGCAGGAGTTTGAACTAATCAGGTCACTACATCCTGACATTGCAGTCTCTATCACTCATTGTTTGCAACATGACATAATGTCAACAGACCACAGGGAAGTTAGCAACAGGAAAAGGAAAATGCTCTAATACTCAAAGACCATTCCCAGGGTTCAGCGGGACATATATCCTATATCAAATCATTTGATATCAAATCCTACAAATGAGCTTGGACAAAGGGTTGAGCCATACTCTCTGCCTTATCATGTTCTCTAGTTGCAGTACAATACTGAGGCAACCTGTTGTGAGTTGACAGTTCTTCCAAGTTTGCTAAAATCAAAGACAGGTTGTTGCTCTATCAGTGCTTCCTTTTTGCGGCAGAACACTTCACTTGGCATATCATGCCTTGACTAGTTTTCATTTATCTAGGTATTCATTGGACATCTTGGAAGCTGATAGGGGTTGGTTCACTTCTTCCCCATCCCCCAATGTTCCCTGTCTTACTACTCATAACAAAGCAATGCTATTAAATATAACAGGAAAATACATCTCAAGGGGCAGTGGGAGCTAGCTGCCTGAGAAATCTGAAGAAGAGAGCCACTGAAGCCCTGTGGTGTTTTGTTCATATTAGAAAAAGACCCCCTTTCCTCAGCTCTGTGTAAAACACATGAGTTAGTAGGTGAAGCTAGGGGCTAGAGTTCAATGCCTACCCAACCTCTCTGCCAGGCCCCACCATACAGTCAACGAACTGCACAAGTGTACGGAGCCCTGGCAAAAAAGGGCACACGTAACCTTAAAATGATGGCAGAGGGCATTAAGAAAGATGAGGGCAACTTTGATATGGAGAATGATGGAAAACAGACAGTATTATATGGTTTTCTTATGATTTTCTAAATAGAAAAGACTGATTAAGGATGGTATCTGCCTTCTGATTCAAGTTAAACCACTTCTCACTCTGTGGTGACATTTTCTTTCCCTCTCAAGGGATCTCTTGGAAAGACCAGGAACCAAAGATGTATGCAAGGTACTATTCCTAAATCTTTAAGTAGAGACCAAAGACATTTAAACATCAAGTTGTTTTTGTCCGTTTACTGCTCTATCCCAAACACAGGACAGTGCCTGACACAGTAGGTCCCTTAAAATGTTAATTGAGTAAATCTCTAATCCTAGACTTTCAGTCATCGAGCAACAGAAAGAAGGTCGCTCTCCTTTAAGGTTACACAGATCGAATTAGGAATTCATCATAAATTAGTTTTCTCCTTGGCACTTCACAGGCCAGCGGTCTCAGCTCTCTCATAAAATACCATCACCACAAACACTACTCAAATACTGATTTTTTACAAACTTCCATCGCACATCATGAACTACCTGTCCACCACCAATGACATGTCTATAGGCCAAATATTTTAGGAAAGGATGCAGCCTCCCACACTGTATTTCAGTACTTGACAGAATTACAAACAAAAACATATGGTGGCACAGTTGTATTTAAACATTATTTTATACTTTTTCAGTTTTATATATGGTTGTCATAACAGTGGTGTATTAATTATAATAAGTGAATATATTGTCTTCCTCTGAAGACCTCAAAGCACCTTTGGCGAGTAATGAACAGTGCTCCCGCACCTCCGGGGAGGAGGTATGCGCTCAACATCCTCGCGCGTCAGGGGCAGGCTGGCGTTGCTCACACACGACACTTGAGTTCACGGCGCTCATCATCGGTGCTGCCCGCACATTCCTTCTTTCACTATTCCCCCTTTCACTCCAAATATTCCCTTGATGCAGTTTGCTAGGCACTTAGGCTCAGTCTCTAGTTCCTTACTGAACTCCCATCACGTTAACATTACAATCTGTAAAAAAATTAAAAAAATTTTAAAAATCTCAACCATCAGAGCCGAGATTTTTCTGCACCTGATTAATCCTCGCTGTTTCCTACTGACATCCCTACCAGTGAGTCACAGGTACACTAAGGAAACGACCGAAATACTAGCGCCTTTACAGACGCGCGCCGCTCCCATGTTCCGCAGGTTCCCCTGCGTCTATAGGATAAGGCGTGTTTCAGGGTTCGCCTGGCACAGCTGATCAGGAGTCTCCGGTCCGCTCAGCGGCTTCTGCCGCGTTACAGCCGAGCTCGCGCACGGCGTTCACGACCCTGAGAGACGATGTAGGGGCCTCCTCGCGTCCCGGCCTGAGCTGTTCCCAGCTCGTCTGACCTTCCCAGTACCGTCTGCGCCCGGGCTCCTTCCTGAACCGCAGTCACCCCTCTGCCCGAGCCCGGCCTCCAGCGGCCGCGCTGCGCCCACAGCCGTCTGGGCGCAGGAGACCCCGACGTCCCCGCGGCGGCTGCTGGACAGTGGCCGCCCCGGGCGCGGGCGGCAGTGAGTCCCAGGCCACCCCCCGTGCTGCTCACAGAGCCCACCCCCGCCCGTGGGCTGCGCGGGTACTTTCTCCGCCGGCGCACCAGCCCTCGCGCCCCCCCCCCCCCCGACCCCCGGGGCCGCTTCTGACGCTCGGCGGCCGCGGGCTGCAGGGGCCGACTCGCGGGGCCGGGCCGCCCAGCAGCTGCTGCGTGACAGGCGGCACTTCCCGGCCTGCCGCTGTGGTAATTCAAACTGATCTCATCGCCGGGCGTCACGACACGGCTTCCTCTGGGGCACGCGGTAGCGTGAGAGGCCCGGCGGCCGGCGGCCCCCTCCCGAGCCTGCGTGCGGTCCCGCCCGCCCGTGAGGCCGGCGGGCAGAGGCCGCCCCACGGGGGCAACGCCCCGCTCGGCAGCCAAAAAGCTGGCCCCGGACGGCAAGAACGAGTCTGCCCCCCGAGCGCTGCCCTCCGCCGTCCTGCGCCGCCGCCGCCCTGCCCCGGCCCCGGGCGCACAGCTGCCGCCCGCTCCCGGCCGCGGAGAGGGCGCCGGGTCGCGGGGGTCAGTTCCCTGGCAACGCAGCCTGGCCGCGGCGCGCGGTTCCTGGCGGCGGGGCGGAGGCGGGGCGCTGTGGGGGGTCTCTGCCCCCGAGTCCCTGCCCCGGCCAGGAGGGCGGGGCGCGAGGCTGCGGCTCGGCTGGGGCTGCCCCGCCCGGGACCCCCGACGGGGCGGTCAGGCCGACCAGCGCCGCGGCTGCCAGGGGAGCTGATGGCGTCCGCGGGGCGACCCCGACTCCTCGCCGGGGGCTCCCCCCCCTCGCCCCGGCGGCCGCGGGGGTGTTTGCTTTACAGCAGCGGCGGTGGGAACTTCCCGGCACTAAGTTGAGGGCATCACCCGCGCGGGCTCAAGTTGGCGGCGGAGCCGCGCCGGGGTTGGGCGGGCTCAGGGCTCCGGGCCGGCACGCGAGGCGGGCCCCGGGCCGCCGGCAAGCCCGAGAGAGCACGCAAGCGGCGGAGCCCGCGGGGGGCGGGCTCCGGGGTTGCGTGACCTGCTCGCCCGGCGGCCGCACGCACTTCGTGCGGCGGGCAGCGCTCCCAGCCCGGCGGCCGCGGGGGGAGGCGCAGGTGCTGGGGCGCGCCCGGCTCGGCCGTCACAGCCCGGCGGGAGGGAGTCACGCGATAGTTCTGGGGCGGGAGCGAGTTCATCCGGGAGGACACGGCGTCTCGCTGTTATCGGGACGCGGGTAACACTCGGCAATAAAACCCGCTCGGGCGGGGTGTGCGCAGCGTACCGGGAGCCCGAGCCGCTCCGTGTGCGAGCAGCCGCGCCGGGAAGCTTCCGGGCCAGCGTCGAGGGGGCGCGCGGCGCGGGGCGGCCGGGGCGCGGGCCTCCGAAAGCCGCGGGTCCGCGGCTCGGGCGCGCGCGGGTCAGGGGCGGCGGTGGCTCCGTGCCGCTGTCCTTCCTCCTAGAGGCGGACTTCCCAGAGGTTTTAAGATCAGAGGTGCCTCGTTTCTCTGGCACCCTAACTGGAGAGACTTATATGGCGACTCAAGAGTCCCAAGGCCATTAAAAAAGGAGGGGGGGGAGGAGTTACAGATATTATATATAAAATGCCAGAATCTAAGTTCGTTCCCAAGATCCCGTGAGCAAAATGTGTTTTTTGCTTAGATATGTTTATATAATTGAAATGTTTGTAGATGAATCAAGTTTGGAGGACAAAACAGAAATACTAACATCAAGACATATGAATACAAAACCACTCCAGTCAACTGAAAGCTCGCAAAATTTCACATGAGCTTATTTCCTATTTATTTAAACTTTGATTTGGTGGATCCATGCTCTCATTTACCTGTTGTTATCGGTAGGCCTATAATACCTCGTTACACACACACACACACACACACAGAATTTATTACACAAGTAACGCACCATTATTGAAGAGGGATATTCTCCCTGGTTAGGATACCTACTGTAAACTATGGGACCAACTTTCATTAAGTGGTAGATGCAAAGGGCTGAGACACTGACTTTTTAGAGTTACAGGATTCATATGTGAAGCTCTCAAAGCAGTCGGTTTCCTGCTCTCTTGAAGTTTGGTTATATAGCATGTCTGTTGATTTTGTGAGGTGCCCTGGTATCCTAATAAAATATACGCGTGAATAATTAACAAAATGTATGTTTAGAATGCTATTTGGAGCACACTTAAAACATTGTTATTGTTAACTTGCTTTTTTCACAGAAAAATATATTTGGGACATTCATCACCGAAGGACTTAAATCATCACTTTTAATAGCCGCAAAATCGTTTTTGATAAATCAATTTATTTCACATTTTGGTATTTACAATTTTTAAACATTATAAACAAGACTGTGGTGAACACTAGATATATATGTGCTAATAAGAAATAACTTTTCCAGAAGTTTCCTGCAACTTTGTTTTGGAGAAGGTTTGGCCAAAATTGGGCCATAGGCCCATTCCATTTAACTCACCAGTAAAGGGCAAGGGGTTTACAGAATTGACCCAATCTGAGTTCATTCCTGGAGTTGGGCTAATTTACATGTGCTTGTGGGGTAGAGAGAGGGGAGGGTTAAGAGGTCTGGATTCCTGAAAAAAAGGGTGTCAACTAAAATAGTTTTAAACATTTCAGGGTGTTTTGAGCATAATAAATGTATTAATTCTTGACCCTAAAAGCAGTGTTTAAGTGTTAGTTGCTTTACACCCTTTCAAACCAGAGCTACTGTATTTAACATTTTTCATCTATTTGATAGAGCTGATAATAAAGTTTGATATTTTTTACCAATAGTTTGTAAGAAAATATCTGTACGATGATTCACAACTCCTTATTTAATGTCATTAAAACATTTTATTAACAGATATAACAAAATGACAGGACAACTGCTATAATTTGATTCCTATAAATTCCATAGCTACTGAAAATTGTAAGTATAGAGCATAAACTTCATCTTTATCAAGGTAGAATGAAATCACTTCTGCCAATCATTTATCAAAACAAATGTGAGTTAGACTCTTAGATGTTTCATTAGAATCCTATGGAAATCTCAGGATTAAGCAAAAACTTCATTAAACTAGCAAATTCTACAAAAAGTTTTTAAAAAATGCATAAGGGAACAATTTTCAGTCTTTCAATTCATTAACATTTATTAAGGTTAGATATTAGATGCTAAGAGTTCAAAGAACTATCAGTGCCATGTTTTTGAGCATCAAATTCATTACAAGAGCTTTAAGTCAGTGCTATTAGAGTTTTATTCATTTTGTTTTTAAATACATTCATGAAAATAGTTAAGTCCTGGGGATGTAAAGTACAGCATAATGACCATAGTTAGTAATACTGTATTGTATATTTGAAAGTGGCCAAGAGAGTAGATCTTCAAAAGCTTTCATCATAAGAAAAAAATTTGTAATTGTGTGGTGATGGATGTTAACTAGACCTATTATAGTAATTATTTTACAGTATATACAAATATTGAATCATATTGTACATCTGAAACTAGTATGTTAGAGGTCAATAAAAAATAAAATATATTCATGTAACAAATACTAAACTATACTTGGCTCATAGTACAATTTTAGGTAAAGTTCCAATAGGTAGTGAAGAGGCCACAAGAGAATACATTTGTAATCAAAAAAGGTTTCACTGTAGTGCTTGACTTACTTTTAATATTTGGGAGACGTTTATGACTTAAAGGCCTGACTTGTCTCACTGGAAATTTTGTTCAATCATCATATTCTTAGGCTAAAAAGACTTCAGTACACAAGTTATTCCCACACAAATGACAAAACATTTGAACTCCTAGAGATAAATGCTATTTAAACATTGTGACCTTCATTTTACTAGGTACTCAAGTTTACACTGCGCACATGATGGGTTCAAAAATATAAAAAGCACAAACCTACAAATAGTATTTTGTAACCAAAGCCCATGCAGACCAGTTATTTGGATTTCAAGATACACAAAGTAGCCTTATAAAGGAGTCCAAAACTTTAAATGTTGATTAGCAGCTTTAAAAAAAATCCCACAGTATTAGGAAAGAAAACCCAATCTATATCTTGGTGGGGGGGGGGGGATGTGTTGGGGTAAGTACAACAAAGCAAGTGGTCACTTGTAGTTGACCTCTTTTTTGAAAACTGGAAGCTGTGTCCGAAAAGTTATGAAGAAAATAAGTCTAAAACAAAGTTAAGTTTCCAGAATTAAATATATTTTGGGTATGTACATATGTTACTAATCCACAGTAGGCTGATGCCCTGCGGATACTGGCTAGCTGGCAGAGTCCAAGAAGCACAGGAAGCCCATGTGCTTCTGCTTACACTCACGTTCAGTCCAAGTACACTTCAGTGCTCATGGGCTGCACCATGTCCTTGGCCACTTCCATCTTTTGGGTGAAAGTAAGAAGTAAGTAGGATCTGACTGAGTTATGTTTGGGAGTATTCTCAATAAGACATGTATGAAGTACCTGGCAGATAGAAAGAGCCCAATAAATGTTAGCTGTTTAAAAATGCTGTACTTGCATTGGATAGAACCCAGAAACAGCAATGAAAGCTGTGGTTGCCACCCTGGGAGGCCTGTCTGCAACCATTTTATTCAAACTGTTGAGGGGATAGCATGGTACTGTGTTCTGGTTCACAGTATAAAAATAAAGTTAAGCTAACTATAGTTTTACTATGCTCCCTTTGTACAATTCTGAACTCATTTTGAAATTAGCAATCTTGGGTAGACTTCCTAGTATTTTTATCAGACTTGCAAACAAAGTACCTATTCTCCCACATGCTTTTCATCAGGAAAGGGGGAGAGGAGAGGAGGGGGCATACTACTAACCAAAATGAATGAGATGAATGACAGTGCCCTGCGGGATAAATATCTTAGGTAAATTCATAACAGAAACAAAAGTTCAGACGCTGTATTCTCATAACGTCAATACAACACAAAGGTCTGTAGACCATGTAAAAAGCTCTAGTTTAGTCACTTTATAGAGACTGTTCCCAAAACTAGGGGGCATTTTTTTCAGGGGTCACTCAACTATACAGGGGACAAAGAATAATAAAGGTTCACAGAGAGGTTAAAAGGAATGTAACTTGGTTATCACTGGATTATTTTTAAAGGTCATAGTAAAAAGTGAAACTGCTGATTTAAAATTTAAGAACAGGATAAAACAAAACTTTATTCATTATGTCCAATAATGGGAATATTTTAACTTCTACTTCAGTCCGTATGGCCAATAACGTGCTGAGAAAAAGGAAGTGGAAAAAGGACACGGAAAGAAACCTAGACAGACAGACGGACAAACTGACACCAACCCGGAGCCAAGAAAAATACACACCAACACCGGGGAGACGCATATTGGGTTACTTTTTTCTATAAATCGATTTTGTAACTCTCTGTCACAACTTTTCACCTGTGCTGTGTTCTTCAGAAATAACACTTTTAACTGCTACTCTTCAACAAAGGCTATTCACAATTTATCAGCTCTCTGTATCCTTAAAATTCTTACAGCATTTGCCACTGTTCAACAGAACTTTGATGAAATAGTCTATATATATGTGTGTGCTGTCTTTAGCAACTTGTAATTACTGAGCACTTAACATGTGGCCAGTGCGAAAAAAAAGTACATTTTTATTTTACTTCATTTTAACTAAATTAAATAATCCCACATGGCTATCTTACTGGACAGTGCAGGCCTAAGGAACATTTACAGTGGGAGGGAAATTGGTCTCCAGGCCAATGTGGAGATGAGTAAGCACAGATGAAATTAAACCACAGAATAAATAAGCATGCTGCACTGGACCACTTCGTTGGCTCTCCTCAGCCTCCCCGAACCCTTTGTTCGGTCCTCTAATTAGCTTCTTTCACAAATGAAAAAAGATGCTCTCTTTGAGGGGGTATAAACAAAGTGGCTGGTAGGCACTGGCTAAAAAACACCCGTCAGGTTCAAGTGTCCGGGGTACATCTATTTACAAGACTTCCAGCGCTCTGAGGAACAAGGCTTTTAGAAGGGTTTAGTACTTGGTGCTGTCATTTTCATTAATAACCGCCATCAATCAGCAGTCTCACGACTGCTCCATCAATGTTCTGCATCATTTGACCACTTCTCTAAATCTACGTTTGAACTCATTTCCTTTGTATTCAACCTTACTTCATTCAGTAGTAGCAAGTCTCTTTCCCTGTCAGCGAGCAGCAGGTGTTTTTTCTTGGAAGAGCTGCCTTTTGTCCCTCATATAGCCTTCAAAACGGAGAGATCGGCCTGTGACCGAGTGCCCCGCTAAGCACACCCGCGGCTGCCCCCCGGGCGGCTGGCCGAGCGTCGCCCGCGCCGGTGCGCAGGCTCCCGCCGGCGGACTACCAGCGCACACGCGCTCAGGAATGGAGGGAGCGAAGCCGCACACGGGGGCAGGTGGGCGGTCTGCTAGAAATAAACACGCTGCGGCCCGGGGGTCTCGACACCTCGAGAGCTAAAGGCTTCTTCTTGGCTACTCCTGGACTAGGATGAAAACTTGACGAACGTCCTCCGTTCGCTCAGTCACTGAGACCACAGCTTCCCTTTTACACCCTTGACCTCTCCGGGCATCTCTCCCCCTCCCGCTCAAGGTCAGTCAGGGCCCACGGCGCTGTCCTCCACACGGGCCCTTGGGCGGGCTGAGGACCCCAACGCCGGTCACAGGGCCGGGAGGGCTCCCTGCGCCCCACAGCGGCGACTACGGCTCGAGCCGCCCTCCCCCGCCTCTCAGCGCCCGGAGTTCGGTGAACCCTTGGCTCGGACCCCGCCGCCTGCTCCCCGCTTCCGCCGCGCGCGGGGGAGACCGGCTTCCGCGTTGGCGAGAGGCGTGGGCCGTGACGCCACCGCGCCCTGACGTCACGCCGACGCGCAGCACGGTCTCCCAGGAGACTGGGAAAGCCGTTTCGCACCCGGCGGCGTCCTGGTCTAGGTGAGAGACAGAGAATAGCTTCCTAGAGCCGCGGGGGACCCGGTTCTCCGGACGCAGTTCCGGAGCGGAGGCGTGCTGGCCCCGGGAGCTGCGGGAAAGCGGAGCCGGAGCCGCGACGGGAGGGGGCCCGCGCCCCGGCCCCGCCCCTCCTGCGTCCCCCGAACGCTCCCCGCCAGCCGGCCCCGCCCGCTCGCCCCTTCCCCCCGCGGGGCGCAGCCCGGCCTCCCCGCCGCCGCTGCCGCCTCCTCTTCCGGCCACGGCGGGTCCCGAGGGAGCGGGATTAGATAGGGACAGGACTCAGAGCCCTTCCCGAAGCTGCGCGGCCTTGTGGTCCGTTTCTGTGTGGAGAGTCCTGCCGCTTCGGGAGCGTCTCCGGGAGCACTCCCGCTTCCCGCCGGCCCTGACCTGCGGGCTCGCGGGTGACTCACGCCGGGGGGCCCGAAAGCGGAGCGCGAGTTAGCGCCCGTCGTGACGCGGTGTGAGGAAGGGAGTCGGAGGGGAGCGATCGGGGACGTTTCTGTGTGTGTGACATTTCCTTCGTGACTGGTAGAGAACAGGTTCGGAAACACCTCCGTGGCTGCTGCCAGTTGTCCCCGCGCCTCTCGCCCAAGGGCAGTCTACGCGTGTGTCACGTGAAAGAATGGAAGGGACTCATTTGATAAAACACGCAAAATAATGTAAGGGTAAATTAAAACTAACGAATTTCCCTGTTGCCAAAAGGGAAAGAGACCTTTCCCCTCCCTTTCCTAAGAAACCTCTTATTTGTTAACTCTCCCACTATTCCTTTAATATGTATGCAAAGCTTTTAAAGATCCAGAATGTTTTGTTTGAGGACCTGGGAGTCATTTCTTTAAAATGTAAATATCAAGGGAGATAGTCCCCCTATTTCCATATCTCCTTGGGAATTTTAGTTTAGGTACCTTCTAGCAACAACCCACTTTGTCACAGAGACTTGCTTTTCTTAGGACAAACGCAGTTAGCTGGCGTAGCTGGCTAGTTGGGTTACCAGGCGACTTAAAGTGAGCTGTGGACGAGTGATTATCAAGCTGTGTTGAGAACAGGCTACCATTTATCTTGAAAGCATGTATGTAATGAATTGTATCTGCCCAGCTGTATAAAAAGTGGGGTTTCTTTCGGTCTTTGTAATCTCATTAGCAGATTGATTGTGATGTGCCTCACAGTCTACTTAAATGCATATTCAATAATAAAATTGCCATCTTTCTGCTCTAGAGAGATTTTCTGAGTTGGCAGAATATTTTATTTTGACTTTTCCCTCGATAATTAGAACCTGCCAGTTCTTCTCCCTTGGTAGAATAAGGCCACAAAGTTGGAATAGATTTATAGACAACGAAGGTTCTAAATAAAAATGGTCCCACTGGTGCCTTGTTTATACTGTCACTAGATCCTTGCTCTCAAATTTGTGGGTGGAATTTTTTAAAAAGAGATTTAGTTGGTAATTTAGGAGAAGAAATTTTCCCAATAGAGTTTAAGTAAGCCATGCCACCTTATTTTACTGTTGGCGAGTCCATTGTAAAATGGCAGAAATGAGAATAATGAGCCTTCTGTGAATAATGAGCTCTTGCCCTGTCCAGGTGACAGTCTGCCAAACATCAGATTAGTATGTACTTGGCCATGTGGACCTATGTTAACCATGTCAATTAACCTGACCAAACACACACACGTATTGCATTTACATGGGAAGACAGATCATTAGTTATTTGCTGTAAACAGCAGCTCATTAAAACAAGGGGTTTTGTGTTAACAGGATAGGGAGGGAATCCTCTTTTCTACCAATGGTTGCATAATTAAAAAAAAAATACTGCCCCTACAAGAATTTTTGTCATCTACAATGTCCCTGCTACCTTGGCAAGGCTGGGGTTGCTGCCTCTGATAGAGTACTGCTCCTCTGCTGTCTCTGTCAAAATCCTACCCTGATCAAAAGCGAATAACCACAGGAAGCCTTCACTAGTAATCCACTCCTGGACTATTCCTTATCTACAACTTTTGGCCCATAGGCCGCCTTTCCTGCTGTGGAGTTGGCCTGTATCATCTTACTCGGCTGCCCCTCTTCTGCCCCTCACTCCTTGGGTATATATAAACATTTCTCACTCATGAAATTGGATTGTCCATTCTTTCTTCATATTTGGGAAAGTTAAAAAAAACAACCCAAAATCAAAGTGCTCCTCCATCCTATTTGGTTTTATGAAAATAGTGGTAGAGCTTTATATTGAATTGTTTTCTTATAAAATGAAAATCTATTAAAAGTAAAATAGCTGCATAAAAATTATAAAAATGTCCACTTATAGGTAAAATTGGCACTGGGCTTCTCAAGCTTTGATGATTCTTCAGGGTCTGAATGTCATATTGAATCTGTTAACTGACTATTTTTTCTGTACATCATCATTTATACCAGTATTCATGTCACAATTGCTTTTGTCTGCTGAACTAAAATACCGTATTTAGACATTTTACTAGTAGTTTTTCAGAAAAACAATAACTGAACTAAATGCTTCCATTTGAAATTGATCCTTATTTTGTATTTGCATAGCAAATAATTAATAGTAAGCCACCACAGGAGTTACAATTGGACTTAATTTCTAAAGAAAGAAAATGTTTGCAGCTACTATTAGTAGTCTCTCTTTATAGGTCTTTCCTGTTCTATTGGCCTAATAACTGAGAAAACCTCTCCTGTACCGTTTAACACTCAGTTGATGAAATGAACATCTGTTGAAAATTGTCAACATTCTTCTTCAAATACCCGCAAGAATTTGTATCTCAATTTGAATTTTTTTCACATTATTTCAATTCTGACTATTGCCATCAATATTTTTAGATTATTTTACTTCGGAGCTCCGTCAGTATATTTTGGGAAATTATGGATCGTCACATTCCCATGCACGCATTACCTGAAGAAATCCAAAAGGTATGATATTATATTGTGTTATTACAACATACCATTAGAAACCTTTTAACAGGTAGATAATTCTAAAACCTGGGGAAGTAAATTCAGAGGTTTTGTATTTATTTTGGTCAGGGCATCTGGAATGAATTAATAGAGTGGGGAAGGGAATAATCCTAATGGTTAGAATTGTGGAATTCAATTCAGTAGTGTTTGACTTGCGAAAGACGACAGATAAACAATTCGAGCACAGTATTTGATCAGGTGTGTGTGGGCCTTGGGAAAAGAGGGCCCCAGGAATGTCCCAATTGTATATTTAGATATTTTCCTAGCAGCTTTGTAGAAAAAGAAAAGTTTTTTCAAAAAAACTGAAATAAATGGGTCTGTTTAAAAATTTAAGTGATCCCTATTCTGCATTTGTAAAACAAATAATTAGTAGTAAACCACCACAGAAATTTCAATTAGTTTGTAGCTTTTTACGATGCTAAATTTTTAAGAGTCTCTTTCTATGAGGGTCTATTTCAATGTCACCTTGATTCTTGCACCAGGCACTGTTTTAAGTCCTTTCATGTATATATCAACTCATTTAATCTAGTTAACAGTTCTTCAGAATTTCCATGCTACTCTCCTCCCTGTTAGCTCATATCTGTCCTCAGGCAAACGCATTTGTCCCATATTTAGTTTGGCAATGCATACATTGTTAATAGTATAATTTTAAAAATATCTCTTTGAAACTGATCAACAAATTGTGAATTAAAACCTTAACTATCATCAGTCATTCCAGTTTTTCAGTAAATCTGCAGTCAACTCTTAACCAGCAGTCTGTTACTTTTTAATTTAAAAAATTGCAGTCAGCTCTCAGATATGCTTTTATCCTTTGTTCGTGTTGCTTTGGGCTACCTGTTAGCATTAACCATGCCATTGATTTAAGTTGATGCTTACTGTTACTGCATGTTCTTCAGATTTATGTAAACTGCAGCCTAGCAGGAACTGGAAGGGAAGTCCAATGACCAGAAAAGACCTTTTCAGCCACTGTATTTAATTTGCTTCACCTTTTATGTTAGGTGTAAGAGAGAGACAGCACAGAGAGAGCTCAGCTATGCTATGCTTACCTAAGAAATGGTGCTTTTATGTGTGTGTAGACATGGAATGTCCTTCCTCTCTCCCTCAACTGAATTCCTTCCATATACCACCCTGTGTGGTAGAGGTTGAAAGAAACAAAACAAAACCATCTGCAAGAAGCAATACCTACACTTCAGATCCAGTCGTCTGTCAGGAAGAGGGTATATAAAGACCTGAAAAATAACTCTAAAGGACAGTGTGTGATTTAGATGCCATGTAAGACGGTAGCTTCTCTCCAAGAAAGGAGAAGGTAGGGTGAGGGATCCCCAAGTATTGTGACAGGCAAGGGAGGAGCTTTATGCAGGAGGTAGAACTGGGATTGGCCCTTAAAGGAGGAATATTTCTCTAGACAGATAGGCAATAGCGCATGTTAGACCAAAGGAACAGAAGCTTCCTGGTGAGAAAAAGCTGGTCAAGTTAGAGAATGTTTAGAATGTAAATATTTTGAATATATGAGAAAGCATGTATTTATTTTGACAAAGTTTTTATGAGAGCTGTAGAATGTTTTTTCTCATGTTTAAGGTACTTTATAAGTAAATTGTTTAAAAATGCTAAAACCAAGCATTTCATAAATCTGCAGTTATATTCTCAAAGCAGGAATGGCAAGCAGCTGTCCATACAGCGCAGAGAAGTGGTGACTCCAGGAGAAGGTCAGCTGCCTACGGCCCTGGCCAAGTATCCTGATTGTAGCCTTTGTCCTGCCCAATGTTTAGAATATAAAGTGCAGCTTTGCACTTCTTCAGACTCAAGTTAGATACATTTGTACAACAGATACCCAGTGCCTATATGTGCCAGACATTGTTCTGGGTACTTGGTTATAAAGCAACCAAAATGTGTACATGCACCCCACAGCTCATTAAAGCACGGTCTAAGAACAAGTCAGTTGTTTGTTTTCCATAACTTCTTACCTGTGTTTGATCCATCTAGATTGTCCATAATGTACTTGTTAAATTGCGTAGTGATCAGGCGGTACATCTATGTAGTCAGCTTGCATACATCATTCTATACAGAATCATGTTAAATAGATACAGGGCAGGGCAAAAGTAGGTTTACAGTTGTTGGTATGGAAGATAATACAATAATTAATAAACAATATAAGAGTAAACTCTGTGTTTTGCTTACTCACAACTGAAAACCGACTTTTGCCCCATCCTGTATATAGCTTATAATGGTAATAGGAATACTTTGGATTAGAATTACTTAATAATACTTTATTATTAAAATGAAGAAAACGAATCTTTTTTTTTTTTCATAATGTCTTGGAAATTGTGCTCCATTTCTTTATTGGGTGGAAAAAGGACATGAGGTGGGTGGATCAGTGCCCACCGCTTGTTCTGTTAACTTTTTTTATGTTAATTTTTATGCTGGCTCTTCTTTCTAAGGAAGCCCTTGCTGTTTTCTTTTCTTTTTTTTCCCTTTCTCTGTGTAGGCAAGGAAGGTTAGTATAGAAATCAGGGAAGAGAAGGTGAGGGGAGCCCTTCCTCTTTATTTCTTTCCATACTTTTGCTATGTGATATGGAAATGGGATGGTTGATAACTTACATGAAAGGTACTTGATAAAGGACATGAAAATGACTGCACTGCACTGTGCTATTAATAGGAAAATCGGTAGTAGTAGAAAAGTTGCAAGAACAAGTAGAGGTGGTGGGGCAGATGGCCACCAAAGGGAAAGTATAGAGAAGAATGCTGATGATAAGCTGTAATTAGAGAATCCGTTGCCTGACTAGAAGGCTAAAATTGTTAAATCAGCTGCTCCCTGGCCTCATCTTTTTAGGGAATCTTAGGGAAGCAAGAATAAGAATCTTTTGACTTTTGTTCCGAGATCTTTTTGCTTTTATCACAATTTCTGACTGAGCATAAAATATATCTCAAACTTCCATCTCCCCAAGTCACACAAAATGTAAAACAGGCCCGTGGGCTGGACAGCAAGACCACACTCATCCCCTTTGTCTGCTGCTAGACTCTACAGTTTACTTCTATATGTACTTAGATCATATCTTTACGTCTGTTCTCCCTCTAGATTGAGCTGACTCATACCTGTTTCTGACCTCCAAAAACCAGCAGCTTTGCTAGAATTTTTAGCTTTCTGAAAGCAGAATGCACTTGTACTGATAGTACAGTTCTGTGTTTAGGATTTTATTGCCACAATTTAAAATTAAAACACTTATAGATCAGCAAAGTAATAATTCTATATGTCTTCCCCTCCTGAATGTCAGCCTATTTTAGAGACATACGAACTCCCTCATTTTAGGAAAAAAGCAATGAACAACTTTTGTGGTTTTTTTTTCGCTTGGGAACATACACAGAAATCAAAACAACTGCAACAGATGAGTGGAAAAATCAGTTATTTTGCAAAAGTAAAGCTGATCTCTTTTTTTAAATGGTGACAAAATGAGCACTTGTAATAGGGTTTTAGCTCCAGAGAGGATATTTATTACCAGAGGACACAAAGTAAAATAAAGAGACCAGAGTTGTTTATTTTATAAAACAGAAGTGGTGGTGCAAGGGTTGGAGAGCACACTGTTCTTTCTGGGATAACAGTCCCTTTCTCTAGCAGTAACAGCTCATTTTGTCCTGTTTCAGTATAGTAATTTTAGTACTTTGAAACTTTGAAACTTATTCAGAATAACGGTTTTATATTTCCAAGCACAGGTTGTCATTGCCAGAAAAAATAAACCTAATTTTCCAGGTCATTTTGGGCCACTGTGGCTAGGGTCAGATTTTGTGTTGAGTTAAAGTAGAGGGGAAAAATAGAGAAAATGGTCACAGAAATGTTAACATTATTATCTGGGAAAAGTAATGATATGTGTATGTGGGTATGTATTTAAGCAATTGCAGTTTTAAAACCTAATGACAGAAGAAGTAGGAAGCTGTGTAATTCTTGGAGAGGTTATTCACTTAATATTGTTATCCAAGACAGTTCATTAGGAAAAAGTTTTAAAAAAAATGTTACTGTGAATCTTGAACAAAATCTGCATTTGTGAATTTGTAGTCCAAACTACTTTTGCTGGCTGGCCATAGAAGGCCATAGAGTTTACTTAGGTGAGGTTTCCTAGTGGAAAAGTAGGTATTGGAGGAAGTATACTTTGGAAGTATATGTAGATAAACATATGTATAATTTATGTATGAAGCCAGCATTTTTTGAAATTGCTCAATAAAATTTGTTTATGGATTAATCTTTGGTATTTTAGTCCCAGATTGATTTATTTTTATTTTTATTATTTTCTTAGTAAATGTCTTATTTTGAGATCATTGTAGATTCATATGCATTTGTAAGAAATGACACCAAGAGATCCCATGTACTGTTACCCTGACTTACCCAAAGGTAACATCTGGCAAAACTATAGTATAGTATCACAACCAGGATATCAACATTGATAGAGTCAAGATATAAAAAAGTTCTGTTACAACAAGGATTCCTCCTGTTGAGCTTCTATAATTACGTTTACCTCAACCTCCCCATTCATACACCTCCACCACTTTATCCCTCACCCCTAATCTATGACCCCTGGCAACCACTGATCTGATCAACAATTTTGTCATTTTCAAGAATGTTATATAAATGGAATCATGCAAGATATAAACTTTTGGGATTAGTTTTTTCATTCAGCGGAATTCTCTGGAGCTTTATTCAGGTTGTTGCATGTATCAATAGTTTCTTTTTATTGCTGAGTAATATTACATAGTATAAATGTACTACAGTTTATTTAACCTGTTGAAGAACATCTGGGTTTTTTTCCAGTTTTTGGCTATTAGTTATAAAGCTGCTATAAATATTTGCTTATAGGTTTTTATGAGAACATATGTTTTCATTTTCCTGGGATAAATGCCCAAGAGTGCAATTGCTAGTTTGTACAGTAGTTACATGTTTAGTTTTTTAAGGTACTGCCAAACTTTTTCAGAGGCTGTACATTTCACATTCTCACCAGCAATGTATGAATGATCCAGTTTCTCTACATCTTTACCAGCATTTGATGTTGTCATTAGTTGTTATTTTAGCCTTTTTGATAGGTGTGCAGTGATATCTCATTGTGGTTTTAATTTTCACTTTCCTAATGATGTGTTGAGTATCTTTTCATGTGCTTATTTGGCATCTGTATATCCTCTTAGGTGAAATATTTCTTCATGTCTTTTGACTGTTTTCTAATTGGATTTTTTTAAACTGTTGAGTTTTGAGAGTTCTTTATATAATCTAGATACTATCCTTTGTCAGATATGTGGTTTGCAAATATTTTCCCCCAGTCTGTAACTTATCCTTTCATTCTCTTCTCAGGGATTTTGTAGAGAAAAAGTTTTAAATTTTGATGAAATTTAGCTAATCAGTTTTTCTATTTATGGATCATGCTTTTGATATAAAGTATAAGAATGCTGCCTAGTATAGATCCTGAAGATTTTATCCTAGAAATTTTTTCTTCTAAAATCATAGTTTTATCTTTTATACTTAAGTCCATGACTCATTTTGAGTTAATTTGTATAGGGTGTAGGTTTAGGTTGAAGTTCTTTTCTTTAAACCTATGGATATCCAATTGTTCCAGCACTGTTTGTTGAAAAGGCTATCTCTTCATTAAATTGCTTTTGCACCTTTGCCAGAAAAATCCTTTTGGCATAGTTATGTAGATTTATTTCTGGGTTCGCTAGTCTATTCCATTGACTTTCCTTCTGCCAGTACTACACAGTCTTTATTACTGTAGACTTACAAGATGTCTTGAAATCAGGTAAAATGATTCCTCCCACTTTAGTCTTCTTTTTCAAGATTGTCTTAGCTCTTGTAGTTTCTTTGCCTTTCCCTATATATTTGAGAACAATCCTGTCTATATAAAAAAAATCTGGCTGGAATTTTGATAGGACATTATATATACATTTGGGGAGAAATGATATTTTTAATATTTTGAGTCTTCCAACCCATAAACACAGTATGTCTGTCCACTTATTTAAATCTTTGATTTCTTACCATCTGTGTTTTTTAGTTTTTAGCATACAAGTCCTGTGAACGTTTTGTTGGATTTGCACCTAAGTATTTCATTTTTTGAGGAATTATAATTGGTATTGTAATTTTAATTGCACTGTCCATGTATTCACTGGCAGTATATAGAACAATTGGTTTTTGTATGTTTATCTTGAATCATGGACCTTGCTGAACTTAATAGTTCTAGGAGTTTTATTGTGAATTCCTTGGGGTTTTCTATGTAAACAATCATGTCATCTCAAATAGGGTCAGTTTTGTTTCTTCCTTTCTGATATGTATGCCGTTTTTCCTCCTCTTGCCTTATTACTGTGGCTAGAATCTCCAGCATTGTGCTGCGTAAGAGCAGAGAGAGTGAGTACCTTTGCCCCGTTCCTTTTCTTAGGGGAATCATGTACTCCCTCACCACTGAGTGTGATGAAGGTGGGGGTTGTAGATGCCCCTTTACCAAATTGAGTGTTAAATTGGTAGTCCAGCAAGTTGACTTATTGATGAGGACGGGTCCTAATGGCCTTATGAAATGGTCAAGTGGTCTTTGCGACTCAAAAGATCCACTCTTCTGTCTCAAAATGTTTCTCCTAATTTGAATGAAATTCTCTAGCTAGACACTCATTGTTTTTGAGTAAAGTCATCTTTTTAATGCAGATCCTCTTGGAAGGGTTTACAGTTTATACGGCTTTACAGAGCATACAGCTGTTACTCTTACCTTTGTGGAATAGTTTACCTGTTCCTTTTCTCCTTAACCAATCATAATAAGCATGGGACAGGGTGGGCAAAAAAGGAGGAACAATTTTTGGAGCAGAGAATGCCTCAATTGGGCAGCAGGGGTTCCTGAGCGCCCTTTCTAGTTGAAGCACAGACAGGAGCTTTGTGAAGGACCCAAAGCCTAATTTAACCTTTAAAAGATTTTTGCATCATTTTAATATTGAATAACTGTAATTTAAGAAGTACAAATGCTGCAGTTGAGAAGTTTATTTTAAAATTTATTTTTAAATGGTTTCGCATTTGTTTAATATACTGCGTTTGCTAATGCCTCTTCCAGAGTACATCGAGAAAGCAGAGACATCCTGCTTATAATAGCTGTTTTGTCAAGAATGACAGCATGTCATTATTTTACTTACAAAACAAGGAGATGTTATAACACCAAGTTATAAGGATGAAGCACAAATTATATTTCACACCAAAAAACCAGATAACTTTTACTTACTTCATTTGGGAACATAATTATAGTATATCATATCTTTTCAAGTTTCACAGAAATGCCCAAAATAATTAGCCTGTATAGACAGACACTAAGAATTTGAAAGTGTTATTACGCTTTTTCTGTTGCAGTTTTACTTACAGAAAATTATTTACAATTTAATAGCATTGAAGACTTTTGTTCAATATACTTATTTAACATAGATCACTCAGTGATTCAGGTTGTACTAGATGAAGTCTGGAGACTTCTCATATGGACCTTTTATTTTGTAATTTGATTGTCTTGTTTCCTAGATCATAATGATATTATATTTTGGCTTTCTTTGCTGAACTTCCAGAAGACCTGTCCTATAAAATGTTTTACTTCACTTATTTTAGCTTCCCCCCCATAATTGCTAGGATGGAATAACATTCTAATAGCTTTCACAATTGTGAAGTTTATGCTCTTTGTGTTTTGTACATCAGCCTGCAAAGAAGCTTCACCCAGGCAAGAGCTTCCATTAGACTGGGGTTAGGGTGCTTTGCCCGAAGCAGGGCAAAAACTGTGATTAATAGGCAGAAGATTAAGGACGAAAGTGCTTTGGAATAAAGCAATATAATTTTCAAATTGATGAGAAGGGACCAAAACTCATGATGGGCAAAGGGATTGTAAGAAAATACCCCTCTTCTCTGAATTAGTTTAGGTCTCTTGACATGGATGGATTATATTCCAGGGGACTGACAGTACCTTTGAATGGGATTGCAGAGCCACTCTTGGTGATCTTTGAGGACACACGAAGAGTAAGAGGATAACATACAAATGCCACTCCACATATAAAGTGACCATAAACTACAACCAGTGAACTCAATTTCAATTCCAGTCAAGATTCCATATTTTTTGTCAAAGGGAGATTTGTGAGGGTATATTAGAGAACCAATAAAATTGGGCCAATTTTGTGTTCATTAAGAGAACCAGCAGGTAGACCTTGCTCTATTCCATTTCGTGTAGAGTTACTAGATCCAGGAACTGTAGTAGGCATCAAATATATATGAACCTTTCAAAGGCATTTGATGAATTTCATTGTAATATTCCTGAAGACAATGTCAACAAATGTAGGCTGGTTACAAAGATAATTGGGTAGTTAGCCCTAAGGGTTTCGTAAATGTCTGGGTCTTCAACACTTAAGGGCTGGTTGGATCATTCCCAACTTAAGGCCTGGTTCTTCCAGGTGGGATGTCCAGTCCTTTTCCACCAGTCAGCCATGGATAGGGTGGATGGGGTTTTGGTCACATTACCACATAGAACAGCCAGGGCTGTGGCAGGTAGATCTCTAAAAAAGGTGGAAAGGAATGGGTTGGTATAATGAAACTTGGTTTTGCACTGCAGTATTTTTAAACAGGGTCTTTATTTAACATAAAAGACAGTTACAGTATATAATAGTAACATAATTGCTACAAATGCAAGAGATCATTATAATCTAAGGTTGCATTAGAAGGTATTACTAACAATACTAACGAGATACTAGGATGTGGAAAGTTTGAGTACTCTTATTCACACTGAAGTATTCAATTCTGGGTACCATACTTTGAAACCGACGTAGAACCGAGGAACAAGTTCAGAGAAGATTATCTAGAATGAGGAAGAATGTCAAAACCATGTCATATGGGAAACAGCTGAAGGAATTGGAAGTGTTCACCTGGAGAGGATCAGATAGGGAGTGTTCCTGACTGATAGCTGTGTTCAAATATTAGAAAGAGCCTGTGGTGGTTCCACATGGTTACTAGGAGGTGTAGGACCAGTGGACGCTCCAGGCAGGCAGCTTTGGGGTCAGTGTGAGAAAAAATTTCCTGACAAACTGTTAGAAGATGCAACAAGCTGCTTTACAAAGTAGTTTTCCATCATTTGGGATATTGAAATAGAGTCTGGGCAACAATTTGTCTAGGTTATAATAGACTCAGTGAACCCATCCAATGTTTCAACCAGGTTATCTTTATGATTTCTTTCAAATCTGTTGTTTTATAAATCTGTATTTTTGGTACCAGTGTCATTCATTGGCATTCAATGATGTAGTCATTCATTGGTTTTCCACAGTATTATATTTTGGTTTTGCCTTTGAAAAATTTTTAAGTTAAATTTATTGTAGTATCATTAGTTAATAAGATTATAGAGGTTTCAAGTGTACAATTCTTTGATATATCAATTGTATATTGCATTGTGTGCCCACCACTCAAAGTCAAATAATCTTCCATCACCATATATTTGACCCCCTTTAACTTTTACTCTGCCCCCCAGCTCCCTGTTCTCTTGTAACCACCATGCTGTTGTCTGTGTCTATGGGTTTTTGTTTGTTTTTCTTGTTTGCTCATTTGTTGCTTTCAGTTTTATATCCCACATATGAGTGAAATCATATGGTTCTTAACTTTTTCTCACTTAATTTGCTTAGCATGATATTCTCAAGATCCATCCATGTTGTTGCAAATGGCAGTATTTCATCTTTCCTTATGGCTGAGTAGTAGTTCATTGTATATATTTTACCACATCTTTTTAATATAATCATCTATCGAAGGACACTTCTGTTGTTTCCATGGCTTGGCCACCATGAATAATGCTGCAGTGAACATAGGGGTGCATATCTCTTTTTGAATAAGTGTTTTCAAAATTTTGGGGTAGATACCCAGAAGGGGGGTTGCTGGGTCATATGGTGACTATATTCTTAATATTTTTTGTTTTTTTAAATCCTCACCCCAGGAGTGAGGATATTTTTTCCATTGATTTTTTTTTTTTTTAGAGAGAGTGGAGGGGGAGGGGGGAGAGAGAGAGGAAATGGGAGAGGAGGGGAGGGGAGGAGAGGAGAGGAGAGAGAAACATTGATGTGAGAGACATATCGATTGGTTGCCTCTGCTTGTACCCTGACAGAGGGCGGGGATCAAACCTGTAACCCAGGTATGTGTGCCCTTGACTGGAAATGGAACCCGAGACCCTCCAATACTCAGGCCGCTGCTCTAACCACTGATCAACACCGGCCAGGGTTGTATTCTTAATTTTTTGAGGAGTCTCATACTGCTTTCCATAGTGGCGGTACAGGTTTACATTCCCACCAGCAGTGAATGAGGGTTCCTTTTACTCCACAACCTCTCCAGCACTTATTATTACTTGTCTTGTTGATAATAGCCAGTCTGACATTTGAAATTTTTATTATTGAAGTTTAAATGTGCAAAATTTTACTTTATAAAAATTTATTATTAGTTTGCTTTAACCTACTCTTGTGTGATAGCACTGATAGACAGACATGGTGCCCTCACTCTTAGTTGGAGGAGCCATTTCTACAGTGTTAAGGGAGGTTACATTAAGAGTAAGTACTTTTCTAGTAATCCCAGTGTTGTTTTCATTTTAGTGCCCTGGAGCAAATATTTAATGAAGCTGTGTCTCTTTTTGTCCTTTGTGAATAGCAAGACAAGTAGAGGCTACTTGAAGAATATTTATGTACTTGAGACAGAAAAAATAATTACCTCTCTCTTGACTTTGCCAAAATTCTATTTTTCACTGCCTCAATGTTGTCCAGAGATATGTGAACATTATATCTGAAGAAAGTAAGAGGATTTAGCTGATGTACACATTGTAGATAAATATGGTACGAATGGCTACAGGCATGGGTATTGATTTTAAATAGACCTGGGTTTAATCCTAACTTCCCCATTTACCAGCTGGTTATTTAATGTCAGCAGCCTCCCTTTCCTCATCTATAAAATGAGTATAACCTTAACTCCCTGAGGAAAAGAACTAATTTAGGGAGAAGAGATTGGGTTCAAAGTGGTTTTCCTATTTATGGTTTTGTGACAGAATGTAAAATTCTGTAAAAATCATAAAATGTTAAAACTGAACAGGAACTAAGAGTTCAATGCCCTAATTTTATAAATGAGGAAAATAAGATCTGAAAAAGCCAAGAGGCACCTGCAAAATCACAGTGCAGTTGGCAGTGAAAAGCCAGTGCTTTCTTCCCACTCCATGAAAAACTCATCTTAAAATAAGAATTGTAACGATGTTTTCATCATTTCTGTTTAATTGTATGGGAAAAAAAATATTTTTAATATATCTTTATTGATTTCAGAGAGAGGAAAGGGGGAGGAGAGAGAGAGAGAGAGAAACATCAATGATGAGAGAGTCATTGATGGGCTGCCTTCTGCACGCCCCCTACTGAGGATCAAGCCCACATCCTGGCCATGTGCCCTGACCACGAATCTAACCGCAATCTCCTGGATCATAGGTTGAACCTCAACCACTGAGCCACGCCCAGCTGGGCTGGAAAATATTTCAAGAGTAAGTTTTTCTTAGAGATACCGTGGAGAAATAATTACTCTGAAAGACCCTTTTCTAACTCCAAGATTTTGTGTCAGAGTCAATATCATACCAATTTAAAAAATTTTATCCAGATGTAAGCAATGTCATAATTATCACTCCATGATATAGAACAGTATACATTTACTTCATTTGACAACATAGTAGCAATAACATCTTCCACTGGACTTCATTTTTTCAGAATTTAAAAATATCATTTCAGTAATGCATATTCTATTTTCTAGATGTCCCCTGATGAAAAAGTTTGTAAGTACTGTGGAGTCAGCTATTTAATTCTACACGAGTTTAAAGCTATGGAAGAAAAAGTGAAAGCGATGGAAAAAGAGATGAAATTTTATCAAGGAAGTGTAGAACGTGAAAAGATACTTCAAGAAAAGCTGCATTCTCTCAGCCAAGATTTTGAACAGTACAAAATTAACAATGACTCCAAAACAGAAAGGTGGGAATATACTATTCTCTTCTGTTATTTGTTTAGTTTGAAAGAAAAGTACAGAAAATAGACTTTCAGTGTTCTTCTGGAATTTCTCTGTATCAGGTATAATTTATTCTTGAATATATTTCAGTTTGTTTCTTAATTATTAATAATTACTAATGTAATTATCAGTTATAGTTTGAGCATTCTTTGAGACATATATTTACTCTCTGAATAATTAGAAACCAGTTAATTCAGTAACTATAAGTCGAGATCCTGTTTAGTTTTATTTTTCCCCAGGTATATCTTAATTTTATCATTAGGAAGATTTGTCTGTCAAAAATCAGGTGAATTTTTGTAGTTTTTGATGCCTAACATTTGTTATAAATGGCCTTGAAGATTTAGATTTATAGGCTAAGGTTTTCATGTTTTGAAAAGGATGCCAAGACATTAAAATTGGCATATGAATCTAAGTTACTGGAATTGGAAAAAAAATTAAATAATGGGTTCCTAATGCTATCAGATCTGATCAACAATTTAGTTTGCCTAAAGACACTTCAATGTACTTATAAAGGCACTTCTATGGAAGGGTTTTTTGCTGGAGTTTTATGGTGTTACCTTTTTCCTATGAATGAGTATTTCTTCATTTAAAATATCAACAGTTGATGTTAGTAAACCTTGAATTAATGAATTTAATGAATGTCATGTCTTTACAAAACTAGAAACTTTCTTAAGTCTCTCAGGATTAAGTACTTCTATTACATTTTATTACAAATTTTAATAATTATGTTAAATGTCAATTGGGTCCAATATTTCTTAGTCCTTTACCAAGAAAATTTTGTTATAGTTTTTAAAATTTCAAATCTGAATAATAAAGTATTTCATACTGTTCAAGTGGAAAAAATAAAAAAAAACCCTGAAGTATTCAGTTTAAAATTTTAAATTAGGTGTTTTTTTTGCCTGTCAGAGATTCTTTTGTTTGGTGTTTATTTATACTTTCCTTAATAAAATGTTGTATTATTTAAGTACATAAACACACAAATATAGAAGAAGAGGCAAGAAAGTCCCCGTTGATCCTGCTGATTGCTTTCTTTTTACTGGAGATAAAACCATTTTTAATGGTTTGGTGTATATTTTTCATTGTGTCTTTACCTTTATTATAGGTATATTTTTAACATATGTAATATATATAAGCCATATAGTTTCAAAAATGTTTATCTTTTAATAGACTAGTTTTTCAACATAACCAATCTGTTAAATTTATTGTTGTGTGATTTTTGCCACTTAACTATATATCTTGAGAATTGTTCCGTGTTATTGCATATAGATCTACCTGGTTCTTAACTGCTACAACATTTTCCTTACTAAGAATATGCCAAAATTACTTAACCATTTCTATTTTCAACATTTAAATTATTTTCAATATTTATTATTACATGTAGTATTTAAATTTATATTTGTGTACACATTTTCCATAGAATAAATTCCTAGAAGTGAAATTGCTAAAGAGTGTGCCTTTTAAAAATTTTGATGTGTATATTATATCAAATTGTTCTTTCAGAAGATAGTGTTAACTTTATTTTTGGCCAACAGTTTATAAAGTGGTTATTTTCCTATAGTTTGTTAATATTGAAGTCTTCGCAATTTTTTTCAAATTTTTTTTTCTTGAGTGAAAAAATGATACTTCATTGTTATTTGTGTTTTTTGTTAATGAGGTTGAAGATTTTTCATGTTTACTAGATATTTATATTTCTTCCTCTATTACCTATTCATATATGTTGTCCAAATTTCTATTTGGTTATTTATTTTTGTTTATTTATATGAGTTTTCAATATAGTATGAACATTATACTTTGTTTATATATGTTGCTAATATTTTCTCATGGTTGCTTATCTTTTTGTTTATTTTGTCTGTATTGATTTTTAATATCCTTTGCCAAATTCTGGTCAGAGTTCTATATCAAGTTCTTTTGGTTACAAGCAACAGAAGCTTCTCTGACTAACACTAGCCTAATGGTAGATTCAGGCAAATTGAAAAAACAACATACAGTACATTTGAGTTTCCTCCATTTCTTTTCACAGCTTGATAGCTCATTTCTTTGAATAATATTCCATTGTCTGGATGTACCACAGTTTATCCATTAACCTACTGAAGAACATCTTGGTTGCTACCAAGATTTGGCAATTATGAAAAAAGCTGCTATAAATATCCATGTGCAACTATTTGTGTAGATATGTATATTCAACTTTCGGTAAATACCAAAGAATATAATTACTGGATCACATGGTATGCATAGTTTTTTAAGAAACTACCAAACTGTCTTCCAAAGTGGCTTTCTCACTTTACAATTCCGGTGCCAGTGAATGAGTGCTCCTGTCACTACATCCTCACCAGCATTTGGTGGGAGTGGTGTTTTGGATTTTGGCCATTCTAATAGGTGTGTAGTGGTATCTTTTAATTTACATTTCCCTGGTGATTTTTCTCTATTGATTTGTTTTTGTTGTTGTTAATCCTCACCCGAGGATATTTTTTCCATTGATTTTTAGAAAGAATGAAAAGGAGAGATGGGGGAGAGAGGGAGAGAGACAGACAGACATTGACTTGAGAGAGACACATCGATTGGTTGCTTCCCACACGTGCCCTGACCAGGGCTGGGGATTGAACCTACAACTGAGGTATGTGCCCTTGACCAGGAATAGAACCCGCAATCCTTAGGCCCATGGGGCAGCTCTAACCACTGAGCCAAAGCAGCCAGGGCTCTATTGATTTCTTGTTTCAATTTCATTGATTTCTGCTCTAATTATTTATTATTATTTTCTAATCATCACCCAAGGCCTTTTTTTTTTTTTTTTTTTTAAGAGAGAAGAAGGGGGGCAAGGAGAGAGAGAGAATCATCGATGTGAGAGACACATCCATCAGTTGCCTACCGTACACACCCCTCCTGGAATTGACCCTGTCACCTGGATGTGTGCCCTGACCTGGAATTGAACCTGCAACCTTTTGATGTATGGGACAGTACTCCAGCCAACTGAGCAACCTGGCCAGGGATTTCCTCTAAATATTATTATTTCTTTCCCTTTACTTAATTTGATTTAATTTGCTCTTCATTTTCTAGCTCCTTAAGGCGAAAGCTTAGATTATTGATTTTAGATCTTTTCTCTCTTCTAACAAATGCATTCAATGCTATACAGTTCCCTTTAAGCACTACTTTTCCTGCATCACACAAATTTTAATAAGTTAAAAATTTCAATCCATTTTCCTTTAATTCAAAGTTTTAAAAATTTCTCTGGCATTTCTTTTTTGTTCCTTTTGTTATTCAAAAGTGTGCTGTTTATTTGGGTCCTCTTTTTTTCTTTATGAGTCTGGTTAAAGTTTTGTCAATCTTGTTTATCTTTTTAAAGAACCAGCTCTTGGTTTCATTGATCTTTTGTATTTTTTATTAGACTATTTCATTTATTTCTGCTCTGATCTTTATTATTTGCTTTTTTCTTCTCAAGTTTGGACTTTGTTTGTTATTCCTTTTCAAGTTTAAGTGTAAAGTTAGATTGTTTATTTGAGATTTTTCTTGTTTCTTGAGATAGCCCTATAATGCTATGACTATCCTTCTTAGGACTGCTTTCACTGTGTCTCATAGATTTTGAGTTATTCTCATTTTCATTTGTTTCATGGTATCTTTTGATTTCTTCCTTGATTTCATTGTTAACTCATTTATTGTTTAATAACATGTTATTTAGCCTCCATGTCTTTTTTGTGTGTTTTTCAGTTTTTTTCTTGTGATTGATTTCTAGTTTTATACCATTATGGTCAGAGAAGTTGCTTGATATGATTTTAGTCTTCTTAAATTTACTGAGACTTGTTTTGTATCTTAACGTGATCTGTCCTAGAAAATGTTCCATGTGCACTTGAAAAGAATGTATATTCTGTTGCTTTGGGGTAAAATGCTCTGAAGGTATCAATTAAATCCATCTGATCTAGTGTGTCATTTAAGGTCACTGTTTCCTTGCTGATTTCCTGTCTGGAAGATCTATCAATTGATGTCAATTGGATGTTAAAATCCTCTACTATGACTGTATTACTGTCAATCCCTCCTTTATGTCCATCAATATTTGATTTATATGTTTAGATACTCCTGTGATAAATGATGTTGGGGAAAATGGACAGATAATATGAAAAATAAATGAAATTAGCTCACCTTCTTACACCATACACAGAGTAAACTCAAAATGGATTAAAGATAAATGTAAGACTCAAAACCATAAAAATCCTAGAAGAAAACATAGGCAGTAAAATCTTGTAGCAGTATTTTTTCTGATATATCTCCTCGGGCAAGGGATACAAAAGTAAAAATAAACTAATGGGACTACATCAAACTAAAAAGGGTATTGCACAGCAAAGGAAACCATCAACAAAATGAAAAGACAACCCACTGAATGGAAGAAAATATTTACCAATGATACATCTGATAAGGGTTAATATCCAAAATTTATAAAGAACTTATAACACTCAACACCAAAGAACAAACAATCCAATTGAAAAATGGGCAGCCCAGCTGGCATGGCTCAGCAGTTGAGGATCAACCTATGATCCAGGGTATCGCCGTTTGATTCCAGGTCAGGGCACATGCCCAGGTTTCGGGCTCGATTCCCAGTAGGGGGCATGCAGGAGGCAGCCAATCAATGACTCTCATCATTGATGTTTCTATCTCGCTCTCTCTCCCTCTCCCTTCCTCTCTCTGAAATCAATAAAGACATCTTTTTTAAAAACATGGGCAAAGGACCTGAATAGACACTTCTCCAAATAGGACATACAGATGGCCAAGAGACATATGAAAAGATGCTCAACATCACTAATTATTAGAGAAATGCAAATTAAAACTACAATGAGATATTACCTCAGACCTGTCAGAATGGCTATTATTAATAAATCAACAAACAACAAGTGTTGGCGAGGATGTGGAGAAAAGGAAACTCTTTTGCAGTGTTGGTGGGAATGCAGATTGGTGCAGCCATTATGGAAAGCAGTATGGAGTTACCTCAAAAAATTAAAAATAGAACTGCCTTATGGCCCAGCAATTATACTTCTGGGAGTTTATCACAAGAAACCCAAAACACTAATTCAAAAGAAGATATGCACCCCTATGTTCACTGCAATGTTATTTACAATAGCTAACATCTGGAAGCAGCCCAAGTGCCCATCAGTAGATGAGTGATAAAAAAGCTGTGGGACATTTACACAGTGTAATACTATTCAGCCATAAAAAACAAGGAAATCTTACCCTTTGCAACAGCATGGGTGGATGTAGAAAACATTATACTAAGTGAAATAAGCCAATTAGAGAAAGACAAGTATCGTATGATTTCTCTCATATGTGGAATCTAATGAACAAAATAAACTAACAAACAAAACAGAGACAGACGCACAGATAGAGAACATGCTGACAGCTGTTGGGCAGGGGCTGGATGAGGGATTGAGCACGAAAGAAAAAAGGAGAGAAAAAACTCATTGACACAACAGTGTGGTGATTACCAGAGGGAAAGGGGGATGTGAGGAGGTAGAAGACGGTATAGGGGCATAAATAGTGATGGAAGGAAACTTGGCTTGGGGCAGTGAACACGGAATACAGTGTACAGATAATGTGTTGTGGAATTGTGCACCAAACCTGTACACTTTTGTTAACCAGTGTCACCCCATTAAATTCAATAAAACAGAAAAAAATGTTTGTTGTTTAATCTCCAAATATTTTGGAAGTTTCCACCTTTCTGTTTGATTTCTAGGTTAATTTCACTGTGGTCTAAGCACAGGCATTGTATAATTTTAATTTTTAAAAATTTGTTAAGATGTGTTTTGGACCCAGAACATGGCCTATCTTGGTGAATGTTCCATGTGAGCTTGAGAAGAGAGTATATTCTGCTGTTGCTGGATGAAGTAGTCTGTAGATATCAATTATATCAGTTGATTGATGATGCTGTTGAGTTCAAATATGTCCTTATTTTCTGTCTAATGATTCTCTCTGTTGCTAGGAGTAGAGTATTGGAAGTCCTCAACTCTCATTGTGGATTTGTCTATTTCTCTTTGAGTTCTATAATTTTTGCTTCACAAAATTTGTAGCTCTGTTATTTGGTGTGAACACATTTAGTATTGTTATGCCTTCTTGGTGGATTGATCCTTTTATCATTATATAATATCCTTATTTGTCTCTATTATTTTTCTTTGCTCCGAAGTCTATTTTATCTGATATTAATATAATCATTACTACATTTTTAATAAACTGTTTACATGGTATATTTTTTCTGTTCTTTTACCCTCAACTTACCTATGTTATGAATTTGATGTCAGAGTCTTGTAGCTATCATATTGTCAAATCATGGGTTTTTTAAATCCACTCTGCCAGTCTCTTTTAATTGGTGTATTTAGAACATTCACATTTAAGGTAATTATTGATATGTTAGGGTTTAAGTATGCCATTTTATTATTTGTGTTTAGTTTGTTTCCTCTGGTTCTCATCCTCTGTTTCTCTTTTCTTACCTTTATGTTGGTTTCTTGAACATTTTTAGGATTATATCTTGATTTCTTTATAGTGGTTTTTAGTATATTGCCTTGCATAGGTTTCTTAGTGGTTGCCCTAGCTATTGCAATACAGGTGCATGACATCATAGTCTGTGGCTTAATTATGGTGTGTCTTGGCATGAATTTCTTTGGGTTTATTCTTTTTGGATAGAATAAGATCTTTCCTATAGCTTGTTGGAGCTGTAGGTTTATATCTCTTGTCATATTTAGGGAGTTTTTCCAAACATATGAATGTTTGTTCTTTTGCTATTATCCCACAGGCCCCTGAGACACCGTTAATTTTTTTCTTTTCTGTTGTTCAGATTGGGTGAATTCTGTTGATCTCTCCTAAAGTTCAGTGGTTCTCTACTCTATCATTATACTCTGCTATTGAGCCCATCCAATTAGGTTCCCCCTCACCCCAATTACTGTGTTTTTCAGTTATATGATTTTTTAAATGTAATTTCTGTTTCTTTTTGAGATTTTCTTTTGTTTCAAGAGAATTTTTAATTCCTTTTTAAAGGAATTTTCGCGATGGCTGCCTTCTGATCCTTGTTTGATAATTTCAGCATCTGATTCATCGCAGTGTGGGGTCTGCTGATTATCTTCTCTTGTTGATGTTGTGATTTTCTTGGTTCTGGCATGATGAGTAATTTTCCACTGAGTCCTGTTTATTTTGGAGGTTATACTATGAGACTTTGGATCCTATTTAATATTTTTTTAGCAGGTACTCCCTCTGTTGAGGTATAGCATGATAGCCAGATGGATATGTTTTTTTCTGCTTCCCTCTATCCTGCCAACACTGTCTTGTATCAGACTGGTGGAGTGAAGCTCACCTATTCCCCTTGGCCCCACTCACATCTTCCCAGCAAAAGTAGATCACCAACTTACAATGCTGTGTGTCTGCACGGGTATTTAACATCAGCTCCCTGCTGCTGAACTCACTGTCACCAGGGAGGTGGGGATTCAGACAACTAATTCACACTGCTTTGTTGCAGCCGGGTGAGGGCAGAGGCTTGGCTCCTGTCTGTGCCCCGCTGACACCAAGAGATGGGAGAATGCCAACCAGTGCTGCCTCCCCCTACTTGATCTGCCTTGCTGATGTCAGCTGTGGGTGGAGGCTTAGCTCTCTGCTGGTCTCACTGGCACCAGGGATAGGGAAGCAGAGTGTCAACTCCTGTCTCACTGATGCAGGGTGGGGCTGGAGGCTTTCTACCTAGACCCTCTGATACATGATGTGTGTGAGGAGCAGTATGAGGAGTGCTGCTAGTCCTGTTTTTCACTGCTTTATTTGGCCTCTTTGCTGCCAGTTGGGTATGGAGGTTTAGTTCCCCACTGGGTCTCCCTGACTCAAAGAACAGAAGGGAAGTAGTAGAGTACTTACTTCAACCAACTTGTACTGCTTTGTTTAGACTCAGTTGGTACAGGGTTGGGGTGGAGGCTCAACTCCCCACTGGCCTCACTGATACCACCCTGGTCAGGGAGTTGGAGCATATCTTGCTTCTGCAATAGGAAAATGAAAATCAGCTCCCAGCTCACCCCACTGACAAACCAGCCAGGTGAACTGGAATGCACCACCTGTCTCTGTGGGGCAGGGGCCATAAGGTGTGGAAGATCACCTCTGCTCAGCTGCAGCCCTGATGAAGCTATGGAGTTTTACAGTTGATATTTAGCTGGAGAGGATGTTGCCAAGAATGTTTTCTGCTGTTTAGCCACACTTTCCCTGATAAGTAGATCAGACTTTTTGGGAGTTTTTTGTTGTTGTTGTTGTTGTTTTAAATGTGGCTGTTGGTAATTCTAGGTTGGAGACTTTTGAAGCACCCTGTTTGGGACATAGGAGAGGCACTAAGGAAACTCAGGAATCTTGTTGTGTTGGTGTTTTTCAAGTCCCAAGGCCATTTGCCTTCTTCCCACCTTTCAGAGCCTTCCTTTGCTTGCATTGTGTTGTGATCAGGATTTTTCAGTTGTAAGAGGGAGAACCAGGGAGTAATGGGGCCACTTCATTTTAGTTGTGACCTTGAGTTGATTTTTAGCACATTAAATATTGCTTTGAATAAGAACATTTAAAAAAATCATTTGATTAAATTCTCACAAATGTCAATAGGTAGCTTACAAAAGTCAGCAGTTACATAAATGCTAAACTTTTCCTCTTTGACTTCTGCTCATGCAAAATTGAGACTGTGCATGGAGATATGTGCAGCAGGATAGACCTTTCCACAAGGAACCAGACTTAAGAGTTTTGTTGGTTATGGTTAGCTGTTCTCATAAATCAGGTGAGCCATATAAGTAAAGTGTAGAGCAGTCATCCCATGGAAGGGGCACAGGTAGGTACTAAAGGTTCAGAGAGACAGATTGAGTCCACAGTTTGGGATAAAACAGAGAGTGTCTCTGAGTTTATAAATGAGAGTCAGAGGAAATAGGTGTAGCTGGCTGGAGTAGAGGGTGAGGGGGCAAACAAGGCAGATTGTGTTAATCATCATCTTCTCGTGCCAAACTTACTTTCCACATAGACCAGTTATATCAGTTAGGAACGCAGTCTGCAGAAAGAGGTTTAAATGGACAAGGGTTTATTTGTTTCTTGAATCAAGAAGGGATATAGGCAGCTCAGCCATGCCATGTCACCAGGGACCCAGCCCCTTTCCACCTCTCACTTCATTTCTCAGTAAGTATGGCTCATGCACTGCCAGAAGGCAGGAATACGAAGGGGGACAGTTGGGGAAGTGCCTGTATTGGGAAATCAAAAGCTTTCCCACAACTGCAGGGGAGTCTGGGGAACAGACTGCAGGGAGTTGGCTCACTGCTTCCTGAAATAACATCAGGCTCTGTTGGAAGGAGGAAGATGCTAGCAGGGCCTGCCTCACCTGAGCATTACATTTTCCTTAAGAAAATAATGTGTGCGTGCTTACTGTAGTTCCTTGAAAGAAAGAAAAATAGTATCTCAAAAAAGGAATATATGTTTTCTGTACATGTCTTTGTCCAGGCTGTGCTTTTTCTGCTTTTGCAGTGCTCTGATGTGTATGGAAGTAGTGTAAGAGGCACAGATGTTAAAATGTTTGGGACAACTGAATTTTGAATACTCAAGATTTTGTAGAACAAGGAACTGATGTAAAAGTTCTCATGGGGTGGGGCACACTCCTTAGGGAATCACTTCAGATCTCTTGGGGCCTTTTCAAACCCTTACCTCTCTTCCAAAATTCTGATTTGTCCCTTTTGGGGAAGATTGAGAATCTGTGGTGAAATGAGAGCTGCCACCGATGCGAGGGTGATGGGCACATGGGGAAGGCAGGAAAAAAGGGTGAGTACTACTTGGAAAAGCATTTATTCTTTTTCAGGGCACTGAAAATTGTCTCCAGTGGACACGGTTGTTAACAAGTTATTTAACCCTAGAAGTTTATATCATATTTTTCTCAGTCTAGAAGTACAGATATGCATTTATTGTGTTGTATGTACTACTTAAACTTTGAGAAACCTAAGCAAGTTGTATTCCCACTGTGGAGCTCTGAGACCAGCTAGTCATTTTACCTATTACCTTTTCCTTTTTCTCCTGCACCAGCACTAGATTACATTACAGACCAAAGTTCTTAGGCATAGAGGATACTGTTTTCCTTTATTCCTTCTCTCTGTGGATACATGCAAACAGTAAACAGAAGTAGACAGATGTTTTTACTATTGGTACAAATAATGTTTACATGGGTTTCCTTGCTACTAGATAGGGAGATTGATATTTATTCAACAACACTGATAGACCTATGTACACATGTATATCTTTTATTACCAGTATAACTTTGAAAGCCCTTCTGTGTATCATTATGTTGTTCCTATAGCAACATGGTTACCAAAACAAGGTACATTTTTTTCTGCTTTGTATTTTTAAAGGAGATCTTTCCCCCTCCAGCTTTAAAATCAGCATTGTAGAGTTTCAGTCCCAGACATTCAGTAGTCTTTTTACTTATAACTCGTTATTTATCACTGTAACATAAAATACAATTTTTATTGGACTAAAATCCTAGTGGGAATTATGAGAATGGATGAAGGGAAGCAGTGTATGGTATGGTATAAACAACAGAGGCTCTGCTGTTATCACCTAGCCCCATGACCTTGTCTCGTCTTCTGTTACTTCGTCTATAGAATGGTCAGAGAAGCAGCTACAGGAATGATATTCCCATTACTCTGTGCCTGGCAGGAATTCAGTTATGTTTCACCCTTTTTCCCGTTTTCATGCCTGTTAAGTTAATAGCATACAGTGTTTTCTTCCATACATATCATCACATTCCCACCTACCTTGGATTTCCAAATATTGCCTAATATTACAAGGGAAATTCTTGAGTCTAAGAAATATCCTGATCTCAGTGCTACCACAATAATTCCAGTTATTTCTTTCATGGGTCATGTCTTTGGTGTTGTATATAAAAAGGCATCACCATACCCTGTTTTCTCTTATGTTACCTTCTAGGAATTTTAATAGTTTGCATTTTACATTTAGGCCTGTGATCCATTTTGGCCAAATTCCTTGAGGTAAATCTCCCAATATTGTTGAGGCCACACTATGACTGGTTTCCCCTGGAGTTTTTAACTCTCAGAATTGTCTGCAGTGAGCCTTCAGCAATTTGTAAACTACAGTTCATGCTTTCCTACTCAATAATTATTCTTTTCTTTTCTTTTTTTTTTTAATATGCCTTTATTGATTTCAGAGAGAGGAAAGGAGAGGGATAGAGAGATAGCAACATCAATGATGAGAGAGTCATTGACCCGCTGCCTCCTGCAGCTCCCCCCTTGGGATCGAGTCTGCAACCTGGGCATGTGCCCTGACTGGGAATCGAACCAGTATCTCCTGGATCATAGTGTGCTGGCTGGGCTCAATAGTTATTTTTGAACAATAAGGGCAAACTGGAACTATTCTAGGACTTATGATTAATTTTAAGAAAATAATATTTACATATGTAAAAAAAGTATATAAATTTTTTTTTTACTAAGTCTTTTTCCTTTTATTACATTGTTTTGGGTGGGAGTTCTCCCCTCCCCCCAGCAATTTGTGATTTAGAAATCATTGCTTCCATGGTCAGATAAACAGATGATGAAGACCTGTATTGGTTTTCAATAACCTGTGTCCTCTAAAACGTCTTTTGGGTGACCCTCATGTTCATTTCTCCTCCTGGTCACTTTCTGCACAGGCAGTCCCAGTTTTCCTTCTGGGTCTGCTTCTGTGCATTTGTGGCTTCCCCTTGCCATGTAGAACCTTTGGTTCTCCTCTGAAAGTATTGTTTTCTCCAGTCCATGTCAACATAGACAAGTAAATTACATTTCAAGGTTTTCTTCAAATTATTGTGGTCTTTCTTTTTAGCAATAAATTACAAAAGTGTTTAATGGTTAAACAATTTGTTGGTCTTATCTAACTTTCCTGTCGCTGTGGGCGTGTGAGCTTCCTTTTTATATTATTTATTCCTCCCAGCAACCTTTTTTTCCTTTGACATGATTTTTATTTATTTATTTATTTATTTTTACTTTTTATTGAATTTATTGGGGTGACATTTATTAATAAAATTATATAGACTTCAGGTGTACAATTCTGTAATACATCATCTGATATTGTTTTGTGTGTTCACCACTCCATATAATTTTGATACAGATTTAAGTTAGTATAAAACTCTCTGAGGCCATTCTCATTTCATTGTGTTTGTATGTTGTTGTTGTTTTCTCCCCCTTAGCCAAACTAAACTGCCAATTTTATTTCTTCCTTTGTGGTTAGATTATTTTGATTAAGACCTTTCTTTTTTATGATGTTACCTCCATGTACTCTAGTCCATAGTGACCTCTTTTGGATATCATATAGCATTTATACTTTTTAAACAAACCATTTGGCAGTTGAGTATATACTGCCTTATTTGTGTTTTTGTTGGTGTTTTTCCTTAAGTCTTTCCTTTTTAATATGTCAAAATCCTTGAGAACAATAACTGTCTTTGTCTTCCCTTGTATCACCCATAGCACCTTGCACGGTGATATGTACATGGCAGATGTTTGCTAATCTACTGAGTGATTGAAACGTATGAAATGAATCTTGAAGTCGAGGTTTTCATATGACATTTCATTTTGATTTTACCACTGTACATAACATAGGAATGTTTGCACACCTCCTGCAAGGTACTCGAGCTTATGTGTTGTTCTATATTATAAATGATATCTATGTCAAGAATGAAGTGGAATGGTATATCTCTTGCTGCCACCTCTGTTTTCTATTAACAACAAATGTATGTAGGCCTAGAGATGGCTGTCTGCCATGAATTGCATCATTTACACTGGTTTTTAATATGCCTCCTGGCATTTCAGTTTCTGTTCTCAGCAGGCAACCTCCCTCGTGCTGAATCCTCTAATATTTGTACGCAGATAAATGCTTAGAGAGCTGTGAAAGATATTCTGGCTTTGCTTCTATGTGGTTTTAGATGAATGTCAAAGACACATTGGAAAGTGTATCATTCAAATGTAATTTAAAATATTGAATCATAATAATTTCCTGGAGCTTATATTCCATTTTTCCATTAATGGACATGAGTTTTTATATTGAGTTTTGTCACTGTGTATGATTACTCCTGGGTTTGTAATCATCTGCTCTCAGAGGAGGAGGGATGTGTCTCACCTGCTGCCAGCCAGCAGGCACTATGCCTGAAGATACTGTGCCTGAGGGGTGCAAAGAAACAAGAGAGAGGAGAAAAATGGAAAATAGTTTATAACCTTTTTCTTGCCCTAGTTGGAGGGACAGTGTGGCATGAGGCTGGGAAGAAGGGAGATGCATATTAAATGTGTTATCAGCTTTTAGTTAAGGCTCAGAGGAGGAGCTTAAAATATTTACTTTGTAATAATTATACATTTTTGTTGTATCAATAATCATGTCGATGAGTTTAACAAACAATTTTTAAAGCTTATTTTCCCTTCAAGACCCTTTGTGTTCAAAAGACTCATACCATACATAAGATAAAGGTAAAAGAAAATCACATTTATTTTCATAGAGAACATTTTTTCACAAATTTTATATTAGTAAATAATAGATTGATTTTTTTAAAAACTGGGGACAAGAGTTCATATTTAGTAACATCTATTCATAAATATTATGGATTATTTTTTAAATATTTTGTGTGGCCATCAGAATGGTAGCCTTGAAATCTGAATTCTCTTTTGGAAAAATATTTCAATGATTAATTTATACATTTTGCTTTATTGGTATATTGATGAATGTTTCCTGGTAATTGCTTAGGGGGAAACAATCAAACAGTAACTCATGTAATCATATGAGTTTTAATCCTATTATTGATCTAATTTAGAGTCATTTTTATCTATAAGAAAGTTTTGAAATAAAAACTGGGACATAATTACTGTATTAAGGTGCTAGGGTCAGAGTAATTCTTCTGATCCTCCCCTTGTCATCTGAAAAAATTCTGTAGATAAAGATTTAGGTTAACTCACTCATTCACTTATTCATGAATGATATCATTTTCTAACTTTGAATATCTTGAGAAAGACATTTAAATATGTATTTTTATATCATTCTGTTACTATTTTGACAAACTCAAGAGAGTTGTTCAGTTCATATTCTGTCATTAAACATGCAAATAAAATAATGATAACAGTGAACATAATGATATAATTGGGAGGGAATGAATGTTTACGGTTTTCAACATGGAATTTTGTCTAACGTGGTCTCAGTTCACCTCGCTTTTCACTGTGTCTGATGAAGCTATCCAGCTGAATGTGATCGAATAAGAGATGGGCAAGGAAGTTAGAGTTAGGAGTGGAAAGAGGATTGGGATAAGGAAGGGGGAAAAAGTAAAACAAAGCAGTTGATCTGCACTTCTGTTAAAATGCAGATGTACAGTTGGGAGAGATGGTAGTATTTATGACCAATTCTAACAGCAAAAAATATTTCAGACTCACACTTAGACTGGAAGCAGAACACTGCCAGGTAAAGAACTAATGCCAAATCCACAGCCTTTCTCACTGAGCACACGTAGGCTGACGACTTAAGTTTTTCTTCTCCTTTTGTTAATTATTTTGTGTTTGCAAAATAAAAAATTATGTAAAATTAAGCTATTGGCTTTCTCTGATATTAAGCCAGACGGTTTTGGAGAAGCACAGAGAGAAAAATAAAAGGATTGAAATACTAAGCGTGTCCAGCATATTTGGAGGGCTGCTAATCTGAGGAAAGAGATAACTACTTGAGTGTGCTAAGCTCTGCTGCACCTTTTCTTTTGCTTAAGTTTGTTTATTTCTCTTGTAACCTTTTCCTTTTAGCCTGTCTTTATTTTTTGTTGTGTGTGTTAAAAGCAGCATTTTCTTGGAATATTTGTGACCATTGTTCTTCTCTATCAGACTTTGTCCAGTGTTCTTAGGTATTTCTCACCAGTATCACATCATCACATTCCAAACACAATCCTGTTTCCTTTTTCTTTTTTTTTTTAATTTATTGAAAACTAGATAGAATATGAGTTGAAATACATAACATACTACATATATGCATCTGAAAAGTTAATGTTTGCATAATCTGTCTTCTAGCTCTTATTATCTGAAAAGGAAAGTTTATTTTCTTGTAAATGCAAAACCATAGACTTCTTTACTAACGTTTTCTTTGGTCAGATATTTTACTCACTCATATCTTTATATATGGACAATTAGGTTATAATTTTCTCCATTTCCTATCCTCTTTTAAAGGGGGTGGGGGAAGTTGGCTAATGAAATAAAACTCAAAATTGTCCATGAGTTAAAGCCAGTCATTTAGTCCTTCGTTTACACTGTAATGCGGGCCTGGTATTCGATGCTACTGTGGGAGGGAGGACAACTAGGGAGCTTTCTAGGGTTGACAGTGAGAATTATACTAAAAAAATTGTGTCACATAATTATAAGCATGTCTTGTTTATCTCAGTGGGGGAAAAAAAAGCAACATTCACCCCTTCGCTTCTTTTCTTCAGTGCCTTTCTCTCTTTTGCCCAAATCTGAAGTCAGTTTGGAGGCAGGAGGAGATGAAAGCAATTTGCTGTGGAAGCTAGAATATTAAGTGCTCTGGCAAGCATTCGGATTTCTCTCTCAGGAGGAAAGGAGCAGCATGCCAAATTCTTACCATGCTGAAAGACAGAAACTAACTGGGGTTGATTCTGAAAACATTTTAAGCCCATGAAAACAAAGGTTTGTGAGAATTACCACTGAACTCTTTCCCTCTGTGAACCTCTGAGTTTTGCGAGGGGATTTTGAAAAGCACACACAAATATTTGGAAATATGCATAAAGTTAATCTCCTGCTTACCTTTTCTTCAGCATATAACATTTGTGGTTTTTAACTGCTGCTCAATTCCCTTTCTTCCTAACACCATTCCACACTCCTCAATTCCTGTCAATCCCTATTAAGTATCAGTTTAATCAAGGCAGAATTCAAAGTACAAAATGCAAATAAAAATCCATCTTCTAAAATTATGTGCAAAGAAAGAATCAAAAGTAAAAAGTCAGAGCAAAGTACAATCAACTTCATATTAGTAGCAGGACAGTAGTCAGGCTGCCTGGGTTCGAATCCCAGCTCTGCCACTTGCTGTTTGCATGGCCTCGTTCGGCTTGCCTGGCTCTCTGCTTCTCCATCCCCTCATCTGTTAAACTGGGCCGACACTTGATCTACATCATAGGAATATTGTGATGTTTAAATGTGACAGCTCATGTAAATTATTAAGCACAGTGTCTGTCACTTGGTAAAGGCTCAGCAGAGTTCATTATTATTTTTGTTATTGGTATAAAACTTTTCTTAACTGTGGGAAAGTATGATCTTGAAAAATTAACATTGTAATATCAATGAAATGCTAACATATAAAGTAGCATGCTGACCTAATTCATTTATTTAAATGCCAAAATGAAGTAAGGTCTGAGAAGTTATAACATAATTGACCCAATATATACAGTATGACCTCACAATTCAGCATTGTTTGCCAAGAGCAATCTAAATCTAAGTGATAGAATATTTTATAAATGCTCAGTTTTAATTCATTTAAGTGTATATAATTAATAAACCAGGACAACAGAGCATTGTGTGATTTAATGCTTAATGAATTTGTTTTAATAAACCCTTAAAGCTAATATTAGAATTTGTAATTATTTTTAAATACAAATAATTCATACTTAAGTATTTTTTTCTGAGGCTTTTAAATAGGTATTGTATTAGTATTTTCATCACAAATAATATAGACAAAATTTATCTCAACCTTTAGTTCTATCAGAAATTCTCTGTTAGTATATTTGGAATCAATCAGATTGTAATATAGTCTTCTATTTCCCAGGCAACTCTGAGGCTTCTCTGTGCTGTTAATTGAGATCAGCATGATCAGCCTACCCCAAAGTCATGCTAATATCAGCATGACTTTGACAGACAGGTGGTTAAGAAAAGAGGCAGCAACCTTTTCTCAAGATATGGGCAGTCATTTTCTGAAAGCCGTGTTTTTTTTTAACAAGAGGACTGAAGTATCTTTGGGAAGCTAGATAAGCATCTTTGTGTTTGTTTACACTATTACACTCCAGGAAAATTTTCATTTTGGGAATACAACCCAGGATTACCTAAGGGTAAGCAAAAAGTATATACATTTACCTTTTGGGGTTACACAGTTCCATACTCAATAAATTATTAATACTACAAGACAGGCCCAACACTGTTTAGTTTCTACAAGTAGAAAAATGGAAAGGTTTATAAGTCTTTTTAATCTAGATAAAGGAAGGAAGGAAAGTCTTAAAGGATTATTAAGAGATAAGCAAAAGGTGGTTGTTTTAAGGCATGCAGCATAAGATTAGATGTCAGTGAGGATCAGTTCTCGGGGCCATGTTATCATCAGAGAATAGTTAGAATAAATTGTACTCATCACTTCCCTGAACTCACTGAACATGGCTTGGCTTCTTATGACAAGTACAGAGCTTACTGGAAGGGACTGGGACCTGGAATTATACCCATCTATTGGCTAGAACAGGTGCTAAAGAGAACAGCCTCAGCCTTATGTGTTGTGTAGGTATAGTCTTTTACTATCACCCCCACCCATATACACGCCCTTTGAATTTTTAAGAGGGTTGATGTGTCTGGGAAAGTTGTTAACAAGAGAAGTTTATAATAATTTACCCCAACAGATAGCAGAGCTCGTGTTGGAGATAGAAAAGTCTAATTGCTCAGTGACAACTAGAGAAGCTGAATTGCAAGGCTGTGGTCCTAGCGTAGAAAGAGGATATTAAGGATCTAGTCTCAGGTGGGGTTAACCAAGAGAATACAAGGTTATAAGAAACGAAGACAGAAGCCTGCTTATTAAAGAAGAGCAAAAAATCAACAAGAATGAATTGGCGCAGAGTTGGGCAGGGGCTGTTGAACTGGGGCCTGAAGTCAGAATTGGACCTAACAGGCAAGGGCGAGGAGAAAGGCATGAGGGCAGGAGGCTGAGTGTCCAAGGGGGGATGTATGGCCACAGCCGTGAGGTAGAGCAAGCCCTGCAGCACTGAGGGGAGGTCATTGATGTCCTCCGTCAGCGAAAGCGTCCATACGTGCAGCATTCTGAAGGAAGGGACTCAGTGGGAGGGCAGACTGATGGGACAGGGAGGCCTCAGGGACACACATGTTCCTGGACCTAAATCTTGGTGGAAGTTTCTTAGGTAATTCCTGTGGAGCAATCCTTCTAAAGTGCAAGTCTGATTCCTGCTTCAAATCCTCCAGGGGCTCCATGGCACTGAGGGGAAAGTGCAAATTCCATAACATGGCTCAACGCGATCTCATTTGCCTTCAACTCCTGTCACTTTGCATGAACCATTAAGAATTAACTTTCTGATACCCTATTTAAATGAACACCACTTTAAATAAAAGTGGTCACATAGAATAATTATTAAGTTAGCACTAAAAATAGAACATTGCTCCTCAAAGTACGTTCCAAGAAAGTCTTAAGAAGTGTCATTGAAAACATATTCTATGGTCAAGTTTTAAGTTTGGAAAGTATTCCACATTCATCTTCTCTCTGTGATTTACTCTACACAGCAGCATAGTAAAAGCTCCGAGGAGCCTTAACAGGAAAGAAACCTGTTATTTCCAATCCTGGTTTACTATGCAGCCATTTTTAGGGTGTTGGTGGGGGGCTTACTGTAGAACATACTTTGACAGCACTAAGGTAAGGATTAAAAAAACATTTGATACGGCGAAGAAACTGCTAAAAATCAGGCAAAAATCCCTTGATTGGAACCAAAAGGAAATTGAGACACTTGAATGAGGATTCCCCAAAAAGTTTAAATGAGAAAACATCTGTAAAGCATGTTACATTGGGCCTTTTGCATAGTTGGGGCGACGTCAATTTGTCATTGCTGCTATTATTGTTTTGTTGCTTAATGGGGAGGGAGATGAAAAAGGCCTCTTCTTGCCAGTTCTGTGAGAGACAAGTTGCTGTCAGTAGGGTAGATATCAGCTAACCCTTCAGCTAAGGAACCACTGCAATATTGGAGCAAATAGTTATAGTTTCTTCTTGCTTTCAAGTTTTAGCCTGTTGGTAACTGTTGTTATAAATTCAAAATTTTCTCTGTGATTTTTACAATTCTCTGTCTTTCTTTCTCTCTCATGTGTATGTCGTCCTTTCAGCTCTTCCTCACTGTCTGGCACCACAAAATGTTCTAGGCTCATCTTACATTTTCCCCATATATATATATAATGTTTCTCTATTTGTGTGTGTGTATACATATAAAGTTTATTGGGCAAAATGAAAATAGAATTCATTTATAGATAGTTACAAAAATAGCACAGAGTTCCCATGTACTCAGTCAGCTTCCCCTAATGTTATTACCTTACATAGTTATGGTACAATTATAAACACTAAGACATTAACACTGGTAGAATACTACTATTAACTAACCTACATGCTTTATTTGATTTTATCAGTTTTGCCACTAACATCTCTTTTTACAGTCCGACATTCCACCTGGAATTGTACCTTGTGTTTAGAACTCGTATCTTCTTAGTCATCTTTGATCTGTGACAGTTCCTCACTCTTTCTTTGTCTTTCATGACCTAAGGCTTTTGAAAATAATGGTCAGGTAGATTGTGGAATACCCCTCAATTTGGGTTTGCCCAGTGTTTACTCATACTTATGTTGAGATGGTTCATTCTGGCAAGAATACCTGAGATGTGACGTGCCCTCGTCCGTGTACCCCATCGGGGTGTATGTGATGGTGACGCCAGTATGTCTCTTTACAGGTGTTATTAACCTTGATCACTTGTCTACGGTGGTGTTTGCCAGTTTCTTCCACTGGAGTTATTTGTTTTTCCCTTTTCAATTAATAAATAACTTGGGGGTAGATACTTTGAGAATATTCAAATATTCTGTTTCTCCTCAGACTTTCCCCCACTTTTTAAGCAACTGTCAGTAGATTTTGCCTGCAGTAGTTTTTACTGTGCTCTTTTAATGATGGTTCTCTTTTCCCCCTCATTTCTTCTCATTTATTAATTGGAATTTCTCTGCAAGAAAGAGCAGTTCCTTCTCTCCCATTTATTTATTCAGTCATAGAGATGCATAGTTTTATTTATTTTTATTAAAAGTATATTTAAATATTCATTTAAGAAAGTACTCATGAGGGAATACTTAGGCTTGTAATGGACGTCGTTTGTTTATATTTTTAGAATCCAAGCTGGAAGCATGCAATTAAAAAGTCAGCAAAGTGAAATTCAGAGATTACAGAAAGAATTGAGTCAATTGCAACATGAGTTAAAAGTGAAACAGAGACAATCACAAGTCTTCAGGTAAGATTATCTTTAATTAATTGAAAATTATAAAGATTGAAAAGATACATTTAATACTAACTTTATAAACATCCAAACCCAATGTAGTAGTATAGTTTCTATATTCACTGTGATTGAAAAAAATGGAAATAACTTCACTTTTTTTTTTAACCATTATCACAATAGTTTTACCAATAAAATTAAAATCAGGCAAACATGTTGTTCTTATTTTGCAGTGACATTTAGATTGAAAATACAGTAACTAATGCATTTTCCTCTTGACCAGTATTTCTTGGTGTATTTGATCCCCTGGCACACACACAAAAAATAATAGAATGGGGAAACTTTCTAAATATAGTAATAAAACTGCTAAATTTAGAAATCGTCAATATAAAAGGTGTGAATTCTGTTTTTATATCATCTTTGGAGGGTTTATAATAACTAAAGGTAAAACCCCATGTTCTAAAGAAACTAGAAAGTACATTTTCTTTTCTAACTCTAAAAAGGGAGTTGAATATACAGAGAATATTAGAAAGAATGAATTTTTAAATTGAGTAACTTCTAGCTCTTAGAAAAGGGAAATAAGTTAAATGAGCATTACAAATAGACATAGTTCAGACTAAAAAATATGCTGGATTAATAGTTTAAATGTTAGGTCCTTTTTCTTTTTTTCAGTCTACTGCTTACTGCCAGAAACATTGTTCTGGGCTAATATTTTTAATTGATTTTAGAGAGAGTAAGGGGGAGACAGAGACAGACAGGCAGGCAGGCAGGCAGGCATTGATCTGTTGCCTCCTGCACCCTGACTGGGAATTCACTGCCACCTTTTGGTGTACGGGATGACACTCCAACCCACTGAGCCACACTGACCAGGGCTGGGCTAATAATTTTTTATACACCATTTACCTTTCATAAATGTCTTGCACATACATGATGCTCAATAAGTAGTCTTTGAATGAATGAATGATTCTACTCACAAAACAGATGACCATTTCTGTCCTGAGAAATCTCTGCCATTTCCTAGAAATCTGCTGTTGAGCCAGCAGGTGAACCGAGCTCTTCATTTTAGTCAGGGTGATCAGTAGTCAAGCTTGGCTCCTACAGTAGCCTTGGCCCAAGTCTGCTAAGTTATCTATATTTATTTTTAGAAGATTCCTATTGTGAATCTTTCATAAATTGTTTGAAATATAAAGTACTTGTCCTTTAGTTTTTCTTATTTGTAAATCTATCTAGACTCTGTCATCTCTGAAACTTCCCATGCCAACTCCCAAAAATTTCTCCTCCTAGCTTTCTTAATTTCTCTTCAACTCTTCAGCATCATTAAGGTTTCCAGTATTTTCTCTGATTCTTCCCAACCATTTTTTGGTTTTACTTTGTTTTCTAGCCTTGATGCCATAATGACTTAACTGTGACTTTTTTAAAAACAGCTTTATTGAGACATAATTACATACTATAAAATCCACCCATTTTAAGTGGAAATGCAATGATTTTTAGTAAACTCACTGAGTTGTGCCCCCTTTACTACATTCCATTTGTGACATTCCACAAAGATCTTCATATCATTTGCATTTAATCTCTACTCTTAGCATCAGTCCTAGGCAGCCTTCTTCCTGTTTCTATAAATTTTCATTTTTCTGGACATGTCAGGTATGCAGAATCATACATATGTAGTCTTTTCCATCAGGCTTCTGTCATTGTTTTTGAGGCTCATTCATGTTGTGCCATGCATCAGCACTTTGTTTCTTTTTTATTACTTAATAGTTTCCATTGTGTGGATAGACCACATTTTACTCATCCATTTCCCAGTTGATGGGCTTTTGGATTGTTTCCACTTGACACTTAGGAATAATGCTACTCTACACATCCACCTACAAGTCTTTGTAGGGATGTATGTTTTATTTCTTTTGGGTAAATCCCTAAGTGTGGCATTACTGAATCATATGGTAAATTTAAATTGAACTTACTAAGAAACTGCCAAACTATTTTCCATGTGGCTGCATCATTTTATATTCCCACAAGGAATGAGGATTATAGTTTCTCTGAATTCTTGCCAACGCTTCTTATTGTCTGTCTTTTTTTATTGTAGCCATTCTAGGGGTGTGACATGGTATTTCATTGTGGCTTTGGTTTGTGTTTCCCAAATGACCAACGATGGTGAGCACCTTTTCATGTGCTTATTAACCATCTGCATGGTTATTTAGTGAAATATCCATTAAAATATTTTGCCTAGTTTTTCATTGGTCTGTTTTCTTATTATAGGATTGTAAGAGTTCTTAATTTGCCTTGGGTGGAGTCCTTTATTTGAAGTATGATTTGCAAATATTTTCTCCCAGTCAATGGCTATGTTTTCATTTTTGTAGCAGTCTCTTTTGATGAGCAAAAATTGTTATTTTTAATAAAATAAAATTTATCAATGTTTTCTGTAATGGATTATGCTTTTGATAATGTGTCTAAGAACTCTGACTAATCACAGGTCACAAAGATTTTCTCCTGTAGATTCTTCTGAAAGTTTTATAGTTTTAGCTTTTACATTTTGGTCTATGATTCATTTTGAGTTAACTTTATGAATGATGTGTGGTAAGGATCTAAATTCATCTTTTTTTCATGAGGATGTTCAGTTGTTCCAGCATCATTTGTTAAAAAGACTTCTTTCCTTGTTGACTTGTCTTGGTGCCTTTATCTAAAATAAATGCACCATGAATATAGGGAATTATTTCTGGACTCTTTTTTATTTCATTGATCTGTATGTCTATTCTCTTGAATACTGTAGTTTTTAGTAAATTTTGAAATCAAGAAATATAAGTCCTCAAAATTTCTTTGTTTTCAAGATAGTTTTGGCTATTCGGGATAAGCTTGTTAATTCCTGCAAAATAGCATGCCAGGTTTTTGATAGGTATAGCATTGACTCTGATGATCAATTTGGGGAGAATTGCCGTCTGAAAAATATTGAATCTTTCAACTCATAAACGCAGTATGTCTTTCTATCAATATCTTTACTTCTCTGAGAAATGTTTTGTGTTTAGTATATAAGGCAGCACTCCTTTTACTAAATTTATTTCTAAGTATTTTATTCTCTTTGATGTGATTATGAGAGGGATTTTTATTTCTTTATTTTGGGGATTGGCCATTGCTGTTATGCAGACATAAAATTGATTTTTGCATATGGACCATGTATGCATGTGACCTTGATGAACCCACTTATTAGTTCTGGTATTTGTGTGTGTGTGTATGTGTGTGTGTGTGTGTGTGTATAGGATGTTTCTGTATAGAGGTTGCTTCTACTTAGAGGGTGTTTCTACTTAGAGGATGTTTCTGCCTAGAAGAGTTTACTGACTCCTTTTACTTCTGCTCATATAGTTGTAATTACCCTTAAAACCCCTCAGTCTTCATACCTATGCACAGGTTGTTAAACACCAGGCCCTCAGTTCCTCCAATACTATTCTAAATTCTCACTATTTTGTTTAGACTTCCCTGTGCTACTCATCTCTCAGAAGCTATGTGTCTTGCCTCATATTTCACGGAGAAAATTAAGGATATCAACACAGGCAGATTTACTGCAAATAAAATGATGTTTAAGATTCAGAACCCCTCACTCAGGACCCCCTTCCAAGTTTTTACAGTAATTGGTTTAAAATTCTGTCTTTTTCTACTCTGAGTTCTCCTCTCTTACACTTCTTCTTTTTTTAAAAAATATATCTTTATTGATTTCAGAGAGAGGAAAGGAGAGGGAGAGAGAGAGAGGAACATCAGTGATGAGAGAGTCATTGGTCGGCTGCCTCCTGCACGCCCCTTGCTGGGGATCTAGCCCGCAACCCGAGCATGTGCCCTGACCAGGAATCGAACCATGATCGCCTGGATCCTAGGTCAGTGCTCAACTGCTGAGCCATACCCAGCCGGGCTTTCTTACACTTCTGATGTCAATATGCCATTGGAGTAGTCATAAGCACTTGGGGGATCTGAGTAGGGGAAAGATAACTTGGGAATACACCATTATGACTGCCATTTAGAAAGACATTTTAGAATGCTTCAATAGCACAATTAAGGAATTACAGACTTGAAATTTGGATGTACATGCATTTTTTAAAATTAATGGAATAAAAGCAATTTCTATTGCTTAAATTGCAATAAATATGAGCAGTTTAAGCAATAGAAATTATTCTGGCATAAGCAAATTGTAATGATTTTTTTCATATTACATCACAAGAAAATTAAGAGAGACATATTTTCAATAAAAGCACTTAGATTATTTCATAATCCATTCAATGAAGAGGAGTTAATTATTTAAATACTTTGGAAAAATATTTAAGTTTCTTGCTGATTTGACAAAAACTGCCAACATCACTGAATATAATATAAAAGTCATATTATACCACTTCAAGGACATCTAAAATAAACTAGTTCATGAGTTTCATTATTTCAAAGATAATTTAAAACTAGTCATTTTCCAAAAAAACTTGAAATGCCAAAAATCTTATAATCATATATGAAAAAAATTTGATAAGGATTTTTCCAAATTTAACACCACTTAGTATTAACATTACATTATCAGTAGTGAGTTATGAAGCTGAAATAATTTTTCTAAACTATCAATAATAAAAATACTAATAGCCATGTTAGATGGAAGGCTGTATAATCTTTATATTTTCTCCATATAAAATATTATTATAAAGTGTTTCTCATATGCTTATAGAGCATGTAGCTAAAAATTATAGGCAAAAGTATTATAGAACTGTTTTTTGTTTTTTTTTTAAATATATCTTTATTGATTTCAGAGAGAGGAAAGGGGAGAGAGAGAGAAACATCAATGATGAGAGATCAAGCCCGCAACCCGGGCATGTGCCCTGACCGGGAATCGAACCCCAATCGCCTGGATCTTAGGTGGACGCTCAACCGCTGAGCCACGCCCGGCCGGGCTAGAACTGTTACTCACTAAAAAGTTATATTGTTTTCCTGTATTTTGTCATGCTGATGGAATTTATCAACTTTAGAATTCTTATATTTAAATTTAATGTTTTTTCTCATTCTATAAATAATTGCACACTTTTAAACCTAATCTTGTAAGTCATCATTTTTGTATTCTTTTTTTAAGAAAGCCCTCTCCCCAGCCACCACCAATCACGTAAGATTTAGGCCTCACAAAAATGGATTTGCTTCTAACTAGTAAGTTTGAGTTTTCTGTTTCCTGCCTTTCTCCCTGCAGAAGCGCCTGCATCCCCACCCAGTCTGTTCTGTTGAGCACCACTCTAGGCCCTGTACGTGGCTCACTTCCAGCGGCTGCCTTTCACAGGGCCCATTAGCCCTCAGCCTTGACTTGGTTCATAGGTCTTATCTGCCTCCTGGCAGTTTCTGGCTCCACATTCAGACTTCCCTTCCTCATTTTTGGCCTCCTTCAGTTAGGGATCTGTTTGGACTCTTTCTCTGCTTTTCTGAAATCAACATCTCTCCTAGCTCCCAGTTCTGCCTTCTGATTGAGCCATCCCCTGTGGCTTCTAATCACTCTGGTGGGCCTTAATTACCACCCAGAATGACACCACCCCTCTTCTTCCTGGCAAAGGCTAATTTTTCAGCCTCTGCTTTACACCCTTCCTTTCTAGGACTTTGCACAAGAAATGAGCACATCTCTTGTCTGTGTTTAGCCTCTGTGACTGCACTCATACTGTGTCCAGCTGTGCATACATGTTCAGGTGTCTCCCTTCCTAACAAACCATTCTGCTCTGTATCTGCCACTTTCCCTTGCCACTTCAGTCCGTGTTCTCAATTGTTGCTACTGCATAGCTCCCTGTATACTCAGTTCTGCTTTACTGTTTAGTTCTTTCCTACCTATTGCCTCTCTCTAAGACACCTAATGCCCCCTTAATACCAGATGCAATGGGCCCTGTTCAGACTTTATCTGGAGCGTCAAACACTGACCACTACTTTCTTCTTTAAATTCTCTATCCCCTGGCTTTTCTGATAGTATTATTTTGGTTTTTCTTCTAGCCCGCTGGTTGTGCCTTCCTAGTCTCCTTGAGGGATTCTTTTCTTTTTTAGTCCCATAAATGTTAGTGTTGTCCTGTGTTTTAGTCTCAACACTTTTCACTTCTTCATTCCTCCAACTGAGTGATTTATTTTTTTCCATTCATTCATTCATTCGTCAGTGTTTGCTGAGCACATACTATGTGATAGGTACTGTGCCAGGTGCTAGGGAGATTGTGATGAATGAGACAGACATATATAGTGTCTGTATCATAGATCTTAGTCTACTCAGGGAGATAAATGTTAACCAAATAATTACAGCTCCATGGCTTCACTCGTCATCTTTTTGGTGATAACTCCCAGGTCTGCATCTGCATCTTGCTTGATTATTAGGTAAATTATAGCCAGGACATCTGAAGTAATAAAGAATCACTGTGATTACTTTGAACTGTGGTATTTCATGAAGCAAAAGCACTGGATTAGTCATTTTTAAAGGTTTTGTTTATTATTACCCCAGGTTTTAAACTGCCTGTAGAACCAGGGTATGCAGGAAGAACACTATCTAAGAACCTGAGATTCTCATTGAGGCTCCGTGACTAAGCCATTTTTGACCTGATTTTCTTCACTAAATGTTTGCTGTTACATTCATTTAAAAAGATTAATAGAATCACTGTGTATTAAAATAGCTATCTTTCTTTATAGTTAAAATGATAACACAATGGAAATGGGCTAGGATAACCATATACCTAGATTTTCTGGAGTATTTCCAGTTTATATCTATCACCTCAGCAAAATACAAATAGCACCTCTTTCACTTTCAAAATTGTCTCCATTTAGACAGTAGATTATGTGGTTACTCTAAACCCATTTTTTTCAAAGAAGGCTATTTTTTCAAAGAAAGTTTGTTGTTATTGCTATTTTTAAAAATCCTTTTTTATTTATTTATTACCTTACAGTCAAAGATTGATGGAGTACAAATATTTCTGGAATAAGACTCTTTCATTACTTACTTTTACTAAAAGGGAGATAACCAGTATTAAAAATGAAGTATATGATCATTTTCAAAACTGGACTTCACTGAAAAGAGAAGTTTTTCTTCAAATTAAATCCATAAGTGAAGCAGCCTTGACAGGTGTGTTACATATATAGAGAGTGTAATTGTCTTTTTTCTTTGTAAATAGTACATTGTAAGTAATGAAATAATGATATTTCATTTTATGTGATGGGACTTATGATTAACTTTTAAACCTGTTATTGGTTGGCAAACTAGATGGTCATTATGATCTATTGAAACCCTGAAATTCAATAAATATAGACTGATGTAAGATAAGCTATGTTACATCTATTCTTGAGCTGTGATCAGCAGTCTGGTTATTTCTGTTAAATGTACCAATTTGCGTTTTAAAACTTTTTCTTCTGTTAATAGCTGAGTAGCTCATATTAGATCAGCTGTCCCAGAGATAGCAATGATAAATTTGGGACAAAATAACTACCTAAAACCAGGTAGAGTGACCAAAACCAGGCACATATGGAGAAAATATCAAAAATTGAGAGAAGGTATATTGCTAAGTGAAAGAAGCCAATCTGAAAGTCTGTACTGTAAGATTCCAACTAAATAACATTCTGGAAAAGGCAAAATTATGGAAATGGAAAAGGGATCAGTGATTGCCAGAATTGGAGGTGTTATCGGTGAAAGTGGGGTATCCCTTTCCCCACTGAGTACTGGGGTTCGGGTCCTTATGATATCTCGAGAAAAAGAATTTTCTGAGACTCTCATGGGAGGATGAGTGATTTTTATTTGCATGGAATTATATCCTTGGGCTAAAGTCCCATTTCCCTTAATCTAGTTCTGGAAGAGGTGCAGTTGGGGGTTCAGTAGAGGTAGAAGCAAAGCCATTGTCCAAAGTTTCTTTCCGTGGCGGAGTTGGATCCAGTACAGCATGAGGCTAGTTGCAGTCCATTGGTCCATTGTGTGGGGTCCACATGGTCATGAGCGATGTGGGCGAATGCAGGGGAGCCAAGTGAGTGCCAGGAGCCAAGAAGGCAAGTGTGCAAGAAAGTGAACCCCTTTGTTGAGGGGATTAAATATCTCGAATCTTTCTGTGCTGGCAGTGGCCATGCCTGCTCTGGCAAATGACCTGTTCCCAGGTGTGACTGGCAGGCAAGCATTCTAAAATATCCTATTAATGGCTGAATGCCCCTCCCAAATTCGTGTGTTGAAGTCCTAACTTCTATTCTCTCACAATACAACTCTATTTGGAGTTAGGGTTCTTAAAGTAATTATTACATTTAAATGGGTGGGCTCTGATCCAATATGACTAGTGTCCTTATAAGAAGAGGAAATTTAGAAACAGACACATACAGAGGGGAGATGAAGAAGAAGACAGGGAGATGACCATCTCTACACCAGGTAAAGAGGCTTAGAACAGATCTGTCCCTTATGGCCCCCAGAAGAAAACAACCCTGCTGACACCGTGGTCTCAGACTTCTAGCCTTCAGAACTGTGAGAAAATAAATAAATTTCTGTTGGTTAAACCACAAGAGTTAAGTACCGGTCTGTGGTACTTTGTTTCAGTTGCCCTAGCAAACTAATAAATATAGTAAACCCATACACATTACATACATTATTCAGACACTTCAAAAGATTTTCACATTAAAACGCATTTAGGTTTTGAAATCAAAGTCCAAAACAGAAACAACATTCCTGGAAAAATGCATTGCAAAATATTTTCTTGCTGACAAAGTATGCTTAATATTGAATACGAGCTATGAGTGAAACATTTCCTTCTCTTTTAATGAGTGAATATCACTTTATATAATCAATGTTTTTAAGTTTCAATGTTCATAAATTAGGTTTTCTTGAACCAGAGCATACCTATTTCAATAAAAGAAATTTCAGAAAAAAATATTTTACCAAGGCAGAATATTTTACCAAGTGTAGAATCATTTTGTTTTCACTCTCAAAATAGCTTTTGCTGAATAGCTCTTGAACTTTTAAAATTCAAGTCCTGTCCTGGACAGCGTGGCTCAGTGGTTGAGTGTTGACCCATGACCCAGGGTCACATTTCTATTCCTGGTTAAGGCGTGTGCCAGGCTTCAGGCTCAATACCCAGTAGGGGGCGGGCAGTAGGCAGCCAATCAATGACTTTCCCTCATCATTGATGTTTCTATCTCTCTCCCTTCCTCTCTCTGAAATCAATCAGTCAATCAATAAATAAAATATTTAAAATTCAGATCCTGAATTAGGCTTAGAAATGTTGTCTACGTTTTCTACAAATTGATACAATTAGGGGTTAAATAGGCCTATTTGCTTATCCTATTAAAAGTGTTTCCTTGTTTTGTATGTGTGTATTTACTGCCTTTCCTAGTCTGACATTAAATGATCTGGGGCTCAAAATGCTTGCCTGTAAAGTGAAAGGTGAGGTGAGACAAACACATATTCGGGATCTTCAGCTAGCGGTAGTACTAGAAACTATTTAGAAGCTTTGCTCAGTGCTGCCTTTACCCCTTCAGGAGATATTTCTTGAGCTCCTGTTAATTGTAGGATATTATGGTAAAAATGGGGGTAATAAAAATAAATAAGATATTACCTCTGGCCTAAAATAACTCGCAGTACACTAGTAGATCACATGTATGCGTATAATAGAAATGGCATAAATTGCTGAGAGATCAAGGTCACTTCCAGATCAGATCAGAAGAGATTCCAGGCAGGTAGCATATGAGCTGTGGTAGGCCTGATGTTTGAGTTAGGAGGATCTTCTTCATGGATGGTTCAGAAATGGGAAGCCCAAGGTGAGAACAATGGCTGGAATAGGTTGGTCTGGTAGAGATCTTAATTTCTGAACCCCAAATTGGGGCATATGACTGACAAGCATGAAATTGTCGTCATGATGAAAGTAGGATTGAGTATTTGACACCAGGATTGCCATACGGATATGTAGTTTGCTGTGGGTAAATTAATTCACCTCCCTTGAGTTTACTCTCTTAATTCCATGTTAGAAACATTGAAGCTCCTGCTAGTTTTGAAATCTTGCTGTACTTTTCCATGTGTTAGAATACATTTGACAAATGAACCTGTATTGCAGATTCTTACTTTTTTAATGTCAGGCAGAAAGTCATGTTGACACGAGTAGTTATTTTGGAGACAGACAGTAGTGTCCACTAAGAGAGTCAGCCTGCTTACCTAAGCAGTGTCATTCTGCCAAATGGTAAGCAGTTGACAGCATGTGCTCCTCTGCAGTGTCATTCTGACTCAAACATAGATATGGTTCGAGTACAGGGCAGTTAACTCAGTCACAAGAAGGTACCTTCATGGCTGTAAAAATAACCAGGAAGGCTTTTTAGGTCTGAAGAGAAATTACAACGTTCTTTATGTACACAAGTGGGTGTATATCCATAAGTTTTTAGAAGCAAGCATATAACTATTCTTAAGAAAAATATTTGTGTTATTACTGGAATATGGTAAACCCCAATATTCTTATTTTTGGTTCCTGCTGATTTATTTCTCCAGGTTTTGTATTTTGAGCAGAAATTAAAAGTAAAGAAGATGCCAGACCCTTTGTGCTCATGACCTAGATTTGTCTTACATGCCACTTTTTTTCCGGACAGATGTTTTTCCCCACGGAAAGACATTTGCTTCTCTCTCCTTGGACCACATTCCTGATCCTACTCATGCCCATCCTTAGAGACACGCCCTCGTCTCTGCGCCCTGTTCCAGCACCCTGCTTTACTTCTCCTGTAACCATTTACTGGCCATTTGCCTCTTCTGCCATGCCTGTCCTAGTGATCTCCACTTCTGGTCTTCACTGGCCCATGGGGCTGCTGTTTTTTCTGTATTGGCTCCAAAACCAATAAACCAGGCCAGCCTCCTTTGACATCTCTAATCACAGGCTACACCCATCACGTGGTCCAGAATGACCTAAACAAGGAAAGTGCCAAGTGAACCCTCTGCAAAAACAGGCTCTCCAGATTTTCACATATTCATCATTTCAATTAATTGTGGTTGTACAATTTTGTAGTTTTTTGTCATTATTGTGTGCATTTGTATATTTTAGTACTGTGGTTTGAGGCAACAGTGCTGAAAAGGCTGATGAAGGGAGAGCTTATAATTATCATTCTGCAGGATAACATGCTCCATCCATTTCTCATGAAATTATATAAAATTATTACATTGAAATCTGCACCATGCTGTGAGGCATATTTTTATTAATCTAAGTAGATAGAGTAATGATAACTTATTGCTATGATGAAATTCTGGTCTCATTTTGAGGGGACAGAGTATTGTTCAAGTCATTAAGATATATTAACTAACACTTTATGTCTGTAAATTCATTAGTTTCGGACGCTTCATCCTTTTAGTTCTCTCCACCCCTACTACCTTTTTTCATAATTCGTGTAGATGTATCCTAGTTACCCTCCTAGAAATGCCAGCCAGCCAGCTCATGCTAGCACATTTAAATTTACTTTTCTGAATCATGTTCCAAGAAAACAATTTAATTTCAGTATAACCCAGAACATTACACAGATATGTTATTCATTTATGTGAGTATTTAAAAAGCAGGCCAAAATGCCATTTAGTACAATTTAAAGGCTAAAAAAAAAACCCCACTAAAACCCTAAAACTGTATTATGCATAGTTTGGCAATACAATTATTTTTCTCATTTCTTTTTCAGAATAACCACTAAATTTAAATTTAAGCTTTTGGTTTTGTGTCACTATACTCTCAGAAAAGTGATCTTGGCTTTTAAGTATTAATTTTAATTTTCTAAAAGAAAATCACTGTTTTGAAAACTGTACTATGATTCAGTGTTGTATTTGTAAACTTTGACTTTCTTTACAGAAATCGAGATACTAAATAAAAGTTTGGCAGTGTCCCAGAGAAATAAGGTATGCCTTGAAGAGGAAATGAAAAACCTGAAGTTGTTGTCAGATGCAGCGGTACTGAGGTCTCAGCAGATGCAAACATCTAAACAACAGGAAGTGAACTTGCAAACCAGATGCCATGACTTGCAAAAAGAAGCACTAGGTAAAAGATTTTTTTTTTGCAGTTGTTAGCAACTATCCATAATAAATGTCTAAATTTTCATTTTTCTTAAAATCACAACAAAAATCTTTTTTTTTATTATCTTGTGTTGCAGATATGCCTAATTATTAGTAACTGTTTCAGTGACTGTCTGTGATCAATGTTCACTGTCATCTCTTCTAGTCTGCCATTTAGAGTGGAAAGGCAAGTGGAGATATCAAAGATGTTTTAAGATTTCAGGAAAACGAAGTGCATTTACTTTAGTGGATCGTTACCCCAGTGGGTTGGTGGTTTAACGCACTGAAGGGAAATGCAGCATATGCTGTTTATAAAGTGAATCCAAGTTTTTAGGGCACTCTCTCATTTTCCCAAATGAAAAGATTAAACTTGTGTTTTGGGCAAGATTAAAATTGTGTTTTGGGCACCTAGTAGAAAGGCCAAGGAGTATGCATTTTTCCCTGAAGGCAGTGTGGAATCACTGAAAATTGATAATCATGAGAATGATAGAATAAAAGCAGTGTTTTAGCAAAATTAACCTGTTAGCAATGAATAGAGATGTTCCAAACATCAAGTAATTTAGAAAATATCTTTACTGCTAACCCAGCCCCTAGATTAACCATAAGAAACTAAAGTAGGGAAGGAGACTAGCATTTTTAAGGCCCTGATATATATGCTAGACACCATGCTAGCACTGTATAGAAGGTAACTGTCAATTCTCAGAGTGACCATGGAAAGCAGGTATCAGTATCCCATCTTACAGAAGAGAGAATCAAAGCCCAGAAAGGTAACCTCCCCCCACCTAGCTGGTAAATGGCAGGGGGTGAAAGCAAACCAAAGCTCATGCTCATCTCCTTGGCCCTCTCCATGGCTGCAGTGGAAAGGCTAAGATAGAATCAGTGTTGAGAAGACTACCCAGGACCAGGGAGGTGAACACCTGGCTGAGTGCAAGGGAGGGAAGGGAGTCACAGAGAGCTCTGAACCTCTTTGCTTGGGAGTCTTTAATAAGAGCATACCACAGACTAGGGAAATCTAGAAAGAAACTGGTATTAGAAAAGAAGGACTCATCACATGAGTCTGGAAGCAATATGATACCAGTTATAAATTTAAAAGTCATGTATTTTAATTTTCTCTTCTTTGAATTAGCTTTTCATATATTTTTGCCTATTTTCAATTTTTGCCAATTATTGGAAATTTCCTTGGTAATTTTTAAAGAGCAGTTTCTACAGTATAGTAATAATTTCTCTTCTATATTAACTTTTTTCTAATGAATAATTTGTCACTGGTTTTTATGGTAAATTTCACCATATCAAAGTTTTTCATTTTGGTATGATCAAATTACTGTCTTATATTGTTTCTGGTTAGTCTTAGTTAAAACAGTTCCTCTCATTCCTAGATTGTATATATAGTCTTCTGGATTTTTTTTCCATTTAAGTCATTAATACGTATGGGATTTATTTTTTATATGGTGTGAGATACGGGGGTTCAGTTTTACTCTATTCATGTGGGTAGTCAGTTGTATCAGTATTATTTATTAAATAATTATCCTTTTCCCACTAAATAAAACTGCTACCTGTCATATGTTAAAATTTCATATAATAGTAGATACTAGCTAGTATCTATTATTGTGTTCTCTCTTCTGTTCCACTGATTTACTTGATGGAATTAATATCGTATTCATTTGAATATAATGACTTAATGGCATATTCTTATAGCTGGGTAAGTCTTTTCTCTCTCCAGTTTTCTTACTTTTTAAATATATATTTGGAGGTATTCTTCTATTTGAACTTTATGATCATTAATTTACCTCCAATCCAACAGCTCTGATATATACCTAGTAAAGCTTTTCTCCTGTAGTCTTTATACTGCTCTTATATTTATAGGCAGTTATTTTTCCACATAAACTTTAAGATAATTTTGTCTTCAATAGGGATTCTAGTAGGAATTGCATTATATTTATATACTAACTTTTGGGGAATTGACATTTTTTGTGATATTGAGTCTTCTTAATACTCTGAAAGTCTTCTCATTGAAGAATAATGTATGCGTTTTCATTTCTTTAAATGTTGCGCTTTATGTTCTTTAATGCATTTTTACAGTTTAAATATGTTTGCCACTCATAAAGTTAAATTTATGACTGTCATTTTGCAGCTACTATGAATGAACTATTTTCTTTCATTTTCTTGGTATTTGTTAATAAGACAGAGAAAGGCTATTGATTTTTTGTGCATTTATCCTATACCCATCAACTTTACAAAAATCTCATATTAATTCTAGTAGTTTTTTATTAGTGTCTCTAGGATTTTCTAGTTATACAATTATATCACCAGGTCCCATACCCTCCAAAAAGAGTTTATTCTTTTCCAATGTTTATATGTTTTTCTAGTCTTGTTCATATATTAATTAAGTTCATTTGAATCTCTGAGACTGTGTTAAATAATAATTGTGACAGTGAACCTCCATGTCTACTAATTTTAATTGAAATAATTTGATGTATTGCCACTTGGAATTGTATTTGATGTTTGTTTTTTAGTAAATATCCTTTTTTAAATTAAATTGTTTCTTCAATTTCAATTTTACTTGAATGTTTTAACTGGAAATGCTTTTGGATTTTGTTCAATGCCTTTTCAGCATCTATTGATATAGTAGTATGTAGTATGTTTTTTTCCCTTTAACCAACTGGTAAAATGGATTAGTATTACTAAATTTCCTGATATTGAAGCACCTTCGCTTTCCTGGGATAAACCCTACACCATTAACTTTTAAATATGTATATATTTAAATATATTTTTATTAATTTCAGAGAGAGGAAGGAGGAGAGAGAGAGAGATAGAAACATCAATGATGAGAGAGTCATTGATTGGCTGCCTCCTGCACGCTCCCAATGGGAATAGAGCCCGCAACCCGGGCATGTGCCCTGACCGGGAATCGAACCCCAATTGCCTGGATCATAGGTAGATGCTCAACTGCTGAGCCACAGCGGCTGGGCCACCATTAACTTTTTTATATATATTTTCTACTTGGTTATGTTTTATTTATAAGTTTAGTACATACATTCATAAGTGAGATTGGTCTAATAGTTTTTTGGTTGAGTATTTAGGATTTTCTATATATAATATTATATCATCTGCATATAGTAATAGTTTTACTTCTTCCTTTCCAATTTGGATATTTTATTTCTTTTTCTTGCATAATTACTCTGACTAGGATTTTCAATTACATGTTGAATAAAAGTGGTAAGAGTAAGTATTCTTGTGTTGTTCCTGATCTTAGAGGGAGAGCTTTCAGCTTTTTACCATTGAGTATGATGTTAGCTGTTGGCTTGTCATATATATCCCTTATTATGTTGAGGTACATTCTCTCTATAACCACTTTGATGAGACTTTTTATCATAAATGGATGTTGCATTGTGTCAAGTGCTTTTTCTGCATAAATATTGAGATGATCATATGATTTTTATTGTTCATTTTTTTTATGTGATAGAGCACATTGATTGATTTATGGATGTTGAATCATCTTTGTATCCTGAAACAAATCTCTAGGTTTGCTAGTATTTTATTCAGGACTTTTGTATCTGTGTTCATCAGAGATATTGGCCCATTATTTTCTTTCCTTGTAGTTTCCTTATCTGATTGGTAATCAGGGTAATGGTAGCCTAGTAAAATGAGTTTGGAGAAATATATTTCTTTATATCCTGAAAGTTTAAACTCATGCTGAATACTATATCATCATTGTATTTTCTTATAAATACATTTTTAAGTTGTTGTAATATTTTATATTGTATTTTATATTTATATTTATATTTTGTATTCCCATACCTGTTACTTTTAGAATTCACTTTTAGAACAAAATGATCTTTCTCTATTTTAAGCTATATAACTATCTCTCTGTTGTATCTTCCAGCCTCTGCCCCCAATAATGTGGTATTAATTGAAAGCATTCTAGGCCAAGAATTAGAAGATGATGACCCTACATACACTAGCCAGATGACTCTGACATGTCACTTAGCCCTGATGAGTAATGTGTTCACACCTAGGCAACGGATATGTTGGACTATAATACACTGTATTTATAGTCCTCAGAGACCCCTTTAGGCTATAATACACTATAATTCTGATTCTAATTCTGATGCAGCCGGCTCGTTTCTAAAGCTAAATAAATGTTTGTATGTTTACATTTTTCTTTTAAATCAACATTGAACAATTTCAACTTTGATTCAGGTATATAATCTTTATGATCATTACTTTTCTACATTAAAAAACTTTTAACTTTGTTTTCCCCACATTTTCCCTTTATTAATTCTTTAAAATTAGACACTCAAAAATTTAAATACAAGTGATAACTGTGATGCATATAGTTTGATACTGCTTTAAGAGTAAATAATAAGCTGTCAATAGCAGTCTAATTCTTAATGCCAAAATTTAATCTTTTTTCATAGGAAAATAAACATATAAAATAAAATTTTAAAGACCAAATTCTTGGTTCCCTTTTGAAGATTTATTTACATAAGTTTTGTAATTTTATGTTTAGCTCACACTAATATAACCTCCAAACTGCACAGTTTATCTCAATTGACAATATTCCTCTCAGAGGTCATTGTGACCCACAAATCAGTACACTTAAATGATTTTCTTCCACCTCATAGAATAAAGTGTCCTTTACTTTTGTCAGTGGTCACAAATATGGGAAGACAGAATTTAGATAAATTACTTCAGCATTAATATCTCTCCAAAATTTTATTTGACCAACTTTCAAATTTATTCCAAGTGAAAAAAATTTCAGTGTTGCTGATTTTTCAGTATGCTCTTTGGTATAATAAGTAGTACACGAATATTTTAATATACCTATAATATTTTAACATCTTTATTATATTTTAAATAATAGCCTTAATGAGAAATAATTTAAATAGCATAAAATTCACCCATTTTAAGTGTACATACAATTCAATAATTTTAATATATTTATAGTTATATAACCATCACCACAATATAATTTCAGAGCATTTCTGTCACCTAAGAACAAAACTTAAGGTCATTAACACTCACTCTGCTTACCTTTCTGCAACTCCCCGCCACCCCCTCATTAATTTCTTTTCTGTCTATAGATTTGCCTATTCTGGATATTTCATATAATAGAACCATACAGTATGTGATCTTCCATGGCTGGCTTCTTTGACTTAGCATAATGTACTACATTCCTTAATTAGTGGCTTCTTTATCAAAGTGAAAAAAATCAAAATGAGTAATGTTCAGTAGAAAAAAAATACTGATCAAGGAGTCAAACACTTCTGCTTTCTGGCCCTGTTTATGCCTTTTACATGCCCTTTGGGCAGTTATTAATATCTTTGACTCAGTTACTTCATTGGTAAATGGAAATATTTACCTTAGAGCAATAGGAGAATTAACAAGATAAAATGTAGGAACCCCTAAAGAACTATACAAATATTATACTGCATTTAAAGTGGGTTTTCCTGGTGTAATAGCAAACCAAGTTCTTATATTTAGGATCAAAGTATTAGAATTTTCTTGAATGTTCCTGTAATAACAAAGGAAAACTATAAAATTTAATTCCTGTTTGCTCGGAGGGCTGTTTGTTTCCACTAATGTATCTTTGAGTTAGCCATGGTTATCTGTAACAGTCAGTCAGCCTGCTCTTAGAACAGGTTATTGAAAAAGAAGTGGCTACGGTTAATTTGAGTCATCTATTGTATCGTGGATAAAGGCATCTATGAACAGAATTCCACTGTGACCTTTCCTGGAAGGTGTGATTTTCAGAGGGAGCTCACTGCGGTGAATTGACCAGTTTTTATGATTCCTGTGAACCCTTGGACTCCAGTAGGAGTAATGTAACGTTAGCTTCCTGTAAAAGGGGAGGTGGTCTGATTTTACAAACAGGAAACCAAGGAGGCTTGTACTGATCCTTAATTATACTAAATCAGCAGCCCCTGAAAGAGACCAGCTTGATATGGGGACACTGCAGGCTGCTTCTGTACCCAAAAGCAAGGGAACACAAAAAATACACAGTTTTCCTAGGGTCAGTAGACAAGTTGCAAAACAGGTAGTGCTAACTGGAACCCAGAGTTCTTTTATAGGACCAGGTCACCGCTGGAATATGGAATCTAATAAAGGGGTCTCAGGTAGCAGCTACTTGGTCTTTGATCAGTGAAGTCTTATAAGATTATCTTTGTTTCCTTTTTCATTTGCTCCCAGCTTGAAGTTCATGTAAAGTTACTTTTGTTTTACACATTATCTCCATTTTACGAATGCTTGAATCTCAGAGGAATTTTCTACAGTGATCTTTGGCGTGCACAGCTTGGGATGGATGCCTCCCCTCAGAGACTCCTCTCCCGCCTTTGGGATAGCTGTGCTCCGGGCTCTTTCTCAGCATTTCTCACCTGTGCACTCCAGCCTTCTCCTCTCCTTCCCCTCCAGCACAGTTCCCCCTTTCAAGGCTAGATCAAAGCCTTGCCACCTTCTCTGCCTTTTCTTTGACTGCACCATCCCCTTCTGGACCTTGGGGTAAGTTTTAGACTTCACCTTTTCTTTTCTTTTTCTTTAAAAATCCTGTAGACATATTTGCCCTTTCATTCTTTCTCCCATTCTGTACATGTGGCCTAATAAAACCACATTCCACTTTCGTGCCCCCTTAACATCAGTTTTCTTCTGCCCATTCAGTCACCAATCACCAGTTTTGTTCATTCAGCACTATCAGTTAGGCACCTATCATATGACGAAGTCTAGTCTTGAGCAAGAACACATCTCCTATGTCAGCCATGGCTTCTACACTAAGCAGTTGCATCCTCAGGTGCAGCTCCAACTAAGCAGTGAGGGGAGGGAGCTTACATCTGTCCCATTCCTAACACCCACATGGCACACTCCTGCCTACACTCTCTGCCAGTCACTCTTTCACATGTGGACTCACCCAGGCATGCAGTGCACCTGCTGCTCATAGACACTTAAGGTCATCCACATTTATGAGCCAATAATATGAATAATAGCAACATTGTCTAAATTAGAAATGAATGATCCATCCCCCCACTTAAACTCCCACCCCACCTCATGTTCAATGTTTCCCAACTCTTCTCAGCATCTCTTTCCCACTAGCTAACCACTAATACTGTCCTTACATCATTAAGAAAACTCTTATGAGTTCAGATAACTGTCCTACCACAGTCTAACAAGCAGCTAACATTCATGAAGAGCCAACCATGTGCCAGGCACAGTACAGCCAGTGTACTCAACTCATTACCACTCTCCTGCCTCCCTACGTTAAGCTCTGTTATTATCTCAGCTTACTAATGAGATCACTGAGGTTTAGAGAAATTAAGTCATTTGCCCAAGGCCATACAGCAACTAATCTGCAGAAGTGGAACCCAGTCCAGAACTGTGCTGCCAAAACTTGGGCTCTTAACGTCTGAACTCCACTGCCTGTGAGCATCAGCACATATATCATTATCATTAATTTATACCTCAAAGTTAGCTACTGTGCTAGGTCACTTCCAGTACTGGTAGTAAATACGTTTCCATAAGGGGAAGGCAGAAGAGGTCCTAAGGACAGAAGACCCCCCTGTGATGGGTTTCTCGAGCCATCAATAGGTTATGAAATTGGTTATAAGATGGGTATGGGTGTGTTACATGGTTCAGTGTTAGGCTACTTTATTACGATTCTTTTGTTTCCTGTTAGCAAAATAAGCCATGTTTACTATTGACTAGGAAATTACAACATTCACATAGTTATAAATATTTGATGTGTATCCTCCAAGACTTTCAACATATATATGTATGTGTGTGTGTATATATATACATGCGCACACACACACACACATATTTAAATCTTCACCTGAGGATATATTTTCCATTGATTTGAGAGAGAGAGAGAGAGAGACAGAGAGAGATCAATGCAAGAGAGAAACATCGCTCAGTTGCCTCCTATACAAGCCCCTACTGGGGACTGAACCTGCAGGCTAGGTATGTGTCCTGACTGGGAATTAAACCGGCAACCTTTTGGTTTATGGGACAACACTCTAACCAACTGAGCCACACTGGACAGGACTTGAATATGTATTTTTATTCAAATGGAATAATACTTTTATTATCTCTAACCCCATCCCCATTTCCTCTATTATGAAACCTGTCCATGTCAAAAATATTCCTAGTATTCTGATTTTGGATGAATCCTATTTTATTTAATCATACCCAATTTTTGGACAGTTACTTTCACTTTTTTCTGTTAAAATGATGTTGTGATAAACATTCTTAAAGCTAAATCTTTTCCCATGTCTGTGTGTTGCTTTCAGATCTTTTTAGTCTTAAAATTATAAAACGTTTTTGTTTTGTGCTCATTACTTTTTAAAAAATTTATATATATCTTTATTGATTTCAGAGAGAGGAAAGGAGAGGGAGAGAGAGATAGAAACATCAATGATGAGAGAGTCATTGATCGAGCCCGCAACCCGGGCATGTGCCCTGACCAGGAATCGAACCCTGATCGCCTGGATCCCAGGTCGATGCTCAACCGCTGAGCCACGCCCGGCGAGGGTGTGCTCATTACTTTTAAACTACGGAGTTGTGTGGTAGGATTTTTTTTAATGCAAGTAGCACAAAGGAGTTTTGTAGCATGAAAGCTCTCTTTTGAAGACATTCTTGCCCTTTGCTTATTTCATTGCCATCCAGGCAAAAGGAGAAAGGGTGTAGTGTGAAGAATCGGTACTCTGTGTGGCAGAAGATGTTCTCCACCCCCTTCAGTTTTGCATAGAACTAGTCCTGCATACAGGGGTCTCTGCAAGCATTCTGATTGTAAAACACACCAATTCATTAATGAAAGTTGATGTTTACATGGTTATGTGACTGTTTGAAATGTCTTAAATATTTTTAGAGCTAAATTTCTCTATCCTCCATCTCTTTATTTACTTTATTATTAATCCTACGTCTTTTTCTTTTTATTCCATAAATGTTTTCAGCTAATATTCTGTTCATTGTAAGTCGCTGTCCCTTCCTACTTCGTTAACTCTAGGCTTCCCATATCCATTACTAGTATTTTTCAGTCTTGAAAAATGTTATTGTATATGTGTGTGTGTGTGTGTGTATATATATATACATACATATATGTACACACACACACATGTACATATATATGATATATATGAGAATAGTTTTATAGTCTCTATCCCCATTTTCACTATCATGAAATCTATTATGAAATATATGTGATTGTGTGGATTAATTTATTTGTACAAATTTTTCAGAAAACAAAGTACTATTCTAAAGTATTCAGAAATTTCTAAATCCATGAAGATTTTTCCTATGAGATAGAAAAGGTGTTATCTTCATTTTGTCAGTTGAGAAGAGTGGTTAAATGACTTAACCAGGGGTAAAAAAAAAAAAAAAAAAAAGAATGTAAGACTCCTCCTATCGTATTCATCCATAATTTGCAATGTTTCATAAACCCCTGTAAATTACAGTTATCTTCGTGTTATAGTGGATTGGTTTAATGTTCAGAATCAAAAAACACAATGGAGGTTTAGAAGCATTTTTTGCATAGGAAGTAAATTCTTGATCCTTAATATTAGAATATAATTTATTTCCAAATTTTAAATACCTGATTATCTCCTTAACTTGATTCAGTTCACTTCCCCACTCTCTTCTCTTCACACACACCCAGCTATATAATTTTCTGGTTTTCATATAACTGCATCTGGACTGAATTGCAACTTTGTAGCTGCACATACATTCACACCTGTTCTAGCATCTGATTTATGAAAATCGCCAAATGATATTTCAATCCCTTCTGGCATTATGTGGAAAATGTTAATGTACTTCAAGTATACTTGTTTCAAAATAGATGTGAATTGCACCTCTGAAATATAAACCCTAAAATGAAATGAATTTTCCAAGTGGCTGTATCACCATCTGAGCTTTGTAAAATGTTGGCTAAAGTTACAATATGTTAATTTGCAATTGATATAGTTGAATACTCATTAAAGAACTTTCTTCTGTTATTGGTATATATTCTTACATCTGCAAAGGTTTCCTCTGTTAATGCTCATTTTAAAAATATTACTTTTGTAAAGGGCTAAACTCGTCAAATTGTGGTACAATAATACATACATATAAATGTAATCTAAATGCAGCCTATTCTGTTCATTCACATCAGTTATATCTGATCAGAAATTCTACCATTTCAGCCACATAATTAACTAACCAACCATCCAACTAAATAAAATCACTTAAATGGTGGAAAAGTGAAACAGGTTGAAGTTTAAAGTAGTTATTGATTTATCTAAAACATAATTTATCATTGATGAAGGCAAAATGAGGCACTTGATTATAATTTCTCTGTGAACAAAGGAATATATCTTATAGATATTTATACACTGAATCTAATTAGCATGGACCGTACCTAGAGCAGAGTAGGCAGGCACTCAATAAGTGTCTATTGAAATAAAGTAACATATTTATAAGATAGTTGAAGTGTAATGCCAAGATACATATTAGATATCAATGAAAACTGCACAACTCTTTCTGTTGCATGCATTTTAATCTTAGGTTAAATGCTTAACCATAATTTTAAACATTTATTTGCTGGGATTTTTATTTCTGATAGCTACAAAATTGCATTCATCCTTTCAACAATTATTTTTGTAGCACCTTCCATGTCTCAAACACGATGAATATAACAAAGTTCCTGCTCTCGTGGAATTTACATTCAGTTAGTTTACATTGTGAAAATTAAATGAGTATAATACACTTAGAATATAGCATCTGGCACGTAGTGCCCAACATTTATTAGCTATGATGATGCTGATGGCCAACAGCTATATATAAATGCTATTCAAAGCCATGAGACTAGATATCAGCTAGGGAGAAAATGCAAGTAGGAAAGGCGCTAACGTTAGACTGAACTGTTGATGCTTCCCAATGTTTAGGATATATCTAAGAATAAGAATGATCCATGCAGACTGAGAAGCAATAGCCAAGGAGAGAGGAGGGAACAAGAGAGTACAGCGTAATGGAAACAGGAGGAGCGTTTCAAACAGGAAGTGTACTATGTGTCAAATTAAATTTTGGAATTGCCGATAGAGAAAGGTCATTCATAACCTTGAAAACAGTAATTTCTGTGGATGAGTGAAGAAGAAAGCTCAATGGGAGTAGGTAGAAAAGAAACTGTGGAAAAAAGATAGATCATAAAAAAGGGAAACGTGAATGACTAAGAAGTATAAAATGAGATGATCAACTTCAATAGTAATTAGAAAAACTGCAAATTAAGCCAACAATGAGACCCTACTTTGTACCCTATGGATTGGTGAAAAAAATATTTTTTTAAATAGCTCTTTCTAGTAAGTGTTAGGAAAGCAGGAACCTTCATTCGGTGATGTGGGAAGATAGCAGGTCCCTCCATCCTGGAACCATTTAACATTACTTAATTATGTGTATGCTTATGACCTCATGAGTTCACTCTGAGGTCATCCTGAAGAAAAATTCCACTATAAGTACACAAGAAAATGAATAAAAAGTTTTTATTGCAGGATCACTTGTAGTGACACAAAGTTGCAAGCAACCTAGGTTTGTCACTGTAGGTGTAGATAGATCAGTAAAATGTGGTATATGCACACAATTAAATGTTCCATAGCAGTCAGAAAGGAATGAATCATATCTATTGCGTAGCTACATAGATGGGTCTCAAAAAACATAATGTGTAGTGAAAAAAAATTAAGAATTAAAATGAGATTTATTTGTGCAGTTTTTTGAACACCTATAAAAAGTGCTATTTATTCACACACAAGCAGGTTAGAAGGGATACATTAAATTTATAAATGTGAGTGCCCTCTAGAATGGATTATTCCCAAATGCAAACATGTCCCAATATTTTAAAACAAAAACAGAATCAACATCCCTCTTTGTTACTATATCCCCCCTCTAGCTACAATTGAATTTCTATGCCCCCGTCACAGAATCAAAGGTGCTGTCGTTCGTTACAGTCTCGAGCTCACCCATCCCCACCAAGCTCTGTCCCTTGTTTTCTTTTGTACCTTGAACACGCAGAACTGAGTTGATTAGACTCAGTGCAGAACATGCTGTCATCCTTGACATGTACAAGCAAAACCCCACTCTAAACAAAGTATTTGTAAGGTATGTCAAACACAAAATACAAAGAATACTTTAACAAATGTGTGACATCATCCATATTTAACTAGTTTTAACATTTTGCCATAACTACTCTGTAGATTGTTAAAGGAAAATGCACAGTTAAAACCTTCATTTTCCCTCTTCCCCATACAAAGATAACCACTGGTGACCCTGGCCCCAGCGGGTTCCTCAAGGGGACAAGTGATGCGATTCAGAGCAGAAGCCGGGAGGGTGTTTCTACCACCACCAGTGATAATAGCTAGCAGTGGCCGGTTCTCCTTAGGTGCCCGATGCTCTTCTCCTCTCATGTATTGAGTCACTTCATTCTCAGAACAATCCTTTGCCATGATAACCATTTTATAGGTAGGAAACTCAAGTGCCTGAATTCTCATGGCCGGTAGGAAGCAGAGCCAGAATTTGACGTAAGGCATTCTGGCTTATTAAAGTTCATGCACCACAGCTCTGTTACCGTCTTAGGAGTGTATTAAAAGAGTAGGGAGCTTTTGTTTTTCCTTGTCTTCAATTATTTCCACCATTTAATGTGTATATTATTGTGGAGCCTTCAATTGCTCATTGGAGAAAATTCCCCTGGATCTGGATCTCTGGGTGCCAGCCCTTCTGCCTGCTTGTCTTTCTATTCTGCTGCTTGAACCCGAAATCATTTCCTTCCATATAGCACTTTGACCCAGATTTTTTATTTTTAATGTCCAGGAAGTTTTAAGCTTGAAAAATCTCCCCACTGTAAAGATTTTCTTTGTTGTTGTTTTTTAAACGTTATACTAACTTAATATACCCTCCAAATGACTGCAATGTTTTATATTTTCCTATAAAATAACTCTGAATACCTTTTGTATTTGTAGGTTCTAGAAACCTTTCAGAATAACAGGATTCTCTTAAGTGACTAATTACCCCAAATCTGATGCCTCCGTAATGCTATCCAGCAAGCAGCTGGCTTTGTATGAAGAGAGGCTAAGAGCTCTTTTTGTCTTGTTCATTGAAAATCATTTGCTTATTTAATATCTGCAAAGAGCGCAGTCCCATCACAGTAGAGTTTGATGTTGTAAATTTTGGATTGTTTCCATGGGTTCCGCCTTACATCTGCATGGTGTTTAAAGCCAATGCTTCCTTTCTTCTTGTAGGCATTCAGGGCCTTTTGCCTCATAATCCAATGTCATGCTGAATGACAGAAAATTGAAGTTGAATTTATTTAACTATAGAGGAGGACTGCATAGAACAATACACTTACTTAAGAACTCCTTGCCTCAGGAACTGAAGGAGCTGTCTAGTGCAGGTGGCTTAATCTCTCGGCTGCTTATCCTAACTGTGTTCCTTTATTTATAAAGGACAGGAACTGGGCACTCCGCTTCCAAAAACAAAAGGAACCCTACCAGTCTACCAGAACCAATTATAAACCAATAGGATGCTTAACGCCTCTTTCAGAACAGTAAACATATGGCCTGTGTGTTTTAAAAACAGTTCTTAGCCCTCCTTTATTAGAGAAAATATGACCAAAAGTAAAAAAAAAGAAAACAGCTGTGAAAATATATTCATCAACCCCTAATTATACACTGGTAGGCTGTTTACATTATGGATTATTCATTATGAATAATTTTTCAATTCTCTGTGATATCTTCTCTGCTCATATAAAATGATTTATTTGTTGACTTTACTTGTATTTCCTGTTTCTATTTACTTCATATGACAGTCTTCAGAGGTTTCTGTGTTTTGAAGTAAAACGTTTATTTGCTTTCCTTATTTTTACTCAGAGATTCTATTAAAACGTAGTGAATAGCCTGAAGGAAGTAGCTTCTCTACTCATTGGGTGTTGTGGATTAAACACTAAGCTGTCTATGCTTATCTTGAAATAGGGAGACAGGGAGATTTTCGGTGGGTGTGGAGAGAGATTAATACTGGAGAGTATAATAGCTTTTCCTTCCTTGAGTTGGACATGATTGTGTAGTTTCTTTTCCATTAAACCCGGTAAATTCTGGAACTGTGATGCACAAGTATATTCAAATGTGAGCCCAAGGATTATTCCAGTGCCATAAAAATGGTTCTGAATTAGCTGCCAGTGTTACTGTCTGCTATTCTAATTATGAGGTAATAGAGAATTGCATAAAATTCACATATCGAGTATCAATTCTTTGGAACTTTTAAGATAATCAATTCTCCCTCTTAACAATAGCTGCATTTAGAAGTAATAACTTAAAATTTGTCTCATGGGCTCAGACCCATGCTTCATCTAGTTTAAGATTATATCCTGACAGAAGCACCAAGGGACATTTATCAGGAAGTTATAATTGTTGTCTCTGATTCTAGTCTCATAAACTTGGTCCTAATGACACCATTTTGTCTTAATATCTTCCATTAAGTATAATATGTTCATTTTTAAACTTTCAAAAATTAAAATATAAACCACCTCTCGGAGTTAGAAGTTTCACTGATTTATTCCATATTTTACATAAAGTAGTATTTTTCATTTGTCTTAAATATACCTCTTTAAAGATTTTGGAATGTGCTAAGCAAATCTATACCCACTCTTCCCACACTTTCAAGGACAAATATCGTGTCCCCCTCTAGCTTTGATATTTTGAATCAACGTAAGAGAGTTGGAAAAATAAGGCCTGTGGAATGAGGCCAACCCAAGTTTGCATCACAAGATCACTTCTAACCAGCTATGTGACCTTTGATAAGTTAGCTAATTTCTCTGATCCTCAGAGTTTTGACTGTGAGTGCAATGGTGTAGGGGAAGCACTCTGCACTGTGCCCGGACATGGTGCACCACCAACAAGCACCAGCCTCCTTCCCTGTGTCCTCTTCAGAGGGTGGGCCCCAATCTTTCAGCTGTGCCCATGCAAATAGAACCCTTCTGCAGGCCCATGAACTTAATAACGAGGAAACACATTGTGCAACATGCATGAGATTGCCTTGTTTCCAAATCGAGGTTATACTAAAAAATGATTTTAAAGTTCATTTTTTAAGATATGTTATTAAAACACCTAAGAAGAAGTTACATAGAAACATTATCACTCCAGCATTTTAAATATTTTTTTCACAGAAACCAGTTTGTCTGTTTAAGTTTGTTTTTCACTTTATTCCCAAAAGGAGCGCTAACTGGGGTTGTCACTGAGGCTGGGATCCAGATCACAGTTTCCACACACAGGACGATGGCTGGACTCAGATCATTGAAGCATTTGTTCTTTCTGCTTTAGTTTCAGTTCTGCATCCACACATATTAGACATGGCTGTTGGAATAAACTTCCGTAAACACTGTTTGAATTCCACAGTTCAAGACGCTTTAGAAGCCAATTTCTTGCTTGCATTTTCTTGCCTTTGGAAGTCATTAAAACGCCTATTAGATGCTGCTGAGAGTTAACAAATTCTTTACCTGGAGCCTTGCACATGGTTTGTGTGTTTCAGTTCTCAGCAAAACTTTGCAGATCCAGGCCTCAAGAGCTAGCTTAGGCAGTCAGGTGTTTCACAAGTAAGCCACATGATCAGAAATTCATATGTGTGTTGGCTACATTAATTTCCTTTGAAAACATTAGTAAAACTTAGCCTATTAGCTGTTTTAAAATAAACATGATGTTGGGGCAAAAAGAGGCCAATAAGCTGGATGTCAAAACCCATGGGGTTTCAGAGTAGGGGACAAGCTGTGTGCGGTCGGTCCTCCAGGCGAAGAGGAATGAACAGTTGCATTATTCTTTGGGAGTTGAGTGGCAACTCCAAAAGAATGTGGTTTACTCTATGACACTATCTGGACACTTAAAATTTCCTAATCAGATGAATACATTGTGTCATTTCAGATTTACAATGTCAAGTAGAGGCACTTGGGCTAAAACTTCAGAAGGCACTGACTGAGCTGGACAACTGTAAAGAAAAGCTCATGTAAGATGGTGAACTTTAAACCACCTGTAAGAGTTTAGAAAGATCCCCGGTGTTCCCTGTGGCTCCTCTGGCAGTGCTTCAGCTGTGTGGGTATGGTCTCCTGCTGCTTTTCTTGGCTACTTTTCTGCCCTAGATTGTATATTGAAGGACCTGTAAAACATTTTTAAATACATGAAATGTTTCTTTCCCTCAGTAAGAAATTTAGCTATCCATGTATTAAAGCTTTCCCTAGTTGTTCAAATTAGTAACTTAATGTGAAATAGTCTCTGAACTTTTTCTCTTATCGTTGTCTTTATGGTATCTGCCCAGAAGAAACAACATTAAAGTTGTTTCTTAAAATTATCAGTTTTAGGTTCAAAAAGATAATTGAAAATTCTTGCAGTGTTGGAATACTTATGTTTTATATAAGTAATAAATAAAATACTTACAGACAAATGATAAGAAAATGCCCTTGCAAAATATCCAGAGCACTATTTCTTTTAAAAAATGAAGGAATATGTTCACTACAGCATTATTTACGATAGCCAAGATTTGGAAGCAGCCCAAGTGCCCGTCAGTAGACAAGTGGATAAAAAGGCTGTGGTACATTTATACAATGGAATACTACTCTGCCATAAAAAAGAAGACAATCTTACCCTTTGCAACAGCATGAATGGACCTGGAGAGTCTTATGCTAAGTGAAATAAACCAGTCAGAGAAAGACAAGTACCATATGATTTCGCTCATATGTGGAATCTAATGAACAATGTAAACTAACAAACAAAATAGAAATAGACTCAGATAAAGAGAATAAACTAGCAACTGTTAGAGGGGAGGGGGTTGGAGGGCTTGGTGAAAAAGGTGATGGGATTAAGCGAAAACAAAAACAAACTCACAGACACAGACAACAGCGTGGTGATTGCCAGAGGGAAGAGGGTGGGGGAGGTAGAGAGGGCAAAGGAGGGGTAACTGGTGATGGGCGGAGACCAGACTGGGGTGTCGGACACACAGTGCAATATACTATGATGTGTTATAGAACTGTAGACCTGAAACCTATATAACGTTGTTAACCAATGTCACCCAAATCAATAAATGTAAAAAAATCTTTAAAGAAATGAATTTCAGAGATTTCAGAAAAATATATTGCAGTATAAATATAGCATATCTATAGTTATAACGCTAAAATAGAATTTATATAATCTTTTAGAGTAAGTAAATTTTTTTACTTTGTGGTAGATAATATGGTAACTCTGGTTTTCAGTTCCTATATTTTAGAAGGGTGAACCTTATAAGAAATATAAATATTTAGAATGCTTAGCAACCAAATGTTGCATTGACCATGAATTACTTCTAATAACAGTGTTAAAACACTCAATAAAATGAGTATAGAAGGAAAGTACCTCAACATAATAAGGCCATATAAGACAAACCCACAGCTAATATACTTGGTAGTGAAAAACTGAAAGCTTTTCCTCTAAGATCAGGAGCAAGAGAAGGGCGCCCACTCTCAGCACTTACTCAGGGCAGCCTTGGCCATCGGGCAAGAGAAAGAAATGAAAGGCCTCAACTGGGAAGGAAGAAGTAAATGTCCCTTTTTGCAGATGACATGATTCTTTATATAGAAAACCCGAAAGACTCCACCAAAACCTATTAGAAACAATAAACAAATACAGTAAAGTTGTAGGATACAAAATTAGTGTAGAAAAATCCACTGCTTTCCTGTAGAGTAACAATGAAATTTCAGAAAAAGAAATGAGAAAAAAAACCCACAGCTCCTTTTGCAATTGCAACAAAAAGGACAAGATACCTGGGAATAAAGTTAACAAAGGATGTGAAGGACCCATTTACTGGAAGTTACAAGGCATTGTTAAGAGACACTGAAAAAGACACAGTGGATGGAAAGATACTCGGTGTTCATGGATCGGGAGAATCAACATAGTTTAAATGTCCCTGTCACCCGAAGCAATGTACACACTCAATGTAATCCCCATTAATAAGATTTTTCATAGCACAAGGAAGAACAAATTCCAAAAGTGCCCTATCAAATTAATGTGTACTTGGATTATTTATAGCAAAATAATTTGGTTTTGTAAAACAAGAAAAACCAAATATTTGTACTTTCTAATATTGTGGTTAATAGGACAGTAAGTACATAGTTCAGTTTCTGCGTATGGTTGCTGAGGGTGAGGGAATGAGTGGCTCACTAGGTTCAGGAAGTAATTTTCTGGGTAGGAAGAAACACAAAAAAGAGGAGCAAGATAGTGATGGCCAGAAAAAAAAATCATCGCTCCCACCCCCTGGTAACCTCTGGGAGGGCTTTGGCCATGTGGATGCCGCACATGGAGGCGATGCTCGTCAGGCCAGAGCCCCTGCGTGACTGGCCTCTTGGAGCTCAAGAAGTGACAAGGAAACAGCCCAGGAGCAGAGAGGTAGGGCTGGCACCTACCAGCTAAAATGGGGTTTGTGAACACACCGAAACTCAGTAGATCGAGCAGAGTCCTGGCGAGTTAGGAGAGAAGCTAGGCCAGAAATCAGCTTCCGAGGGAAAGGAACAGTCATCGGCTGGGATGCGACCTGGCTGCTACCGAGCAAGTGCGCGCAGGAGCCTCTCTGCAGGCCAGGCGCCCGCCCGTCTAGTATGAACACAAGCTGTGGTGGTGTTTTTTTGTTAATTGTATTTCTAACATAAGTTATAATATGAGTGCTCAGAAACAGTAAGAAAGAGAGGAGATTCAAGTTGGAGGGAGAAATCTACCGCCTCACTAACGTCCATCAGATGAATTACCTGGAGGAAATCACTCTACAGTTGCACAAATGGCAGAGGCTCTTGTTTCGGTTTATAAAGCGGGTGCTTCCTGTCTGTTTAAGAACTTCTTAAAATTAGAAAATAGGCACAGTATCCACTTTTAGAAAATGTGACTTATCAAAGATAGAGCCATTTAAATGGCCCCAACTGCTGGAGCCCCTTCTCCATGCTGGCTGTTCCAGCATTTCCATCTCTGAGCTGTCTACCTTCCTTTACTAAGGGAGGAAGCCGTAGGGTGGGTGTTTAGGATCAGAGCCTAGGACTGCTCAGGGCTCTCAGAGCCCAGGGGGTCCTCAGTAATATACAAGTACTATTTTATTTGTAGGCGAAAACCAAATTTGTAACTTGGCCATTGTTTTATGATAAATTAAGTTGGAAGTCAAAGTAATTCACTCATAAACTTTGATATACAATTTGTTAATGAATTGGATGTTTACTCTGTGTATCTAAACCTTCTGAACTTCTAGAAATTGGAAGGTGCTATAAAATCAGGTTTTTTACCCTCATTGTTTGTGAGGGATGGGGTGGGAATGGGTTTCACATATCCAATGTAAGGTGCTCTTTTGTTTTTTAAAGATTTTTAAATGTTTTGATATAAGCTTTGTGAATTTTTACTTAAGGGGGAGAGGCAGTTTTTAAGTGGATGAACTTGAGGTTCCTTCTTTCCTAAGGTATAGAAGAAAATATTTCCAAGGTCTATAAGAACTTGTTACATATTTTACCAGTTAGGATGCTTTGGGCTTCAAGTAACAGAGGTGGAGTAGTTTCAAGTTTAGTCAGTCCAGCAGCTCAGCAGTATCTCCATGGATCTTGATGTTCCTTCTGTCTTCATCCTGCGCCCTCAGCACTGGCTTCACCCCAAGGCTAGGTCCCTTGCGACCATGAAGTAAGTACCTGCAGTTCCAGGTACCACATCCAAATGTAACCACCCCAGAGGCAGGAAGGGCCTGTTTTTCTGGTGTCTCCTTAAAGGTGAGAAAAAAAATTTCCTAGCAGCCACCAAACAGCGCTCTCTTTACATCTTGTTGGCTAGGACTCTTTTTCACACCCTCTTCTAAAGGACTCACTGGCAAGGGGGAGGAGACAGCCACAGTTGGTTTAGACCAAGCAGGATTTATCCTGAGAGCAGATTATAATGGGGCTCTGCCCACCGGAAGGAAGCTCTAGTGCATATTCAGTAGGTAAACAGTAGTGTTTGCAGAAGTGAAGTGTTAATAATGCTCTGAATAGGTGGTGATGAGATTTTCTATAAATTTTATTTGTGAGTGTCATAATATCTAGATTAATTTGGGGAAGACCTCCCAGAAGTAACAAAAAATCTGGATGCTATAAAATGCAACTTTATTACCTTTAAAAATATATATGTATATATTTAGCTTACAAGTGTACTTCAGGGCCAACATAATAAGACTAACAAGAAAGGCTGCTATAGATGGTGAGAAATTTTTAGGAATTCCTGAAAGAATACATAGAAAGGATTACAAAAAGGTCAACTCTGTGGAGGAATAAAAGAGAGGAAACCCAGTTGTGTGGAGGGCTTACAACACGCAGGACATCACTTGGAATCAGTTAACACAAAAAAGAAGGGAGTAGGATCTGGCAAGTCATCAGAACAGTGGTTCTAACTCCAGTCTGGAGAAGGATTCTGGGGGGCTTTTTGAATCTATATATTACTGTATGACCTTCCCCACAGACTCAACCCCAGGATCAGTTTCTGGGCTCCATTCCCACGCATAGTCTGATTTTACATTTGGATCTGGGGTGGCTCTGAGCAATCTGCATTTTTTATGCACTCCCCACTTGATTCAGATGCAGGTGGTCCAACAAAGCCCACTCTGGGGAACTATTTTTGGAACATTGAAGCCAATGGCCCCTCACCAAGCCCCTCTGATCAACAGGCCCTGTGGGAAACAGCATTGGTGAGGCCTCTGCACCCAGAATACAGCAATGAGTATGGGGACTGGAGATGGGAAGCCTGGCAGCTACTAAACCCTGGGAAAGGCTGGGGTCCCCACATCCCAAGACAAACCTTCAGTGCCCCCACCATTCCCTGTCCCTTCATCACAACCTTCAGAAACAACCTAGGGCAAAAATAAACAGCAAAGCAGACAAGTAAACAGAGAATCTACACGCTGAGGATGAACATCCAACCAAAGGTTATGAGAAAAACCTCCCTCCCAGCATCCCCCCCCAAAAAAAACAGTGGCTCTGAACTCATACAGGAAAAATTTAACATCCAAGGAAATTGTTAAATAGCAAACAGAAGATGTTTAGATAAATTTTAAAAATTAAGATAACCTCCAAAGTATTCCAGGATTGTAACCATAAAAGAATAGGCAGTTATGAAAAATAAGCTGTTAGGAATTTGAGAGATTAAAATTTTGTTTAGAAAAATGATTCCATTCATGTTAAAAATGTATATGAGTACACACACACACACACACACACACACACACGGATTTAAATATACTGAATAAGTGACTGGTAGGATTACAATAGTTCCCTCTGCAAGTGAAAGTGGGGGCGTATAGAGACTTTTATTTGACTCTATATACTTATGTATTGCTTAAATAGCTTACATTGTGAAAGTCTTCACTTTTATGTATGTAATAAAAAGCACAGAATTCACTTAAAATGATTTATATTTATCAATTACTAATGAATATGTCTGGAATGATTATACAAAATATATTTTCTAATTTAGGGACCCTTTTAATCTACTTATACTTTAATTTTATTTGCAGCCACCACCTCCTCATTTAACTAATAATTTGAGCAATGATCAGTTTATGACCATCATAAATTACTAATTTGTTAAACTCTTACTTGACCTCTCATCAACATCTGAGAGAGTTGACCAACCTGTTCTTGGAGCTTTCTCTCATTATTGCCTTCTGAGATGCAATGCTCTGATTTTGCCCTCACCTCTCTGGTCACTCATGAAAATTTTTTCCCTGCAAGTAGGTGGCCTGGTGGCATTCCAGTGTCTGTCAGAGTGTAGATCTGCTTTTCACATGATCTTAAATTGAATAGCCTGGTATCTTCATTCATTCAATACAAGATGCTTACTGAGTGGCAATTATGTGCCATGACTGTTGTGTACAGGCACGAGACACTGGAGTAACAACATTGACAAGCTCCAATAGAGCTGTTTAGGTGATTTTAGGTAATGTTAAGGGCTGAAAAAGTGTGAAACAGGCATAACAGAATGTGAGTGATGGGGAGGGGTGGTATACTTTTGATAGAGTGGCATCCCTGGGCAGATGGCCTTTGAGTTAAGATCTGAGTAACAGAAAAGAGCTAGCAATACTAAAACATCTGGAAGCAGAGAGATCACAGGCCCTAAATTCTTGGAGTGAGTTTTACAAATTCAAGAAACATGAAGGCCAGTTGTGGTAGACACACTAATGGCTTCCAAAGACACACTAATGTCCGAACCGCTGGATATGTGAGTATGTTACCTTACATGGCAAAGAGGACTTTGCACACGGGTTTAAATTAAGGATTTTGAAACTGGGAGATTATCCTGGATTATTTGGGTCGGCCCAATGTGAACAAAAAGGTCCTTATAAGAGGAAAGCAAGAGGGTCAAAGTCACAAACGCTGATATGAGGATGGAAGCAGAGGTTGGAGTGATGTAATCTGATGGGAGGAGCCATAAGCCAAGGAACGCAGGTGGTCTCTACAAGCTAGAGAAGGGAGGGAGCAGGTCCTCCCCTTGGAACCGCCAGAAAAAACACAGCCCTAGCGGCATCTTGATTTTAGGACTTCTGACCTCTGAACCGTAAAAATAATACTCTTGTGTTGTTTCAAGCCACTAAGTTTGCAGTAAATAGTACAGCTGCTGTAACATATGAAGGCGCTGAGATGTCCAGAGCCTAGTGAGGAGTTTGGATTTATCCTGAGGGCAAGGGAAACTATGGGAGGGTTCTGGCGAGAGGGAACCCACCGGCTTGCTTCAGCAGTGGGCAGGCTGACGTGGAGAACAGGTGGAGCGGGAGTGCGGGAGCAGAGCGTGACTGGTGCAGGGTAGGGCTGTAGTGTGGAGACAGGAATATATGCAGGACGACAGCCCAGCAGGACTTACGGATGGAGGAGAGGCTGTGGAAGGGGACAGGACTGGAAAGGAGAGAACAGAGGACGGCGTTTGGGGGTTTCCAGCATCAGGGCAGACAGCTGAAAGGCAGTGCCGCATAGAGGCTGAGAGCCCAGACTCCAGGCCAGACTGCTGGGGTTCAAGTCCCAGCACTACTAGCTAGGAGTCAGGTCACCTTGGGCATGTTACTTATGTCTCTGGCCTCAGTTTTCTCAACTCTAAGAAGGGAATCCGGGCTGCTTTGAGGGTTGTATTAGATATACAAGGTGTTACCTTTCAGTATCATTAATGTGTTGGTGCCGTTTATTGAAGTGAGGGAATCTGTCAGAGAAATGGATATGGGAGTGAAGGAAATAAAAAACAATGCTTTTGATCAGTTAAATTTGAGATGCCTTTGGGCAACAAAGTAGAAATATGAAGGAGGCGGTTTGAGAATGGCTGTTTCATGTAAGAGTGGAGTGGTATTACCCTTGCCTTTCAAATTAGGGGGAAAGATCCAATTATTTCATCTGATTTCTTTTGCTTTGATTGGCAGGAGCACCAGGGGCCTTTCTGAAGGCTCATTCAAAGCAGTTGAAGAGAAAGGATTAACACTGTTTGCTGAGAGTAAAGGAAGGAATGCAGTGTGTAAAGAGATGTAGGCATTCTTTCTATTCCTTCCAGTTGCTCCCATCTGAATGAAGGTGAAGATGACAATTGAGTAGCGAAGGGCAGACCATAGAAAGTGGCTTAACTGGAGTGGGGGTGGGAGCTGACTGTGGTGAGGGGAGTTCTTGGGATGATAGGCTCTCTAGGGACAGGCTTTAAAAAAAAAAGGCAGCTAACTTCAATTGTCCACATAGTTAATAACCACTAACAGGAGTTCTCCTGTCCCTGCCTCTGGATTTGGAAAAGTATGTACAAGAGTCTGAACACAGAGTGAAAGTCGTGGCGGGGCTGTTGAATCTCAAAGCATTTTCTAAAGTAACATTTTTGTTTGATTTCAAAGCAAATATATAGAACTTGGAAAATACAGTAATATATAAAAAAGAACGTTGTAGTTATGTTATGATATACCCTTATAGTTCATTTTTGTAAATAATGTAATTTTTAAACATATTTTCACGTAGTGCTCTATGATCTTAGGATCTTTACTCAGTAATCTTTTCCCATATCATTACATGATACACTTATTATTGTTAAATGGCTATATAGTATTCTAGTCTATGAATGAACCATAACTTATTTACTAATTATTTGTTTTTTAGAATTTCCAAATTTTTTACTTTTATGAGTAAAATGCTTTGAAATTTATATAGATAAATCTTTCTACTCACACACAATTATTTCCTTAGGATTTTTGCTAGAACCAAACTTGCATATTTTTAAGGTTTTTAATGCAAAATGACTCATTGACCTCCAATAAGATTATACTGATTTTCAAACTTAACAGTATATGTAAATACCCATCTCTCATAGCCAGTACTGGGTATTATAATGAAAAAAGAAAACAAAAGTTACTTGTTTAATTGATAACAAATTGTATCCCTGCATATCCCTCTTTGTATTCTTTCCTTTGTGACTTGCCTGCAGGGCCTTTTGCCCACGGTACTAATGGCATGTTAATCTTTTCCTGGTTCCTTCTTTCCTAATATTTTATCTGGAAATAATTTCCAAATACTCTGCTTCTCATCAAAACCTGTACCTAGCTATAGCAACCATTTGTGACTTTTGCGTTGTCCAATCTTTTCCGTAGAATTGTCCCTCAGCATTTTACTGTCAGCAAGAGCTTCCCTTCTTCCCATTTTAAAAAAATGTATTATTGGTATGGACCCATGAGCTCCTATTTTTCAGTGGTTTATAATTTAATACTAAGTTAATTTGATACACAGGTTTTCTTGGCTTAGCTACCTCGAACCCCTTCAAGCTGGCTTGGGGGCCGGGGAACATGACCCCATCATCTTTTATAAGCACTTTCTTCCTTTTTGGTATAACAAGAGGTGTCAGATATACCTGCACTTTCCCACCCTTGGAGTGAGCCATTTCTCTGAGGAGTCCTTCCTTTGAATGGGGAATGGTATTAGAGACCAAGATCTATGTTCTATTGTATGCTCCTGAGCTATTTGATTCTGGTGATGATTTCATTGGGCTTATACTTAAGTCCAACCTATCAAATTGTATGCAGTTCATTGTATGTCAGTACAATACCTTAATAAAGCCATTTTACAAAAATAAGATAATAAAGGAAGTAACACATTTTATAAAGACATTTTTCCCAAAAAAATACTAAAATATGTGTTCAGGAATAACACTTGGATAATAAAACTCCAAAGAAAAATAAAGTGATAACCATAAAATTCATGAGAATGGCTTTTTTTAGGGTAAAGGGACTTTGCTGTGTTGGGACCAGGAATCTGAAGCTTCTAGGGTAGCTGGTAAAGTTTTATTTTTTGACCTGGATGGTAGTTATAAGAGTGTTCTTTTGATAATAATTATATTATGTATTTTAGATGTAATTTCATATATTTAATATTTTACATAAAATATTTTATATTTTACTATAAAAAGGTTTAAAAATAAATGAATGTTATTCATGTGCATGATGTTTTAAAATTATTTATGGGAAACTAAAGTCATTCTGCAAATAAGGCAAACTCATTGATAATCTAAGTAACATTTCATTGTACAGTATAAGCTGTTTTACTATACATTCAGATAATCACTTGAGGAGTCTATAAAAACTTAATTTGGAATATTAATCATTCTTCATATAGCAACTTTTTGAGTATTGTTACAACACCCAAATTATATAAGATCAAGACAAATGTTTATTTTAGTTTTAGAATTTCCATTTACTTCTTTTCAATAGTTTCTGTTTCTCTGCTAAGATTTTTTAAAATCTTTTCATTAATTAGAATAGATTCTGTGAACAGAATTATAATTGCCCCTTTAACCATCTTTGTCCACTAATTTCAATATTTGATTCATTTCAGAGCCAGTCCCTATTAACTATCTTTTCTCTTGAGAACAGGTTATACTTTTCTGTTTCTTCCTATGTTGAGTAATTTTTATTCTGGACATTGTGAATATTATGATACGGAGATACTTGATTCTGTTCTATTTTTCCAAATAATAGTGGGGGTGGTGTTGCTTTAGCAAACAATTAACTTGGTTGGCCTCCCAGTTCAGTTCTTGTATTTTAACTAGGCTGGTTGGAATCTGCCCTGTGCACATGTAGTTCTGAGCTCAGCCAGACATGTGGGAGGAGTTTATATGCAGCATTCGTGACTCCCTCTCTCTGGCTCTCTCCTATTCAGGGTTTGCCCTTTACTTTATAGCAGCTGTGGTTTCCCCAAACACTGTCCTTTAGTTCTTCATGCCAGAACCATCATGAGTTTGCTACCAGCTTTTTTATCAGAATTTTAGTTTCCCCCACATGATGCAGACTGGAGCCTGCCCTCAAGTGTAAAAATCATTAAGCAAATAAATAAAAACATGATACTGTGCTGTCACCTCACTCCAAGTGTTAACTTTCCTCCAGAATCTGCCTGCTTTGGGTCACTTTCCAATACCTTCACTTAGGAGTCTTGTCTTTTCTTTTCTTTTTTTTCTTTTCTTTTCTTTTTTTTCTTTTCTTTTTTTTCTTTTCTTTTCTTTTCTTTTCTTTTCTTTTCTTTTCTTTTCTTTTCTTTTCTTTTCTTTTCTTTTCTTTTCTCTTTTCTGTCTTTTCTTTCTCTCTCTCTCTCTCTCTCTCAATCTCCCTCCCTCCCTCCCTCCCTCCCTCCCTCCCTCCCTCCCTCCCTCCCTCCCTCCCTCCCTCCCTCCCTCCCTCCCTCCCTCCCTTCCTTCCTTCCTTCCTTCCTTCCTTCCTTCCTTCCTTCCTTCCTTCCTTCCTTCCTTCTTTCAGAAATGTTATCCAAAATTTAGACTTTTTATTAAAATGAAGATACATCTGATAGGAGCTTACTTGGCCCTTATAAAAGTAGATTAATGTCGCCCTATTCAGTGTGGCTAGGTGTTTAGAGCATTGGCCTGCACACCAAAGGGTCGGGGATTCGATTCCCAGTCAAGAGCATGCATCTGGGTTGTGGGTTGGATCCCCAGCCCTTGTCACGTGTCCCAGAGGCAACCAATTGATGTGTCTCTCTCACATCAATGTTTCCATTTTTATTTCTCTCCCTCTCTCTAAGCATGTCCTCTGGTGAGGATTTTTTTTTTTTTTAAAGGAAAACAGTTACACTTTAACTATTTTGAAATAAAATATTTGAACCTCTTTTGTATTATTTTAGGAATAAGTCTAATGAAGCTGATGACTGTCAAAGAGAACTTAGAAAACTGAAGTTTGAATCCATTATTTCTGAATCAAGGTATACATTGCAAATTTTTTAATTAATATTTTTTTAGTAATTGAATTTGAAACCATATTTTAAATAACATTTAAAATGTACTTTGGTTTTCTTATTGTATTGTTTGCATATATATTACCAAATTCAAGTTTATAATATCTTGAAGCTATTTCCTGATTTTTGCCTCTGCCTACCTGGGAAAAATTTAATATCACAGAGCTATCCATTTTCCTAGCATTCTTAAATTTTGTAAGGTAAAGTTATAGTCTATAATTTCAAATGAAAATTGCAATATCTTTGATAAACATGAATATATAGTATCTAATGCATGTCGATGAATTTTTTGACCTTTTTAGGCATACTAGATTGCTTAAAGAGAAAGAAGACTCTTTAATGGCTTGTCAACAAATATATAAAACTTTACAGGAAGAACTGACTGCAAAAGAAAGTCAAGAAGAAGACATAAAAAGGAGAATTAACCTTGCAGAAAATGAACTAGAGAGAACCAAAATTCTTCTGAATCAGACAAAAGAAGAGGTTATAACACTGAAAAGTGAAAGGTGCAGTCAAGAATAATTTCCCCCAAAAGTATTTTATGTTTATATCAGTATTCCATATATATTGGAAACATCAAAGTCCTGAAATCCCAGGATTAAAGATGTATTTCACCTGAAATGTCATTATATCCCACCACCTCACTTACAGGGATCAAACTGAAGCTTAAATTGGTGCAATTTCTTGCTTAAAGTCAGTGACAGTAGAGATAGAACTCACATTGCATTTGGTGTTAGATTTTTATTGAAAAGACTAAAATGACCGTGTGTGATACTTTACTGAATTTCCCCTGGACCAGTAATTGGTGGAGTCTGTCATTTTCCAATAGAGAAAAATATTTTTTAATATATATTTTTTAATTTTTTTAAAAAAGTATCTTTATTGTTGAGAGAGAATAGGATGTGGGATGGGAGGGGATCAATGGAAGGAAAAGGGGGGCATCTGTAATACTTTCAACAATAACGATAAATTTTTTAAAAATTGTATGAAAATGTTCTTAGCAGCTTTATTTACAATTACTGTTCTACTCTTCTGTATTTACCCAAGAGAAATGAAAATGGATATACATACTAATATGGATAAGCAAAGGTTAATGGCAGCTTTATTGGGGCTATTACCTCAGATTGAAAACAATAAAAATGACCATCAGTTAGTGAGTAATCACGTTGTACAGGGTGGGGCAAAAGTAGGTTTACAGTTGTACATGTGGAAAATAATACAATAATTAATAATATAAGAATGAACTCTGTGTTTCGCATACTCACAACTATAAAGCTACTTTTTTCTCACCCTGTATATTTATAGCATGGAATATACTATTCAGAAAAAAAAAATTGATTTATGCAACAACATAGATGAACATCCAGGTCCATTAATTTTTAAAGGAAAAGAAAAGAAATCTTTTTAAAAATGTATCTTTATTGTTGAGAGAGAATAGGACAGAAAAAGGGAAAAACCTTTTACTGGTTCGTCTTCTCTTTCTTATGTGTCAGCACCTCTTACTGAAGACTTGCCATCAGCACAGACACCTCTGGTGTTCAGGTAGTTTCAAGGACGCTAAGAAGCAGATCATCCAACCTGCCTAGACATTTTTGCCGTTGATTTGTCCTTAAACTAACCTCTGTACTTAGCATCCCAACCCTGCTTGCTTGCTTTCTGTTTCCATTTGCCTGGCATGCCTCTGCTCGTTCTTTGTGGGTCCTTTTGTTTTAAATGCATATTTGATACATAGCACAAATTTGGGGGTTTGTGTTATTGGATTTTATCAAATCTGGGAGTCCTTTAATAGGAGATATGATCCCATTCACATTGATTGATATGATTATTACAGTCCGGAAGAACACAAGTTCCGTAAGGGCAAGAATTTGTGCTCGGTGCGCAGAAAGCACTATCGGCTGTTTGGTTTTCGGCCTTCCTATTGTTTTGATCTTTCAGTTTATTGTTTATTTTACTTATTTCATGTTAATATAAGAAGAAGAATAGGAGAATGAGTGCTGGCCCGGACCCCGTAGTTGAACGCGCCTGCCCCGCATGCCCTGTCCTCCCCCGCAATGCTCAGGCTGCGCAGTTGGGGGAGCCTGCTCGGCCGCTGTGACACCATCTGACCCGACCTTGTCTTCACGCTGCCCGGGGAGGTGCCCGGCTCCTTCCGTGGCGCTCCATGGGAGGAGCAAGGGGCTGAACGCCAGCCTGGAGTCTGCCCTCCCAGCCCCGTGCCGGGCGCAGAGGAAGGGGCTCACTGCTGTCCCCTAAGTCACCATCCTGCCACAGCCCTGACCAGGCCGTGGCCTTGGTCTGCTCCCACCCAGAGGGAACTTCTGATTCACCAACCAGCGGGGAAGCAGCTTGAAATCTGCGCTGGCTAGCAGAGCTGTGGCCCTCACCTGTGAGGCAGGTGTCATTCTCTACATAAGGAAATAGGTTAAGCAAGGCTAAATTTCTTGGTCAGGGTGCCTGTGTCTAACCTTTATAACCCATGTTCCCTCTCCTACGGTTTGCACAATTCCCTCAGCATCTGCCTTAAAAGACCCAGTTTTGCCAGCTTCTGCCATGTGACTTCTCTTTCTCAACCATGTTGTAATATGGTCTTCAGGGGCCTTCCACCCCTGCAGAAAGCAGAAAAACCCAGGGTGCCTCCTCTGTGTCCCCTCTCCCCCTCCCCTCACTCCCCCCCTCCCCCCCCAGTCTTTCAGGACTCTCCCATTCACTATAAATATAACATGGTGAGTTTTGTCTTCTACTCTCAGGTTTCTTGGCAAAATCAGAAGTGGAGCTATAATACATACATTTCACAACACATTCTATAGCAAGAGACGATTAGGGTTTACTTTATTGAGGCTTGTCCTATTTTCATAGAGGCTAGAAGCAGTAAGAAGTATGGAACATAGAAAGGGATTTGGAAACAATGTTTTAAGGTTCTGTGACCTTGTGGTAGTGTTGCTTAGTATTTTCAAAAATGGGCTTTATTTATTTATTTATTTATTTATTTTAAATTTATCTTTATTGTTGAAAGTATTACAGATGTCTGCTTTTCCCCCATTGACCTGCTCTGCCCCACTCCCACCCCTTCCTCAGGCTTTCACCGAATTATTATCTGCGTCCATGGGTTATGCATATATGCATATAAGTTCTTTGGTTAATATCTTCCTACCCCTCCTTCCTTCCTTCCCTCTGAGCTCCTTCAGTCTGTTCCATGCTTCCATGTCTCTGGATCTATTTTGCTTGTCAGTTTATTTTGTTCATTATATTCCACATATAAGTGAGATCATGGACTTTAGAGTTAGGCAAACATAGGTTTAAATTTCAATTTGATCAGTCTTAAGTTTGGACAAGCTTGAAGGTTCATTTTCCTTATCTGTAAAATGGGCGTATCACGATCTTCTTGTGAAGGTAGATGCATCTAGTATTGTGCCTGGTAGATTGTCAGTGCTCAGGATGTATTAGTTCCCTCCCTTTCATCTTTCCTTACATTGCTAACCCCTTGAAGATCATATCTTATTAAGTTTTATATCCTGCACTGGTGATGTAGATATTCAGTAAATGTCTGTTGAACTCAAGATTATCTCTCTGCCTTCCTCTTAGACTTACAGAGATTAGTCCATGGAGTGATTCAATTTGGATGCTATCCTATTAGTGTAAAGGATTATGAAATGAAGTGTCTTCAGTAATATCATTTATAAATAACAAACCTCGTCGGGGGTTATTCCCCAAGACTCACTTCTTTCTCTGATTTCCTTTCCATCAACAGCTCTTAGAGCAAGAGGCTGACTTCTTATATCATCACAGACTTACTGCTTTGAACAGAGGCAAGAGTTGTGGCAAAATAAGAATTATCTCTTTGATTGAAAATGTGAAGACATCTCTTTTAGAACAACTTGTGAAACAGAACTGAAAGCTGTCATTTGGCATTCTGGTTTGACATTTGCTTGCAGTTATGTTTTTAACTACAATTAAGGGAATCTGGATGTTTGCATGTATTAGATTCTCATTTTCTTTTTGGTCTAAGAACTTAAAAGTTAAAGTTTTAAAAAGAAATACTCTTAATTGCAAGTAGATCCTAGTTTGCCTATTGTACCAACTCCAAAAACATTATTTAAAAATACATATCTGGTGAAACTGCAGGGTAGAATGCTACAGATAGCCACCCCATCACCCAATATGAAAATCAAAGGCAGCGGAACATACTGCAGAGAGGCCTCGGCTGGTACAAGCTGGGGCCAGCTTTGTCTCCTGTGAATAACATCCCTTCAGAGAGACACTGATTACTCAGGATCTTCATTTCTTCTAAAAATTGGGGAACTGCATTAATGTATTTCCAAAGACTGGCAAGGAAAAACTACTGTATTCCTAGAGACTAAAGCAGTGCCTAACACTGGTAGGTACTCAATAAATATTTGTTGAATGTATGGACGAGAATGAATTTAATCCCAATCAAACCAGTGATCACAGGATTTAAAACTCAGAAGCTCCCAGCGTTTCTCTCAGGCTCAGAGAGTTTCTGACTTGTCAAAAATCAGAGCTGGGAGTACAATTCTATGTTCTAGTAAAAATCTTCTTGATTGGATTTTTAGTCAGTCTAAATTTAAACCCCAAATTTGTGTTGTTTCCAATCAATCTAAAGCAGCAAAATCTGTAGAACTGGTTCTAAAGAGGAAATTGGATACCTGTATGACATTCAAAACTAGCAGCACACTTTCAGCTTTTTATAACACGAAATGTGCCTCAACAAGTGTGTTTTATTTCTTATCATTCCTCTAGATTTCTAGCAGAAAGGCTCACTAGAGTCCAAATGATAGCTTTTAGTTCTGTTGATTCTTTATAGGTTCTTTCAACACAGAACTGTTTTCCTTTATCAGTTTCAGTTTCTTAAGATGGTTTTGTATTCCTGAGCAAGGTGCAAGTTCTTCCGTGAGTGTGCTGTATAAATGTGGTTTTTATTTTGGGAATCAGGAGTATCTTTTTCACACATACCATCATCTCTGTGTGCATTATTCAATGCCCACTCCACCCTAATCAAGGACAGCTAAGTGTTTGTCACATCATGTAGAATTATTCTTTCTGCCTTATCCCATGAAAGGCTCACACTGAAGAGTTTTAGTCATGAACAGAGGTTCAGCAGGAATCAAAGACATATGGAAGTCTTTATTTCTGTAGTCGTAAGTATCAAGCAAACTTACCATCACAGACACAAGTTCATAATTTTTATAACAGTTCACTCAACACACCTTATACTTTGTACAGATTCATAAGGAACTTCATAATTCTCTGAAACTTCAGTGAATAATTATACTTGATTAACATTGTTTAAACCTTGGTCAAATATATTTTAGCTTCACTAATCTACGAGACTTTCACAGTTTTGTTCTAAAAGGATATACTTAACAGTGCTGTTTTGTACTGGGCACATCAGAGGAATATATATGGAATGGATTCTACTTTTGCGTGGTATCAAAATTATCACTATATCCAGGGAGGCTGAAATTTGAGCATCTCAAGTATTCAGTACCATCCATTTTATAGTAAAGGTAACTTACAATGTACTCACAGGCACCCTCTGAAAATGTTCCTTGGAATTTTCTAATCAGTAAGACCTTTTTTCAAATAGGAAACCTGACCTAAAAAATAAAGTGGATGAAATTGCCAGAATTTTGCCGTCCGGCCACTTCTAACAAGCACACAGCCATCCACATCCATTCTTTGATACTGGCATTTTGAAAACCAGGTTAAGTGCTGCTTTATTTCTATTGACCACTGCTCCATATTTAATCAAGTTTACTATTATATATTCTAATCTTATACCCAAAGTTTTGTAATATCACTTGAAGGCAAACCATTGTATTAGTTTCCTATTGCTGCTATAACAAATTAACACAAATTTAGTGGTTTAAAACACCACCAGTTTGTTATCTTATAGTTCTGGAGATTGGAAATCCAAATTAGTGTTAAGGGACTAAAATCTAGGTGTCAGTAAAGCTGGCTCTTTCTGGAGGCTCCAGGGTAGAATCCATTCCTTGCCTGTGTTATATTTTAGAGGCTGCTGGCATTCCTTGGATCCTGACTCCACGAATCTAATCTCTGCTTCTGTCATCACATCATCACCTTCTCCCACATTAACTTTCCTCTCATATAGAGAACCTTGGTAATTACACTTAGGGCATATCCAGATAATCTAAGATAATCTCCACATCCCAAGATCCTTAATCACATCTGCAAAGTCTTTTGCTATATGAGGTAGATAGTCTACGGGAAGGATGGAAGTTGAGAAAGCTGTTTCCAACAGGGCAAAATCTAAATGCCCTTTTCTAATGTGGCCAACACAGACAAGTACATGTCAGAGAGGAAAATCAGGAGCTACGGAGAAAACTGGACTGAGGAATCACTTCCACGTGAAAGAACCGTAGACTAAGCAAAGAATGTTTCCCACCTCCAGGGTGGGAATCCTCATGGTGGTGTCCAGTGGAATTTCAGAGTTGGGATAGACTCCACCTCTCCATACTTAATTGACATCAGACGTGGCCATTTAATATAAGAGAATATTAAATATAAGAGAAGTGAGATATACCATTGAATATAAGAGAAGTGAGATGTACCAATTCTAAGCAGAACTTTAACAAATCCTGTGTTTTGGCAAGTTTTCTGTGAGTCACAAAATCAGCATACCCAGGTAAGAGTTGCTCTTTCGGCTGCATCCTGGAACAAAAAGTGGAGCAGAGCAGAAGACGACACCTAACAAGCAAAAAGTAAACTAGTATTATAAGCCTCTGAAATTACAGACTTCTTAAGTTTCAGATGTCTCTGAAATATAAATTTAGAACAGTCAGGTGGAGAGTTTGATACATGAGTCAGATACACAGGGAACAGATATGAGCTAGAGATAAAATTTGGGAACTGTCAGCATCTATATTGCATTTTAATCATAAGAGTAGATAAGATCACCTAGAGAAAGAAGAGAGAAAATAAAAAGGTCCAAAACAAAGTGCTGAGAACACAAATGTTAACTGCCAAGAGGAAGATGAGCTTGCCTGCAAAGGCGACAGGACTGGCCCCAGCTTTGGAGGAAAGCCCTAAGAGGTTTGAATGGAGTCCCACGTTTGCTGTCCTCACTTTTTGTTCCTTCTGCTTCACCTCCTTTTCTCCAGCCTGGAGACTGCAGGGCAGGCAGCACCTGCGATGTCTCCTCACACTTTAAAAGATAAAGCTTCCTTTTACATTGCTGGATTTTGAGCACCACTTGCACAGGGACCCTGCCTTCCTAAATCACCTCTGTCCCTCCAAGGCCTGATGACGCTGCCTGGTCCATAGTGTGCATAGTGGTCCGTAAACCCCCCCGTATTACCCACCTGCCCGCTCTCTCACCTTGGTCTCTCCCTTTATTTCTCTTGAAATTTTACTATGGATACTCAGCGAAGTCTAAATTTAATATCTCAAACTCCTTGCAGATATTTCAAGGATCAAAGAACACTTGAGCTCTGATAGTTGCCATCCTGAAATACATTTTTCTCCAGTGTTCTGTTCTAGTCTTTTGTTAGCCCCATTAGTTACACATCGTCAGAACTATTCTTCTATACAGATGATATTTGTTTATAATTACCTACACGCAGAACTGGCTATATAATTTTCAGGGCCCAGTGCGAAGTAAAAGTGTAGGGCCCTTCTTCAAAAACTGGAAAAAGCTATTTCCTTTCCTTCACGGTCTTTCTCATCCTGTCATGGTGGTGGTTTTTGTTTGTTTGTTTGTTTGTTTGCTATTAAATGCTGTGCTCCCTTGGGCACAGGGAAATCATGGGGTGGGTGCAGGCTCTCACAGGCACCCAGGGCCATGCCCCATGATTCAGCACAGGGAGCACACATGCCCCATCTCCACCTTCCCCAGGCCTGTACCCAGCCTGGATACCCTCCCAAAGCAGAGGATGGAAACAAATGATAAGCAAGGGGCAGGGAGCAGGGGGCTGAGAACCGTCCTGGGGAGTCAGAGAGGTGGCAGGATGTAGAACTGTGTGTGAGCTGAAACTCCACGCCCGGCACATGCTCAATTATCCCTCACTTATAAAACACAAATTCAAAGATAAAATTATTAAGAATCTCTCAATAGTGACCACAGAGCATTAAAGCAGAAGCACAGGGTCTTCTTCAAAGAATGGGTCCTGTACCTCTGGCTTGAGCATACACGCCCGGGAAGCCCTCCCTGCCTGTGTGTTTGTCACTTTGCTCACCATTTCTTCTTGCATGTCTGACCTTCCTTCTGAATATATTCCTTTCTGCAAAGTGTATTCTTTGAAGCTCCTTAAGTAAAGACCCTTTAGCTAGTGGTAAACACTCTGGTTTTATTTATCTGAGCATAATTATTTCAGCCTCATTCTTACAGATAGTTTTGTTGGGTACCCAGCTTTAGGCTGATGGTTATTTTCTCATAGATTTTGAACATATTATTTTGCTGTCTTTGGCTTTTTTTGTTTCTGCTGGAAAATAAGTTTTCGGTTTGTTTGGGTTCCTTTGAAGATAATGCAGTTTTTTTCTCTTCGACTTCTTTTAAAATCTCTTTAACTTTCATGTTCTTCATTTACACTACCAGGTGCTTATGTGTAAGATTTATTTTTATTTGTCTTACTTAGAATCTATTGGGCTTCTAGATTTGTGGTGGTTGTTTTTCACCAGTATGAAATATGCTCTTCAGATATTTCTCTTTTTCTTCTGAAATAATGAATAGATATATATGAGATCTTTTCCCTCTGCCCTCCATATATCCACTTCTCTTTCACGTTTTTATGTTCTTGACTCCCTATACTGCACGCTGTATAATTTCTTTGAATGTCCCTTTCAGTTTATTACTTCATTTTTTAGCTATGAATAGTCTGCTATAAGACCATTCACAGAGTTTTTGATTTCAATGATCATATTTATCATTCTTACAAGTTCAATTTGGTTCTTTTTCAAATTTAATTAATCATTTAAAACACCTTTTTTTTTTTTTTTTTTTTACTTTATTGAACATACTTATTTTCTGTATCTGAAAATTCAATACTTTGGAAGTTTGATTATGCTGTCTTTTGTTTGCTAATTCTTTCTCTTTTTGGCTTTTAAAAAATAGTTTTGTGATTTTAAACACTATGATCCCAGAGGTCTTATATCTTTATTGGTAGGAATTCTTTGTACACCAGGTTTTAGATAGGTTTCTCCCCAAAATATTGGTGTTTTCCTACCAGACTAGGAGACAAGGTTAACCTAGCACCACATTAAGTTATCTTCTCAACATGAAGCTTTTGGGACCACTCAGGTAATATGAATTCAGGATACAAATTTACATTAGGGTTGGTTTGTGTTTATAAATTCTTATGGGATATTTATATTTTCCCCTCTACCTAGCACCAAAATTCAAAGCGAGTAATTTTCTTTTTGTACCTCGAGAAGAGATATTATTTGTATTTTACACATTCTGAGTATGAATTTCACACATATACTATCAGTAGCTCTTTGAGATGTAACTTCATTCAGGTGAGTTTCCTTGTAGACTCTTCCTTTGTCTCCTGAGTCCTGTGCCCTTCATGGCTGTAAATCTTAAAGCTCAAGTTCATCAGATTTGGAAAGTACTTGCAAGATGAAAGTTCGCTTCAATGCTCTACTTAATGCTGGGGTTCTTCCATTCATTTCAGTTTTTTAACCTTTAGTTTGGAATAATTTTATATTTCTAGAAAAGTCACAAAGACAGTACAGAGAGGTGATGTTTCCCTTTACCCCATCTTTCTTAACCATGGCATAGCCAGTTTTCTGTAAAACCTAAGAAATTAATATTGGTATAATATAATTAATTAACCTACAGATTTTTTTCAGATTCCAGTAGTTTTCCACTGATATCTTTTTCCATTCTTTCACATGAGTTTTGTTCTCTTCATTTTTCTCACTTTTTGTCCAGTTTATTGATGAATTTTTAGATTTTTTTTAATAATGAAAAAATGACTTTACTTATTTTTAGTAAAAAATTGTCAAGGTACCTAGTCCAACACATTGCTGGAAAGAGAAACCTGGAGAGTTTCGTTTTTCCAGTCAGTTTCCCTCAAGTGATATTTGTACTTCTGATTACCAAGTTAAATGTGTCATCTTATGTTTGCATCTTTAAAATTTTCTAGACTAGAAATGTAGGCGGCACTATTTTCATTATGGTAAAAAAAAATTTAATAATATTATGAGTGAGACTAGAATAGAGATTAAGAGATAGACTAGAGTCTGTTAAAATACTCTAGGTGGGAGATAAAGTCAAGAACCTTAACAAGTTGCTGGCAATGAGGAAGGAAGGGAAGAAATAGTTTGACACAGAGGAAGCAGAATAGATAGGACTTGTTGCCGAGTGGATGTGGTAGAACATGGAGGAAGTCAGAGATAACTCGGGGTTTCAAGCAAAGATTCTGACTGTAAAGAAAGGTTTTCAGAAGTCAAAAGGAAACGCAAGATTGCAGGAGATGACGGTGAATATGTTTTTTTGATGTTTGAAATCTTTGGTGTTTTTTTGTTTTGTTTTGTTTTTAAATATATCTTTATTGATTCCAGAGAGGGGAAAGGAAAGGGAGAGAGAGAGAGAGAGAGATAGAAGCATCAATGATGAGAGAGTCATTGATTGAGCCCACAACCCGGGCATGTGCCCTGACCGGGAATCGAACCCTGATCGCCTGGATCCCAGGTTGACGCTCAACCGCTGAGCCCTGCCTGGCCAGGCGAAATCTTTGGTGTTGATGGATCATTAGGATAGAGATGCCCAACAGCAGTTATAAATGCAAGTCACAAGTTTGAGAAAAGGGATCAGAGCTAGAAGGAAGAGATTGGTGATGGGAAACAAAGGGCTTACAAAGAGGAATAAGCAATGGAGAAGCATCATCTGCACGGATAGTAAGAAAAGTCATGGTGATTTTAGAAACAGGAAAGAGCCCTGAGCAAGAAACATGCTTTTGCCTTTACTTGTGATAGTCAAAGGCTTAATTTCAGTGCCCCTGGGAAAGGTTCTCATGAGTCGCCCATATTACCTCCACCCAAAGGATCACACACGAAGCTTTAAGATCCATTTTTGTGGATTAAAATGTTCTTTGTGTTTTTAGTTTTCTAATACGTTTTGTGCTATACCATACCACATCTCAGGCTTTACCCTCTCAATTTGGTTTGTTTCTATCAGTATTTGAGGTAAGTAAAAGAAAAATAAATTTAGCAGACACCACAAACATGTTGATTTTATAGCACATCCCAATATAATTTCCTTTTTTGAAGAAACAAAATATTGTCTACTGTTAGAATTTAGTCATATACTTTAGAACCACAATGTATAACATTTTATTATGTTTGTGATTCCATATATGTTGTTACTATTTCATGTACAAATAACATTACTTATCACACAGAAATTAAGCCTGAGAAAATACTTGCCTTATATGCAGTGTTTGTGAATTGCTGTTAACATTTAAAATCATATCTAGTAGCAGTATATATATTGTCAAAGAGAATAAACAGACTAAGTTGTGAATTATATTCTCTGAGTCAAGATGTACAACTTAGTAAGAGTATTAGGGGTGAGACTTGACTCATTTGTCGGGTTTATGGTTTTCAGAGAATTGATGCTGATTTCACATCAGAAAAACATTGAGCAGCTGCAGGAAACCCTTAGACAGGAGCGGTTGGATAATGATAACCGGAGGGAGAAGGTAACGATAATGTAGCTTTCATCAGCATGTGTCTTATTTGCTTTTTAAACATTCTGTTTGGTTGCCAGAAGACTATTCCAAATAGATTTCTTTGCTTCTATACACACATTTGGTTCCTTCTGGAATTTCTTAGACCAATGCACAAAGCACTGAAGCCTTCCCAACTCTTTTTCTTCCCCATTAGCTACCTATCCCTACCACTAACCTCTGCCTTGGTTTGCTGATTATAACTTAAATTTGCATCTAGAACTAGAGCTAGCTACTAATTCAGACTGCTTGACTGAAGCCCTGACACCCTGTTTGGTTATTATCAGGTTCTTCTCTTTGGTGACTAGACCCTACACTTGTAACCTCAAGCAACAAGCAGTTGCCACATATCCACCTGGAATCCCTCACTCTGCCATCTACAGGACTGAAACCTTTTAGGTATTGTTGCTGGCTCAGGTCAATTATTATTCTGTCACTTTCATTTCCAATCTTCACACAGTTGGCCATACTCTCGGCTAGTACTGGCTTGCTATAAGTCATTCCTCCTTCCCTTGTCCCTCAGGGACAGCACATCCAGGCTGTAACAAAAATGATCACTACGCCAGAGGTTTCATATGGGCAACAATTAAATTTTAGAATATGAAATAAAGTTGCTCTAAGGTTCTCATTCTTATTTTGTTTAATTTTGTAGCACGGTGTTTTTCTTCTTTAAAGCTCACACTTTTTTAATTCTTTCTAATTTTTATTAGCCTCAGTGTGCTCAATTGGCTAATCTGTTCTTATTCACTTCCCACCATCTTTACCAATCCATGTTTAAAAAAACAAAAAAGTGATCAACTTAACTAACAATCCAAAAAGTGCAAATTAAAACAATGAGGGATTCATTTTCGCAGACCCAGTTGGTAGAGTGGATTTTGCAGTATGCTAAAGGTCTAGTGAGATAGTCTTTCATACTCACTCTTCAAGGGACTGGAAATTACAGCCACCTTTTGGAGAGCAGCTTCGCAATAAGTATGAAGAGAGATTGTAAACGTCCCATCTTTGACTCAGAAATTTCACTGATGAAAGTAACATGGATAGAGACTTACAGGTCCTTCTTTTCCCTCAAACTCCTTAGCTCCTCTTAGACTGATACAGTGAACTTTCCTGCCTTTGCTTGTGTAGAAATTTCTCATCTCCTCAGCCACACCCCATGAAGGACTTTCAAATGCAATCTACTGGAGCACTCTCTGCTTTCACGATCCACTCTAGTATTACTGCTCACTGTACCTTGTCCCTGAGGGGCTAACACAGCAAGTCCACCAAGTTAGTGTTAGCATCTGACCATATAAGAGTATTATATTCTTGCTTTATGCTAAGTTAATTTGATGATGAAAATAAACCTATGTAGAATTCTGTAAGTTCTTAGTAAAACCATGATATCTTTCTGATAAATTAATTACATCATAAATGTATTTTGACAGTATACTTTTCTATAACATTTTATTTTGTTGAGAGGACATGACTTCTTGTTAATAAATCTTATCACTCAGCCCGGCCAGGCGTGGCTCAGCGGTTGAGCGTCGACCTAGGATCCAGGTGATCAGGGTTCGATTCCCGGTCAGGGCACATGCACGGGTTGTGGGCTGCAGCCGATCAATGACTCTCATCATTGATGTTTCTATCTCTCTCTCCATCTCCTTTCCTTTCTCTGAAATCAATAAAGATATATTAAAAAATAAATAAAAATAAATCTTATCACTCAGCTTAGCAGTAGATCAAGATCCAGACCAGTAAAGCCAAGATATGATAATTATGTCTTAGCTGTGTTAGCTATTGAAACTATGAATAAAAAGTTCCCTAAAAGTCCTCTGATGAGAAAGAAGAATCACTAATATGACACTGTCATCTCTTTCTTGGGTCACTGTGCCTTTGTGTAGGAATGAAGTGTTCCCTTTATAAATATATAATACACATATTAGAATAAACTTCATAACTTAAATGCTTTTAACATTCAAAAAAATAGATAGCAATTTGTGCCTGTGTTTAATTATTTTAGAGTATGTAAGAAGTACATAATAAAATCAGTAGTTGCTATGCAACAATGATAGCACATTTTAAAATAACTGCATGTTTACTAATTGTCATAGATTTTTGTTTATTTGAAGTGTTGCTTTGATGTGAAGAATGGGAATTAATGTACATACTGAACACTTAAAATTGCTTCCAAATGCACAATGGTGTTACCGTTCAGTGACAATTGTGCAGTTAAGAAATCTCCTATAGCCAGAATGCTTATAATAAGTGAATCATTTATTGACTATCACTTTGTAGTGCCACAAAAAAAAAATCCAACGAAGTATTTTCTTAGATTATTACTAAGATATCACATTTAGGAACATTTTAGAATTGCACTGTTGGCCTCATTTTAAATAGTACATAGATCTTTTAAAAACAAATAGTTTAAACAAACAAAATCTTATTTTCTGGCTGAGAAATTGGATTGATAGTGAAAAGGCAGGGGAAAAAAGTTTACTTTAGGAAATTGTCAATTCCAGCATTGAAGAGAGGCCAAAAACAAACAAAAAATGAAAAACAAAAAATCCCACTCAAATCCTTCTTTAAAATGGCCTATTAAGTTCTAATATAATTTTGTGTGCCATTAAGAAAATTAAAAAGGATTAATAAAATTAAAAAGGTTAACTCATAAAATGAAATTTGACAGGGATGAAGCTGTCACATACAAAATATTTTCATTTATGCATAAATGTATGGCTAAAATTAATATCGAGGGCATGCTTTAATTTTGTTGTTAATCCTCACCAGAGGATATTTTTTACATTGCTTTTCAGAGAGAGTGGAAGGAAGGGAGGGAGGGGGCTAGAGGGAGACAGAGGGGGAGGGAGGGAGAGAGAAACATCAATGTGAAAGAGACACATCGACCGATTGTCTCCTGCATGCACCCTGACCAGGGTGCAGGGAATGAACCCACAACCCAGGTACATGTCCTTGACCAGGAATCAAACCAGCAACCCTTGAGAAAAAATCATCTGACAGTCTTATGGGAGCTCCCTTGTAGGTAACTCACTGTCTTTCTCTTGCTGCTTTTTAGATTTTTCTCTGTCTTTAACCGTTCGCATTTTAATTATGATGTATCTTAGTGTGTGCCTCTTTGGATTCATCTTGTTTGGGAGTCTCTGTGCTTCCTGGACTTGTAAGTCTATTTCCTTCACTGGGTTAAGGAAGTTTTTCATCATTATTTTTTCAAATAGGTTTTTAATTCCTTGCTCTCTCTCTTCTCCTTCTGTTACCCCCATGATGCAAATGTTGATAGGCTTGAAGTTGTCCCAGAGGCTTCTTATACTGTTTTGTTTTTTGGATTCTTTTTTCTTTTGGCTGTTGTGATTGTATGTTTTCTGCTTCCTTATCTTCCAAATCTCTGATTTGATCCTCTGCTTTATCTACTCCACTGTTGATTCCCTGAATTGCATTCTTCATTTCAGTTAATGTATTCTTCATTTCTGAGAGGCTCTCTTTTGTGTTTTCTAGTTTTGTTTTTATGTTTCCTATCTCTTAGTTGAAGTTCTAAGTTCATATACTGTTCCCCTAAGTTCATTGAGTATCCTTATAACCAGTGTTTTGAACTCTGTATCTAGTGGATTGCTTGTCTCCATTCTCTTTAGTTCTTCTGCTGGGGTTTTGTTCTGTTCTTTCATTTGGGACATGTTTCTTTGTCTCCTCATTTTGGCCACCTTCCAGTGTTTGTTTCTACATGTTAGGTAGAGCTGCTATATCTTCCAGGCTTGTATGGAATAGCTTTATGCACTAGGTGTTCTGTAGGGTCCAGTGGCACAGCCTTCCCAATCACCCAAGCTGGCGGGGTGCACCCACCCTCCTGTTGTAGTTGAGCCTTCATTGCTGTTGGCATGTCAATGGGAGGGATTGATCCCCCCCGCAGGCTGATCAGCTACAGGGACTGGCTGCAACCACCATGGAGGATCTGCTTCTGCAGGGGCCCGACCCGCAGAGCAGGACTTATTTCAGCTGAGCTCTGGTGCCCGCTAATCTTGCCCCTTAAGTGTGTTGCTAGTGGAGGTGGTTGAATGGTGCTTCGATGTTTTCTAAAACTGTCATCTAAAATATTTTAAACAAACAGCTCCTTTCAACATGTAAAAAAAAAAACATAAACATGACAATTTGGCATGAATTTGTCTTCTCAATGACAAATAATGTACTGGCTTAAGCAAATTATTCTGTTTGGGGGCTCATCAAACTGTTCAGATCATGGAGGAACCAGTAGTGTCATCTCTCTGTGCTGCAGTGTCAGCACATTGAGATGGTTCTTGGCATCTCTTTTCAGCTTCCTAAAATGTTTAGAAATGCCACCTGAAGCTCATCATTTACTTCTCTTTCTCAGGTTGTGCAAATTGAAAATCAAATCAGTAATAATAAATCACTCTTGTCCCTTCTATTTACAGTGCTTTTTCTTTCCCACCTTCCATCTACCTCTCCTTACCCATAATAGTTCATTCCAAGGAATAGTTCAAGGGTAAAAAGATCTCCTTGCTTCCTGACTCAGGTAAAATAGAACATTCTACTCATATAAGTAGTCAGCCACCCCCTTTCCTTCCCTGGATGCTTCCACTTTGTTTCATCTTCATCAGGAGACTCTACAGATCTCCTAAATGGCCTCTTCCCCATAATAAATTAAAAGAACTTTTTAAAAAAATCCTTCTAAAATCCTGTAATCTAATTTACAGTTTGTCCTGTGCTACCTAGGTTACATGCATTCCTAACTTAAACAATCTGTCCATGTTTTGGATGATGTCTTTTTGTCCTAAAATAACTATTTGTCTCTTATCAATTAACCACACAAGAATTTTTTTTGAACAATTGATATTTTAATACCTCAGCATACATTTTTCTTGAGCATCTAAAAAATGTTACTTAGTGGGTTGTTTTTTTTAATAGTGTTATCTTGTGGGCCATTAACTCTGAAAGTTATACCTTGCAGTCTTTCCAAACGTTTTGCATTTGATTTCCTTCCTGACTTATCTATCTCAGTGTGGCTGGAACACAGAGATCAAATGAGGAAAGTGGTGAAAGTTAGGTTGGAGAAGTCCAGGATTGCCTAGATGGCATTTGGGTTGTACCCTGAACAATAGCATAGGCCAAGGGAGAGAAGGGGCCTGGAATCCAGACTGTGCTTTGCTCACCAAGTACTGTGCCTGGCAAGAGGCTGAATTTGTCTAAGGAAGGGGTGCTTTGTTGATTCACACAAAGATGTCCTATGAGCTGGCAGTATTCCTATAGAAAATCATGTAGAGGACTTTTGATTTTATCCTAGTGCATTGAGAAATCACTGGAGGGAATAAGAGAATCCAATTTATATTTTGTCAACAACACTCTGCTGTTTGTATCATGGATTGGAGAGACGGAGAAAGTAAGGAAACCAGTCAGGAGGTGATGGTGGTCAGAGCTGGGGTGTTGGAAGTGGAAATACAGAGAAATGGATGGATGTAAGGCATCTTCTGAAGACAAAACAAACAGGATTTAATGCTAGATTAGGTGTGGAGGGTAAGGGAGAGAGGAGAATGAAATATGGTTTCCCAGTTACTGACTTGAATAACTAGATGGATGGTTGTTCTGAGTCCTGAGATGCGGCAGGCTGGGGGCAGAAGAGGTGGAGATGGGGTTGCAACAAGATTTCTGGTTCAGACACTTCATTTGAGACACTTGTGAAGTTCCTAAAAGACTACTAGGAGGCAGGTGGATATAAGTACCTGGAATTCAGAAGAACATCTGTTCCTTGTCTTTAGCAGTCCAGAGTAACACACCTGAACAACTCTATCATGTTTCTAAATGATCATCAGCATCCTTTTCCCTAAACAATCCAGAAATTTATTTTGAGAAAGCCAAAATAAATTTTTTTTAAAAAGTCTAGCAAGTTACTTTCTGTTTTTTGTTTTTTGTGGGTTTTTTTTTAAAATTTATTTTTATTGATTTCAGAGAGAGGAAAGGAGAGGGAGAGAGAGACACAGAAACATCAATGATGAGTCATTGATCGAGCCCACAACCCGGGCATGTGCCCTGACCGGGAATCGAACCCCGATCGCCTGGATCCTAGGTCGACGCTCAACCTTTGAGCCACGCCCGGTCGGGCCCAAAATAATTTCTTGCATTGAGTGTAAATATAATTGTTTTCCCATGGGGCAAATACTCAGACCTGTGCCCAGTATAATAAACCCAATGACCCCACACTAGAACTGGTCTTCTATCTGTATTTTATTTAATTTAAAGGGTTTCCCACAAACCTTCTTAACAAACTTTCTGTTTCCTGGTACCCTGGTTTCAGTGTTCCCTTGAGAAGGTCAGATTGACATCTTTCCTCTTCTTATAGTGACCTCAACCACAAGTCAGGTTTGACAGTTTTTCTCCCAATTAATCTGGCATTAACTCCCTCTGAGAATTTATAATCATGGCATAGTGTAAATCTAGAGCCAGCCTATCACTGGGATCCCTTCTCTAATCTCACTAGATGAACTCCCAGGCCTGAAGGACTCTAGGACTCTCTCTCTTGCTCCAATAGCAGAGCCAAAACCAGTGGTTAAAAACCACAGGGAGAGAGATGTTGGCTCAGCAAAAGGAAAAAGTGCCTAATGCTTTGTGCTGTCTGAAAATGGAAACGCCTCCTGAGGAAGGAGTGAGTTACAGTTTCTGGTGGTGTAGAGGCACAGAGCAGACAATCATTTGGTGCAGATTCCATGGTAGAGGCTAAGGGGTTGGAGCATAGAATTAATCTCCACTGACTATTGAATCCCTGCTCATGCTATAGCTTTACACAGATATTTCGTCCCATTTAATCCTCATAAGGACTCCCAAGGGAACGAGTCATAACCCCACCAGGAGAAGTTATGGTCACAATTTAGCATCACACAACTAGAAGGTGTCAGACCAGGATTTAAACTCAACTTCATCTAAATCCAAAGTCTTTGTTTATTCTTTCCACAATTCATGGAAGCTTGAGAAATTGAACTAAGAGATTTCTAAGGTCCCTTCCAGCACTGTGATTCTGAGTCAAAATATGGATATAGGCATCATTGACCTATGTTTTCCTTAATCATCCTTCTGGCCTCAGTCACATTAAAATGATCATCTGGGACTCCAACACTTTCTGTGGTCTCCATCAAGAAAGGACCATTAAAAACTCAACATTTGTACTTTGTATCCCCTCTAAGCTTTCAGCAGAACTTAATCTAAGGGCCTTTAAAATCTTTTTTTTTTTTTTTCTTAATAGGGTTGCTGCCAAGGACTGAGCTTAGAGTACAAGTGTACAGAATACGTAACTTTTAGTATTTCTCAAAACTGTCATAATATATTGTCCTAACTTCTCTACTTATTTTTCAGGTCTTAGAAGATCTTGAAATATTTGACCCAAGGTCAATTTTTCTGGCCTAAGTTCTGAGCCACCTTTTTAGAAATAGTAGAATTTAAAAATTAGATTAACTTTTAAAATTAATTTTAGAATAAGAATTTTAAAAAACATTAGAGTCTGAAAATAAGTTTAATTTACTTTCTGTAAAGTTAAATGGCATTATATGTGTGTTAAATGCTATTTTCTAGGTTGAAGCTGAACTCGCCAAGGAAAGAGCCCAACGTTTAATTGAATTTGAGGAGCAAGCTCTTTTCTTTAAAGAAGAAGCTAAACTGGAACTTGATATTGAAAAGGAGAAACACCAAGAAATAATCCAAAAGTATAAGGAAAAGCAAGAGGAGCTGCAAATGAAGGTCTGTCACTATGGTTATCATTATCATTTAAGGGTTTAAAAACTACAGATGTTGGTTATTTCCTCCTAACAACGCTACAGTATCTATCACTCTAGCAGTTTTCCTCATAGTCACTGTGCCTTGACTTCAACCACATAGGTAGAATGGTTGGGATAGTCTCCAAAAGGAATAGCTGAGATAAATCATACAAGCATGCAATCTAGCTATATATGAAATTTTTTATAAAAATAAACTTAATTTTTTAAAACAGCACAAATTACATAACCAATAATTAGCGTGGTTAGATATTCCAACGCATCAAATATCTAACATCAAAAGATAATGAGGTGTTTTACATAATTGAAATTTTTCCAACAACTAAAGACTACCTTCTTTAATTGTAAGTCTTTTCAATTCTAAATATTTTTGAATGAAGGGAAATATTTTTAAAATGTAACCACCTCTATAATTTCTGAAAGAATGTATCCTAAATATAATTTAAGGTTTTGTTAAGGTTCCCTATTTTTATAAGGCTTGAGTGTAGTAATGTGCATGTGTTCGCGCATGTGTGTGTGTGTGTGTGTGTGTGTGTGTGTGAACCAAGATGCAGTGGGGAGAACTAGATCTTGAATAAAATGATTAACAGTCTGTGTAAATTAAGCATCACTTGAGACTTAATGGCTTCTGCTTTGGTATACAGGGATGTGGTGCGGCCTTCTCAACAGACAGGGCCAGCTACATGGGTGTAGGACAGGTGCAGTGTCACAGGGCCACACACTCAGAAAGGGCCCATGCTTTGGGTTTAATGCTCTGCAGATGCTGTTTTGAAATTCTTAATAATTTTATCTTTCAATTTGTGTTTTTTAAGTGAAGTCCTATTGGGACAATAGAGCACATGTGGGAAACTTGGAACCTCGGCTCACCCAAGGTTCTGCCTCCCCTAGTCAGGTCGTCTCCTAGACAGTCCTTTTGCTTACTAACCCCTGCCCCCCCCACCCCCGGCTGCCCTCGGCATGCCCTCCTTTCCTCCCTTCGCCTCAGGACTGCTGTCCCATCTGCAGGGGAATGTCTAAAGGCAGGCCCCAACTTGCCATGGGTTACAGTTTTTCAAGAGAAGTCATAGGTCCAGATTTTTTAAGTAAACTCTCTTGAATTTTAAGTTGTTGACTCCCTTTTTAAAAAAATAAAACATATTTGTGGCCACTGTGAGTCTCCTCTCCCAGGGATAACTGCTCTATTTCAGTGTCATGTCTCCTCAGGGTGATGGAAACTACTGTCCAGACCCAGCAGTGACCCTCTTCCTTCCTGGATTAATTGGAGATAATGGATAATATTAACTTAATTTATAAAATTACCAAGCGTGATGAATAGATTTCTTTCAGAAGTTATTCTTAATGTAAATTTAACATTTGGAACAAATTTCAGATACTTAACTCTTAAGTAATACTTCACAAAATCCTTGGAACTTTGGGCTCTGAACTTTCTCCAGATTCTCCATGGGTTGGTTTCTTGTTGTACTAATATTTATTACATGACAATCTCTGTAGCATAAATAATGAGGATATGTTTCATCAGAAGCAACTTTGTTTTCTGTTCCTTGTTTTGTTTTTTAAGGCGAGAGAAAAAAACAAGCAGCCTTTTCCCTTTGAAGACTTTCATGACTACAAGAAAAAGCTTCCCCAAGTTCTCCTCTTTATCGAGGCACCACCTTGAAAAGCAGCATATTTTAAAGTATTCTGGTGTCCTCTAGAACTGCACTGCATAATGTGGTATACATATGTGGCTACTTAAATTTTAATTAATTAAAATGAAATCAAATTTAAAATTCAGTTCCTCAGTCGCATCAGCCACATTTCAGGTGCTTATTAGGCAGTACTGGCAGGCGAGAGCCTTTGTGCTCATCTCTTCCCAATTCAGTGATCAGTGATGTCACCTTGGTAGCTTGGAATTGGCATTGGTGAGAGTGTTTATGCTGTGGAGAGTAGATACAGATCTGGTTTGTGTGTGTTTGTGAGTCAGTTGTTAAACATTTACCAGCACACCGTTGTCAATAGCCTCACGTGGCTAGTGGCTACGTGCATCCCCAAGCATCAGGCACTTTAGCTCACAAAGTTACCCTGTAGTGAGCAGACAGGCACCTGATCAAAACTTGAGCTATTTTTGGTAGCTTAATCCAGTTACAGAGATTTACATATTTCCAAGGATGCCCAAGTGACTAATTCAATTCCATTTAAGGTGGTAAAAACAAAAGTTTTAGTCTTAGCTTTTAAAAAGAAAATCCTGGAGGCCTACATATGTCATAGGATTGGTTTTCATCTGATCAGCAGAGTACACTGATTATTTAGAATAAGCCTCTTAAAACCATAAGAACTCTGTGGCTACCTAGAGATATTGCCTAGAAACTAATACAAGATTTATCTTACAGATACCTGACTTAATCGCAGGCGCTACTAGAGATCTAAGGCTGGAAGTCACCACTCTTGAAAAAAAACTCCATGAATCCCGTGTCCAATATACCAAAGCATCTGAGTCAAAGGAGAAGGAAATTGAAAACCTTAAAAATCTGGTTGCAGAATTTGAATCTCGCTTGAAGAAGGAAACTGACAATGGTGATTTTGTTTCAGAGAACTTGAGGAAGGAAATGAAACAGAAGTCAGATGAACTGGAAAGAGTAATGCTGGCACAGACACAACTGATACAGCAATTCAAGCAGTCCCAGGAACAGGTAGGACCCAGACGATGGCACCATTGCAATTAGAGAAAGAGCACAAGTTCCTTCAAAAAACAAACAAACGAAAACATAAAAGGCAGCTTGATGTCCTGCAAGAAGTTCTGGACTGTTAGTCAGGGACTTGGGATCACATCCTGGTTTTGTCCTTAACTAGACAGTCACTTAACCTTCCTGGACCTGGCTTCCTTTTCTGTAAAATGAATATATTGAACTACATAATCTCTAAGGTTTTCTCAGCACCTGGTTCTCCTGTGTTGCAAATGACCTTTTAAAACCTCTGAGACTAACAATCTTTATGTCTTGCTCGTTTTGACATTAAATCTTTGCCAAAAAACTTTTAAAGCACTTGCTGCTTTCATTCAAATAATATTTGGATAATATATCTTCAATGTAATTTTCCTTTAGGGATTTATCTTTCTGTCAACGTAAAGTTATAAGGTAATTTACATGTGTTGGCCTTCTTTCTTATGTGTGATTATTTTAGCAATGTTTTTAGTTAAACTGGAGTAACATCTTTTGATTAAAAAATTTTTTTTCTAACAAAGTCTTATTTCTGAACTGCTAAGCAGTTTAGAAATGGTGGATGCTATAGACTGGATGTTTGTGTCCCCTAAAAATTCATGAAACCTAATCCCCAATGTGATTATTATTTAGGGGTGGGGACTTAGAGAGGTATTTAAGTCATAAAGGTAGAGCCCTCATGAACAAGATTAGTGCCCTTATGAAAAGAGAACCCAGAGAGCTCTCTCATTCCTTCTGCCATGTGAGGACGTGGGGAGAGGCCATCTGTGCACCAGGAAGCAGGCCCTCACCAGACACCGAATCTGCCTGTGACTTGATCATGATTTTCCCAGCCTCTAGAACCAGGAGAAATAAATTCTGTTTATTGTTTGAGCCACCCAGCCTATGGTACTTTGTTATGGCAACCTGAACTAAGACAGAGCAGTTAATCTGTTCTCTAATCACCAGAGTTATGTCACATCAGAATATTTGATCCCATTATGACAGGATAGTGAATAAAGGCAAATGGAGGAAGATTCTGAATGTTAGTGACAAGTTATACTTTTGTTGGTTTTATGGGCATCTTAATAAAGGAATTTTAAAAAGTGCTAGTAATAACGTCGATTATTAACAACTAAATATACCATGTTCTTGCTATATTTAAATTATCAAGCAGTCGAAAGTATATTCCATCATTATAATTATGAAGTGAACCTATTGCAGAGGAGTCATAAAAATAAGTTGAAATGAGGAAAGAATACTGGAACAAGAGCAATACATAAAAAACCCTAAAAAGTAGAAATTATTTCCATGTTACAGATGAGGAACTGACTCAGAAAGGTTGAACAGCTTCCAGAAGGTCACACAGCATGGTGGAGCCAACATTCATTGATAAAAGTGTTTCCTCTTTCAGGAAGCCTGAGTTATAGCGATTCTGCTTCTAAATTTCAGAGTGACCCCTAGTCTTAGCACTCATCTCCTGGCTCCATTTTTTTAAAAATGACAATAGACACACGACTTATTCCGCCAGATGGTTAGGGGTCAGATGATTGAGTGTCTCCTGTTGGAACACAGCAGTACAATTTCCCTGGTCAAGGGCACAGCCTCTCCAGCCAGTGCAGGCAGAGGTGAGAAGGGAGACACTCACGGATCAGCTCTGCTGGAGAAACCCTGAGAGGGAGAGAGTCAATGCAGTTTTGCTGCAAAGGAAACAGCAGTGCTGAAGTTCTAGAGGAGGGACAGAAGGTCAAAGGAGAGAAAGGTCAGGGCAACTAGAACAGCAGGTTTTCTAACTCTTAAATCCCAAAAGAAATGACAATATGGAAAGTGAGGAGTAGCTTATAAATTAGACAAGTAGAAAAAGACAGATGGTTCAAATTCAGAAAATATATATTAAGCATCTATCCAGGTGCCAGGCCCTGTGCTGGGCACTAGATATGGCATTATGAACAAGACTGACAATGGCCATTCTCTGCTCTCAAAGAGGAATTTAGAGAATGTTTTATATGAGTAATTAAATTGACAGGAGAAGAGGAAAGAATAACTGAAACAGAAACCTATCATATAAAAAGCATAAAGCTAAAAATTTGGCTTTAAAGGCCTGTATTAGTTTTCCATTGTTGCACAATACATTATCCTTAAATTCAGTGGCTTCAAACAACAAACATTTATTATCTCATAATTTCTGTGGGTCAAGGATCTGAATGTGGCTTAGCTGGGTACCCCTGGCTTAAGGCCTCTCATGGGGTTGGTGTCAGGTTTTTAGGGGTTACAGTCTCATCCAAAGGCTCAACTAGGGGAGGACCAGCTTCCAGGCTCACTTTGTGGTTGTGAGCCGGATTTATTTCCTCATGGATTCTTGGGCTCAGAGCCTCAGCACCTTGCTGGAGGTCAGAGGCCTCCCTCAGTTCCTTACAACATGGACCTCTCCATAGAGCAGCTCACCCCAGAGTGGCTGGCTCCTCTCAGAGCAAGCAAATGAGCAAGAATGAGAGAGTGCAAAAGAGGGTGCCCAAGATAGAAGCCGCAGCCTTTTTGTAATCTAATCTCAGAAGTGACATCCCATTGCTTCTGCTGTACTCTACTCATCATAATGAGCCAATAAGCCCTGCCCACAGTCACAGTGAAGGGATTGCACACAAGTGTGAATGGCAAGAGGGCAGGGGTATAGGGCCATTGACGGGCCACCAATCTCAGGGCCTCCGGAGGTAATTCTGGGAAGAGAAACTAGACTAGAAGTGAAGAGTAATGTCATTTTCAGACAAAAGAGCTACATTTGGAGCTCCTCCTACTCATTAGTTGTATAAGGAAGCCACTTCGAGATGAAGTGTGGTTTTTTCTTTAAGCAGACCTTGGAAAGATGCAGGATGCCAAGGTGGTACATAAGTGATTATGGATCATCACTGGGGAGTAGAAAGGGATCATCTTACAGGGAAAATTATCTAAGGACATGCCAGGGAGCAGATTTCCTTTTGCTTGGCTGAGGAAATGGGAGGCTAGGTTTTCCATTAGAAGTTGAATAATTATAACTGAATAATAAGAGTAAATAATTAAGGCTGCTTCTCTGATTAAGCATGCCAAAATCCAGAATTTCTCCTAAAAATAGGAAATGAGCCAATAAAAGTGATAGGAGTATGAGCCAGAAAGAACAGAGGCTGCAGTACGTAAAGTGCAAAGCACCGCCATTTGGCCGTGCATCCAGGCACTTGAAATGCCGTAGGTCCCGGGGAAGAGGAGCCACATTTAAGTGGAGAGCAAATTCCCATTAGAACGAAGATAAACTAATGGTCTAATGAGAAAGCTAATTAAGGAGAGGCAAGTCCTGCTCTCGTTCAAGAGGCAAAAGAATGGGTAGACTTTGTTTTTCATTGTATGAAGAAAGTTCTCAAGGTTAGGAGGAAAACCCTGGCCTCTAAAGGGCAAAATGGGCATTCCTGTGTGCAGCGGGATTATTGAAGAGCAGCCACAGAAACAAGGGTCAGGAAGGTGAAGCCACAAAAGGCACAGGTCAATAAGAGAGAAAATGGAAAATAAAACTGTATGGGAAATGCAAATGTGAAAAGGGGGCCCTCTGAAAATTCCTAGGGAGCAGACCCACACATAAAAAACTGCAACATTTTAAAAAAAAGGAAGTCAGAAAAGAAACATAATATGTTAGAGAATAGGACATTATCATTTAAAAACAGGTTAAAATAGAGCACGTGCTTTTCGAGGCCAGGTTTTCTTCCTACTATCTCCACGTGAGTCCTGTCAGGACAGTGTGGCCCCGCTGTTACAGGCCTTGTTGTGATCCAGAAAAAGAATGTGGTAAATTAAAACAAAGCAAAACAAAAAACCAGCTCACAGATAACCACCGAAGGAAAACCAGTACAGAGAGTTCAATAATTTTGTTGCCTTAAGACTATAGATAAAGAAAACAAAGGGGCAGAAGTTTTAAATTCTACCAGTTCCTATAGCCATCTCATGAAGATGAAAGATATTCAAAAATAGAAAGGAATGCTTTTGTTAAACATGGAAAATTGAATACATATGTTTATCTTTGCTTCATCCCCAAATACCACTAAAATGACAGTAAATTAATAAAAAGTGAATAAATTCATAAGGAAAAGAAAACAAGAGAGGAGTTGACACTAGATGAAAAAGATGTCAACTAGATTCTGGAAAATGGAAAGCAAAGCATGGGTGAGAGGCAGTCAGCAGACTATAGGACATTGAAACCTGATGCCTCTGGGGAGTGGGGGAACGGGGTGAAATCCTAAAGGGAGCAAGTGCAGTTATGTGCTGTGACAGTGGAACGGCCCAGGGATTAGAGACACCAGGAACCCCTGAAAGAAGAGTGGATTTGAAAATAGGACTGTTTGAATGATTGTAAAAGGAGCAGCTAGGTACCCAGATACCCTCTTTAAACCCCACTATCCTGGCAGGATACCAAAGGTTTACACTCCAGAATAACTGAATGTGAGAAGCTTTGGATATAAGGATACATAACAGCAGAACAGAGTATGGAATAAGGCTAGAGTGAAAATATATATATTAAAGGGTGGGACATCCCAATCCATTTCACCCACTTACTTCCCAGGACAGGCAACCAGGCCTGTTATATGCATCAATAGCCAGGAAATTGGAAGACCCCTCTCTCGAGAAATGAGCTGGGTCAAAAGAAAATAATTGTGGATACTAGCAATTGGGGTCCCCCAATGAAATGGCTGCACCCCTGTCCAGTCTACCCCCTGAGAAGTATGGTAGTCAGTGAGCCTTTACCTATGTACACAGAGCTCCCGGTAGCATTTCAGAGACTCAGAAAGGCAAGGACCTCCGAACATTTGAGAAACACCTCTGATATGAAAGATAGAAACCAGAATCAAATAAATAAGAAGAAAAGAACTTAGAAGGAACAGAAAGAAAACAATGTGGGAAGCAAAAATGAACTTCAAAAAAAAAGCATAATTAATATCCTTAGAGAGAAAAGAGAAGGTATTGCACAGAACTGGAGGCTATGAAAAAGAACACACATGTGTGTTAAAATATAAGAGTGAAAGCAAAAAAATTCAATATTTGAGTTAGATAATAAAGATGAAGAAATCTCCCAGAAAGTAGAAGAAAAAGCAAGGAGATGAAGAGAAGAAAATAAAATTAAAGGATCGAGCCAGGGTATATAACACCCACTAGTGGGAGTTCCAGGTGGAGAACACAGAAAACGGCAGGGAGGAAACTGTCCAGGAACTAGTTCAAGAATATTTCCAAGTACAGAAGGGACATGTGGCTCTGTACTGGAAGGGCCGCCCAGCATAATGGGTGGCAAAGCAAGCACACCAGAGCACTTCATCCTGAAATGTCAGTACCTTAAGGATAAACGTAATTATTTCAGAGCTTCCAGAAACAAAAAACGGTCACTTAAAAAGGATCACTAATCCAAATGGCATCAGAATTCTTAACAGCAACAGTAGAAACCAAAAGATAACGGCTTCCAAATTCTGAAGAAAGATTATTTGCAGCCTAGAATTCTATATCCTGCCAAACGACCAACCAAGTGCAAGGGTCAAGTAAGGATGTTTTCTGACGTCAGAGTTCTCAAAAATGATGCTTCCCTTGCAGCCCTCCTCCGGAAGCGGTTAGAGATACTTGACGCCACAGTGAGGGAGCACACCAAGGATGGAGAGGAGAGAGGAGTCAGGAAATGGGCCCCAGCACGGGAGAGGTGGAGGGGATCCCCAGGCCCGGGGGGAAGAAGTCCAAGGATGCAGCACTGTGGCAGATTTAGAGAACCAGGTCGAGTTCAGCAGAAGAATGGAGGGTCTTTAGGAGCAGGTCTCCAAGGACAAAGAGAAGCTGATAGATTAGATGGAGTGCTCGGACATGTTGAGGGTATTCACACTTCTGTAAGTGGGTTTGGTGAAAAAGTAGTAATCAACACATAGAAAACTAAGCAGAGGGATCAATCCAAGGATTATGGCCCTGCTTCTAGTTCTGATCTGGTATGTCTGCCATAGTTGCTTCACGGTGTTCATTATGTTTGCAAGCACACAAATAAATTTTAAGAACAACTTGCTTGACACCCATCATACTAACCTCCTGGAAATCTATTCAGGTTCTTGTTCCTGCCTTACCAAAGGGCAGTTTCCACTGTTTTTGTGCATTGTTTTGGTCTGCTCAGATTAGTTGAGCAGAAGCCTTAAATGGCAGTTCGGGCACATCCTTTGCTAACTCCCACTCATCTTTCTGGTTTCCACACCTTTTCCACAGTTTCCTTTCACCTCAGCTCCCCACCGAGCTGGCTGGCCATCCACTCGCCCTGGGATATATATATCAGGTTTGGGTTGGTGGAAACTGTAATCTAACTGGTTCAGACCTCACTGGGCATCAACACAAACAAAGACACCCATCTGTGCTTATTCCTCACTGAGGACTTGCTTTCCTAGCATATTCCCCCAAAATTATGCCAAATGCAGCAGATTTCCATCACAAATAGGATTCTCACCTTCAGAATGATCAAGTTGCCCAGCAAAGCCTACTCTGCTGCTTCCACTGTTGAAAGCAATCCAGCTGTCTCTAAGGATAAAAATGAAAACAAACATAAAAATAAACCACCCCTACATTGCATAGAGTGGAGAAAATTGGCCATATTAAAAATTTCAAACAGATGGTGAGCCAATTTATATTTTTATTTTGACATTTATTTGCCCAGTGGGAGTACAATTGCGCCATTTTCAAACCCATTCAAAGTGGCCTTTATCTGAAAATGTTGCAGACTATGTATAGATAATGTTCTCCACCAATCGGCATGGCTTAAGGACCCAGGAACTCTAGGTCTCCCTCCCCTAACCAAGTGCCTCTCAGGATAGGAACCTTCCCCATGAAAACTTTGGCCTCCTGCTATGCTCCCTTCCTCCCATCTTGCCCCACTCGAGGACTTTTCCACAGAGCTGGCAAAGGGATCTTCCTTTCATTTAAATTTGACCATGCCAGCCCCCTGCTTAAAATCAACCTTTCAGTGACTCCATATGGCGCTCAGAACTAAGTTAAAACTCTAGTGTTAGCATGTTACCAAAGTACCAAAGCTGTCCTTGATGAGACTGTTCACTCCCCGCTGCCTCAGTCCTGGTCTCTCCTCCCCTTGTGCACACTGCGCTTGAGTCATTCTAAGCCATGTGTCATCCCAAGACGTGCCTCGCCCTCTCTCACTGCCAGGTGTTTGCACTCACTGCCCACTCTGCCTGGAAACCCCCACGGCCCCTTCGTCACCTGCCTCAGGCCTCCCTTTTCATCTTGACTCAGCTTAGTTGCAATCCAGTGATGCTGTTTCACCACCACGCTGAAATATGGCCCGTGATAGCTCTGCCTAAACATTTAGAATGCTGTGGCTTCACGGACCATTCTCATGCTTGCCCATGATTTTTAAGCTTACTGAATATATTCCATCTTACACATTTTCCTGTAGTTGTTCAATAAAAACATATTAAAATTCTAAAACACAGCTTTCTAAAAAGACAACTAGAAGAGAGAAACATTTTGCCTAAATTGCTGAAAGCAACCTAACCACGAGTGAATGATTCTTTTCCGCATATGATGGAATTTTCCATCAATGTGTCTTACTGATTCTGGCCATGTCCACATGTGCTCTGGTCATGCCCTGTCACACACACTCCACCCCTGAAATAGCTGTCCCCTAAACTTGATGTGTTCTGTTTCCATTTCTTTTACTCCATGATTGAATAAATGATAATATATATGAACTGCTTTTTGCACAAAACTGAATTATAATCTCAATATGAAAGGAGGAGATGATAGTGGCAGAGAATATGCAGCTATTGTGGGGTTCACCTGAGATTTTATAGTGTTTGCAGAACAGACAAAAATAAAAGTCCTAACTTTGGATCCTGCCTTCAGTTCAGAGGTCCTCCCAGTTTGGGAAGTAAGAGAAGAAAATTCATCTTTTTTTTCTGGAAGCTAATAGCCTTGAAGAAGGATGAGTTCCAGAGCAGTGGGCCCCGGACCGAAGTGGTCCGCAGCTCTACCAAAGTTCAATCTGGAGTTGGCAGGCACTTTGCTTTCATTCTACCTGCTATGGGGACATCTTTGGGTTCATTTCACCTTTCTACTTCCTCCTTTAGTGGCGTGTCACTTGCCTGAAATAGCTTTTAAGTGATTTGCTTTATGGATAATGTTTTCTGTAGAGTACTACTCCTTTCCTTTGAGATCGGAATTTAATTTTAGTAAATGGATTGAATTTTATGTTTCTTTTAATGAGAACTCTTATCATCACATCACCCATTACTTTGCCCTTCCATATTAGTGCACATACTATTCATCTCACCAATTTATGATCCTCATTGTTAACTGCTACCTACTTTTTATATAGTCAAATAAAATTAATTCTTTCTCATAGCTTTCTTAGTCCAGGGAATTTTTATACAAATTTATTGAATTATTTGTCTAATCCACATTTTGGCAGCTGACTCTACTAGTACACAGGAAACATACTACATTGATGCTTTCTCCTTTTAAAAGAAAGTTTATATTAAATTTAGAAAACTTGGGCAAAATCAAATTAAATGTCTTACTGATTTTTATTGCTTCAGTGTCCTGGAACAAAATGGCCTTACATGCTTGATATAATTAATTTGACAATTAATTTAGGCATAGGCACCTCAGAGCAGGTCTCTGGAAGCAGGCAGGGCCCCACCACTTACAGCTGGGTTACTCTTAGCAAGTTACATAACCAGTCTGAGCTCCAGTGCCTTTCTTTGTCAAACATAGTTGTTGGGATCAGAAATGAGATGACACCCAATGTAATACCTTATTAATCTTCTCTAGCCCTCCTTCCCTTGCTCTTTCAACAAGTATTTCAGGTAGAGTTCATGAGAACCAGATAATAAAGCCACAAACACAGTCCTTGGTCTACTTTTTCTGGAAAGAAAGAAGGAGGGAGGGAGGGAGGAAGGGGGGGAAGGAGAAAGAAAAACTAGAAGCAAGTGATTAACTCTCATGATTTTTAAAAACATGCGGATATATGAATCTTGTATGTATGTTAATAATATATGTAACTGTGAGGCCTTGTGTCATCCAGACATGTGGCTGATTTGATGGAAAATGACAGTGCAACTGTTAATCTGGAATTGCTCCACATTCCTCACTATTGATTACCAAATTTGGAATTGAATGGAGTTCTGACCATAATCACAAGAAACTCAAATACAGGAAGGTGATACTTTCCCTGATGCTCTGTTATTTAGTTCCACTGACAGAAGATTAGTCAGTAAACCCTTAGGAGGGTGCTTTCCACTGAGAGTCAGACTTGGGAATGTCTTGCTGTTTTTACAAACAAGCTAACCTGATGGAATTCATTCTGAGTCGAAGAATCTTACGCCACAGTCCTTTTAATTGTATTTATTTTTTCAGATACCACTTTGAATTGTTACATTTCAGACCCTTTTGACAACCTACAGACATAAATGTCAGGGCATTAGGGAAATCCAAAACCTAATTCTTACCATGGTCCTTGAAGTGATTTTGGTGAATTCCCCAGATGAAAGATGGGTAACTCTTCAGCTAGAAATGTAGAGTCTCCGAATTGGAAAGGGCCTAATGATCTCTAGTTCAGTCACACATCTGAAGCTTAAATTTGCTCTGATATATCCAAGTCAAGCGGGATTTGACCCTTCAGAGAGCTCAAACTATTAAAAAGTCCTTCCTTGACTTAAACCCCATAGCGTCCACCCTTTGCTCCAGATTGTTTTGGGGACATAAAAAGCAACTCTGCTCAAACTTATGAGGCTGCTGACTTCTTAAGGGCAAGAACTGCTTCCACTATAGCTTCTAGTAACTTGATAAATGATTACTGGGTGGAGTTAAAAGCAGGGAATGTTGTACTTTATTTTGATAAATATCTTACAAAGAGCAAATGATTAATATATTTAAGTTATATTGAGATGGCATCATACCAAGTATCTGATTTTACTGTTTAAATGCTATAGCTGACATCTTTTATTCTTTCCATGTTAAAATTCATCAGTTTTATCTGTCTTCTGTATTGCAGTTTACCTTCATTATAAAATGACACGTTTTAATAACTATAGATATTAACTGTTAGGCATCACATGTGCAGGACAGAGTGTCTGAGACACAAGGCACAGGGAAGATGAAACCCCACTGAAGTAGGTGGGATTAGGAGTTGTGGGTTCCAGCCCCAGCCCCCCCACGGCCATCTGAGTGAGCCTGGCTTTTGGCTCCTCTTCTGCAAACTGCCACGGTTGAATCAATGGTCTCTTCAAGTTCTTTCCAGCTTCACAAATCATTTGGGTTTTTTACTTTTCTGCCCCATGAGGGTAGAGTATCCACAAAGATAGTCCAAGAACGCACACCTCTGATTTCCAGTTCGGTCCTCAGTTTATATCGCCAAGGGCTACCCCGTTAACGCTGGGATGCTCCCCCTTTCTCGTTTCAGAACACCTTTCTTCAGGAAACCGTGCGGAGAGAGTGTGAAGAGCGCTTTGAACTGACGGAGGCTCTGAGTCAGGCCCGGGAACAGCTCCTGGAGCTCAGGAAGCTCCGGGGAGGGTCGCCCTTGTCCTGTTTCCCCGGCCCGCGCAGCCTGCCCGCCACCGCCGCCGCCAGCAGTCGGGGAGCGAGGGGCGCTGCGGGACAGAGCTCAGCGCAGGGAACCGGGGTGCCCGGCCGGCCCGGAGTGCCCCGGCCGGCCCCGGCCCCCGCCCCGGCCCCCGCGCGGCCCCGCAGCTCGGGGCTGCCGGCTCTGCAGCCGCCGCCCAGGGGCCGCGCGGCCTCGGTGGGCGACAGCAGGCAGCGGCTGGCCGCGCTCCTGCGGCGGAGGCCGGATCCGCGCTGACCGCCTGCGCTTTCCCGGGCGGACGCGCTGTGGCTGAGATGTGAAGATCAGATTAGCATCTCAGGTCAAGAATGCACGTCTGTAGGTTTAACAAGAGACTTGAGGAAGCTGGGAAATGGGGAAGCCACATTTTCCAAGAGGCCTTTGAAATTGCAACAAATAATGAAATTGTTGGGATTCCAGAGGGCCGGTTTCTGTATTTATGGATTGTATGTTCAGATGTGTTCTACAGATACTATGCCCTTTCAGAGATCATAGGTTAAATTTTTCAAGCAAAGATATCTCCACAAAAATTAGATTGTAGTGGTTTTGTTGGTGTTCTTTCAATTTGTTTGTTCAGCTGAATAGGTTATTTAGATGTAATTAGTATTCCAAATAGAAAATAAAAGTACTAGTCCTTAATTAGGTAAATTCCAAAATGCTTAGTTCAAATATTGACAGCGTTCATCACCACCACCAGCACCACCACCATCATCATCATCACCTTCTCTTTGCACCTCACAATCTAGTTGATTAGTCTAATTTCTTTTTAGGCTAGGTCGGAAGAAATGGTAGGTAACCTTTAGGAAGACATTCTTCCTCGTGAGGCTGGGGATCTTCTGAGAAAAGGGACAGGCAACTCCAAGGAAAAGCTAGTTTACTTCCCAAACTATAGAGCTTATTTTAGAAAACAGAAGGCCTGGCCGTGAAAATATTTCTCCATGGAGACTGAATGCTTTCTGGCACTCAGAGTGAGGTTCTGATTTGAAGTTGTATGCTCAGGCCGTTGAGAAGAGAGCTAACCCGACAGTTCAGTAGAGGCACGTAACACTAATTTGGGGTTCCAGTTATGGGTAATACGTTTTCTATTTCCAGAGCGAAAAATTAAAACCAGAAACTAGACAAGCTATTTTAAGTTATCTTAAAGCTTCAGGCTCCACCTGTTTCTAAAAACACAGCTCTTAATCTTGAGCTGGAGCTCACCTGTCTGCCTCTCCATCTAATAGAAGTGTACTTTTCTCCCAAGACTGGCTCTACTTAAACCCTTCACCTGACTGCATCATGGACATTCAGGCTTCTTACTCCCAGTTAGAATGATATAAGGCATGTGGAATGTTACAGGCAAAACTCTCTGGTATTTGGCTATGTATTGATAAGAGAATCCAAAGGTACTTAAAATCCCTCCACTGGGCAAAAACAAAAACAAACAAAAAAATTAAAGTTACTAAGCAAAATCAAGTTTATCTCCAATCTTTCAAAGTACTGGTCTGATCTACCAGTAGTAGATTTTTTTTTTGTTTGTTTTAACCTCAAAAAAAATTCCACATTAGGTTCCTCTAATCCCCTGACTAGTTTAAATGGGCACATTTTGTGTTAAGGCTTAGGAATGCTTATTTTTGTTTTGTAGAGATTGGCGTTCCTTATAATGGCCTTTGACAAGAGAAAATAGCATTATAGAATAGTGGTGCTGGGGTGGACCTGAGATGCCCAAAGAGGTCTGGCTTATCAGCCAGTTAGTGACAGAGCTAGAACCAGAGCCACTGTTACCTGATCCCAACCTTCTCACCTCAGTTTTCCACTCAGCAGAGATTCCCTGGCCTCCACCATGAGTTTTATCAGAAGCACCTACATGGAATTTACCTAATGTTTTCTTTAAATGTATCCACATTTTAAACTTAAATTTATGTAAAAAGGAAACTTGACCCAAGGAAGAATAACTTTAAAATAATGAGGTTGATTTGCTAGTTATATTTTTTTCCTAATATGTTTAAAATAAATACGTATCTATTAAAATACTAAATATTAGTTGGTATACCTTTAAAATTACCTTGTATAATGTCAGCAGTAGTCATGACAATTCTGGAGACGACTGCACTACACCTCGATGTTTCTGATCTGGTGTCTGTATGTTAAATTGCAAATACTCATCACATAAGGGAGATGGCAAAAGCTAGTGAAAGCTTTAGCAAAAGCATAGGAAAATATTTGGGGCAACAGTCTTTGTTATCTGATTATACCCGTTTTTCCAGTCACGTGATTGTAGCTTTCTCTCCAGAAACCATAGGGATACATTTTCCTAAATTATGAATGTATTTAAATTTGTAAAGAAAGTCACACATAAGATTTTCTAAAGTGATGTAAAGACTATCAGTGCAAAGCCCGGTTCTCAGTTTGTCATACTTCTTGTTTTACATGAGTAATTCTGTAAATAATTGTTCTGAGAATAAAGTCATGATCTGCAGCAAGTAAGGCTGATGCAGTAAGTAAGGTTGTGTTATATTCCACAAGTATATCAGAGAAATAATTTCCATGGATAAACAGAGAGACAAGACTTACATTTATTTCAACCTAGACCATTTGAATGGTACAATCTAAGCTATGTGTTTATATCTTTTTTAAAAAGACACTTAAAGAAAAGAGAAGAACGTTAGAGTATGTAACCTGGGGATTAAGAACACATTCAAATTTTCCTTGATTTTCTTATCATGATGAACAAATTCCTGGCATGGAACAGTATCAGAAATGTTTAAAAAAAAAAAGTAGTGATTGTGGCAAAATAAGCCTCTCAAATTCATATAATTGACATTAAGTCTAAAAGTTGTAATTCTTTATAGACATGCATTTTCCATGACCACCTTGGAAGGATTTACAGGTGTCAAAAGAATATCACAGAAAATATTTCTTAGAGAATCATAACCCTATTTGTTTTTCTTCTTAAACTAATACTGGTGGGCAAAGATGGGAGAGTTCTATAGTTCTTAGATTTTTCAAGCAATTTTTAAAAGTCTTTAATTAAGTTGCTATATTTATAGTCAGCACTGCTTTAATGTTATATTTTTAGGAATGGAATGGATGGGAAGAGACATTAATATTAAAAATTATGTTAGACTAAGGTTTTTTGGTATTTTTCACTGCTCTCAAATGTCCTTTTTATTGATTCCATTTTTTTTTTCCACAGCTCAATTCAAAGTAGTTTAGTAAGACCGAGTTGTGAGTGCTACATATTTCCTGCAATTCTATTTTTCAGTCATTACTGAGGACTAGTACCACTCTAACAAGAAGTGGGTGGAGGAAATCAAAAGTATTTTAGCAGGAAATAAAACTATACTCTTTTGTTTTTTCACTTTGCAAGTAGGTTTGTATTATTTTTTAAATTTTATTTTTCAGTTATGGTTTACATCCAATATTATTTTGTATTCGTTTCAGGTGTACAGCACAGTGGTTAGACAGTCAGATACTTTACAAAGTGATCCCCCTGAACTTGTGATCCCCCAGTACCCACTAGACAACATACATAGTTATTACAGTATTATTGACTATATTTCCTATGCTGTACTTTAAATCCCCGTGACTATTTTGTAACTACCAATTTTTCCCCAATTTGTACTTTTAAATCCCTTCATCTTTTACACCCAGCCCCCCAAACCTCCTCTGCACTGGCAACTATCACAGACTAAGATCTTTTAATGTTCTGTTGGTCTAAAATGTTTTTGTAATATTACAGATAAATTATAGCTAATTTCTTTGATTGTGGAACAAGTTTTCTCAACCTTCAGTTTTAAAGTTCTTATAATCATTACAATATTGCACTGATGGGACAACCTAGTATCCTAAAAGGGTTAATGCACTGCAGCTGAAAATTCCTTGTCGCCGTGTTGTATCTTATGGAGCACAGGGAATCAATTTGGTATGTGCCCAAGGTTCACGAATCTTATAATGAGTATGGATTTTTAAAATTTTTTTACTTTCATGTTTTAAGAAAATAATTAATGTACCCTGTATCTTGCACAGGACACCTTTAATGGTTCCAAACCATGATCAACAATAATAGGATAATTCCTGAAGTGGTGTCTATGGTATCATAAGGAAGAAATTCTACTCTTCTTTTGAAATATTAACACTGTGTAGTAATAAATTGTAAAACCAGTGTAATTGTGTGAAATCTGTAGAATCTTAAATATGAGTATATCATGTTTGTATATTCTGAATTCACATATCAGATTTTCTGAACAATATAGTAGTTGAACGTGAAACACACTTATCCTATGACAATATTTACCATGATCCAGAAAGTCAAGCAATTTCTTTCTTCTCCAGCATTTATATAGCAGTAGCACTTTACTTTTGAGTGAGTAAAAATTTACTAGATATCCCTACACCCCCAAATATATAGAGAGTGAATACTGGGTCACAGAGACTTAAGTAATTTGCCTAAAATAAATACTAGATAAGACTAATGAATAATTTTTAAATTTTTGCAGTTCTTGAACATTTGATCTATAGATTAAAACTGAAGCTACATTATACATTTATTCATTTCTTCAACAGATACAGAAAATTTAAAAGGCACTGTGAGAGCTGCAGAGGTAATTATAACATACTACGGATGCCTAAGAATTATACAGGAAACAGCAGCGAGGAAGGATATGACGAAATTATAATATAAGGCAGCAGGTGCTGAGCAGAGGAGAGCACAAAGCAAGGTGTTCAAGAGCTCATCTCGCTTTGAGAATCAGGGAACACTTTAAGCAAGAATTGGAATTTCTAGCAGGTCTTGAAGAGTGGAGTGGGGTTTTATAGAAGAAGGTATACCAGGAGATGTATAAACAGTCACGGGTATGGGAAGTGTGGAAAATATTTGGTTATGGGAAGCAGTGGGCACCTGAAAAGGGTAGGCTGATCCCAAAGCATAACGGTGCTGAACAGGGGCCCGTATAGGATTTCCACTGCAAGTGGCATGTACTGTGTTGAAATTTGGAAACATTACTCTGGCAGGCATGTATTGAAATAATTAAAGAGTTGAAAGGCTGGAAGTGGAACACCAGTTGGTAGATTAGTACAGTAGTCCAGACAAGAATTAATCAAGTTCCGAATAGTGTTGATAATAGGACTACACAGGAAGCGGCTGACTCAAATTCTATTCAGAGAAAGGAAAGAATTTGTTCTCTGTTAAGTGCACCTCAAAACCATTACATGCCATTGCCCTTAGCGGGGGTGCAATGTATGAGACTGGCTCCAATTAAGGATCATCCTCTATTTAAGCATATTACAACTTCTCTGAAAAATGTGAAATAATAAGAACTGTACTTTCATTCGGGCAGCAGATAACTAACCCCAAGGACTCAGTATTCAGAAGAAGTCTCCTTAAATAAAAATGCAAATCTGAATAGTGATCTAAAAATTATGGGGAAAGAATGGGGAAAGTGACAGAAAAAGCTATCATCTTCGCTCAAAGAACACAAGCACAACTGTGACCTTCGGAAGTAATACAATGCAATAGAATGTTTTGATTTTTGCTAACCATTTATGAGGGGAAATATAGGCGATAAGAGCTAAGACAAAAATAAGGCATCCTATGTAATTGTGAAGGGACCTGGCATACCAGTTGGTACACACCTGTAATTTTATAGGAGGTAATAAGTCTTTTAGAGGTTAAATAAGTTTCCATTCTTACAGCTGCTTAACAGCAGACTGGTTGAGGATCCTGGGCCTTCAACTCTTGGTCACACATCGCATTTCTACTTGGAAGAACAGTATCAGTGCTCTAAGTTTCTGCTACTCCAGAAACTGTTAGAAATGCAGAATATCAGGCTCATAACCAAACCTACTGAATGAAATCTTATTTTAATGAGATCCTCAGGTGATTTGTGCAAACATTAAAGTATTGGAATCACTGCTCACAGTGGTGCCATTGTCCCTCGAGTATTCCACCCATAGGGCCATGCATTAGTGTTGAACAGAAGTAGCCTAACTAAACAGTGGTGCTCTGAGACCCTTCCCCACCCCCCACAGGTAGACCCATTCAACACCTCAGCTCCCAGTGCACACAAACTCTGTCTCTTCTCTTGATTGTGAATCTGAAGCTCTCCAGGAAACTAGTGAATTAAAGGAAATCTATATTCGATTAATATTCATGAATATCTTACATCATCACCCCAGGGTTCTGAGCCTGCAAAGAATTGGAGATTTGTTATTTTTTTAAAATCCATTTTGTTCGTTGGCAACTCATTGAATAATTGTAATTTTTAATCCCATAAAAGTATATATTTGGATATCCGATTCCCAAAAGAAAATTTGACAATGCTGGTTGTCTTTTGAGGCCTGTGAAACTTAGAATATTAGATAACTTATTAGAATTATGAAGAAAATATTAGAGTAGCAGTATTCCCCTAAAGGTAGTTCTTTTTTAAAATTTATCTTTATTGTTGAAAGTATTACAGGTATCCCATTATTTCCCCCCAACTGACCCCCTCCACCTCGCTCCCACCCCCTCCCCAGGCCTTCACCCCGTCATTGTCTGTGTCCATGGGTTATGCATATATGCATATAACTTCTCTGGTTAATCTGTTCCAACCCTCCACCCCCCTTCCCTCTTCCCTCTGAAATATGATTGTGTTACATGCGTCAATGTCTCTGGGCCTATTTAGTTCATCAGATTCTTTTGTTCATTAGATTCTTCTTAAAGAAGACCCTTCAACATTTCCTGTAATGCTGGTCTGGTGGTGATGAACTCCTTTAGCTTTTCCTTGTCTGAGAAGCTCTTTATCTGACCTTCAGTTCTAAATGATAGCTTTGCTGGGTAGAGTAATCTTGGTTGTAGTTCCATGTTTTTCATCACTTTGAATATTTCTTGCCACTCCCTTCTGGCCTGCAAAGTTTCTGTTGAGAAATCAGCTGACAGTCGTATGGGTGCTCCCTTGTATGTAATTAATTGCTTTTCTCTTGCTGCTTTTAAGATTCTTTGTCTTTAACCTTTGGCATTTTCATTATGATGTGTCTTGCTGTAAGCCTCTTTGGGTTCCTCTTGTTTGGGACCCTCTGTGCTTCCTGGACTTGTAAGTCTATTTCTTTCCCCAGGTAGGGGAAGTTTTCTGTCATTATTTTTTCAAATAGGTTTTCAATTTCTTGCTCTCTTTCCTCTTGTTCTGACACCCCAATAATATGAATGTTGGGCCTCTTGAACTTGTCCAGAGGCTCCTTATGCTATCTTCATATTTCTGGATTCTTTTTTGTTTTTGCTCTTCTGGTTGGGTGTTTTTTGTTTCCTCATGTTCCAAATTGCTGATTTGATTTCAGTGTCCTCTACAGTCGATTCCCTGTAAATTATTCTTCATTTCAGTTCATGTAGCCTTCATTTCAAATTGGCACTTTATTATGTCATCGATTTTCTCAATTATTTTCGTCATACTCTTACTAATATCCTTGAGCATCCTTATAACCATTATTCTGAACTCTATATCTCTTAGCTTGCTTGGATCTATTTCATTTAGTTCCTTTTCTAGAAATTTCTTCTGTTCTTTCCTTTGTGACATGTTTCTTTGCCTGCGTATTTTGGGTGCTTCTTGGTGTTTGTTTCTTTGTATTAGGTAGAGCTGCTATGTCCCCTGGAATTTGTAGAGTGGCTTTGTGTAGTAGGTGTCCTGTAGGGCCCAGTGGCTCAGCCTCCCCAGTCATCTGAGCTGGGCCTTCTAGGTGCTCCCCTGTGTGGGCTGTGTGCACTGTCCTGTTGTAGTTGAGCCTTGGTTGCTGTTGGCATCCCTGGGAGGAATTGACCCCCAGGCCAGCTGCAACTACAGCCAAAGAGCTGCTGTGCTGGAGACACCCCTGTGGAGCAGGGTTTACTTCAGTGGAGCTTCGGTGTTCACCAAGTGTGCCCCTTGAGTGTGTCACTTGTGGATGTGGTAGGGTTGTAAGCCAGCGCTGGTCGAGTCTTACCACCAGGTGCACTGTCTCTGGGGCCTCCCGGGAGGTGCAAAGTCAGCCTCTGCCAGTTCCTTGCCCAGGGCCACCCAGCATGAGCTACACAGCAAACCGTAGTTGGCTGCTACTTGTGCTGGGCTTGGAGGTGCCCAGGAGAGGCCAAGCTATGAGCCAATGCAGCCGCTAGTGCCAGGCCTGGGCCACTTGTCAAGCCGTATGGGGCAGCTGCTGCTTGTTTGAGAGATTTTAGGAAAGTCCTAAGCATGAGGCTCGAGAGGCCACTTGCACAGAAAAGCCCCTGGAAACGGCCTGGATGAGCTGCAGGTGGGGAGGGGCGGGGCCTCCGGGAATCACGGGGCGGGGCCAAAGGTGAGAGGTGCTGGCGACTCAAACATGGCGCCTGCTTGCTGGCTGTGTGCGGGGAGGACTCACCAAAGGAGCCATGGCCTCTGCCAGCCCTTCTGCCCGGGAGGAAGCCGCCCTCTGCCTCTCGCCCGGATCTCAGGCAGGTTAGTTCCTCCCCGAGTGTCCCGGGTCCCTTCAGGCTGCTGCCCGGCGCTGGGCTCAGAGGGAGCGTCCGAGTGAGTCCGTGCCGAGCCCTTTGAGAGGAGCTGCTGGGGCTCCCGCAGCCTGCGCGACCCTCAGGGACAGTCCCGCTGGTTTCAAAGCCCAGAGTTGTGGGGACATCTCTTCCTGTCCCTGGAGCCCTGGGCTGTGGGCCTGCTGTGGGGCTGGGACCCCTCGCTCCTCCGGGAAACCCCCACCGCCGAGATTCCCTCCCGGGTTTACCCTGCGGCACCGGGTGTGGGCCCGCGGCCGTGTCACTGATTCTGCCCTGATCCGCCTGTGTCTCCCCCCTCCTCCCGGTCTCGGTGCTGCTTCAGGTCCCTGGTTGTGGGGCTTCTGTGCAGCCAGATGTCTGGAAGCTCTGAGTGATGGTGGCTCTGTATTTTAGTTGTAATTTTGATGTGGTTGTGGGAGGTGGCGGGTGCAGCTGTTACCTATTCCGCCATCTTGTTTCTCTCTAACGGTAGTTCTTAATTACTTAAATATAAAACTCTAACTTGCAGTATTACACCTAGAGCAATTTTTTTTTTTTAATGTAGAACTAAGAGCAATTGAATGAGAATTAGACTCAGATTCTCAGTTTCAGTCTGTATTTAACACAATAAGGCGTTATGCTCACTGGCATATGAGCTTGAAGTCAGTTCATCTCATACCACAGCGCGGCCCTATTCTTTAAATTTTTTAAATTCAGAAAATTATGAAAGGGATTGATTCATTTGCCATTAAAAGGCTTTCTGATACCTTTTATTAACATGCTTGCTGATATTTAGTTTGTATGGTTAACTGTTATCACTATTATTCTCATACATAACAATTCAAAATCAAGAATTAAAGAGGCCTATAATTTAGAATATTGAAACATTATTAAATAGAGACTTTCATAAGATTTAACTGGAGATATATTTGTTTTCTGAAAAATGTGAACATCTGGCTTTGCATTGTGCACCGTTGTCCGATATACCCACCTTTCTCCCAGATGAGCTTGATATGATCTAACACATTAATCTAAAGAGTTACCTCCTATCTTAAAGTGAATAAATTCTAGGATTGTAAATTTTTATCTGGAACCTTAAACTTCTAAGGAATTAAAGTTACTGCCAAGATTCAAGTGACTTCTTTTCATGAACTTAAAGCAGAATTTCTTAAAAATCAGGGCATCCAAGTTTCTGTGTTCTATACCAGACTTTTTAAATGTTTGAGGTTTAAGCTGGGATATCATAGAATCTCAAAACTAGAATCTTCTTATTTTTCCCAGGGGTACATGGTACTCAGTATAGAACTGAGGTTAGTGAGACAGTGGGGTTAGGGAGAAAAGAATCCACTGCCTCATTTAATACGCTATTAGGTAAGGACTTCATCCACATGTTTCCTCCAGAGTTGTCAGTAGTTTTGCCAATATACTCTGAAAGAAAAGCTTTTTTAACCATGTACTTCTTGCACATTTTGGGGTTGACATCTAAAACATTTCACTCTAAATTTAAATAGTTGCAAAGGATGTTGTAAAGATAACCAGTATATTATAAATATGGATATTTAAAAATAAAGCTGTTATATTATATTTTTCTGATTGTAAACTTTTTATTGATCTCTTAATATCTTAAATTACTATAAAAACACATATATAACTTTATAAAGTTCTTCTGGATTGAGTTATTATTACACTTAATATAGTACTATTTAAAACAAATATATTACAAAATTTGATAATTATTAAGCGTAAAAGTTAAATTGTATTGACACTGCATTTCTTGATGAGATAAATCAGTATTATTTTCTTTTACAGTTAACATAAAGAAGTAAATGCAGTAAAAAAATAATTGGTCTGTACATAAGATCTTACTTTTTATTAATAGGAGGTAGAAAACATTAAACATTTTTAAATGAAGATGATGATTTTACTGACTGTATCTGAGTCATGAATAACAACATTAAAACATGGAAAAAGATCTCCTTCCAATATATAAGGCTATCCCTCCCTACCAATGTATTAGTCATACTTCGCTTATGTATTCAAGACTCTTGAAAATGTTTGTCAAACCATTTTTAATTTGCTACTTAAAATTGGTCATGATGTGTTTTAGTAGCATATGTATATAGAGTGTATTACTGTTCTCTTTTTAAAATTTATCTTTATTATTGAAAGTATTACAGGTGTTCCATTTTTTTCCCCCATTGACCCCCTCCACCTCCCTCCCACCCTCTCCCCAGGCCTTCATCCCATTATTGACTGTGTCCATGGGTTATGCACATATGCATATAACTTCTTTGGTTAATGTCTTCCCACCCCTCGACCCCCCTTCCCTCTTCCCTCTGAGATACAACAGCCGGTTGTATGCATCAGTGTCTCTGGGTTTGTCAGATTATTTTGTTCATTAGCTTCTTGTTAAAGAAGACCCTTTAACATTTCATGTACTCCTGGTCTGGTAGTGATGAACTCCATTAGTTTTTTCTTATCTGTGAAGCTCTTTATCTGACCTTCAGTTTTAAATGACAGCTTCCCTGGGTAGAATAATTTTGGTTGTAGGTTCTTGCTTTCATCACTTTGAATATTTCTTGCCACTCCCTTCTGGCCTGCAAAGTTTCTGTTGAGAAATCAGCTGACAGTCATATGGGTGCTCCCTTGTATGTAATTAATTGCTTTTCTCTTGCTGCTTTTAAGATTCTTTGTCTTTAACCTTTGGCATTTTCATTATGATGTGTCTTGCTGTGAGCCTCTTTGGGTTCCTCTTGTTTGGGACTCTGTGCTTCCTGGACTTGTAAGTCTATTTCTTTCCCCAGGTAGGGGAAGTTTTCTGTCATAATTTTTTCAAATAGGTTTTCAATTTCTTGCTCTCTTTCTTCTCCTTCTGGTACCCTGATAATATGAATGTTGGGCTGCTTGAGATTGTCCCAGAGTCTCCTTACATTATTTTCATATTTCTGGATTCTTTTTCTTTTTGCTCTTCTGGTTGGGTGTTTTTTGTTTCCTCATGTTCCAAATTGCTGATTTCATTCTCAGCGTCCTCTACTCTACTGTTGATTCCTTGTAAATTATTCTTCCTTTCAGTTAGTGTAGCCTTCCTTCCTGACTGGTTCTTTATTATGTCAGTGATGATCTCACTAATTTCCTTCATAGTCTTACTAAAATCCTTGAGCGTCCTTATAACCATTGTTTTGAACTCTATCTGTTAGCTTGCTTGGTTCCATTTCATTTAATTCTTTTTCTGGAGATCTCTTCTTTCATTTGTGACATGTTTCTTTGTCTGCACATTTTGGCTGCTTCCTGGTGTTTGTTTCTATGTATTAGGTAGCACTGCTATGTCTCCTGGAATTTGTAGAGTGGCTTTGTGTAGCAGGTGTCCTGTAGGGTCCAGTGGCTCAGTCTCCCCAGTCACCTGAGCTGGGCCTTCTAGGTGCTCCCCTGTGTGGGTTGTGTGCACTGTCCTGTTGTAGTTGAGCCTTGGTTGCTGTTGGCATCACTGGGAGGAATTATCCCCCAAGCCAATTGGCTGTGAGGACCAGCTGCAACTACAGCCAGAAAGCTGCTGTGCTGGGACACCCCTATGGAGCAGGATTTACTTCAGTGGAGCTTTGGTGTTCACCAAGTCTGCCCCTTGAGTGTGTCACTCATGAATGTGGTAGGGTTGTAATCCAGTGGTTGAAGCTGACCACCGGATGCACTGTCTATGCAGTGTCCTGGGAGGTACAAAGCCTCTGCCTGTGCCCTGCCCAGGGCCACTCAGCATGAGCTACACAGCAATCTGTAGATGGTTGCTACTCATGCTGGGCTTGGAGGTGTCCAGGAGAGACAAAGCTATGAACCAAAGTAGGTGGCCACTAGTGCCAGTTCCTGGGGCCACTTATGGAGAGGTATGGGGCATGTTGAGACCAGTTGCTGCTTATTTGAGAGATTTTAGGGAAGCCCTAAGCCTGAGGCCAGAGAGGCCACTTGCATAGAAAAGCCACTGGAAATGGCTTGGATGAGCTTGCAAGTAGGGAGGGGCGGGGTCTGGGAATCACTAGGGCTGGTTGAAAGGTGTGAGTCAGACTGCTGGAGATTCAGAGAAGGTGCCTGCCAGTTCTGTGGGGGGAGGGCTCATCAAAGAAGCAGTGGCCTCTGCCAGCTCTTCTGTCTGGGAGAAAGCTGTCCCTCCAGCTCTCACCCTGATTCCAGGAAAGTTAGTTCTTCCCAGAATGTCCCAGGTTCCTTTCAAGCTGCTGCCCAGTGCTGTAGCTCAGAGGGAGCACGTCTGAGTGATTCCATATGCGGGCGCTTTAAGAGAATCTGCCTTGGACTCCTTCAGCCTCTATGTCTCTCAGCCACAATCCCCGCTGGTTTTCACATCCTGAAATTGTACAGACTTCTCTTCCCAGCACTGGGACCCTGGGCTGTGGGGCCTGCTGTGGGGCTGGGACCCCTCACTCCTTCAGGAAACCTACACCAACCAAGATATCCCTCCTGGTTTTAAACCCCAGCACCTGGGTGTGGGACCACTGCTGTCTGCAATTCCTCCCAATTCCACCCACGTCTCCACCCCTCCTACCTGTCTGGATGCTTCTTCAGTTCCCTGGTTGTAGGACTTCTGTTCAGCTAGATTTCAGGAGGTTCTGAATGATGATTGTTCTGTATTTTAGTTGTAATTTTGATGTGGTTGTGGGAGGCAGTGGGTATAGCTGTTACCTACCCCACCATCTTCTATATGTATTACTGTTCTTATTTTAGTTGCTGATGTCCTAATGTTTGATGCTAGTCTCATAGGTACACTCTTAATTATTAATGACCATCAGATACCCATAGTTCCTGCAACCATCTCACCCTTAGAAGAAGGTAGGACAGCTGTTAGAGGGCGAAGGGAAGGGTGGGTATCCAACTGGGTCTGAGGGCACGTGACCTGATCGTATGAGCCTGACTATATTTCAGCCACAAAATCTTTATGAACTATTCATGAATTTATTTTTATAATGTATGTCTCTTTGGGCCTCCCTTAGTATAAAAGCTGTTAATGAAGAAACCATGTGTACAGATGCTATTGAAACTCATTCATTAAAGGTTTAATACAAACCTTGGTCCAAATGTAATTCCATGCACATAGCTCTTCTCATAAAGGTTCTGAATGAATTTTCCTGGAGACATGATAAGGATGCTGTCTCAGCATTCTCCTTGGCCATCTTTGGACTGAGTTTCAGCATTCCTGAGGGGATAATTTAGCCTCAGATCTTCTAACTTACCTAAATGTGTGTAAAAATGGGGCTATTATACTCCCTTAGCCCACTCAGGTTAGGGTCAGGGTCTCACTGCAGGTCAGACTGAGGGGGTTCCTTCATTACCAAAAGGATAGGAATGAAAAAGGCACGGAGTCCTCTTTGCTGGTGAAAGGACATCTTCACAGGCACCAGGCTTACGCCCTTACTTTGAGTTCCCAGTTTAAAAGCAGGACTAGATTTCCAGTGCAAAATGGTATGGCATCTAACTAGCAGGCCTTAGTGCAGACCCTTCCAGTATCCCATCAAAACCCTGTGATGGAAAAGAAAAGGCACTTGTAGTACAGGGGGAACAAAGTCTCAGAAATAACCTGGACCTCCACTGCGGTGTAGCATGGGTGCTGCCCCTCAAGGCACCCAGGCCACTTTGCTGGAACATTCTGAGATAGCAGGTCCTAAAACAAGGCCAAAGTGAGGGGTGGTGGGGAGGGAGAGACAGGCAGTGGTGGGTTATATTCTGGAAAGAGGAATTATCTCAAGTGCAGCAATGGCTCGGTGTGTCAGTGCCGAAGCAGTGCTGGGAGAGTGTGTCCTGTCAGGAGAGTACAATTTCTCTGCAGTGCTGGCAGCAGCAGCAGCAACAGCAATAATATAGTGATAGTAACGATGATAATAGTTATTTATTTTGTATGATGGGCAATGCACAGTGCCAAGGGCTTTAAAAGTATTTCATTTAAGAACCTATGAGGCTGGTGTATTTATTACCTTTGTCAAACAGGTGAGAAAACCGAGGTATAGAGAGGTTAAGCAACTCACCCAAAGTCACACATCTAATAAGTGACAAAGCCTGGATTGGCAAAAGGACACCATTAGCTGGGAATGGACTGGGGACCAGGCACATCGTGCCCTCCAGCTGCTTCTCTGAGAAAGGATATGACCCTCACCCCAGAGCAAACTTGAGAGATATCCCTGTCCCCTACCTATTGACATAAAGACCTAGCCTCATTTGAGGATGAGCAACCAAGGAAAAAGAAATAAAGGGGGAAAACAGCTTAGAACCTATGGAAAAAGCAATTTAGAACAAAGAAAGAAAGTAGGATATAGGAAAGCAAAACATACCTACCTGAAGGACTGACTACAGACCCTGAAAAGGAGCTTTGGAAAGCTATGTAGCATCCTGCAGAAGCAGAATATTATAGGCCTCATATTCCTTTTCTAAAATGTGTCATTTTCTATATTAAGTCTCTAGGTCCTGTGCTCTCTGATTTATTTCTATAATATGGTGTCCTAGCTGTAGCCTTTAAAAAGCAGGTCCTTCTAAATACAGACAAAGGAGAAAAAGACTATTAAGACTGGTATAAAAGGAAAAAGAAATAACAAACGATGCAGCAGTTCACAAGAAAAAAAACTCCCCAGATAAAGTCAAAGGCCAAAATTTACGAGAATAAAAACATGTTCTAAATTTAGCAATCATAAGAGTGCTCCTAGACATCGCCTTATAAATGTCCATTTTTGAGACATAAGTCTTCAAAAGTTAAAGTTGCTATTCTCAAAGGTCATTTGTGCTCATTTTTCATTATTAATATCAGTATGAAATTAACACCCGTCGTTTTAGAGTGTGTACAAACTCTCATGTTTTGTCTGAGGGCAGAGGATCTTAATACTGTCTTTGCTCTTCCTTTGATTTATTTCTACCATCTTTTTATGTGCTTCCCATTTCTCTATCTCCCCACCCCCCTTCCTTGCCATCTTCTGAATGGATGTTCTTTTTTCTTCTTTGCTGTTCCTTCCCCACCCCCCTACTTCTGCTCCTTTGGAAGCAATGATCTCTATGTCTATTTTTAGGAGTTACCCTAGACATTTTCACATGCTGACTTGACTTCCGCTGCTCCACCCAAACAATGCAAGAAGCTTAGCACATTTCAACTACAGTTTCCACCCCCTTCCAACTTATATTGTATTTTGACCAGTATTTGAATTGTATCTTGCTTGTTTAACCTCAGAAATTAGACATTATTATTATTGTTATATGTAGTCAACATTTATTTAGATTTACCCAACGTATTTATCAATTTCTTTGCTCACCACTTCTTCTTGCACCTCAGATCTTCCGCTACTTGGCCTCGTAATCTCTCTGCATTTTCATTTCTAAAAGTTGGATTCAATCTGCTTGATTTGTTTTATAAATTTCTCTCTTATTCCTTGCTCACAAACTTTTATTTATCTACCATACCAAACATGCTTATTTTGTATTCTGTGTCTGATCATCTTTACAGATCTTATTTGCTGCCTATTGTTTCTGCCAGCTCTCACTCATAGTACTTTATTTTCTTGTGTGTGTGTTGGTGGCAGGGGAGAGGGGAGTGCCTATGTGTGTTTTTATGCTTCCAGAATGTTTGTATGATCAATTGGGAGGAACAAATACAAATCTTTTCTGGAAGAAGGCAATCTCAACCCAGGTCTCAAAGAATTCCTATAAAGATGTAAAGATAGCCCAGCTGGTGTGGCTCATCTGTTGAGCATTGACCTATGATCCAGGAGATCACAGTTTGATTCTGGTCAGAGCACAGGCCTGGGTTTCTGGCTCGATCCCCAGTCGGGATTGTGTAGGAGGCAGCCAATCAATGACTCTCATCATTGATGTTTCTATCTCTCTCTCTCTCGCCCTCCCCTCCCTGTCCTTTCCTCTCTCTGAAGTCAATAAAGACATAATAAAAAAAAAAGTAAAGATAAAATTCCATACACCAAGAGGTGGCAGGTTCAATCAATTCCTGGTCAGAGGTTTCAGCGATGTTTATCGCTCTTTCTCTCTCCCTTCCTCTCCCTCCCTCTCTCTAAAATCAATTTAAAAAAAAAAAAATATATATATATAGAAATAAAATTTAAAAAAAAACTTCACTCAAAAAAGCCCAGATTAAAAGGACAAAACTTGCATCACTGTCCCTCGTTTTCTAGGCATTTCCACACACTTGCGCTTATACTGCCACCACTGGCCAGGGCAAGGACCAGCTCCCAGCTCTCTTGCTCGCTTTTCCCTCTTGGTGCACATGGATATGTTACCTGTGAGCTGGGCTGGGTGTGCGTGTTAGCAGAACTCCCTTTGCTGTACCCCAAACAATCTGCAGCTGTGCAGCATGTATTTCTAATTAAAATTTCAAGTTCGTCTCATACAGAAACACCCTTTGAAGTCACTGGGAAAGTGTGGCCCAGTTGAGAGTTGACACTGTAAAGCTCTCTTTTGTTTGGAATCAAGATCAAGCCCTATATCTGTCATCAGCAGAACAATAGTATTTTGACCTTTATCTCTTTATACGCCATTTAGGCAAGAACTTACTGGGGAAAGATTTTTTTATCACACCCTGCCACTTCCTGAGCTGGATAGTTTTTAAGTCATGACATCAGTTTTACTTACAATTATTCTTTAATCTTTATGTCAATAACTTATTCAAACATATTGAGTCTCCTTCCGTAGTTAGCATGGCCTGAATTCCAAATCTACTGCCTGAGCAACTTCCTGGGGTCTGCTTGAAGAGGACAATTCCCAACTGCCTACATCTTCTGCTTTGTCGTGCCTGGGAGAAACAGACTTTCTTTTATTAATCTACGAACAATTTAAAAAGAATAAAAATCAGAGTTTACCAAGTTCAAGTTTCTATCTTTACATAGTGGCATTTGGAAATGTCTCTATCATTGTTTTTCATTATCACTATGGCTTTTAAAGCCTCCACTATAGTCATTTAGTCAAATGAGTGAACACCAGCAACTGCGTGGAAACAATGGGCCTCCCTTTGTAATGTGATGTGGGGGAAATATTTTTTAATTTCCTAACAGGTGCAGGGCTATGAGTCTGACTCATAAAGATAGTAATTATACCTCGTTTCTGAAGTGAACCAGCTGAGGGAACATACTAAAATTAATGAAGAAAACAAGACTTGGGTTCGTTTTATCTGGAGAATTCATGATCCTGACAGGTTTTTTAACATGAATCATTGCTTCGTGAAGTACAGCGCAGGAGCGGGTGTTTGTCTTTGTGTCAAATACAAGGACTTAGTAAATTGAATCTCTTCCTACCTTTAGACAACTCAAGAAAGATAAAATCTTAAGGGCTTTAGAGTGTTGAGCAGGGATAAAGTCTTCTTACAGATTGGAACAAAGTTCTTACAAGTTTCAACTGGCAGATAAAATGTGTTTCAGAACTGACTTTCACCTAAAGAACTTTTTAATGTTAGAACACTCCTTACAGGCCGGTGGTCATTGTGTAAATGTGCGACATTGTGTGAGAATGGGAGCTGGCAGATCCCTATGGCGCGTGCGCATTAGTGATCACGTAAATCTGAACAAGAAATGTTTTCTTGTTCCTTAAGTAGTGAAATAAGGTGGAGGGAGAGGTGGGAGAAGGCGGCTTGACAATAGGGTAGTGTGACAAAGACGAGCTGAAAACAAGGGGCAAAAAATGCAAAATAGGTGCACTTTAATTTCAGTTGCAAAGGATAAATGTATGACCTTGAGTATTTGCTCCAAGCTTTATTTAGCACTTATAGCTCACAGATACCAGCAGAAAATAGTCCCCAATCCAATTCAACTCAGTAGAAGATTGTGTTTTTCGATATCTCTCTCTCTCTCTCTCATTTTTGGAATATGATAAATGATAAAAATAGACATTGACGAACAAGGAAATTGCTAGGAATTAATTTGATAAGAAAATTATAAAGAGCAGTTACTAGTCACCCTAGCTCCTGGCACTCCTGCATGTCCTTAAATCATCCTCCCACTGCTTACAGCAATTTCTCTCCCGAGCCCTACACCAGTGCACTTCCTTCAGCTTCAGTAAACTGACAGAGTTGTGATGGATGAATGCCGACTTGTACACAGTGACGTGTCCTGCGTCACTTTGCAGTCATTGCTGTATTGTGGCTGACAGTGTTACTGAGGAAGATTTGTTTGAGGTTTCCTTGAGCATCAAACAAAAAGCAAGCAAGCAAACAAAACCTACCTGAAATTAGATCTGTCATTGGCTGTAGAGAAGGGCAAGCTGTCACAGACTTCTCTTACATAAGCAGGCCATTATTTAAAGGGGCATGAGAGCAAGGATAACATAAGCCTGGAACTTACAACCGGGAAAGTGTTTATGGATAGAATTTGGATCACTGAATTCATTAATTTTTTTCACTGGTATCTACAACTACAGGGAGAGTAAACATCACCAAGAATTCTCTGTGTCCCTTGGTGTTATGGACTGAATCGTGTCCCTCAACTACCCCAGATTCATACGTTGAAGTCCTAATCCCTAATGTGACAGTATTTGGAGATCTAACCTTTAAAGAAGTAAATGTAAATGAGGTCATCAGGGTGAAACCCTAATCCAATAAGATTGGTGTCCTTATAAGAAGAGGAAGAGACACAAGGGATGTGCAGGCACCAAGGAAAGACCCTGTGAGGACCTGCCAACTTCAAGCAAGGAGAGAGGCCTCAGGAGAAAACAACCCTGCCAACACTTTGATCTCAGACTTAATTTCTGATGTTTAAGCCACCAAATCTGTGGCATTTTGTTATGGCAGCCCAAACAGACTAAGACACTGGGATGGTTTGCAGGCATAATGCCATCCCATTGTGATATCCAGTTGCAGCCCAGAAACATGGAGACAGCCAGAATTCCATGGAAGCCTGACATACACACCAAATTCGGCTTCTCTGTCAATTTCCATCTCATTTTGCGCATTATGCCGATAGCAAAAGGAATAGGGGGACCATCAGTTAGATTCATTGTGCTGGGTATTATGTGCTAGGTTCTCTGAGACACAAAATTACTCAAGGAGTTGCTTCCCTTAAGGAAAGCATCATGCCCTGGAGAAAGAGAAGATGAGTCAGGACACTGACATAGGTGTAAAGAAGGGCTTTTGGAGACAAGAATGACTAATTTTAATTTGGGGCTTAGGGCTGTGGGAAGGACAGGAAGGATCAGGGCAAGTTTCACAAAGAGGGAGAAATTTGAGTAAGACTGTTTTGGCATCTGCGGCTGTCTAACAAACCACTCCCATCTTATTGGCATGAAACCACCACCGTTTTCTAATGCTCAGGGAGTCTGTACATCAGGAATTTGGGTGGAACACAATGTAGACAGCTTGCCTCTGCTCCATGCTGTCTGAACCCCAGTTGACTGAGGGTGACGCTTCCTGGATGGCTTCTTCATTCATGTGCCAGGCACTTGGGATGAAAGACAGGCTCAGTTGGAATATAGACCAGAGCACCCCCAGATGGCCTCTCCAGCACAGCAACCTAGGGGCTGTCAGTCTCCTACATGGAGATCAGGGCTTCCATATCAATGCTCTTAGCAAACAAGGTGAAAGCCGCATAGCCTTTTATGACCTAAACTTAGAAGTCACATAGCATCATTTCCACTATGCTGATTGGTGGAAGCAGTTCTATTTAAAGGAAGGAGACACAGACCTCACTTCTCTGTGAAAAGAGTAATAAAAAATTTGTTGCCATGTTTTAAAACAGCCACAGGACCTTGAGGCATGCATAGGATCTCGATAAACCTCATGCACCAAAGTTTTATTGCCTAAATTTTTTTTTCTTATTTTACATGGAATGCACATTATTTAAAACTACGAAAAAATATCAAGAAACTCATTCATTATATTTTACGAGCAAGCTATGTGGCTGGACCTGAGCTACGAATTACAGCTATAACCTTAAGTAAAACAGAATTCCTACCCTGACGTTGTTTACAACCCACTAAACTACCCATGACACCCCATCAAGGGATGCTCTGCCATTACGCTGACGCAGTCCTTTCCGGTCTGAATAGAACAAATTGGAATTACCCTGCACATACAGTCTTGTGTCCTGTTTGTTTGCTTCCCCCTGGTGCACAAGAGAGTGTGAGAATTTTCTTCACAGTATTAAATATTCTATAAAACTGTGATTTTGAGCGGATCATATGAATAAACCATTTCCCTATTGCTGGACATTTTTTGCTACTACAAAATAATACTGTAATGAATACGCTTACTCATCTTTAAACTTGTCTGACAATTTTCTTAAGATAAATTCCTGAGTTCGTTGAGTTACCAATTCAGAAAAAAAAATTTTTAGAAGCTCTTGATTATAGTTTTCCAATTTGGTTTGCAAAAATGCTGTCCTAGTTTGCATTTCCACAGCGTGTGTTTGAGGAGCATCAAACAACAGAGCCATGAGAAGCCAGGCTGTTTCCCAGGTACAGGGTGGAGGGACTTGGCCCAGTCTGAACGGAACTTAAATATCCTGAAAAAGCCAAAAGGCAAGTTATAAACCACAATCAACTAATGACTAGCATGGGCTTGGCAACTAAAGAGGTGGATTCTAGGAAATAACTACTGCAGAGTCAGGGTAAATGAAAGACTTCACTGGCTTCTAGCACAGCTTTGGGGCAACATTCTAAAAGTGTGACTTAAGGGACACTCAGAAACACAAATTCATTGTGGGTGTGAGTTAGGGCTCCTTGGGCTATAAGCAATAGAAACCAACCCTGGCTAATCTAAACCAAAAAGGAATTTACTGGAAAAGCAGCTGATTTCTTAATGGCTTGGGAACCAAGCTCAGAAACCAGGACAGAATGGGCAGGAACTGGGAACTCCATGGGTGGGAAGCAGCATAGACTCTAGGGTCTAAGGCACAGAACCCCTCACCAGTGTCACCTGGATGCACCACTGGGAATAATGAATGAATGAGCTCAGTTGGTTTCTGCCTTTTGATGACTCTGCTCATGTTTCAGGTTACAGGGAAGGTGCATCTGACTGACCTCAAAAAGTTCTAATGCCTACCCTTGGGCCAAGGAAAGGCAGGCACTTTAATAGCTTCCCATACATGGGAGAAGTAATTCCCACCAGAAAATCAGGGCACAGCCAACCCAAATCAAAAACTATCTACCACACCATGTTACCTGGCAGGGGAGGTGCTCTGATACTTAACTATTGTTAATCCCTGGGCCCAGATTCATTTGCTGTACTGAGCCCCTGCCTCCCCACCTCACCCCACCCCACAAGTAGGATGCTGTGGAAATGAAGAGAGAACCAGGGACTGCTAGGCTTTGATGAGAAATGAATGAGAAACGAAATATGAGCCAGGATGTATGAGGTGCCATGCTGGAAGTAGGTATGAGTAACTAATTAAATTAGATAAACCTGCTTTAACTTGCCCTGAGGCTTAGCCTCTTCGCTTCTCCCCTTCTTTTTTATCTGGAACTCTGGGCTTTGACTCATTAAATGTAACCAGGGAGCAAGTGGGCTGGAAGGACTCTTGATGGAGAGCCAGAGCCAGGCCCACCAGCTGCCTTCTGATCTGCTTGAGTCACCGCCTCCACCCAGTGAGCATGAGGTAGCAGAGAGAAGCCAAAAAATATCATCACCTGGTTTCATTAGAGGGAACAGTCAGGGCATGGGGTAGGCTCAGGAGGCTGGCTTTCCCTGGTGATCTCCCAGCCTTATCTTTCCCCACCAGCTGATAAGTCACTCCTCAGGCCAGTGGACAAAAATGAGGCCATGGGCCCTGAAGTTCCCTCCAGTACTTGGCAACAGGAAGAGACCAGATCCCTCTCCCCCCAGATATCCCCATCATTCAGCCAGGCAGTGACAGAATGAAAGAGGGGCACATAACTCTCAGGGACAGAAGCCAGTTAACACTCATTGTACTTGGGGGACATGGAAAGCCACAAGGTCAGGGAGGCATTTCCAGGTGGGAGAGCGTCAGAGAGGGGCAGGGGTGCCCACGAGGATGGGAGGGTGGTCAGGGGATGGCAGAGCCTGCTCCTGGACAGAGGCCAGCAGCTCTGGTCTCAGGTCCCCTTGCTCCCCTTACTTGGAGACTCACCTTAGGGTGGGCAGATAAGACTGATCAAAAGATTCCCTTCCTGAGAGCTATCAGGCCGTTAGGTTTGCTCCTCTGGGAAGTGGTGTTGGGCACAAGGTGGGGAGAGTGGTCAGCACTAGTTGCCTTCTGCCATCAAGATCCCATTCAAGGAAAAACTATGGGATCTTTACATCTGCGGGGCGGGGCAAGACCCCAAGAGATCCTGAGAAAGGTCCTCCAGGGCCTGGGAGGGAATGGGGAGGCCACCGTTTGTTTGAAGGCCCTGCTGAGTTGAGGGTGGCCTTGTCGACAGTGGGGCCAGGGTGAGAGCAGGACCCAGGGGAGCCGGGCCCAGTGAGGGTTACAGTGGCCCCCCCACCCCATGCAGAATTCAGAAGCTCAGCCACAGGGAACGTGCGAGACAACGTTCTGATTTTTCCCACGAGGGGCTCTTCAATCATCTGTTCTTAAGTATCTAGTTCTTTCCAACTTCCCCCGTGTTGTCTGCTTAGTGCGCTTTGGGGGAACTGCGTGGGGTACCCCACCGGAGGGACTTGGCGAACTGGGCGGCGGCAGCCAGGCAGCCCGGGCGTCGCAGAAAGGATTACACGTGCAGGCGGAGGCTTCCTGCCTCGGCCTGGCGTCGGGGCTGCGCTCCCACGGGACACCCGGGTCTGGGAGGCTCTGCAGGGGCCTCTCGGGGAACCCTCAGCCCGCGTGGAGGCTGGAGGGCCACGCGCCCAAGGGGCACCGGGGATGGAGAGTCTCCTTGGGAACCTCCTCTCCTGCTGCACCCCAGCCCGCTCGAGGGCCCGGGTCCGAGGGGCCTGCGCCAGCAGCGAGCTCTGCAGCCCCGGGAGCCGGCTCTCCCCCCCGCCCCGCCCTCAGCCCCCGCCTTTGCTGCGGGAAGTTTCCCACTTCCGAACTTCGGGGGGCGGGGGAGCACTTCAGTTTTTCTGACCCCTCAGCCCAGGGTGTCTCTATGCTCCGGGAGGCCGCGGGCCCTGTGTTCCCGCTTCCCCGTGAGTCCGGCGCAGGGGGACACACAGTAGGTGCTCCTCTAAGCCCATTTCTCCCCCAAAATCTTTGCTGATAATAGCTTAATCTGGGGGTGTTTGCAGTTATAGATAGATAAATAGATAGATAGATAGATAGATAGATAGATATAGATATAGATACATAGGTATATAGATATAACCTCGCTCTCACACTGTCTGAAGCAAGCGTTCCCCGTCTGCTAAGAGCGACTGTGTTCTTTGAGAAAGGGCGAGGGCGCGCGCGCTCCCGGGGAGACGCAGGAGAGCGACGGACGAAGGCGCCCGCTGGTTCCGGGCGCAGCGCAGCCGGTGGAGCCGTCCAGGCGGGGCCTGCTCGCTGAGCGCCCTGCTGAACCGGGTCCGTCAGCCCCGCCCGCGGCTGCCACGCTGTGGGCGTGGCCCTGGTGGGCGGAGACCCCGCCGGCGGCTGCCACACTGTGGGCGTGGCCCTGGTGGGCAGAGACCCCTCCAGGCGGCTGCCACACTGTGGGCGTGGCCCTGGTGGGCAGAGACCCCGCCAGCGGCTGCCACACTGTGGGCGTGGCCCTGGTGGGCAGAGACCCCGCCAGCGGCTGCCACACTGTGGTGGGCATGGCCCTGGTGGGCAGAGACCCCTCCAGGCGGCTCTGCGCGGCGCGGGTTCTGGGCCTATTTCGGGGATTTGCCCTCAGAAGTGCAAAACCGACCTGGAAAACGCCTCTTCTGCCAACCCCTGCGGTCGGAGCAGACACTGCCGTCCCTGTCATTCCTGCCCTGGACAGATGTTTGCCTTCTGATGAAACAGTGCTTAGCAAAGTCCAACTGCATCTCTTGCCAGGACTTAAGCGAGCGTCTCCCCTGCTTCAGAGAGGAGACCGCGATATCCACAACCCGCCCACTGCCTCAGATCTTCGATTTTTCTCATCAGACGCCCCCAGTTGGTTCCCCAGCGCGGCCAGCGGTTGTCACCGTCGCAGGCCGACCTCACCTCTGCAGCTGCCAGTCCTCAGAGCTCGGCCTGAGATGCTCTGCAGCAAACCACAGGCCCCACGGAGCCGTTCCCACGACTCTGCAGCCCTGGGCCTGCGGCGGGTAAATGCTGAGATGAGGAAGGATTCACGCATGGACGGGCGTGGAGCCCGCGCCTTACATAACAGGCCCAGTTTCCACTGTCAGAGCGCAAATGAAAGTCCCTGTGTGTGTCATTAATGCGCAGGCCTCAGTCACTGCCTGAAAAATCAATCTTCACTGCCTCTGTGAGGAAAGAAGCGATCCCACAGCTCCCCTGGGCCCTGGGCCCTGAGTCTATTTCGGCCACTTGGGCATCACTCCGACTCAGCCTGCCAGCGTGACAAAGTGTAACAGCTTCACAGGAAAGCAGGGGTGCCGATTTGCTCCCACACCGCTTGCCATATTTGAGCAAATGCCCTTCTTCAGACCTCTGCCTGCCTGCGGGCTGCTCTGCAGCCGGTGGATGGCCCAGTCCCAGGAGGCGGGTGACGATGCAAGGGGGTTACCTCCCAACCTTCAAACCATCTACCCCCGCAGCTCCAGGGCTTGTGCCCAGTCTGTGTGCACCTGTGTACGTGTTCATGTACTGAGCAGTGATGGTCCCCCACAACCTGCTGGGGAAAATTGTGGCTTTATTTTAACTTTTGTTATTTTTCTGTCTTTGTGGTCTTCCTGCTGTGACCTCAGGCACCTCCTAGTAGCTGTTGTGCTGTCTCCAAGACTACAACCTCCCCCGAAGTTATTTGTATTTCCCAGTTCCCTCTTTCCCCACCCCACTTAAGAAACTCCAGTGTTTGATGAACACTGTAACAAACTGTCAGGCTAAAATCTTTAGCCAGAAAGGTGTAAGTAGCTGCCTTATGCTGATGTATTGACACAATGACTGTTGTAGTAAGGAGCAAGCCTATGTAGGATCCTTTAGGGCAACGTGTCCCATACTTCCTCTCAGCCTTCTTCGGGGATCGCCTACATCAGTGGTTCTCAGCTGGAGCCAGCTCTGCCCTGCGGCGACATGGACAATGTCGGGAGATATTTTCAGTTGTCACAACTTAGGAAGTGGGGGAGTGCTACCGGCATCCATTGTAGGATGCTGTTAACCCTACTACATTACACAGGACAGACCCATACGGCAGAGAATGGTCCAGCCCAAACTGTCAACAGTGCCAAGGTTGAGGAACTCAGTGACATCAAATAAGACACCCCCACTATCACAGGGCATTCCAAGTGATCTGTGTTATACACACGCACGTGGACTGGGGGAACTGTCCCTTTCTTCAGTTCACTTAAACTTCATAAAAATGCACGGAATGTGTCTAGCCTGTGTAAGTGCCCTGCCCATGGGGGAACGATGACAGATAGGATAGCATCTCTGCCTTCCAGAAACCTAAGTCCAGCGGCAGAGACAGACACATGTACAAACAACACAATGTAATTAATATAAGCCAGAGAGCTGTCTCAGCCAGGAAGGGCTGGGAACCTGAGAGGAAGAGATGAAGGAGTTTTCCAGCTTCGAAGAGTTTTCTGAAAAAAGGATTTGCACTGTGAGGACTTTATGGTTAAGGAAACCTCAGGTGGCAAAGCAGGGTGGGGGAGTCCTGAAGGCTTGGGGAAGACTGAGCAAAGGCAGACAGGGGCTGCAGGGTGTGAGAGGGCCAAAGGGGCTGTGCTAGTGGCCGGCCCTAGGCTGCAGAGTGCGTCAGAATGGAGGGTGAGGCTGACTTTTTCTTTTTGTTGCATTGACTTTCTTTAAATAACAGGGCACATTTTTCCCGTTCAGATTTTCATAGTCTCCCGCTTTGTTTGCTGTGGTAACATTAACAGTCAGTAGAGAATCTTGCCATTTTTATGCAGTTTAAGGGAGAAAAGAATTTTCACCTAAAAAAGTAAATCATAAAGTTCCTCCTGGGGCCAGAACTAAATAAGATTCTGTACTTGGCTCAGTCAATAGTAATTTCATGTGATCCACACTTTGTATATTTGGGAGGATCGCAGAACCATGGATTCTAGGGATGGGAGAGACCTCAAGAAATGCTCAGGTTTGGTGATGTCCAGTCTGGCCAGAGAAGCTCTGGTCATCACCATTTTGCACATGAGTTAATCACATTTCTGCACATTCAGACAGAGAAGTCTATATTAAGTGGCAGGATTTTTTTTATCAATGCACTTGCCAAGGGCTGTAGTTCTCCAGATTAGGGGGTGGGTGAGTAATCATTGTCCAAGCGGTTCTTCCCAGAATTGATTGCCCAGAGAACAAGGGGATGATCTTAGCAGAGTGTGTGTGTGTGTGTGTGTGTGTGTGTGTGTGTGTGTGTGTAGGCAGGCCTAAAGGGCAATAGGAAGCCGTTCAAACTCAAGATTTATGGGGGCGGGGTGTCCTCATTTCTGTACCAGTTGAGGGATCAGAGCCAGTGAGATTTCCTAGAAGCAGATGTGGACAACAGTCAAGATTGTTAGTAGTCAGAAGCCCAAGTCCATCTGGATAGAGTATCTGTCCAGGGACTCTTTGGAGATTGGAGCCATTTTAGGAAATTTCAGGCCCCTTGGCAGAGCAGATAGCTTCCCTTCAGTAGGAGTGGTGGGGATCTGTCTCCCCCAGGGACCCCCACTGCCTGTGGCCACCAAGACTTCCAAGTGCTCAAGCCCAGACTTCTCTGAATCCAGGCTCCCTGGGGACACTCCTACCCTGGTTCAGAATCTCTGCTTCCGTTACAGCTTGAACCAAGATGACCTCTAGTTTCCCTGGCAAAAATGCACCCCTTTTCATTTCAACATCCCCAGTATGGGGCTCTGTGCTCCATCATTTCCCCTGCTCCAGGGCAGAGCCCTGCCCAGAGAGAGCACTGGTTTTCTTTCTAAGGAACCTTCCTAGTTTATAATAGCAAATGGATTATTTCCTCAGTACAAGTCCACTTGGCATGTGACTCGGAGAGTTTCTTTGGTTGGGTCATGGGATGAAGGAGGAAACTATGGGGAAATCCCAAGTCCTTAGCTAGCCCTGTTCCTAAAACAAACCTTACCCTGAAGTCATTAAATGACTTTGGCAACCTTCTACCTGCAACAAATGAATAAAGACAGATGTGTAAAAATCAGATGCTTTCTGTGGGACAATATAAGTGCTTTACGAGATCCTTTTATTGCAGTCAGTAATCATTTACTTATCATTTGCTGGACCCAGGGATGTTCCCCTTCTGCTCAGAAGAAAGGCAATATCCTATAAAACAGGCTTGGGTGGAAGCCTTGGCTGGGAGAAGAAAGCAGTGAGCTCATAGATATTGGCGATATCCTCAGAGATAACACCAATCAGGGTCATAGCAATGCCTGGCAGCTGCCTCCCTCTCAGCCCACAGAAGCCAAGGCCACCCTACAAGTCTTCAGGCTCCTGGCCACTGGCCGTCTGCAGGAAGTTGGTTGTATATTTGCACAGGAAGTGAGCGCTCAGAACAAATGCACCAGGCTGCCACTGGTTAATGTTTCATTGGAGCAGATGCAGGGACTTATCAAATCTGCTACATGTGGCCTTGTTAAAACAAAGAGACATCCCTTGGCCTGTGACATTTTGCCAAGTTTTCTAGCACTCCTGGTGACACAGGAGTGATTCACTGAAGGCAAAGGGCATCTGTGTTATGCTAAGGCTCCAGGTCTTCTTCTGGGAGTTGGGGGAGGGAGGGCTGCAAACTTGTTCTCAGAAACCATGGTCTCAGTGTTATCAGCGGCAGTGGAGTTCTTGGGGTGCCACGAGGAAAGAATTTCCTGAGGCCCCCATGGGATGATAGGGTTTCATGGAAAGCTTTATTGATGATGCAAAGTTAAAGGGGTTCCCCTCCAAGGTCCCATCTCCATCCTTCCTGCCATGGAAAAAGTCCAATCTTGTCTTTAGCAAGACCAGAATTAAGACCACTGCCCAGAATGTCTGCTCCACATTAAAGTCCAGTCCAGTCCAGTCCAGTCCAGCCCAGCCCAGCATCCTGCATGTGGAGTCTGCATGGCCAGGGCCATGCGGCTGCTTAAGGCCACATGGCTATGGAGGCAAGTGCATGGGTGAGTGTGGGTCAAGGAGCAGGAAAGAGCAAGTGAGCACCCAAACAAGGAGAGGGAACTCTTTGGGGATTTTAACTTTCCAAGATTTTGCTCACTTGCAGTGGCTCCAACCTCCTAGCCAATGATCTTTTTACCAGGCTAGACTGACAGGCAAGCACCTTCCCTATGTCACCCGGCCTTCACTGCACATGCGCTCATCTCCCCTTTTGTTCATTTCCTTCCCCCAGTGATCTGCAGAGAATGAATGGGTGGTTCCCCAGGAAGCGTGATGCTACAGCTTCCTGGCAAAGCTGCCCAGATGACCATGCTTATAATGTCTGGTCTCCCCTTTGCTCTTTTCCTATCATTAATATTAACTAGCTAATTGCGATGATAACATCAGGAAGAGCCTTCTTCGTCAGCTTGATCCTCTAAGGAGCTCAGCTGCTATAGGGACCTCATGCCCGACTGTGACCATCACTCCTGGAATTTGGACTATTCATCAGAATCTCTGTGATGCCCTGAGCTACCATGTGTTGACAACCAAGGGCTGATTTCTTGCAAGGTGTTTACTTACGTCATCTAATTGAATCCTCACAAGGTCCTGTGCTCATTTTACAAGAAAGAAATTCATATTCACCACACCTGGGCCAGGTAGACTTGAGCATCCATCAAGGAGGTTGCTGTTTAAAACTCTAGGCCTCCCAGTAGGAAAATGACACCTTGGAGTGCCTTGGGTGTGGCTGTTGTTAGGGAGCAATCTACCCAGGAGTGGGGAGCAGTGAGGAAATCCCAACCAGCAGAAGCAGCTGTGTTTCTAGTTTCCCAAGAGAAGTTGAAATCTAGGTTTTGGGGGGTTTTTTTGTTGTTTATGGGAAATCTTCTAGTTTTAAATGTTGGTAATTGATTTTTAAAAAGAAACAAAACAAAACTTGTTTAACACCCTGCAGACAAAATAACACATGTTTGTGGGCTGCTTTGCAACTTGTAGGCGAGCCTTTCCACTAGGTATAAAAAGTCAAACACAGGATAGAGCAGGACCCTTTTTTAATGAAATATACTTTCTATTAGAATGTATTAAAGTTCTCCAAATTCAGAATGAAGTTCTAGAATATTAATGCTTAGGTATTTTTGTTACTATGTTCATTTTTTTTATATTAATACCACCTTCTATTCATAGACAGTTTACACAGGGATTTGAGATCCAGGGTATTATCCTGTTGGTTGCTCACAGAGCTGTGAGGGGGGCACTGTCCTTTCCACGGTGCTCATAAGGACATTGAGGCTGAGAGAGGATAGTGACTAACTCGAACTCACGTGACTGTACATTGACCGCCTAACACCCAACCAGGTTTCCTGACTCTGACTGTTCTTTGCATTCAGTGAACTTTGATTTTTAGTTTCTCCCACCAATAACTATTCTTCACTCCAGGCCAGACCATTTTTTCAAGTGAGCTCTAGTCATTAAATAGAAAAGAAGTTATGAATGTCCCTTTAATCTAGCACTTAGCTTTTTCAAGGGCCCAATCAGGTGGAAGGTAATGGCTCTTAAAGGGGTCAGGGGACCTCGGGGTGAATGGAAGACGGGAAACCTGAACCTCTTACGATTGTTTGCAGCATTGTGTGAGGAGGAGCACTGAGGTACGTCTTGGGGAGGCGACCTGTAGCTTTCTCCAGAGAGTGTCTGACTTCCCTGGGTGGGCAAGATCTGTGCAGGCTGACTTCAGCCCTGGATCTTCTCGGTTACTGAACTGAAACTTAGACAGCCTTCCTAAATCTGCAAGATGATTTCTCCCGCATGCCTTTGCTCTATCGGGAAGAACTCGGGTCATTTTGCATCAGAAAGTAGTCACCACCATCTAATTTGCTCATAATTCCTTATGACCATGGAACAGGCTGTGTTCCTGCAGGACAGGCCTCCACAGTGGTTACAACCTCAATCAGCCCTCAGACGCTAATTAATTCCTTCTTTTTTTCCTATAATGAATGTTGCAAAACACTTTTGAATAAAATATAACCTTTTTATGAGGCAATAATCACTTCATGCTAACAATTACATGTTAAGAATATGTAAAAAGCAGAATAATGTAAGCAGTAAATTAACAGGCATTTCTTCCGTTAAGAAGACTTTCTGGGCAGTGCAAGAATCTTTCCACAGCGGGAACTTCTCACTACATAGTATAAGGAGCACCTGGGGCCTAGAAGCTCACCTACTTCATTGCCTTTATAACTGTTTGTGGGAGACAATGTGTGGAGGATTTTTATAATGGAGGGACCCCCCAAAAGACAACATCAAGGGGAACCACAGCACAGGTGTGGAGCAGAGTGGCCTGGACTTGCTATCCAGCTTTGCACCAGCTCATGCTGTGACTGAGGACAAGTCATCTTACTTGTCCAGGCGCTGCGCTCCTCATCTTTCCAACAAAATGACCTCTGGGGACAGGAAGGTCAGAAGGGAAAGGGAAAACAAGAATAACATCTTTTTTTTTTCCAATTCTCACCCGAGGATATTTTTTCCATTGCTTTTCAGAGATAGTGGAAGGAAGAGAGGGGAGGGGAGAGAAACATCAATGTGAGAGAGATACATCGATTGGTTGCCTCTTGCACACACCCCAACCAAGGCCAGGGATCGAGCCTGCAACCAAAGTACCTGCCCTTGGCTGGAATCAAACCCGGGACCCTTCAGTCCACAGGCTGACACTCTAGCCACTGAGCCAAATTGGCTAGGGCAAGAATAACATCTTACTGGGAACGCACCAGTTTGCCCGGTCCCATCCTCTCGTTTAATCCTCACAATGTGACCTTTGGATCCATGCCCAAGGCTGCACGACTTGTAGGTGGCAAGGCCAGGATCCAAAGCTGGGTCTGTCAGACCCTAAAATTGAGCTCTTTCCACAACAGTTCAGTACTTCTCCAACCTGCCAGTGAAACCCTTCAGCAAGAAAAAAGACTGACTCCTTGGTTGAATTTGCTTAGAGCTCCCCTAACAAAGTCCACTCACTGGGTGGCTTACACATCAGAAATGGATTGTCTCTCAGTTCCAGAGGCCAGGAGTCTGAGATCAAGGCATCAGCAGGGCTGTTTCCTCCTGAGGCTGTGAGGAAGAATCTGTTCCAGACCTCTCCCCTGGCTCCTGGTGGTTTGCTGGCAAACTTCAGCATTCCTTGGCTTGTGGACACATGACTCTCATCTCTGCGTCCCTGCTCACACGGCATTTTTCCTATGTGCGTGTCTGTGTCCAAATTCTCTCCTTTTACAAGTCCACTCTATTCCAGTATGATCTCATCTGAACTAATTCCATCTGCAATGACCCCATTTCCAAATAAGTTCACGTCTGAGGTACAAGGGTTAGGACTTCCACCTATTTGGGGTGGACGCAATTCAACCCATAATACTACCCACTCAGGAGTCTGAGGGAGTGGTATGGCATCTGCTAGAAGCATAAAATGATTTTTTGAAGCCTTGTGCATTATCTTTAAAAGTCATGTAAACTGAGCACTCAACTCTATTGTTACAGCAATACGTGATGTGAAAACATTTCCCAAGATTCTGTGAGCAAAATGAGAGGTTCGGAAAGCAGCTCCATGCTGATGCTGAGGATTCAGGACCCCATTGCCAGGCTCCTTTCATGTCCTTAGAGGCTGTTCCTACCATGTGTGGAAGCCCTGAGAATCAGAGACACTTGCAAGGAGGAAAAGGCGCATTTAGCCTCAACAGGCACGAGGAACACTGACTTAGGGCTGAACGGAGGCCACGCAGGTGAAACAGACAAACTTCGGAACGTGTCTGACCAAATTAGCAACGAGCCAGACCGGTGTGGACACACTTGCCGAGAGCCCTGTGGGAGCTGCGTGGCTTTTTCCCATTCTCCTCTCTTTCCTTTCTAAAAGAAACCAGCATCACACAAGCACTGTGCATCCCGTTTTCCCAACACAATGGCTTTTGAAGAACATGCTTTTGAAGGGCAGGTACCGTGGTGTTTGGGGACAAAGATGACGATTGTGGTAGTGATAGGCTTTGTAACACACTCATCAGATTCATATTTTTCTATCACAGTAAGTGTGCCTCATGTAATAGAACTTACCAGCAACACAAACCATGGCCGTACTGTTCTTTTATTTCCTAGAAATAATGTTTTTGAAAGTGACAAAGGACTCTCTGACAGAGGCCCAGCAATGGAGGTGAGAATGACTCTAACGGCAAAAAGGCCTTCTCAGTGTGGTTAGCCTATCGCACCCACTTTGTGACAGGCAAGCAAGGGGGGGGGGGGCACATCTTCACACTGATGACCTGCTTCCAAGAGCAGAGCTCCACTCCCGGCCCGGACCAGAGCCAGAGGGAGCCTTAGATGGACAGGGCTCAAAAGGCAGCCCCAGGCACCTTGAAGGCATGGAGAGAGAGAGAGAGAGAGAGAGAGAGAGAGAGAGATGGCCTTCTGCTTGCATTGGCTGAAAACATGGAGACCACAACCTCCCTCCCTTTTTCTCTGCCCCTCTACTAGGAGAAATATGAACTTGACAAAAGGCATTCACTGTCCACTCAGCAGAAATGTCTATCAAAGTTAGACTATGGTCAAGAAGACATCTCCTAAGAAGGGGTATCCCACAGGATCTGGCCAAGTGACAAGGATGAGAACACGTCTGATCTGGGGTTATGGCTCAGGGCAGCCTTGAGGCTGCAGCTCCATGCAGGAGAAATCCCTGCTGACCACTGGGTTCTAGAAAGCTGTACACAGAAGGCCAAAGGTCACTCCTGGGAGACTCAGTGTTAGCAAACGTGGGTGACCAGACCCTGGAACACAGCATGTGATGACAGGGGAGGGTGGTCCACAGGGAGAGAGGGCAAGGAGATGGAGAACTGTAGCCTGCCAGGGGTGCTTGGCCCCCTCCTGCGAGGGCCGCTCCCCTGGGGCAGCGTGATTGCTCCCATCCCCAGGGAGACAGCTTTCCTCAAGCAGGGCTGTTTCATCAGGCTCTTCCACAGCCCAGAGAGAATATCTCCTGAGTCCCCTGACTCCCCCTGACCTGATTCCACATCTGCTCATTCCACATTCCGTATTGCCGTTTCCAGGGCGTCCTGATGGTGGGAGGCCACGCAGGAAAGGTGTCCGCTCAGGCAGAGGGATGAGCACTAGGCCTCAGGACACCAACATTTAAATGAAGCAGAAACTGTGAATAATTTCTAAAGACTGTGCACATCTTTCAGCTCTCACTGTCCTCTCAGATCCCAGCCTCTCCTCTCTCTCCCGAGTCAGCCCACAAGGATCACTCCCTTGGCAGCTGGGACAGACAGAAGGAGCCAGACACCCAGCCAGGGCCCGGAGCCGCTGGCCTGGGGGCCCTGCGTGCACTCTGGACCACATTCACGCTGCCTGCCGCGCCTTCCAAACCCCAGCTGGAGTTCTGGGGAGATGCACATTTGAAAATTGTGCTGTCATAGTCCAGTTTGTAGTCTAGTTTCTGGTGAGTTCAGCTTGTATGAATTATTGCTTGCAATGGTTAATTAATGCCCAGAAAAGAGATAAAAATCTAGTTCCTGTGTGGGCAAAGTGGAAGAGCAGATCCCCAAACACAGTGTCCTCGCAGTGCAGTATCCAGGCCTGGGGACAACAGGCGGCCCTGCCTGGCGCCTCCAGCCAGCTGCCTCTCCTATCGGCTCCCCTCAGAGTTTTCTGAAAGCCAGTGGGATTCCTAAACCAAGATGAAATCAAGCCACAGAAAGCAGAGCCCAATCCATTGATAATGGCCGAAGGGGGGTGGGGGGTGGAGTGGCCCCCAAGAGGAAAATAGTGCCAAGTAAGTGGTGAAGTGCTATATGATTTGAATGTATTTTGAGAGACTCTCCCCAAACCAGCTAGGGCAGAACACCATGCTGGTTACATTAAAAACAAAAAACAAACCTTCCAAGGAGAGGAAGAAACCCTAGTTACGGTGCTCATCCCTCCCGCTGTGGCTGTGGCTGTGGCCTCCAGCCTCCATCCCTTAGGGCAGTGGCTCCCAACCAGCGTGTTTTTCCTCACAATGGAGACATTTTTAGTTGCCTCGCCTGGGGGATGCTCCTGGCACCTAGTGGGTTAGAGATGAGGGATGCTGCTAAACATAGCACAGAGGACAGCCCCCACGGCAGAATTATCCAGCCCCAAAAGTCCAAGTGCCACTGCTGAAAACACTGCCTTTAGAGAATAATTCTCATCTTCCACCAACTCACGTGCAGCTAAACCAAAGAAAAACTGTATGGGGGGATTCGTCGCAGGAGATCATCACAATAGAGACTGAGCACATACACAGTCCTGGATTAGTCAACGTTGATTGTTAGAGGACGAGTGATCGGGTCCAGTGATTCACTTCTCTGATTATGGCATTGTATTCTGAAGTCCCTTAACTGTGTTATCATCAAGTGACAAGCAAAGGGAGTTCAACAGAACCCCGGCCCCCTGATAGTTTACAAGATGAGATTGTTACCAAAGATGACGCAGGGATATAGAGGTGAGATGGACAAATAAGAAAACTGAGAACTAAGGCCATTCCAATAGTGCATGGGGGAGCAGCAGATATTCTGAGGAATGGTGAGGGAGAATTGAGTTATCACAGGTGAGGAGGGTGGCATTAAAGGAATGTGAGCAAAGGCCTGCAGAGAGCGTCCATCTGCACCTCATTTATCCATACTTTCACTAAAATATGCACTGCGTGCTTCCAGGCATGCGAAGATACAGAAAGCACAGTCCCTGAGTCTAAGCACTTGCAGGCAAGTCAGACTGATAAGATTTGTACACAAATAAGCAAACTAGAAAAATGTCATTTTGAGAGGCACAGCAAGTACATGTTACAGTGCTCAGTGAAAGGAACGATTGTCTGCACGTAGTGGAACTTACATTTGACCTTAGAGTGTGGTGCTGCCAGGGGAGCTGAGCTTGCCTGACAGCCCCAAGCCAGGCTTATAGGCCAGGGGTTAGTTGTGGTGTTGACAAGAATCTCTGTAAAGGGGGTTCTGGCTTAAGGCGTTTGTGCTGGCTTGTCTTTTGGTCACTCAGCAAAACTCTCCGCGCTTCATTTTCTCTCTTTCCCCATTCCAAGCAGGAAGAGCAGACCTACTCTTATTAGAAGTACACATAGACTGTGTACACATGGACTGTGTACAGCCACTATGGAAAACAGTTTGGAAGTTCCTCAAAAAATGAAAAGTAGAACTACCTTATGACCCAGCAATTCCAGTTCTGGGTATTTATCTGAAGAAATCCAAAATACTAATTCGAAAAGACATATTCACCCCTATGTTTACTGCAGCATTATCTACAATTGCCAAGGTATGGAAACAACCCAAGTGCCCATTAGCAGACAAGTGGTTAAAGAAGCTATGGTGCATTTATACAATGGGATATCACTGGGCCATAAAAAAGAATGAAATCTTACTATTTGTGACTATGGATGGACCAAGAGGGTATTATGTTAAGTGAAATAAGTAAGACAGGGAAATACAAGTAGCATGTGATTTCACTTACATGTGGAATCTAAAAAACAAAATAAAAGAACAAATAAAACAGAAATAGACCCGTAGGAAACAAGCTGATGGTTGCCCGATGGGAAAGGGGTTGGAGGGCTGGGTGTAAAAGGTGAAGGGATTAAGAAGGACAAATTGGTGGTAAAAACTAGTCACAAGGATGTGCAGAACAGCATGAAGAATACAGTCAGTAACACTGTAATAATTATGGAAGGTGCCAGGTGGGTGCTAGACTTAGGGGGGTCACTTCATAAATAATATGGTTTAACCATTACACTGTACACCTGAAACTAATATAAAATAACACTGGACGTCAACCGGAATTGAAAGACCACAACGAGGACCACAGGCCTGTGAAGCCCTGTAGAGCTTAGTGGTGAGATGAGCACCGGCGAGGTTCAAGGGAGATGCCAGAGCTTGTAACTCACGGGCCACCTCGCGTCGCTCTCTTGCGCATGCCTCTGGCCTCACCCAGTAACAGCTACTCAGAAAACTAACCAGGCAAAAAGTCACATGCTTTGAAGATGTACTAATATTTCAACTGCCTAAACATTTACCAGGACCAAGCCTTTACCAGAGCCACTAGCAAACAGTCGGATGGACTGCCCTGTGAGCTCTCTCCTCTGCAGTGAACTCACAGAAAGGTCAGCGGCCGGACACAGAAAAAGGAGAAGGGTCCTGAGTAAACACAGACAGTTTAATCAACCATGAAGAAATCCGAGAGTTGACTGAAAGTGCTTTGTCAGGAAGAGAGCCGAGGCCCCTGCCCTCAGAGAAAGGCGAGGCAGGTTGGAGGTCACGTTAGCAGAGAGCCAGCGCTGACCACAGAGGCCCTGGTGGAGGCACCAGGGCCCGGGCCGTGGGGAAGGCGGTGGGGAGACTCAGAGGCCTAGGGCCGGGGGGAGGGGGAAGCCGGCATTTGGACATTTTCCAAAGGACCTGGCAAACAAATGTTCCCTAGAAAGACAAAAATTCAGCTCAGTAAGAAAGGAAGACACTGTTTTTAAAACCACTGTAATTCCTAAGAGTTGGTATTCCTTCAAACGTCTGTCAATCTGTCATTTCTGATTCCAGACTCCTCAGGGTATTTGAAAGGCTGGTTTATTCAAATTACATCAATGTCATTTACTTGCATCTAAAAAATCAAGGTCAAGCTATGTTGATACTCAAAAGGGAATTTAGGTAAATGAGGGCTGACTCCCAGTCTCTGGCCCTGTAATTACTTTCTTTGTAATCCGGAAAGCCCAATCAGATGGATGCCTTCTCCACACTTTTCGTCGTATTTATGGCATACCTTTAAACAATGGAATCTAGAAACTCCAGCAACATCTGTGTCCGAATATATCCAAGCCTGTTTATGTTTTTAATTGAAAATCAAACCATTTTAGATGAACTTATCTAGGGTATCATTGAACGTGCATATTTTTAGGTAACTTTTGAGAGCATTTTGCAAACCATTAAAGTAACCTGATATCATACTATAACTTTAAAAGATATTTCTCAGCTGTAATTACTCTTGGACTGAAATCAGGGGTAGCATTCAAACAAGTCCACAGCGTGAAAAGGTTTGCGTAAGTATTCCCTTCTGCTAGAAATCCATTTCTCTTAGGGTGCTTTTGCCTTTCCCCACTGGCTGATGTAATATGGTTGGTTTGTTCTCATTCCAATTAAAGATGCAATTTATTGAAGAGTCTTTAACTTCATTCAGGCAAAGCTTTCTATTAATGTTATCAAGCATTGATGGGTTTCTAATCGGACATTCTCAGCAGGCAGGAGAACTCTCCTTTCAAACTGATTTTGTATGAAGCAACTCTCATTTCTACACAGACTTCGGTTTCTGTGGTCTGGCATGGACAGTCTTTATTCCTTTACGCTCAGTCTGGCTTATTTTAGGCCCAGGTCTATGGGCCTGGCGATTTGTATAGGGGGTGATTTGTATAGGAGGGCAGTGTGCTGTTTTTAGTGAATCTTGGAGGATTCGGAAAAACTTAAACCAATTGAGGGGGCTCATCAGCTGGAGTTTCTTAGGAGGAAATGACTTTTCAAGGGGTGTGGGAATTATCGAGGAAATAACGTCCCCTCGAAATGATGTGTAGGTGCACAGGAGGAGTGCGGGGCAGGGTTTCGAGAGGAAGTGGTAACCCCAACACGAGGAAATGAATTGCTATTTTCAAGGCTAGAGGAACAGGAGACCATTACACATGCTTCCCATTGATCTTTTCATTTAAAAAAATGGTGGAAGTCAGGTGCATCTTGAGTGTTCAGGGGAATAAAGGATGCGCGAGGCAGGAGTAGAGAAACCACAGCGCGGAGCCAGAGGGGAGCTGGAAATATCAGGGGAACACTTTGTAAGTGCGTGATTATCTAACCATTCTGGTGCACACTTGAAACTAATACAAAATAATAGTGAATGTAAACTGTAACTGAAAGATAAAATTTTTTAAAATTAAAATTAAAGGAAGAGAAAACCACACACGGCGGGTAAAATAAGAAAAACGGGGATCTTTTTCATTTTTTCCCTGTTTCTCAGCATTCACGCTGAGCTGTGTGGCTTGGTTGCCATGGCCGTGTGGTATCTGATGTCACAGGCCGCCCCGTATGAAACCGCAGAGGCCGCGGCCGGCAGGCGGAGAGGCCGGGCCTCGCCGGGACACAGACAGCCCAGTGTGCGGGCGCCCCGCCCCCCCCCAGCCCGCCCGCCGCCCGCCGCGCGCCGCCCGCGGCTCCTCCTGCCTCCGCCCGCCCCCTGGTGGACGGCTGTGGGAGCGCGGGGCCGTGCGCGGGGGCTGCAGGGACTGGACCCCCGGTCCCTCCGACAGGCCGCCCAGCCCTGTTCCCGGCGCTGTCTGTGGGTGTCCTGGGGACGGCGTTGCCTGCGCTGGAGCCTATCTAGGATAAGCACCTCCATTTCCTGTGTCACTTTCCTGGGGCCTTCCACTACCTCTGCCTGCCCTGAGCCCCAATTTTCAGGCACTTTCCCTTGTGCAGCCCCACACAAGACGTACCTTTTCTAGAAAGGGCAAATTATTCCTGCTTTGGGTCTCCTGCAAACTGTAGGGAACCAACAGTGTCCTGCGCCATTAAGCACGTTTCCGTATGGGAATCTCTTGCCTCCTGTATGGCCCTGTGCACTCACCTACTCATGGAAACCTAGGAGATGCTGGACCCTGGAGAGGCAGAAGCTGGGCCAGGGTTCCTGCCTGGAGGAGCTCACAGCCCAGGGAAGGGCCAGATCAGCCGTCACTCGCCTTGTGATGAGGTCCAAGGTGCTAAAATGACATCAGCCAGTGCTGTGCTGGGGGGGGGGGGGGGGGGGCGGGGAACAGTGGCAAGGGCAGCGGGAAGGAGGCGGTTGGATTTGCTGTGGGCTCTTGACACCAGGAGGTTAGTCCAGCAAGTGTGACTCAGGAGACCAGAGGAGGCAGGCGCAGGCCGCCCTGACAGTGCACGCCCAGAGCGCCCTGGCTGTGCCGGGCGTTTTCATCCCTGCCCGAGCCACAGTGAGCTCCCTGCCCCGGCCTGAGCTGACTGCCCCGGCCTGAGCTCCCTGCCCGAGCCACAGTGAGCTGACTGCCCCGGCCTGAGCTCCCTGCCCCGGCCTGAGCTGACTGCCCCGGCCTGAGCTGACTGCCCCGGCCTGAGCTCCCTGCCCCGGCCTGAGCTGACTGCCCCGGCCTGAGCTCCCTGCCCCGGCCTGAGCTCCCTGCCCCGGCCTGAGCTGACTGCCCCGGCCTGAGCTCCCTGCCCCGGCCTGAGCTGACTGCCCCGGCCTGAGCTGACTGCCCCGGCCTGAGCTCCCTGCCCCGGCCTGAGCTCCCTGCCCCGGCCTGAGCTGACTGCCCCGGCCTGAGCTCCCTGCCCCGGCCTGAGCTCCCTGCCCCGGCCTGAGCTCCCTGCCCCGGCCTGAGCTGACTGCCCCGGCCTGAGCTCCCTGCCCCGGCCTGAGCTGACTGCCCCGGCCTGAGCTCCCTGCCCCGGCCTGAGCTCCCTGCCCCGGCCTGAGCTGACTGCCCCGGCCTGAGCTCCCTGCCCCGGCCTGAGCTCCCTGCCCCGGCCTGAGCTCACTGCCCCGGCCTGAGCGGCCCTGCCCCGAGGAGCGGCGTCACCAGCGCTCCCCTCGACGACGGCGCACTCACGGTTTTCCCCCTGCGGCAGCTCGGGCTCCTGCCCACGCTCTGCTCTGCTTTGCTCACTTCCAGCCTCCCTTCATTTTTCTGAAGTCCCCATTCTGCACATCGCTGATTCACAGAGATGGAAGGCCTAGAGAGAAAGAAAAACGGGAATTATCTCCAATGACTCAGGAGCCCTCCTGGCTTCTGTGATCTGTGTGCAGACTTGCACATTAAAAGCCAAGGGTAATAATGTCATCTGTGTAGGAAAAGCTGAAAGAAAAACAGATTAATGTTCTTCCAAACTCCTGGCTCTTGGCAAAAATCACTGCAGGGAAGATGCATTTGGAGCCCGCCCTGGCCTGAGAGCTGAACACTCCATCCAGAGCTGAAAGTCCCTGTGAAGAGTCCCAGGAGGCGTCATGCTCTTGGGGCGAGGGCCGCATCCTGCTCCTCTCTCCCCGATGCAGGTGATGTCTGTGGGATGAAGGGTTGTCACCTCGTAGCCTGTCAGGCCCCCTGAGCTTTATGAAAAACGGGGACTGGGAAATGAAACCAACTGGCAGGCCCCAGGCCCCTAGACTCAATGATGCTTGAACAAATAAGGGGAAATGACTTGCTCCCAACAAAACTGCTGAGAGAGACGATGCTTAAGGAAGGGTGGGAGTCACCTAGCGGAGAGGAGAAGCCAGTGGTTCCTCGCTCCAAACCCAGGGGCAAAGGCACGAGCGGGGCGGCGCAGCAATGTGGCCCTCGCAGCCTTCGGAGAAGAGGGGAGCTGTGGGCTGACGGAAGAAAGAGCTTCAGTAAAGGCTGCAGGGCCCTGATGGGGTGGCAGGAACGCAGACAGCAGGCCAGACACGCAGCGCTCCTGAGGAGGGCCCTGGAGGGCGCTGCCCCAACTCGGCGCCCCCCTGCAGAGGAGAGCGGGCCTCAGTCCCCAGGGAGGGTGGGGGGCAGAGACCAGGACTTCTGGGAACTGACCCCAAATCCTTGGATTTCCCTGGGGCTGCTGTGGCCCCAGGGGAAGGGGAGCTACCTATCATAGAAATGGTGCGCACTCTGCAAATTCTGTAATTAGTCTAAGGAAACTCTAAGATCCTATTTTAGGACAGTGTCATCCCAATGATCTCCCTGTGCCCCAGCTTTGGGTTCCACTAAATTCTTTTTCTTCCTGCACGTCTGTTTTCCCTCCGTGTACCCTCAGTGGCACCCGTAATTCATTCACTCACTCTACGATCATTGATTCAATGCCCGCTCTTTGCCAGGTCACAGTAGGTGGCAAGAATACGACGTCGGCAAAAACAGACATGCTGTCTGCCCTCGTGGAACGTACACAACAGAGAAGGCGACCAGCTTGACCAAGTACCCACGCGAGTTAGGGTAACGCCGTAGTGTGTGGTGCCCTGAGTATACAACAGGGATTGGATTTAACAAACGGTGTCAAGGAAATCTCTGAGGAAATGACAAGTGGAGTGAAATCTGAAGGAAAAGTGGGATTAATTAGGCCAGCCCAGCCCCTGCATCCACGTGGTGGGCCAGGGCCTGCGTCTTTGAGGCAGAGGAATACGCAAGTGTAACCAAGGCTCAGGGGGCAGGGGCAGGATGCAGGACAGGCCGGCCTCAGCGCAGTGCACGCACAGTCACTGAAGCGCTTAAGTGGGCAGGTGATGTGATCAAATGTGCATTTCAGTAAGATTGCTCCAGCCTCCCTGTAGGCAAAAGCTTGGAAAGGATCATAGTGGATGTCATGAGAAGCTGTTACAGGTGAGTTCAAGCTTGGAAAGGATCATAGTGGATGTCATAGGAAGCTGTTACAGGTGAGTTCAAGACTAGAAGAGTGCCCTGGCCGGTGTGGCCTGGTTGGTTGGGAGTCGTCCCATGCACCAAAGGGTTGCTGGTTTGATTCCTGGTCAAGGCACATACCTGGGTTGCGGGATTGATCCCCAGTGAGGGGCATGCAGGGAGCAGCTGATCGATATTTCTCTCTCCCTCTCCCTTCCTCTCTAAAAATGTTTTTTTGTGTGTTTTTTTTTGTTTTTTTTTTTTTTTAATAGACTAGTGGAAGAGCAACAGAGCAGAGAATGGGGAAGACTCTTTTGAGGAAGTATAATTACCAGGACATGGTGAGGAGTAGATAGGCTTACAACGTATTCCACACCCGCACCATCTCCCAACAGCCTGCCCTGCAATGAGCCCCTCCCTTCACAGGCTAGGTTCCCATGAGAGATACAGACACGACTTTCCCCTCTTTCAGGTTAGCCCCTAAGGATGCCTTCATGGTTCCTTTCTAGCTTTCACTAAAATTAAAAGGAAGGAATGTCTGTGATGCCTGGAACACAACTCAAAGGTCATGGGTTATAATGATAACAACTGGAATGACAAGACTGTCAACTTCCAGGCTCCCATGACCTTATCTGAAGGGCTGAGGAGTGGGGACCAGAGCTTCACCACACTCGAGGCTGCATCCCCTGGGAGTGAAACTAGCTACCATGTGCTGTCTTCTGCCTAAGACCTTTACTTCTGCAGAACAGTCATTGATCCGTCCCAGGAATGGTGTTTCACTGCTGGGCTGGGCTGGGCACTAGGGGCTGGAAGATGGAGAAAAGATTCCTGCCCTCCAGGAGCTGAAGCCTCAGAGGCCGACCAGTGAGGAAAGCACGGCGTGACATGGCGCAGCACTCGCAGAGGCAAAGTGCTGTGGGGACAGACCCCAGGGCAGGGGACAGCTCTGCCAGCTGAGTTAGGAAGGTTTTCCAGAGGGCACATCTGAGGCAGGTGTGAGGCCTACGCAGGAACGTATCTGGAGGAGACTGGTTGTTCAGGCAGAAGGAAGAGAACATACAAAGACACAAAGCAGCACAGGAGTAAGGTGTGGTCAAAAAGCAGCCCCGGGGGCGATGGCGGGGGGCTGCAGCCGCGGGAGGTGGATACAGAGCTCTGGTGGGGTCACTGGAGGTTCTTAGCCTCCTGCTTTAGGGAGTATTAGTATTTCTACTGCAGTATAAAAATCACCCTAAAACTTAGGTGCTAAAAACAGCAAACGTATTATATCACAGTTTCTGTGCCTGTGAATCCAGACACAGTTAGTGGTCCCCGGGCTCAGGGTGTCACAGGCCACAGTCATCTCAAGGTCTGGAGGGAGGATCACTTTCCAGGCTCACACACAGCTGCTGGCAGGTCTCAGAAGCCAGTTCCTTGCCACCTGAGGCTCTCCATAGGACAGCTTGCAAAATGGCAGTTGGCACAGAGACAGAGTTAGAGAGAAATATGAATGAGAAAGGCATAGTCTTTTTGCAACCTAGTATCAAAAGTGACATCCCATCACTTTTGTTATAGTCTCTTTGATTAGAGAGTCACTAGGTTCAGCCCACATGCAAAGGGGGTCTACACAGGGTGTGATACTAGCAGATGGTGACCACTGGGGTCGTTTTAAAGGTGGCTTACTTACCACATGTACCAGAGCTATTTAAGTCACGATCTTGGCATTATCCCATTCTGCATAAATTATAGAGAGAGATGTAAAATTCCACTGCATTTCAGTTTGTTTTTGTGGACAAGTACACTCTGGTCCCTAGGAGTCCTGAAGAACAGTGTGCTTCACTTCATGTTTCTCCTGAGGATTTTATACAACTCACTTGGCACTCATGCTATTATTATTAGATGGACTCAGCCAAAAGCTGCCTGTGTGGGTAGAGAGATAGGTAGGAAGCTAGGGAGGCAGAGAAAGGAAGTGATCAGGACCCCGAATTGAATCAGGAACAAGGTCACACGCCAACTAAAAATTAGAAATGAGTCTGAGTGGAACTGAGTATCACGGCTGACAGCTCATACACGCGATGCCAACTTGCCACAGCTAGGCAGTGCCCTTGGTTTTCCCACATGCAACTGAAAATAGCTGGCATTCATCCTGAGGGAGAGCTACTAAAATAAGTAACTACTGAGAGCTACACCATGCTGCTCATTCGAGCTGGAAGCAGTCTGCAATTATTTTGCCAAAATTAGATACAAATTAAGTTGCCACTTCCGGAACCCTTTTCTCTTGTACTATGTTACAAAAAAAGAAAGCAATTTTTGAACTCTTATAGTTTAGATCTCTTTTCCTACAAATAAATGTGATCTCTGATAGATCCACAAAGGCAGATAGCTGAGATTAATATCTTGTGATATCTAATCTCTTCAGGAACCTGTCTTTCTGATTTTCAGACTTGGGTTAGTTGCTATGGATGTAGAGTGACAGGTCGGTAAAGGTGACTGGGGGGAGGGCAACTTGCCCACATTTGAAGTATACCCTGTGGCACCGTCATCTAACCTGTCAGGGGTGGAGGAGAGGGGGCTAGCTTAGAACTGTCCTCTGGGGTGTATGTGGATGGTTCTGCTCCCACTTTTGTGGGTGGTCTGAAAGCTCTCAGAGTCGGCATCCATTTGGACATAGAAGTTCTGCTATGTTTTTAAAAACAAAACAAACATACGTGAAACAAAAAACAATAATGATCATTTGGAGGGTCTCTCCTTAAACTTGGCTAAGAAGGAACTTGCATACAGATCACAAGGATGTTTGGGGGTTTCTGCTCTAAACAAGCCCCTGAACTGTGTTATCTCCTTATAAAAACACCATCTTCTCTGACCTGCCTTTGGAAGAAGTGGGTGAACATCTAAGAGCCCAGCAGTGCTGAAACTCCAGGAGGCTGTGGTGGCTTTTGGGTTAGGAGGCTTCCCCACGACTTTGAAGTCCCACTGCCCTGTGCAGAAAGCAAAGGTTACCTTTTTCTCGCTGGGAGACATCAGTCACACAAGAAGCACATTTAATCCCACCCACCCCACACATTCCCACCCTACATCCCATTCTGATCTGGTGAATCTTAGACGTGACCAACCAGAGTTTTCCGGGTAGCCTCTCCTCCTTGGTGAAGGTTGTCTTTGGTTTTTTGCTGCCATAATCTGCAAAAGGGAAACTGCTGAATCTCTACAACTTCACTTTCATTCTAGGGGTTATTTCGTGCCTTCTTTAATTTTTAAAATTATTTCCACTGTCTCCTTTTCCAGATGTTTTAGGACTTGGAGAGAAAATGAAATAAAGTTAAGTGAAATCAAAGTAAACTGGGTGATGTGAACGGAACTGCTGTCAGCAAGGATCCCCCAAGCAGCTCTCCGGCGTCACACCTCCCGGGGCGCGAGCTCAGCACCGCGTCTGTTCCCGCAGGAAAGGCACAGGCTCTGGCCACCCCAGGTCAGCAGAGCTCAAAGCAACCCCTTTCTGGACAACGCTCTGCCTCCCCACTGCTCACAGGGGCTGAGAAAGAATCTCTGTTTGCAGAATCAGGGCTTTGGGCTCTAACAGGACACAGTCCAGCCACCAACAGTGACACCCCGAGTGGCATCTTGGTAGAAGGGCTCTCCTTTCCCGTCTCCTCCAGCCCACTGATCCAGGCTTCCTGGGGGCATCGCCTTTCCTGAGCAGGGAACAGGAAACTCAGATCAGCAACCTCCCACCTGGGCACTGAAAAGATGGCAAACCAGGGGAGGGAGAATCCAGATCAACGGCAAGGCCAGAATGCGAGTATCTCACTTATTTTCACCGCGTAGGGAACTTTCTGGTTAGCATACTTGTTCCTTCCGTGATTTCAAAAAGAAAAAAATTTTTAATCTGTGCCGGGGGCCTCCCTGCAGTGCTCACCCCTCCTGGCAGCTGGCACCATCCGGTGACGCCCGGGACCTGGCATTCCCGCCGCCACCGCGAGCAGCGTCCTCGGTGGCCTCAGGGGTGTTTACTTCAATCAGCAGTGCCTTGGGGACAGGAACGTCCCCTCCCGGGCTGTCCGAGCCGGTGGCCCCCCTCTGCCCCCCCCCCCCCCCGCGGGTCCCGCTGCTGGGAAAGGCCGGCTGGCACGTCCCGCGCCGAGGCCGGGGCGCCCGGAGCCGCGCTCCCGGGGTCCCTGGGACAGGCCCTGCCTTTCCCTAACGAGGCCCAGGTACCTCCGCGGGCCCCTTCCTTCCCGGGTCGCCCCAGCCCTATCGGGTACCCCTTTCCCCGCGCGGGGCAGGGGATCGAATCTGCACCCCGCTCAGGCGCGGGCCGGGGCATGCGCATGCGCCGAGAGGGGCTGGGTCTGCTCCGAGTTTCGGGGGTGGGGGAGGGGGCGGGGCGGGGTGGGGGAGGGGCGGGAGGGGGTGGGGGGAGGGGCGGGAGGGGGAGGGGGGAGGGGGGCCCGGCGCGCAGCCCCGGCCGTGCGGCCCAGCTGAGAGCCCAGCTGTCCTAGTTTCGCGTTCGCTCTGGTGTCTTGGCAGCAGTCGGGGACGCTGCACTGCTGGAAGAGTCAGAGCTGAAGGCACAAGCTCCTTAGAGAACACCTGCTCTATCCCTCCATTTTACAGATGAGGGAATTGAGGTCCAATCAATAGGAAATAAGCAATGCTGCATTTCTGGATTCTGGCAGCGGGGTCAGGTCCAGCTCTTATTGGCATGGTTTAGGCACTCCTGCCGTGCATGTTTATCAAGCTCCTGGCTGCTGTTCACTAAATGTATGTGTGGCCCCAAAGATACCAGGATACATCAGAAGTAGTGTCACGATGGCCGCGATGCACCTGGGTTTGATGTGATGATTTGCATGCAGGACTATACTACTAGCCGGATGGCCTTAGTGAAGCAATTAACCTCTCTGCTCCCTAGTTTCCTGGTCTGCAAACGGGAGATAAAAATAGGACCTACCTGCTAGGGTCTTCGGGCTTAAATGAGGTCAAGTGCACATGGCTTAGCACAGTGCCTGCACGCGGAGGTCACTCAAATATTCCTGTAATGTTTTGAGAAGTAGAAAGTGCTAAGCACATAGGCATTCATGAGACAATCACGGTTCTCATTACCAGGCAGAAGTCATGCAAGAGAGGGAAGGTACTTTCCCGCGTGCAGCACACGGCCAGACTCACACGGGCTGCATGACCTGGCAGGACCTAGAAAGGAGGAAACGGCTCTGTTTATCTTTCCTTCAGCTGCTCCCACCCTCTCCCCTCCCTCTCCTCTGCCTCCCCTCTCAACTCTCACTGTGACTCATGTGGCTGCAGAGATACATGGGCACCTCTTATCCGGGTGAGATGTGTTCTGCAAGGTGGTGTAATTAATGTTTTATGTCTCACTTTATCACAGGGGCCTCTCTCTTCTTTTTCAAGGCAGAACGGGCACAGAAAAGGAGCAGTGGGGTTAAGTAGATAAGAAGGAATGGTGGTTACCCGCCAAAGGTGTCAGGCTGAAGTAGTCTGGAATCATAGATCATCAGAGTTGAAGATCATCTGAGACAGTGGTTTCCCTCATGTTAATGAAAATGTGAAAAACGGTGAAAGGTAAAAAAATGTCATTCCGCTTTAGACTCAAAAGCCTTGGTTTTGTGTGTTCTCATAGTTCATTCATCCGTCTGCATACACAGTCTGGGTGATACGTTGTGTACTGCCAGGTGCAAAGTTCTGTGTCAGGACGCAGAGAGCGCAGAGAGGAGGGTAGGAAGCCAGAAGGACTCCCAGCTTTTTTGTGCAGGTTCAGGGGTGATGATAACATTTACTGCGAGAGCAAGAAGAGGAATAGAAACTGGTCTGAGAGGAAGGTGGTCTGTTCAAACATATTCTGTATGTGCCTGTGGGACCTCCAGAGAAAACAGTTAGGAACATGGTTGGGAGAGAGGCCTAGAGGTGCCTGCTGGGGAACCGTCCACATAGAGGTGGTCAGTGAAGCCGGGGCGGGGCTGAGATGGCCCAGAAAGAGCCTGCAGAATGAGAAAATCCAGGGATGAATGAGACCTTAACCCTGACAGACACCAGCTTCTAAAGGTCAAAGAGGGATCTTGAGGAGGGGGCAAAGAGGTGGGAAGAAATGCAGGCAAAAAGCAGCATTAAGCAGTCCAAACAAAGAGGTTCTCTCAGGTAAGGAAGTGGTCGGGGGTAAAAACTGCCACAGAAATGTCCAGCACAGGCACTGGAATGGGCCCATTGAATCTGACAACGAGGAGGCCATTGGTGACTCCTGTGACCCAGTTTCAATGGGGACATGAGAGCAGAAACCAAGTCACGCTGGGGTAGAAGTGAGTCAGGAAAGATGAACAGCTGGGGTAGTGGGCATAGCCCACTATTTCAGAAGCGTTGGCTGGGCAGAGAAGGGGAAGCTACAGCTGGGAGGCTGCTTGAGTTTTTTGTCAGTCTTTTTATGCCTGGAAACTGAAACACGCTTGTAGAGAAGCAGGGAGGGTCAGAGGGAGAACTAAGATGGGGCCTCAGCACAGCCTGCACAGGGGGGATGGGAAGAGGGGCCATTCTGACCCAGAGGAGCTGGAGGAAGGATCCTTCTTCCTTTGTTTTTTTCCTTCTACCAGGTGAGAGGAGGCAACATATTTGGCAGGTTTAGGAATGGACTTGGGGAACTCTTCTAAACAAGCTTTGCTTGTGTCAGGATCTAGCCATGGCAGCAATCTGACCATCCGATGGATTTAATTAGCCCCATTTGCACGTGGAGCTGTGCCCAGTGCCACACAAAAAATGCAAAATAGATGCTGTCATTACCACGTCAGTCAGGACTCCACGTAGCAAGTGACTAAAACTCAGCTCTAACCAGCTAAACCCAAAATGGAATCCATTGGTTTGCTAAACTGGGTAGACTGGCTTTAGGCATGGTTAGATTTCAGAGGCTTAAAAGATGTTGTCAGAAATAATAGAGATGGTGTTTTGAAATTTTCAGTGTGTTTTTCTCTTTAGCCTTTCAAAACACATGAGTTTAGTCTACTCAAGGCGTTCATCTGTCTGGAGTGACTTGGCACCTCAGCCTTTACCCAGAAGTTGATCAGTGTAGATAAATAATGTTTAAAGTCACAAATCCAAGCGGAATTTTTCACCTCTTAAATTTTCTCATCACACCGATTAAATAAATTTTAATAATTGAATTTGAGGAATGTAATCAACTAAATACCCAGTCTCATTTAGGGCTTAGTGCAATCCATGAATAGTTCTATTTAGAAAATGCTCAGCCTCTCCTCTTGTGAATGTGAAGACAGCAACTGTCTTACTTTTTCTCTGGGTATTATTTCCTCTTTTTAAAGAAATCAGCCTCTCCTAAACCCAAGAGAAACTGGATAATCAGTTTTTGCCTGTTAAGAAAAAGCTTTTTGTAATAAACAAAACGTTTATTTATTCCAGGAGAGATGGTAAAGGCGATATCAGCTTTTCTCCACAGACGTTTATTTTCAATATCATAAAACACTCTATATAATTAAAAAACAAAAAGTCATCACTAAGTAAAAACAGACATTTAAGATCTGGGGAAAGGAAACATAATCATCAGTTTTGCTCTAAACATTATGCCGTGTCTTTTTGTAAATAGTATTATTCCATTGGGATATCTTGAAATTTACAATATGTAAAACTTAACTCTCAGAATTGAAGACCCTTTGGAACAAAAAAGTCATTAATCACAATAAGAAGAAATAAACTCATCATGCCCTGGTGTGTGAGTCACACAATGAATTCAAAAAGGGCTGGTTTTGTCTGCATGTGGAACCCAGGCATTCATTTAGTCACCAAATATTTATCACACACTTGTAGCTCCTCTGCACTGTGCTGGGCACCAAGGGTGTGGAGATGAGTAAGGCGGACTCATGTCTGGGAAAGAAGGAGACTGAGGTTTGCAGGGATGCTGAGGGCTTGCAGCGGGGAACTGTCGGTCTCAGTGGGGTGGATGGCCCAGAGGCGAGCCGGAATAATGGGCCGCCCGAAGGCTTGGCATTTCTTGCTGTGCCCAGAGCTGTGCTGGGGAAGCTCTTGTAGACATTTTATTTGGAAATCCTCTTTGGCAGCCCTGAGGCAGCTGGGCTCTGTGACAGCTGAGAAATGAGAACTCCTGGTTTTTCCAGCGCCTCGGTATGTGTGCTCCGGCACCGCCTGCCAAGGCCCTGGGCCTTCCAGTCATTCATTGAACACATAGTTATTGAGCTGCAACCGCGAGCCAGGCACAGTTCAAGCAAAGCAGACTAAACTCCCAGGGAGTATAGCCGTATATCAAAGTGGTAATAAGTACCATGGAGAAAAGAAAGCAAAAATGGGAGGACAGGGAATGTGGGGTGGGAGTTATACGGTATAACATAGGGTCTTTAAGAAATACAGCTTGAAGACTCACTTCCCCCAGTTACTGAGCACCGAGCATCTCAGCTGGTGGTGCCTGAGGGCCAGCCAAAGAAAGTGGCGAAGCACCTGGCCTCAGAGTTCCTGGGAAGTGGTCAGCTCAGGCCAGGCCAGGCTGATGTACCTGCCCAAAGAGTTTTTTCATCTGCTGAGTGGAGCTAGTACAGCCAGAGTCTGGGAGCTCATGCCTGGAGAGGGAATGGGGTCATTTATTCTGGAGGGGAAGAAGAGGTTTGTTTAGATATAGTCAGGTCTCCTAGAAGCATCTGGGGGAGGAGGGTATTCAGCTCCCCAAGGAGCTTTGGCAAGGCCAAGATAGAAGGTCAAGGCCCTGGCCAAGACGGCTGGGGCCTGGCCTGGGCGGTGGCCCTCTTGGAACTAGGAGTGTCAGTCAGGAAGAGGACAGATACCAGGTCATTGGAATTGGCTGGGAGGGACAGCTGTGTTAGGGTGGGTACATGGGGCACAGACCCCACCCAACTGGGCACCAGGCTACAGTTGGGGGCAGAATAAAGAACTCAGGGTCCACCCGGCAGACGTGGCTCAGCAGTTGAGCATCGACCTAGGATCAGGGAGATTGTGGTTTGATTCCCGATCGGGGCACATGCCCGGGTTGCAGCCTACGGGCTCGATCCCCAGTAAAGAGCGTGCAGGAGGCAGCTGGTCAATGGCTCTCTCATCACTGATGTTTCTATCTCTTTCTCTCCCTCTCCTTTCTTTCTGAAATCAAAGTCATATTTAAAAAAACAAACAAACTCAAGGTCAGGACCTTTAAGCTGGAACAGAGGGTTGGTGTAGGGTGGTCAGGTTGGAGGGGCTTTGGGAACCGAGTCAAGGGATTTGTTTTTTTCTCAGATCTACTAACACTGGCTAAGGTGGCTCTTGGCTTTTTGCTGTAGCCAAGACTTGCTTGTTGTGTCATCTCCGTAAGCACCATGGTGCTTTTTAACCATGAGCCAAATAACACTGAAATAAATCATGGGTCTATTGGGAGGGTGGCTAGGAATGGGAAGGAAGGTGAAATGGCAAGGAATCCCCAGTTTTTTAAGACTAAAGCGTGATTCCCAATAGAAACTGAGCAGAAAGTAACTTAAGCTGCTGGAGAGGAGGAAAGTACATACGGTAAACAGTGACCGGCACAGCGTGCCCTCCTGTATGGACGCCAGGGTCAGAACAACATGTCACACTGCCACTTTGATCATGGGATTTGGATCAGAAAGAACTTGGGCTTTGGACTTCACTGTGGGCTTGGCTCTTGTCTCCGCCACCTGTTGGCTGTGTGACCTTGGGTAAGTTACTTGACCCTCTGAGCCTTCGTCTCTTCATCTGTATAGTGGGAGGGCACAAGCTGGAGTCTGCGCTAGGATGCAGTCATGTCTGGTGAGCTAGTGAGGAACCCCCTGGGGGCCAGAATCTGCCTTTCTGGAGAGGCTACAAGGAGCCAAGCACTGTGAGCTCACCAAGTGGCAAAGTGTCCATGTCAGAAAAAGGAGTCGTCTGAGTACACTGTGGCTAATCTGTCCTTGGCCCTCCCCAATGTTGGATCCACTCCTGGACAGAGCTGTCACTAAAAGCTAACAGGATTGTTTGCCAAAATACTTCACAAGACACTTTGTTACAGGGTCACCGTAAACTAGCATGGCAGGAGAGCAAGGTGTCTTCCGCACAGGGCAGCTTTACCAGAGCAAGAGGGCAGAGCAGGGAAAGGGGCAGTTCCTGGCACCTGGGCAGTTATTTGGGTGAATACACATAAGACATCCTACCCCAGGGACTCCCCAAAAGTGCAGAGGGAAAAGTGCTTCGCTGGGATTAAGTTCTACTGAGAGATGATGGTAACAAACTATCATTAGGATGAATAGTTTTGACATAGCTTCAGTTGCCCCACACAAGTCAGGGAATTGTGATCAATGCCAGTTCAATGCGGACCTAACAAGATGATCCCAGGCATAAGCCTAGACATAGTGAGCCCATGGCAAATGTCAGAGTCTCCTCAGAAGCCACCTAGAGAACCCAATGGTGCCCCTGACGGACTGCTCAGGACATCCTCTGGTGTGTTTGGGGATTGAACAGCATTTCCATCGCAAAGATTTTTAATCAAAAAATAGCCTGACGCATACCTTTACACACTTGCTATGTGTCAGTAAGGTATATGTGCTAAGAGGGATTTGAATTATTTTTTCTCAGTACTTTACAGTTTGCAAAGTACTTTAATAGGCATTTTATTCACATTAGTCTTCACAACAACCTAACAATGTGGGAGCCCCATTTACAGATGGGAAGATTGAGTGTCAAAGAGGCTAAGTGATTTATCCATAATATTTCAACCAATGAGGGCGAAGCTGGACTCACAGCACCCAAGTCTCCGAAAATCACCAGAGGCATTGTTCCTATGGCTTTCTGAACCATGCCAATCCCCTCTTGTGGCTTCACTACTGCTGGTCTCAGAGTCTGTATCCCCATCATTTCTAATTCTTCTCGGAGAATTATTTTTGACATCCTAAAAGTATGTGCAGCCACATACTGAAATGTGCCAACATTTGTTAGCCAGAAATGGTGGTCATTTCCAATTGCCAGAAAACAAAACAAAAAAACAGAAGAGACAGGAAAAGAAAAGAGATTTTATGGGCCAGATTCTGTACTGGAACCTTTCACATTCACAATCTCTTTTAACATTAACTGCTTTGTAATGTGGGAGATGATATCACTTCTTCGTTGGCAGTTGAGGAAAGAGACATTCAGAGAGGTAGAGTAACTTGGCCAAAGTCACACAGCTAATAAGAGGCAATCCAGATCCGATTTCAGAATATTTTTCAATATTCCACAATTTATAGCCTATGGAACTCAGATGGAATTGAGAGGACCAATAAATATAGTTTAATTGACAGTAAAATTATTGGCCCCAGTTTTTATTAATTCAAGTTTACAAACCATGCAGCTTCCAAATTACCAGCTTCAGAGGAGTTCTTAGGCCATTGCCATAGTCAGGATGCTGGAATCCCAACCATTACAACCTTCACATTGGTTGAGACACCACCAGTGGACCCTGCATGGAGCTGAGTGACTCTACGGATGGACTTTCACCTTTGGCAGCAGCCTATGAAAAATGGGGCCCATCTGGCACTGAGAAGGGGGTGTGGAGGAGATTCTCAGGTGAACCTGCCTGAGTTCCTCCAACTCTGTTGAACACGAGCCCCAAAGTTTGACACATCCTCACTGCTTTACTTTCCCTGGCAACTCCAGTCTTGACAAGAGAGCAAGAAATGCATCTCCCCCTTCACAGGAACAATGTGTGACATGAACAGGTGCTGTGCTGGGTTTCGACAGTTCTCGAGAAGAAAGCGCCTCCTGCCTGTTCTGCTCAATGCCGGCCCAGGTGAGTCACCGCCTTCGCAGTCAGGCGAGTATTTCAAGACACGACAAACCTAAGCCAGATCACGCGGAGAAAGGTGAAGGGTGCATTATGGACAGGAGCGTTGACGGTGCCGTGTTGCCGTGGTGCTGGGAGAATCGATTTCAGTTGGAGTCCCACTCACCACTGTTCCGTGGGAGTTTTTGACCTGGGAGGCCGGTGGCCACTGGGATGCTGGCGTGGCGCATTCAGACACCCACTCGAGAGGCTCCCGTTGGTTGTTTAGGTTGTGGTTAAAAGGCTGTAACTCATGTGGATGGCAAACCTAGTCCCTCTAGAGCAGCTTGCAGGTAGGCAGCATGACCCTGCCTGTCACCCACCTCCCATGAAGTCACCGGAAGTTTGGGAGCAGTCAGTGACGGTCTGAACAACCTCAACCTCTGCTCCCTGGTTCAGCGTCTGGCCCTGGAAAATGCCACCATCGCCAGCCAGTCTCTTAAACATGATTCAAGGCGTGGGTCTTATGCCAACCTGAGAGGCAGGGGGAACTTCAAGGTCTGCCGTGAGCTGGGAGGGTGGCGGGTGTGCTGCCCTGGGGAAGTGACTGGAGCCCATTGTTCCAGGCTGCACTCCACAGCCTGGCATTGCCTAGGAGGGCAGCCTCCTCTGCTGGTATCTAAGCTGCAAAAACGCTGGGGATCTGCACTGAAGGGGGTGCTCATCAGTGCCAGGACTCTAGCTTTGTGCAGGAAAGTACCTCCTGTTGTCACTTCAGAGTGAGCCACCCTGGGGGAGCCATGGCATGAACTCGACTTGGGAGCCCCTCCCTCTCTCCTGCTCCTCTTTGTCCAGCCCTAACCTGGGGGTCTGCAGTGGCTGCAGGGAGGTGTGTGTGGGTGGGGTGGGAGTTGAGGTCCTTACCTTGCTATCTGCCTTTTCCTGAATCCCCTTAATTAAAGTAAACCTTCAAATAAATGTAAAAAACAAGCAAGCTCCATTCCTGGGCCCTGCGGTCTCCTCCCCCGGATTCTGACTCAGGGGCTTGGACACGCTTATTTTTATTAAGGTCTCAGGAAAACTGATTGCAGGAGATCGGGGATCACACTTTGAAAAATACTGGGGTAGAAATAGGCCAGCAAATGTATGGGATGCATCTGGTATGAGTGGTAATTCATTTAGTTTCTTGAAGTAGTGTTATGAACTGAATTGTGTCCCCTCCCAAATTCATATGTGGAAGTCCTAACTGCCAGTACCCCAGAATGTGACTGTATTTGGAGATAAAGCCTTTAAAGATGGAATTAAGTGAAAATGAGGTCATTAGGATGGATCCTAATCCTACATGGCTGGTTCCTTCAAAGAAGAGATTAGGACACAGACGCACGGAGGGAAGACCATGTGAGCACACAGTGAGAAGACGGCCATCTGCAGGCCAAGGAGAGATGCCTCAGAAAACAAGATGCAGGCACCTTGGTCTCGGACTTCCAGCCTCAAGAACTGGGAGAAAATTAATCCCTGTTGTGTAAGCTTCCTGTTCTGTGGTGCTTTATCTTGACAGCCAAGGAATATTAATACAGATAGGAACCTGATTTCACTTGATAATCATCTCAGGAGGTAGAGACTGGTTTATGAAGCAAAGGACATGAACCCCAGCCCTGGAGTTGAGGGGGTGGCTCCACTTGCTCAGAAAGCACAGCTCCCAGTGTCAGACGTTCTTACAGGAAAAGACCAGAACCTTCTGTCCAGGCTTACCACCTGAGTGACTTCAGACAAGACAATTATTATTATTATTATTTTACGTAGCAAATATGCGCATTGTGCTTATTATATGCCAGGTAATATTCTAAGCACTGTACAAATATTAACTCACTTCATCTTTATTGCAACCAGGTGATATATATATATACTGCAGGTCCACAATCCCTTATTCAAGACCCTTAAGGCCAGCAGTGTTTGGCATGTCAGAATTTGGGGATTTGAGAAAGGTAACACAGCATACACTGTAGGCTACACAACATCCTGCAGCATCTGTGACTGTGTCCTCTAGTCAATCATACTACTATTTCTGTAGTGAGATGTGAATGTTGCATAAATAAAAACTGTAAGTAGCCTTGTGTCAACACAAGACAGGTTTTTGTATCAAATGAGTTTATTTCAGGTCAGGTTGTGCTGCGAAATGAGTTATAAGTACAATTTCTTGGTATTTGGAGCTCTTAAGGTTTTGAAATTGTGGACCTGTATTGATCCTGTCTTACAGATGAAGAAACTGAGGCACAGGGAGGTTAAGCAATTTACCCACATTTATTAACTCATGGAAGGGGAACAGGGCTACCAACCCAGGCAGCCTGGCTCCAGAGTCCATGCTCTTCACATCCACCTGGCTGGCCCCTCTGTACTGCCCACCTCTAGGGGCCTGACCCACCCATAAAATATGAATTATACCAAGTTGGAAGCCTTGCTGTGAGGACCAGGTTACAACTTCGGAAGAGTTCTGTTATGAGTTGAATTGTGTGCCCCCCCATTCATATGTTGAAGTACCTAGAACCTCAGGATATAACTTTATATGGAAATAGGGTCATGGCAGATACAATTAGTTAAATTAAGAGAGGTTCATTAGGATGGGCCCTAATTCAATATGATTACTATTGTCCATATTTTAAAAAGAAGTTTGGACACAGAGACAAACACATGGCCAGGGAGAGCGCCACATGAAGATGACAGCAGAGATCAGGTGACGCTTGTACCAGCCAAGGGATGCCCAGATTGCCGGGGAAGCAAGGATGCTAGCAAAGAGGCAGGGAACAGCTCTTCTCGCCGAGCCTTCAGAAGGAACTAACCCTGACAACACCTTTATCTTGAACTTCTGGCCCTCAGAGCTGGGAGTCAGATCTCTGTGTTCAAGCCACCAAGTTTATCGTCCCCCCAGCAAACTAATGCAAGTTCCTTCTGCAGGCACTGGATCCCAAGTGGGACACTAGGAATGACAGCTAAATTATCTTTATAAGAGAGATTTCAGATTCTTCATGGAAAAATACACTCAGTAGATTAGATGACTCCTAAGGCCTCTTCCAGTTTCCAGGGCTAATGTTCTGTGTTTATAACATGAGGATAATTCAACTCCACTTGAGACTCGCACCCCTGGTCTAGCTCTTCCAGCATTTCTTTGCTGTTTTAAAGATGAGCTCATGTGAAGGTGGTCTTAATCAGCAAAACAAACCAAAGCAAGAAACTTCCTTTCCTGTGCTGTGGGTTGTGTCCCTGTACATTAAAACTGAAACCATGTGGGCCTCGACTTGCCTCCTGATGTTCCTATTTGTATCATGACCTCACTCGCTGTGGGTTTCTCTGGATCCCTTTCACTTGAGCCATCAGGTCTGCTGAGTTTAACCCACAATATATGTTCAGGCTACAAATTCTGCAAAGAAAAGCAGAAATTGAAGATAGAGGTTATTTGCTGTGAGTTAAGAATATATTACTGGAACTTTATTTAGGCCTGGAAAGTTTGGGTTCTTCAAGTGGAAATTTGTCCCCTTGCTGTCATTTCACTGAGCATGTAAAAGCTGCTTTAAGAGAGTCTGAAAAGCTGTTGAATACTTTTTCTGTTTATAGAACAGGGCACTGATGGGCCAGTGTAGGGAAAGAGGTAAAATCCTGAAACGTCTTCCTCAAGCTCTAGTCACGGATTCTCCACAGTCAAGCTGGTTTGGGCCTTTGGGCCTCTGGCTTTAAGGTTCTGCACATCAATTTAGAAAATGATTTGCTGTAGATGGGGCGTGGCCCCTAAGCCCCATCTGTGGAAACATGAACTTACTGGCTGTGTGTGTGTTCAAAGAAAGGGTTCAGGTTGCCTTTCAACACCCATTTGTAGCTGTTGTTCTCAAGGCTGCCCCTCCAACTCCCCTGTGAGCCCCAGCCTTTGTCCCAGACGCTGCCTCCAACCACTTTCCTGGAAGTACCTTTTCATCTAGCCAATGGGACTCTTTCATCTCCCCGCAGCCCAGGCCCTGTCCCAGAGCAGGGTGGCTTTAACATGTGCTTAGGGCTTTCCTCCTTTGCTCCCAGTCCCTGGTTGTCCTCCCATCAATTTTAGGAGAAGTATGTCTTTTCCTGTCATGGATGCAACCTGGTAGAATTCTATTGGTGTACAAATTGGTTTCAGGGTGGGAGGTATCACTTCGAGGATCTCATGGTTGGTGTTTCTATCCAGTGTCAATGTGGGAGATTTAATTAAGCAAGAGCAAGTGTCTAATAGATGGAGCTGCTCAGGAGTAGAGACCACAGCTTTCACTTTTGAATCCTCGGTGCCTAGCCTAAAGCATGGCAAATAGTTGGTGCTCAATAAAATTATTTGTTGAATGAATGACTCTTGGTTTTCTTCCTTTTTGAGAAAGGTGTCTGACATGTGTTAAGTCCAAGAATCATGGCCAAATGCAAGGTTGGAAAATTCTTTTTCTTCATAATAGCTCTCATCAGTATGTCCAACAAAAGGGTTCCAAGGCCAGGAGGCAGAGGACAAAGGTCCAGGTCCAGCCCAACCACTGTCCAAGAGACCCAGGATCTTCAACATCTCTGTCCTCAGTGTCCTCCATGGCAACATAGGGATCATAATATTGGCTCTGCCTGCCTCACTGGATGGTTATGAGAACATGACAAGAGAATGGATGTGAAAGTGCTCTGAAAATTTTAAAGACCATGCTGAAGGGTGTTTTTTTTATTATTTCAGATTTTTAGAGAGTTGAGCAGTTCATAATTATGTTTGACTTCCTCAATTTCTTTTCTTCATGCACCAGATTTACCTCCTACCCCAGCTAAAGGAACACCCATCCAGGTATGCCTGCCAAGTGCCAGCCTCCTTGGAACTCAATCCTCTGCTTGGTCGGCAAACATCTCAGCATCACAGGTGGCAAAAGACAAGCTAAGTCCCAGGAGACTGGCTGGCAAATAGTTGCTCCAATATAGTTCCTGTGCCTGAAACCACCACAAGCAGAAATAGTAGGGTCTTCTCCCCAGAGGACTGTGCTCTTTCATACCATCCTTGAGGCATCCAGAGAGCCCTCAGCCCCCATTCTGTCTAGAAGAGGCCCAAGGAGGAGCCAGCCAGCAGCCAGCAGAGCCCAGGCAGGAACCTCACCTCCTGACTTCCAGGCCAGTGCTTCTACTCCCCAAGCCTCTCCATGGACTGAGGCCATGGTAGTGGTGCTTTGCCTCCCCTTGTTTTCTGTTGCTAAGGTAACTGGATGAGCATAAAACAGAAACAGCCCATATGATGATCTTGCTGCCTCCATCCACGTGGCCAGACAATCCCCATCTCAGCCCGAGAGCCATAGTCAGGCTGATCGATTCCTGCTGAGGGTGTGTTTTGGGGCAGAGGGCCCCCTAGGAGAAACGTCTGAACCGTGTGGCAGTCAACATTCTCTGAACACCCTTCCTGGGCAGATATGTTGAAGGCAGGGTGGAATGGGGGGCAGAGGATGAGGGATGGAAATTACCTGAGTGTGCCGGTTGTATGTGGCAAGACTGAAATGATCAGAGGCCTGAATTCTAGCTGCCAGTCCTTGTATTGCTTGGGGCATCTATAGAATGAGAGGGCAGGGTGGAGGACCTTTCACCTCGCCTCTGATACCTGTGCCTCTAGCTTTCCTGCTTTCTTCCAAGATGAGCCCTTCCAAGCTTTCAGACAGGGAGCAACATGATGCCATGGGAATGAGGGCTGGGTCATCTGATAACCAGACAGCTCCTTGTGGGCCGCAGATGGGGGAGACCGTCAGAAGAGAGGAAAGGAGTGCTGGGCAGACCACCTCACAGATGTCCATTGCAGGGTCTTCCTCCAATGTCAAGGCCCAACTCAACAATGACCATCTCCCATGAAGGCAGGAAATAACACTTCCCTCCTCTCTACTGTCCAAGTATTTTCATCTGCACCACCTCCCTTCTGCACTGAGCACCTGCTTACCGTGTATTCACCTTTTGAATAACTTGTATTACACAAATACTAATATATGCTCATTGAAGGAAAATTTAGAAACAAACACCCACGAAAAAGAAAGTAAAAAATCATTCTTAAATCTGCCACCAGAGATAATCACTGTTGGCATTTGGGGGTCCCTTTTCTCTGCCTTCATTTGGCTCTTCAAAAGCCAAGTTGAAATCTCACCTACTCTCTGTGTACCCCCAGAGCCGCACAGTGTTTCCCATTCTCAGGGACTCAGTCCTGCCTTTTCAGTAAGTGGATGGATAAACAAATGGATGAGTGCACAGAAAGTGGAGAAAATGTTTTCCTCCCCCAAGCTTGCCCCAAGGAGAAGCCGAGTAGAGAAGCGAAAGCATCAGCGTTCACAGGGCACTCGCAGGCCCCCTCCCCCTCCCCTGCACTGCCCTCTCTGTTCCCATCAGAGCAGAATCAATGCCAGGAAGTGAGTGGGACACAGAGAATGGGCCAGACCTGGACAACGGTCATTAATGGAAAGACAGGGACTGAGGCCGGATCCCTGCTATGTGACTGGGAAATGTCGGACATGGCTTAAGGGAAAGGAGGATTCATGTAAGCAGCCAAGTCAAGGTCACCACATGTGCGCAGTATTTTAGGCTCAGCAAACAATCAGGTGAATGCAAAGCCTCTTGTAAATGGGCTCCAAGAAACCAGGCTACAGGTCCCCAGGACTTGCCCCTCACTGGGCGGAAGATTATCATTGATTTATCTGGAGCAAGAACAGCAGGACATCACGTCTTGGAAGAAGGCTGGGGCAAAGGCAGAGAATTAACAGATCTTTATTATTAATCTCAATGCCACAACTCCCTGTGGGTCCTGCTGCAAATCATGGGCTCTCTGAACAGGAGTCTAAGTGGAGCTAATGCTTTCTTTTTTAAAAATGGGATATGCCCTCATTCTTAACTATGAAGGCTACCTGAAAAATCATAAGTATTCATTAATCACACATAAGTCCGAACATGCTAGGTGCTTCCGTTTAAGAAAGGGGAGTGGAAAAGAGGTTTGCACCCATTGACAATCCCACCAGTGAACCTCAGGGGGATGCTGGCACATTCGAAACCAAATGTCAACTGGCCCCCCAGCTCTGTGCTTAGTGCCCGGAGATGGCCCTGGTGCAGGCACCTGTCACAGGCCCACAACCAGAGAGGAAAGGAAGTTTTGGTCCCCGGCAGTATTTTGCCTCTGAACTCTGTGTTTTTCCCCCTCAACCTCAAAGCAGCATTTGAGCACTAAGGGAAAGGAGCCTGAATTCTGGAGTCGTACAGACAGGGTTCAACCCCCCGCCCAACCCCTTGCAAGTCGTGTGCACTTGGGCAAGCCTCTCTGAGGCTTCCTTTTCTCCCCTACTAACTGGAGGCTAAACCTACCCCACAGAGAAGTGCAATGAGGTTCAGTCAATCGGAGCCATTTACTGTTGTCCAAATAAATTCCACTCAGGAAGGGGAGTCATGATATTTTTAAGCCAGGAACTCACACATATTTATTAAAGATCTATTTTAAGCAGGAAGATTGAGAGAAACTCTTGCCACCCCTTCCAGGACTGAGGACTGAGGCAGGGAGTAAGAGAGCCCATGGCGCTGTGCACCTCTCCACAGCTCAGGCATCTGAGATACAGGAAGCGAGCGATAAGATGCTCCCGGGTGTTTGCCGCTTTGGAGATAAAGGCCATGAGTGTGGGCAGATGGAGGCCCCGAGGAGACCCCCTGGCCAAGACCCCAAGGCCACAGCTCAGGTCCCCTCCCCAGGCTTCATTTCCACACCCTGTTCCTTTCTCTCCCTTCCCCTGAGTTTGCTTTTTGTCTCATGCAGGTATTTGCCTTCTTGAAAGCCACTGAGAACCCAGAGCATCCTCAGGTTATCTGTCCCTGGGCCTGGCCGCCACCTCACCAGACTCTGACCTTACCTCGGCGTCAGTCTTATCAGGTGTGGACAGAATGGCCTCCCTGCTATGGGAGCTCCAAGTCCAGGATTCTCCCCATACCCTGGCAGAGGAGGGCCAGGCACCTCTGGGACTGAGCATGGGGGTCACCTGCCAAATCTGGAGTGACCACAGGCCCAGGGTCTGCAAGTGTAGCCATGAGGCCCAGATCGGGGAGGAAGCAGAGGTTTACGTAAGTGTTAACGAGGAACAGAGCAGATGCTGAGCTGGGCCAGGCAGGAGAGAGGGAGGAGAGTGCCAGAGAAACATAGCAATCCCCCAGCCTGGGTTCTCAAGGGGACACAGCAAAGGACAACAGGTCACAATGGGGATTCAGTCTCCTCTGGGAACTTGTTTTCTTCCCGCGGAGCTGTGAGATCTAGCTGAGCAAAGACTTTTGTGAAGTGGGTCTTGTGATGACTGAAACAGGCAGTGAGGGAGCTGGTTGGGAACCAGGGAGGTGCGGATGCGCTTTTGCTCCTGTGCCAGCTGCTCGTGCCAACCCCCATTGCATAGTGGTCAAGGACACTGCGTTTCACCTGCTGTTTGGTTTGTTTAGGTTTGTCAGCTAGAGTAGTCCTTGTGATGAATGGCCCAGGGATGAGGTGAGGGCACGTATTCGATTAGAATTCATTCCTTATAAGCCCCTCTGTCTTGCTGCTCCGGCACTTGTTGTATGGCAGGGACTCTCGCCTTCATGGTCTTGTGAGTGAGTGTCTGTCAGTAAATAACTCACTAGCACTGTCCCAGAATCACAAATGTGCAGTGCCTAGAGGCTTCACAAATCAGTGTTTTTATATTCTAGGGCTTGGAAGGGAGACAGGGGTCAGACCACCCCACTCTGTGGAGTCTATGGAGCTCCAGGCCCATCCTGGGGTGGTGAGGGCCAAGCGAGCTGGGCAAACTTGAGAGGGCTCATGCCAGCACTGGCTGCTTCACTCTTGTCAGCAAGAGACATATAGGGCCACTGTGGGAATATGGAGCTGAACAACTGTGGCCCAGAGAAAAGGGGGAGCCCGAGGAACAGAAAGCGTTTCCTTCCCTGCAGGTCACATTCCATGTGTGACCCCACTGCCCTAATGCCCCCGTGAGCCACAGCTGGGATTCACCCTGCAGAATTCCTCATGTGTGTGCTGATGAGGGGGTGCAAGGTTGTTCCCTGCAACATTGCTGGGAATAGCAGAAGCCTGGAGACGGTCTGAATGCCATCAATAAAGACCCAATGAAATAATTTACAGTCTGTGAATACAGTGGCATACTGTAAAGGAGGTTCCTCATGCACTGGTAGGGAGTGATCTCCAAAATACGTATTGCATCAAACAAACACAACTAGGTTCAGAACTGTGTGCTATCATTTGTTTAAAAAAGGGCATGTGGGGAAGGAAGGACTGTCTTGGGAAGGATACACAGGCTGGTAATATTATATTCTCCTGGGAGGGAATGTACCTGGTGGGTGTGGGAGCTGGGAGGGTATCAGTTGACTTGTGCTATATACCAACCCAACCCAAACTTAGTAGCTTGAAAAAACCACCATTTTATCCTGCTCACATTTCTGTGGGTTGGCTGGTTTGGTGGGGGCTTCTTCACATGGTAACATCAGGGTCCTTCAGAAGCAAGAGAGCAAGCCCAGGGCACACACTCTTTTAAGCTTTTACTTGCATGATATTTGCCAAAGTCCCTTTGTTATAGGATAGGAGAAGGGCTCATCTCCCCCAGTTGGGATACTGTTAGAATAAAAATTTCCAGAGGCCCCCACAGTAGGATGAGATACGGTAGAAAGCTTTATTTGTATGGAATTACACCCTTGGGTTTCCAAGGTCCCATTTCCCCCATTTCCAGGCATAGAAGAGTAGCTGGGGCTTCAGTAGAGTTAAAATCAGAGCCAGTGTCGAGTTTCTGTTCCATGTTGGAGCCAGGTCCAGTTCAGCATGAAGCTAGCTTAGTTTGTGTTTCCCCACTACAGTCTGTTAGTCCATTGCATGTGAGGTCCACATAGCCATGGGCCATTGGGGCAAATGCAAGAAAACCAAGAGTCACAAGAGTCACAAACCAAGCATGCCAGAGCAACACAGAGAGAATTCCTTTGTTTATCTGATTATGTATTCCCAAATGTTCATGCACTTGCAGTGGTCACGCCCATTCTGGCCAACCATCCCTGTCCCCAGGTTTGACTGACAGGCACCCCAACTTTGCTGGGCATGCATCTATCTTCTCTTTGTTGGATTCCTCCCCCCAGTGTTTTGCAGGGAATAAATCAGTGTTTCCTGGAGAGTGTGAAATTGCAGCTTCCCGGTGAAGCTTCCCAAATGCCATGCCTATAACATCTGACCTTCTCTTTGCTCCTTTCCTGTTATTAATAACCAGCTAATTACAGTGGTATCACCTTTGGCCAAAGCAATTCACACAACCAAGCCCAAGTTCAAGGTAGAGAAATAGACTCCATTTTTTAATGGGAGGAGCTATAAAGTATAGTGGTCATTGTTTTTAATCTACCATATGGTGGACCAGAGGCAGGGAGGGGGAGGCTTTTTTTTTTTTTTTTTTTTAGCCTCTTATACTTTTAAAATTCAAGTCATGCCAACATTACCTATTCAGAAAGAACTCAAATTTTAAAAATTAAAATACATGCCCTGAGATTAGCTTCAAAATAATCCAGCGTTGAAGGAGATGGGGGAATGGAGAGGAGAGAAGGGAGGTATAGTTGAAACAGATTGGTCATGAGTTGATAACTGCTGGAGCTAAGTGATGAATGCATGACACTCAGTAATACTCTTCTACTTTGTGGATGATAAAATTTCCTGCAACAGAATTTTTTAAAAAAAACTAATGCCCCAAATTCAAACTGATTGAGGCTTACTTACATGGTAAGTGTATTGCCTTTATCATCTCCATTGATCTTCCCAACTACCCTGGAGGGGAAGGGGACTGTTTTGACCCTGACAGCACAGCACCTTATTGAGGGTACTGATACCAGGGGGTGGACTGCTGAGTAGGGCTACAGGGCATCTCCAAGCAGAGACACTGGCCTTAAGGAATCCTTGGAGAACAGAGAAGAAAGGAAACTTAGGGAGCTGCCTCCACAGTGTGGGCAGGACCAGTGGCTGAAAAATCCAAGGGTTGGGGTGGTGGTGGCTGGGGAAGTGTAAATTACTTGACTGTTTCAGAAACACATACAGAGTTTCTAAGGGTGGGGAACAAGAAGGGAGCTTTTCCAAGGATTCCAGACAAAAATTATAACATCCAAAATTATAACATGGTAACATCCAAAGTTCAATAACTCAGTGAGAAAGAAAGATTCAATTTTTTTGCTTCTTCACTCACCACTCAGGATGGCCATGAGTGCACCCTGGTGGGCCTCGAGTTACCCCAGTGGCCGGGGTCTGGGTCTGAGGAGTCCCACTTTGGAGCAGCTCTGAGAATGCTAAGTGCATGCGCCAGCCCTTCTGTGGGCAGACAAGGAAATCCTTCACCATTTTTACCCAGTCATGTAGGGTCTGTAGCTAGCCCTAAGAACTTCTCTTGTTCCAAATGTCTAATAGCTGCACCACAGGCTGTGCCTTCTGAGGTCACACTCACTCCCTTTCGTGTGTGTGCCTGTGTACACACTTGTAGATGCTCCTCCTGTGTACAGATGATGAATATCTTTAAGGGAAAACATCTGCATTGCCAGCCTGCAGATCAAGAAACAGACCACTGCAAGCATTGCAGTATATATTTTTAAAAATACAATAAAAATAACTTGTTTTTAGAAATACATTCTTAAATATCTACAGATGTAGTGTTATTCTTGGGTTTGCTTCAAAATAATATGAATTTGAGGAAAGGTACAAATTTTTTTCTGCTTTTATTTCAATTACAGTTCACATTAAATATTATTTTGTATTAGTTTCAGAGGTACAGCATATTAGTTAGACAATCATATACTTTACAATGTGTTGCCCCTAATATTTCCAGTATCCATCTGGTACCATACATAGTTATTACAATATTATTGACTATATTTCCTATGCTGTATTTTACATCACCACAACTATTTTGTAACTACCAACCTGTACTTCTCTATCTCTTCCCCTTTTTCAACCAGTCCCTCAACCCTCCCTCCCCTCTGTCAACTATCAGTCTATTCTTTGTTTCTATGAGTCTATTTCTGTTTTGTTTGTTTGTTTATATTGTTCTTTATATTCCACATGTAAGTGAAATCATATGGTATTTGTATTTCTCTGACTTTTTTCACTTAGCATAATACCCTGTAGGTCCATCCATGCTGTTGCAAATGGTAAGATTTCATTCTTTTTTATAGTTGAGTAATATTCCATTGTGTATATGTACCATAGCTTTTTTATCCACTCATCTACTGGTGAGCATTGGGGCTGCTTCCAGATCTTGGCTATTGTAAATAATGCTGCAATGAACATAGTACATATATTCTTTTGAATTAGTGTTTTGAGTTTCTTCAAAGATATACCCAGAAGTGGAATTGCTGGGTCATAAGGCATTTTAATTTTTTGAGAAACCTCCATACTGTTTTCCACAATCACTGTACCAATCTGCATTCCCACCAACAGTGCAGGAGGATTGAGGGAAGGTGCAGATTAAACAAGTTTGGCCACAAATTGATAATTATTGAAGCTGGGTAATGTTTACATAGAACACACGCTCTCTCTCTCCCTCTCTCTCTCTCTCTTCTTTCTCTTTCTCTCTCTCTCATACTTAAAATATCCATGATAAAAAATTTTTTAAATCACTAGGGAGCCCTTACTTTACTTCAACCCAGTGACTCTGAGGCATGAGGTAAAAGCTGAGGGGTGGGGTGAAAATGTCTCTTTGGTATATAATTTTGTAATTAAGAATCTGAGAATGGGCAAAGGACCTGAATAGATACTTGTCCAAAGATGACATACAGATGGCCAATAGACATATGAAAAGATGCTTGCCCAGCCGGGCGTGGCTCAGCGGTTGAGCGTCTACCTAGGATCCAGGCGATCAGGGTTCCATTCCCGGTCAGGGCACATTCCCGGGTTGTGGGCTAGAGCCGATCAATGACTCTCTCGTCGCTGATGTTTCTATCTCTCTCTCTCTCTTTCCTTTCCTCTCTCTGAAATCAATAAAGATATATATATATATTTTTAAAAAGATGCTTAACGTCGCTAATCATCAGAGAAATGCAAATGAAAAACACAATGAGATATCACTTCACTTCTGTCAGAATGGCTACCGTCAATAAACAAACAAGGGTTAGTAAGGTGTGGAGAAAAGGTGGGAATTGCAGCACTTTTTACAATAGCCAGCATTTGGAAGCAGCCCAAGTACCCATCAGTAGATGAGTGGATAAAAAAGCTGTGGTACATATATACAATGGAATACCACTAGGCCTTAAAAAAGAAGGGAATCTTACCCTTTGCAATAGCATGGATTGACCTGGAGATCATAAAGCTAAGTGAAATAAGCCAGTCAGAGAAAGACCAGTACCATATGATTTCACTCATAGGTGGAATCTAATGAACAAAATGAACTAACAGGCAAAATAGATTCATAGCTAGAGAGCAGAGCAGCTTGAGAGCTGTGGGTGAGTGAGGTGCTGGGTGAGGCGGATAGAGGTATTGAACAAAAAATTTAAAAAGAGAGAAAAAACTCATAGACACAGACAAGAGTATGGTAATTACCAGAGGGAAAGGGGTGTGGGGGTGGTAAAGAAGATAAAGGGGGGATAAATGGTAATGGAAAGAGATTTGACTTGGGGTGGTGAACACACAATACAATATACAGATGATGTATTATAGAATCGTACACCTGAAACTTATATAATTTTACCAACCAATGACACCCCAATAAATTCAATAAAAAAGTAAAAGAAAGAAATAAAGAATCTGAGAGTCTAATGGATTAAATATGTAAATAATTTATGTTTTTTCACGTGCCTATTTCCCCTGTGTAACTGAGAGTTCCCTATAGGTGCTAGGTTTTATTCATATCTGTATCCCTGCCCCTTAGCACAGTGGCTAGCACACAGTAGGTATGCATAAGTGTTTGCTGAACAAATGAGTGCTTGAACGTTATATCCTATATAAAGCCTCTTACACAGCACCCAGATGGCACAGGTGCCCAGACTGCTTCAAACATGAAGTGAAATCAATACTACCAACTTCTTTTTCGTAGCTGCTTCCAAACAATAAATTGTTCAAATCCTATAATACCAGAATTGAGAGGAACTTAGAGACCACTTTGTACAAACTTTTCGTGTTATAAATGAGGACACCAAGATATGGAAAAGAAAGCGACCTTTCCAAGGTGTTTTTCCCTTTGCCCTTTCGGTCCTTTGTTAAGGACAGAACCTAAGCTCGAAGTCAGGCTCTGGAGCCCAGTCTGGCCTCTTTTTGTTACTCTATCCAACTCTGTATCTGTGAATTCAACACACACCCACAATCCTATTTTCACGGGTAAAAAAAGAGAACTTCAAAGAGGTGAATATAATTTTCCCATGACCTTGGGTCATTGTGACTCCACAGCTCTCTCCAGTGTTTTCCACATTCAGTTATCTCCCTTACGTCAAGAAAACTTAAAATTCAAAACGCTTAATTTTAAAAACAAGCACAAAAATGATTATTCTCATTAGAAAGGGCTTTGGTGCACATTTTATAAAAGGTGAACTCTCTCAAGTGCCTCTGAAATATGAGTCAGTTTTTAGCAATTCTTCAGCTTGTCAGGAACGAAGGGACTGAATACAGTCAGGCACAGCCCAAACCACGGCCCCACAGTTTTGTCATGTCAAGTGTCACAAGAGTGCTTTCAACATTCCCAAGCCAAAAAATAAACAAATCCATTAAAGATAACACACCAAGAGTGGACATAAATGGGGGGGGGGGGGAATCTCAAGCATTTGCAACATTAAATACATATGTTGACTTAAATAAAGTTTTTAAATTAAAATGTTAGGATACTGTGCCATATGGTTTAATTTTGTTGGCACTCAAAGCAGCATAACTCTAGTGGTCTTTTGTGTCATTCATGTTCTGAGCTTTTCCATGCAAAAGACTTTTGCAACTCAGTCTAGTGCCTCTTTCAAGAATTTTGTGACACTTCCATCCCCCAACCTAGCAGGGGTGGCAGGATTTCTTTGCTGTTAAGAGGATTACTGAGACATTCCCTTTATATAACCCAGAAAACTCTGGGAGTAACAGGAAAGAGCAAACAAGAGATGTCAAGGGGCAAGGTTACCAGCAAGAGCTGCACTTCAGAGGAGCTCTCTAAGCAAGTTGAGGTCAAAGAGTGTTCTTTAGGGACACTGACAAAGCTGGGGCTCAGGAAGCCGCATTCTGGGAGTCACGTACATAGGCAAGTGGAGGGATTAGCTTACATCCATCCATCAAGGGTTAAGCTTTAAACCTACAAACTTCGGGTGAGTCAGGGCCAGAGCCCTTCGAAGAAAGGAGACACCTTATCTCTAATCGGCCCTGCCTCAAAATAGCTCTTTCTTCCCAGGGGCGAGTGGAGACTCATCATGCCTGATAGGGCACAGCTCAGCAGCTCAGAGGGGCCCCAGCCCACGTAGTCAGAGAGCCAATGATTATGCTTTATTCATCTCTTGCACGAAGTTAGATCTCTCTGGGGAGGCAATGAATAATTCAGCAACCCCCAAATGGCTTGCATAGAAGTAGGATGTTCCAGTTGGGAAAAACTTTACTATTTAACCTGGATCAACCCGTCATTTTACAGATGGATAAACTGAGACCCAGGGAAGTGACATGATCTGCACAGCAACACGCAGGGAGTCCATGGCTGTGCTGAGACCCAAACCCCTGGGCTCCAGGAGACGTTTTCTTTCTCCTGGCCAGGCTGCTCCCTCATTTGAAAAATGAATGAGACACTCATGCCCCTGGTTGGTTTTCCTTCCGTCGTTAAGGAAATCATTTCCAATGCTCCTCGAGTTCCCGAATCTACACTTTCACAGGCAGCTCTTGTTAAACCCTGTCACTGTGAGTCTCTCAGACTTCCTCTTCTATCTTCATAATCCAGACAGCTTTACTTCTGAGGCTCGATATATAGGCCGCCACTGTTATTTTTTCCTGGCTGCTGGAGGACACTGTTACAAATGGGTAATTGAAGTACTTGGGGAGTCGCTCAGAATGGGGTCAGACAGAAATGCCCACCAGTCTCATCAGCTGCACAGCCCTGCCAATGGTGGTGACTCATGGCTCAGGACTTGCCCTGCCAGTAGCCGTCTGTGAGATGGCACAGCTCAAACATTCAAGCTGCCACACTTCTTACACGGCAATTTGCATACTGTGTCCCCTTTGTGTGTCCTCTACACAGTATGGGCTCTGTCCAGAGCTGTGTGAGGCACACAAGGTCTGCAAAGGGGTGGGGGCCAGCCTGGGCTTGCAAAGGCTGCTGGAAACTGGGCAAAGGAGCAGGGATGTAGACTGTGGACAAAGGGGTAGAATGTGCTGTTAGGAAAATGCCTGGCTCCAACTGGCTTAAAACAGCTTTGTTTCAGGTTATTACTATACAGGACTTTGTGTCAGAGACTGAAGAAAAATAAAGCGCTAAGAGGCAGAAAATTGAATTTCAACTCCTTTTCCATTTCTCCGTGATTGTCATCTGTTAAATGTTCTTGTTTATTTCTTGCATGAGTCACTTGGGCTGGACTTATCACAGGTCTTGGGTGGAAACTGGTACCTAGTTGTCCCTCACATGTGAAATTTTTCTCTTATAGCTAGACTCCAAGCTACTGCCCATCAAGGCTAGGGCTTTGTAATTCCCACAGGACTTCCTGCCATAGTGCTGGGCACTCGGCAGGTGCTTAATAAATATTGAATAACTGTGTCCTACTGATCAGCATCTCAGTTCTAGACTCACTTTGTGCTAAAGCCAGACCATGGCATGAAAGCCCTCCTTTTACTCATGAGAAGGCAAAAGAGCAAAGAAAAATGATGCCCTAGGTTTATACACCATGAATGACAGAACCAGGCCTCAATCCCAGGCCTTTTAAAATGAAATCCAGCCTTATCTATCTTTCAGCTATCTATCCATCCATCCATCCAGAATGGAGACAGAAAATATTATGCTAAAGACCTATAGGCTAAATTTAGTGAAATGCAAAGTAGTGTTAGCCCATTTCTTGAGGGGTCTTACAATTTTCATGTCAATTTTTTTAAAAGGACATTTTAACTGGTATATCCTTGCTTATTATACAAGTTACATAAACATTCTCATACATTTATGTAATTATAAAAGTATAACTTTTTTCTTAGAAGGAATTCAGTCATAATCAATTGTTTTATCAGAGGAAAAAGGGTGCCTTTGTAGCTGAAGAACTAAAAGTAAGGTGCAAATTAATGCCTAGCCAATGAGATAAATCTCTCTCTTATTGTTCTGACTAATGTCAACTCAATGTGGAGTTTGAACTTCTTAATTACATGCATATTCATATTCAAAGCTCTTCCTATAAAAAGAACCCCAATAAGCATTCACTGAGTGCACAGCATGGTTCTAACTGGCCTAATTCTGCCATTAACTAGCTATGGGACCTTAGGTATCTACTAAAGAACCCAACATTTTTGAATGCCAGCCTTGTGCCAGGAACCTCAAAATACACTCTGATGTGTAATTTCATTTAATCCTCATGACAATCTTATGATATACAAATGAGGACTCTGAGGAGAAGAGAAGTCATTAATCTACTCAAAATCACACAGCTAATAAATGGCAAAGCTGCGATTTGACCCAGGCACAGTATTAGTGATTCTAAGGCCAAACTTTTCTTGCTATACTAGAACTTCTGAATCCTAGGTCATGTTAGTATCACCTACTAACAGGTATCAGCTTTTGTATGACACTGATACCTGGTCCCCTCCTCAGACCAATGAAGTCAGAATATCTTGGGGTAGAACCTGGATTTTAAAAAATCTCCCAAAATGATTATAATACACAACCAGGGTTAAGAACCACTGTCCTGGAAGAGCTAAGCTTCAGTTTCTTTAACTGGAAAATGAGGAGTTTAGATGGATATCTCCAAGATCCTTTCTACTTCTGCAGTCACCAGAACCATTCAGACAGTAGTATAGGGCCAGTTGCTACTTGAGAAGCCCCAGTTTGCATTTGGAGTGATTGCCACCCCCACTGCCAGATACTCTTCCAACTTTCTACTTAAATGTAGTCTATAAGTGAAGCTGTTGAAACATTCAAGGGTAAGACTCTAAAGTGTACAATTATTTCATATGTTTATAAAAATTAATACACATGTGTAGTAGGCCCTATAGTTCTAGAAGATTCCCCAGGCCATCCTTCTCTCCTTCTGTCATCTTTTCAGGTCAATAATAGTTATTTGGTGAAATCCTTATTGCTCCAAACTATTTTAGTGCTACCCTCTACATCACATCCAAAAATCTTTAAAAAATGTTTATAACCTCTGACCCAGAATTCCTTTTATAAAAATATATTCTATGAAAGCAAACAGAAAGTAGAAAAGGCATTACAAAAAGGGAAGTTCATTGCAGTATTATTTATTACAGTGGAAAATTGGAAAACCACTCATGTCAAACAGGAGGGGAATCGTTTAGTAAAATATGGTGTAGCCTACTAAATGGAGAAATGGCCATTACAAATGATATTTACATACACTTTATTTTATTTTATTTTTAATTTATCTTTATTGCTGAAAGTATTACAAGTGTCCCATTTTCCCCCCCAATTGACCCCTCAACTTCGCTCCCACCCCCTCCCCAGGCCTTCACCCCATTATTAACTGTGTCCATGGGTTATGCATATAACTTTGGTTAATCTCTTCCCACCCTCCACCCCCTTCCCTCTTTCCTCTGAAATATGATTGTCTGTTGCATGTGTCAATGTCTCTGGATCTATTTAGTTCATCAGATTTTGTTCATTAGCTTCTTCTTAAAGAAGACTCTTCAACTTTTCCTGTAGTGCTGGTCTGGTGGTGATGAACTCCTTTAGCTTTTTTCTTATCTGTGAAGCTCTTTCTTTGACCTTCAATTCTAAATGAGAGCTTTGCTGGTAGAGCAATCTTGGTTGTAGTTCCATGTTTTTCATCACTTTGAATATTTCTTGCCACTCCCTTCTGGCCTGCAAAGTTTCTGTTGAGAAATCAGCTGACAGTCATATGGGTGCTCCCTTGTATGTAATTAACTGCTTTTCTCTTGTGCTTTTAAGATTCTCTCTTTGTCTTTAACTTTGGCATTTTCATTATGATGTGTCTTGGTGTGGGCCTCTTTGGGTTCCTCTTGTTTGGGACCCTCTTTGCTTCCTGGACTTGTAAGTCTATTTCTTTCCCCAGGTAGGGGAAGTTTTCTGTCATTATTTTTTCAAATAGGTTTTCAATTTCTTGCTCTCTTTCCTCTTGTTCTGACACCCCAATAATATGAATGTTGGGCCTCTTGAAGTTGTCCCAGAGGCTCCTTATACTATTTTCATATTTCTGGGTTCTTTTTTCTTTTTGCTCTTCTGGTTGGGTGTTTTTTGTTTCCTCATGTTCCAAATTGCTGATTTGATTCTCAGCGTCCTCTACTCTACTGCTGATTCCATGTAAATTATTCTTCATTTCAGTTCCTGTAGCCTTCACTTCAAATTGGTACTTTATTATGTTATAGATTTTCTCAGTTATTTCCCTAATAGTCTGCTTAAACATCCTTATAAACAAAATTCTGAACTCTGTATCTGTTAGCTTGCTTGAATCTATTTCATTTAGTTCCTCTTCTAGAGATTTCTTCTGTTCTTTCCTTTGTGACATGTTTCTTTGCCTCCACATTTTGGCTGCTTCCTGGTGTTTGTTTCTATCTATTAGGTAGAGCTGCTATGTCTCCTGGAATTTGTAGAGTGGCTTTGTGTAGTAGGTGTCCTGTAGGGCCCAGTGGCTCAGCCTCCCCAGTCACCTGAACTGGGTCTTCTAGGTGCTCCCCTGTGTGGGCTGTGTGCACTGTCCTGTTGTAGTTGAGCCTTGGTTGCTGTTGGCATCCCTGGGAGGAATTGACCCCCAGGCCAGCTTCAACTACAGCCAAAGAGCTGCTGTGCTGGAGACACCCCTGTGGAGCAGGGTTTACTTCAGTGGAGCTTCGGTGTTCACCAAGTGTGCCCCTTGAGTGTGTCACTTGTGGATGTGGTAGGGTTGTAAGCCAGCGCTGGTCGAGTCTTACCACCAGGTGCACTGTCTCTGGGGCCTCTGGGAGGTGCAAAGCCAGCCTCTGCCAGTGCCTTGCAGAGTGCCACCCAGCATGAGCTACACAGCAAACCGTAGTTGGCTGCTCCTTGTGCTGGGCTTGGTGTTGCCCAGGAGAGGCCAAGCTATGAGCCAATGCAGGCTGCCACTAGTGCCAGGCTTGGGACCACTTATCAAGCTGTATGGGGCTCGCTGCTGCTTGTTTGAGAGATTTTAGGAAAGTCCTAAGCATGAGGCTCGAGAGGCCACTTGCACAGTAAAGCCCTCGTAAATGGCCTGGATGAGCCTGCAGGTGGGGAGGGACAGGGCCTCCGGGAATCACGGGGTGGGGTCAAAGGTGCAAGTCAGGTGCTGGAGACTCAAATATGGTGCCTGCCTGCCGGCTGTGTGTGGGGAGGACTCGCCAAAGGAGCCATGGTCTCCGCCAGCTTTTCTGCCCGGGAGACAGCTGCCCCTCCAGCTCTCGCCCGGATTTCAGGCAGGTTAGTTCCTCCCCGAGTGTCCCAGGTCCTTTCAAGCTGCTGCCTGGTGCTGGGCTCAGAGGGAGTGCGTCCCAGTGAGTCCATGCGTGGGCTCTTTAAGAGGAGCTGCTGGGGCTCCCGCATCCTCCGTGACCCTCAGCGACAGTCCCCGCTGGTTTCACAGCCCAAAGGTGTGGGGACGTCTCTTCTCGGCCCTGGAGCCCTGGGCTGGGGGCCTGATGTGGGGCTGGGACCCCTCCCTCCTCCGGGAAACCCCCACCACCGAGATGTCTTCCCGGGTTTAACCCGCAGCACCAGTGTAGGCCTGCTGCACGTCTCTGATTCAGCCCCGATCGGCCCGTGTCTCCGCCCCTCCTACGGGTCTCGATGCTCCTTCAGTTCCCTGGTTGTGGGGCTTCTATTCAGCCAGATGTCAGGAGGCTCTGAGTGATGGTGGTTCTGTTTTAGTTGTAATTTTGATGTGGTTGCGGGAGGTGTCGGGTGCAGCTGTTACCTACAGCACCATCTTGTTTCTCCCTCTACATACACTTTAAAATGCTGTGGAAAAATAGTAACACCTGTTAAAATGCTAGAAAAAAATGTAGGGTGAAAAATTACATAGAATTAGTCTATGAGTTAAAATACATAGAGTCGAATAATCTCATCTATGTACTTATGTTTATACATAGGGAAAAAGAAAGACTATAATGCAAAGATTAAAATATCTGAACTTATTTTTACCATTGACCCAATTCTAAATGTTTGAAGAACAGAATATAAAAGTAGTTCTAAAGCAGGCCCCTCCAGAGAAATTTTTTTCTGGTCCTGGGCCTCCAAACCTGAGTAGGCACAGAATTTATAAACAACCGAGTAGAAACATGAAACCAAGGGTCAAATGATACTTTCAGGTGTAGGAAAGAGAAACTGAAAAAAAACCCAATGGCCAAAATCCACTCTATTCTAGGAAGGCGTCAAGAAGGAAATGGATTCACAAGTGAGTTAATTTATGGGAAGCAAGGTTGCCATTTCCAAAGTATTTTCATATTTGTTGCCTCACGGGGTCCTCATAACCCTGGGAGGTGGGTAAGAAGTTCAGTGTTGGCGTCGGTTTCAGTTGCATTTCACAGGAGAGGAATGAGCCTGGGAAGGTGGAGCGACTGACTTGGTGTGATGGTTGCAGCAGAGCGTGGCCAAGGCCCTGCCCCTTCTCTCCTGCCACTGCCCAGCCAAAACTGAAGGTGTCAGCTTTGGATGAGGTGGTGCCTCTGCTGTCCAGGAGTATCAGGGTTAGAAGACTGTCCAAGCAAGGGACAGGCTACATGTCCAGGAACTTGCAGTCTGGGAACTAGCTCATGTATGTGTTTGGCAGCCTGAGGCCACAGCACATGGAGGTTCTTTCAGGGAGACATTCCCTTATCTGTGGTGTGCTGGATGCTGGACGGGATTCTGTGCCAGCTGTCAGGGCCCTCCCTCCGCCCCTTGTCCCCGAGGGCCTCCCCACCCTGGTGCATGAACCCTTGGGCATTGGCAAATCCGGGAGAGCTTAAGTGCCTCTATCCCACAGCAATCCCAGCAGAGGCCTGTAGCCTTGGCCTTGCCTTGTACTTTTGCAAACAGCAGTGTTTGCTCAAAGATCTGAGCAGCATCAGCAAGATTGCAGGTGGGCTCCAGGCTGTGGGGTGGGTAAGAGGCTGTGCGTTCCAGAGACAGGAGGCTCTGAAGTCCCTCCTGGGATGATGGTAACTTCGGTTGAACTCCAGGTTCTGTCCTTGACTCTGAAGTTTCCTAAAGCTTCTTTAGGCCAAGTTAAATAAAGAAGGGTGTCCTGGGCCACAATTCAGTGACTAGCTAGTAAATTTTGACCATTCAAAAGCTGTCTTTACCCTTAAAAAGCTAATACATTTAGTGATGATAATAAATTTAGGAAGACTATGGTGATTCTTCTGCTCTTAACTTCTGTCTCACCCTGCTTCTTTGAAATTCAAAACAGGTCCCCTTTTTGCTATTGTTAACTTCAGAAACCAAAGCAAGCTATTTCAGCTTTTGTTTGAAATAGAACTTAATCGACAGTTGAGAGGTTTCATTTTTCTAGATTTTTTTTCTAGATTTGAAAATCTCCTTGGAATTTGCACAAATGCCTTTCACCTCAACACCTTTTGTCCAAATAGAAGCATAAAATTGTATTTGTCTTTCCTTCCACAGGCTGCATTTCAGATGTCCAGCACCCTCAGCAAATTGTTCACGCTTAAACATACTCCTATTTAAGAGCTATTAAATGGTGCTCTCAAATAATGTTTCTCTTTGCATTTGGGGGTAAGGAGGGTAGATGTTGCCAAAACAATCAGCAATGGTAATATACAAAGCACTAAACTTTTCCTTCCCAGGGTCATAACATTGTCTTCCAGACTAGATTACTCTAGGGCTCAGTAGAAATGTTTTCTCAGATCATTTATCCTGTGTCATTTTAGGAAATGGTCAGGTGAAGAACAACTTTACATTCTCTGTAAAACTGCCATAGACATTCATTATGTTGCTTAATATTTTTTTTAAAAAGAAAAAAAGAAAGAGAAACAAAAAGATCCTTGCAGATAATTTCCACTTGGACTGCAGAGCTAGGATAAAGTTTGGCTATGCTTGTTTTTCTTTTCAATCAATGAAAAAAATGAAAGCCGCAGAATGCCTTGTACAGTACTTTTCGCCTTCATTGACACTGCCAGGAGTCTCAGAGCTTTATTTTCTGCTCAGTGTCAAGGATCCCTCCTAGCCTAGGTTTTCTGGATTATTTCACATTCCCTATCCCTTGTTTCCCCCAACCACCACCAGCGTTTTCTTTCTCTGATTTATTTATTCCATCTTTGCTTAAGGTACCTATATCTTCTTTCATGATCCCCCTCAAAACTTCCCACAAGTGAGTGGATATAAAAATTAGTTATTCTAGATTCCCTCAAAATGTTCTTTCCCTTTGCCTTAAACAGCATCTGCAATCATTTTTAGATTGCGTGTCTCTTTGGGTGACTTTCACTTGCAAGACTCCCAAAGGCCTACCCCAGAATCATGTACAATCATGGTGAGCTAGGCTCTGCCCCTCTCTCCCCTCAAGAAAGCACATCTAGTCTAATGCATTACTGTGGTGAGTGACTCACGAGCTTCAGTACTGTTTTCATTAGTAACAACTGACTCTCAGCACACCTCGAAGCTGTGGGTGCCCCACCCAGCACCCGGACCCTTGGTGCAGTGCAGCTGCTCTGGGATATTGCTGGGACACCACAGCCTGTGAATCATGCCTTATTTTCTCTCAAGGAGTAGCACAGATTGCCTTAATTTCAAGTGTCCGGAATGTTCCACTCATTGTTCACCAAAGCCTAACATCTGTGCTTCCTGCCATATAGCAGGAAGGCTTTCCCATTTCCCCAGAATGTATTTGTTCAGCCAAAAGTGCCTGCCAATTGTGAGGAAAATAGTGTTTGCAAAGTTACTCAAGAAGCAACTGGGAAAAACTCTTTTGGGTTCTGAGGACCCTGAGAGCAAAGGCGGAGGGAGAAGGGGAAGACAGTGAACATTTCTTGAATCCCAGCTTTGTGTCAGGCACTGGACCATGTACTTGCCTAATTTTTTAAAAGCCTTCCCAGCAGGCATCTGAAGTAGGCACATTATACCCATCTTCCAGATGAGAAAGCCTCAGAAGGGCTAAAGGACTTGCTCAAGTTACATCACTATTAAATGGTGAATTCTGGATTCTAACCCAGTTTGGTAGGTAGTGGGACTCATTCTGTGTCGGCTATAAATACTGCTTACAGAGAGCAAAGCTGTTAATAGACTTCCATGGACTGAGCACACCAGGCCCTAACAGTGTAGGCCTCATGCAGGGACTCTGAGACCAGGGTGCCTGGGTTCAAATCCCAGCCCTGTCACTCGGTATATGACCTTGGACAAATTACTTAGCTTCACTGGGTGCCTGTTTCGTACATCTATAAAATAAGGGTAATGGTAAGGAGCAAGTTAGTTAATCCTGACTCCATATCAGCATCAACAAGTGGGAACTATCATTCGCTGGTTTTACCCCACTGTTATTTTATTACAGGACAGGAAATGCTACTTTCTTGCCCAAACGATGGTATTTTTATGTCTCTCATTTAGAAATCATTCACGTAGATGGTAGACCTGACAGTGGGGTCATCTTTGGAAACTCCCAGGGAGTTTTAAAAAATGTTGATGCCTGTGCCCCACCCCTAGAAATTCTGATTCAGTTGGTTTGGGGAGTAGCCTAGGCATGGGGGGAAGGAGCTCCTAGTAGTTCTTAAAGTGTGATCTGTGGACCACAGCCCAGTATAACCACAGAGCTTGCCCCACCCGGACCTACTGAATCAGATACTTGGGGAGCCCAGCTCAGCAAAAAATAAGTCCTCTGGATCATCTGATGTCCACAGAAGTCTAAGAACCATTGCTCTAAGGGAAGGCAATGCCCTGGGAGACCTCCTCATCTTAAATACAAGGCCCAAAGACTGAGGCTGACCTGGAGTGCTCATCTATTTGCTGCCACTGAGCAGTGAACTTCAAGTGTGCTAGTCTCCCTAGATCCATAATGTGCTGTGACTCCATCAGTCTATCCTCTCCCAGCCCCAAGAAAGGCAGGTCTTCGTCAGAAGTCTCTTTTTCACTTGTTAAAGGACATCAAGCTTAGATAGCCCAATTTGTATATTTCATGATGGGGATCATGAAACCATCAACCAAAAATATTAAATTCTTCAAGCCCATGTTATCCAGACTCCCTTGGCTACTGGCCCCACCTGCATCTCTTCACTCAGAGCAGCCCTGCCACAGGCCTGTAGACACTGAAACTGCCTCTCCTCTCTCGGCTGGGCACCTCAGCGTGGGCACAGCTATCCCTTGCCTAGTTACTCTCCTCTTTCTCTGTGCCCACCATTCTGCTCCCTTTCCCATGTATTGATATGCTTCAGGAAGTCTTAGTTGGATCTTCCAGGCCATAGAGCCACTCTCTCCCTTCTAGTGACCACCTGACTGTGCTCTGAGCCCTGATGTGACACTGACACTCTCGTGCATGGATATCTAGTTTCCTCTAGTTTGCTGATAGAGCAACCCCCCAGAGCGCTGAAATTCCTCAGCACCTGTGTCTTGTTCCTGCTCCCTTAGCCACCATTAGTCTCTCTTGAAAATAAGATCATTTTGCTTTAAACATTTGCCTTCGACGTTTCACCAACTTCTGTAGAACTTGTGGTCAGTGGTTTCTTCAATGTCATATAACTTATCTTTCACCATCTGATTAAAGAGAAATACCACTGTAACTTCTAGTGAAATGAATACCATCTGTGTGTTTTGGGTGTCGTGACTTTGCATAAGAAAAATATTCATGTTCTCCTCGTGCCTCATGTAACCATCCACTGGGAAACTCATTTACTTCTAGATAACTCTGCCTCAGCTTTAAGCAAGTGGACAGAATGAGCAAAGCAAGGGAAAAGAATAGCAGCAAGTGCACAGTGAGGAAAGCAGAAGGGAGGAGAGAGTGGGCTACAAGGAGGGAGTGAGGAGGCAGAGGAAGGGTAGGCAGAGCCAGAGGTTCGAAAATCCAGGCTGAGGAGAAGCTACTCAGGCAGGTATTAAACTTGGCCTTGGCAATGAAAGCCAAAAGGGGAACATGACGAATTCCATTGCTCTGGAGTGGGAGGCGGGGGGCTTTCATGTTGTTACAGAATTTCAGCTGATCCCTCAAGCTGAGAACTAGGGGTATGGTGGCCCCTACACATTCTAAGGAGGGATGCACACCATCCACACAGAACTTGCTAAGCAGTGACCTGTGAAACCCAGCCCAGGGACCCTCAACCCACCGATCACCTGCCCCGAGCTGTGGAGATGAGGGGGGGAGATTGATGATAAGGAGAGAGGTGGGACTTCGTTGAGGAGAGTTCTTGGTATGCTGAGAACGTGAATCCTCACCTCAGGCTAAGTAGAGAGAGTTTCCAGAGACCTACTAGGACTAGATGAGATATTTCCAAGGAGGAGACAAACATCTTGCCTCCTGGCTGGTCAAAGCTGCGGAAAATGGTTGCCCTCACAGTTCTGAGATGAATGTGGGAAGAGGCTTCTTAGGACGGCTAGATCTGTGTCCCAAAAACTTAAGGAAAAGAGGTGGAGCCTGACTGTCAAGGTGTCTCTAATGTAATCTAAAGAGGCTAAAATACACCTCCCTAAACATAACCATAAACCTAACGCTAACCCTAGATCCAATCCACATGCAAACACTATCCCTAAAATTAACCCTAAACCTACCCCAAAACCGAGGTCACACCCTAACCCTAACCACAGGCCTAAACCTAACCCTCAGCATAACCACAAACCTAGGTCTAATCCTAAAACTAATAATCTCCTAAACGTTACCCTAAACCTAAACATAACCCTAGGTCTAAAGCTAACCATATCCATTTCCCTAAGACTAGGATTCAACATAACCCTAACACTAGGTCTAATTCTAACCCTACCATCCTCCTAACCCTAGCCCTCAACATAACCCTAACCCTAGGTCCAATCCTAACCCGAACCGTCTCTCTAACCCTAGCCCTCAACATAACCCTATCCCTAGGTCCAATCCCAACCCGAACCGTCTCTCTAACCCTGGCCCTCAACATAACCCTAACCCTACGTCCAATCCCTACCCGAACCGTCTCTCTAACCCTAGCCCTCAACACAACCCACACCCTAGGTCCCATCCCAGCCCGAACCGTCTCTCTAACCCTAGCCCTCAACATAACCCTAACCCTAGGTCCCATCCCAGCCCGAACCGTCTCTCTAACCCTAGCCCTCAACATAACCCTAACCCTAGGTCCAATCCCTACCCGAACCGTCTCTCTAACCCTAGCCCTCAACATAACCCTAACCCTAGTTCCCATCCCAGCCCGAACCGTCTCTCTAACCCTTGCCCTCAACATAACCCTAACCCTAGGTCCCATCCGAGCCCGAACCGTCTCTCTAACCCTAGCCCTCAACATAACCCTAACCCTAGGTCCCATCCCAACCAAAACAGTCTCTGTAACCCTAGTTCTCAACATAACCCTAACCCTAGGTCCGATCCCAACCCGAACCGTCTCTCTAACCCTAGCCCTCAACATAACCCTAACCCTAGGTCCAATCCCTACCCGAACCGTCTCTCTAACCCTAGCCCTCAACACAACCCTAACCCTAGGTCCCATCCCAGCGCGACCGTCTCTCTAACCCTAGCCCTCAACATAACCCTAACCCTAGGTCCCATCCCAGCCCGAACCCTCTCTCTAACCCTAGCCCTCAACATAACCCTAACCCTAGGTCCCATCCCAGCCCGAACCGTCTCTCTAACCCTAGCCCTCAACATAACCCTAACCCTAGGTCCAATCTTAACCCGAACCGTCTCTCTAACCCTAGCCCTCAACATAACCCTAACCCTAGGTCCAATCCCAAACCGAACCGTCTCTGTAACCCTAGCCCTCAACATAACCCTAACCCTAGGTCCAATCCAAACCCGAACCGTATCTGTAACGCTAGCACTCAACTTAACCCTAACCCTATGTCCAATCCCTACCCGAACCGTCTCTGTAACCCTAGCCCTCAACATAACCCTAACCCTAGGTCCAATCCCAACCCGAACCGTATCTGTAACCCTAGCCCTCAACATAACCCTAACCCTAGGTCCAATACCAACCCGAACCGTCTCTGTAACCCTAGCCCTCAACATAACCCTAACCCTAGGTCCAATCCCTACCCGAACCGTCTCTCTAACCCTAGCCCTCAACATAACCCTAACCCTAGGTCCCATCCCAGCCCGAACCGTCTCTCTAACCCTAGCCCTCAACATAACCCTAACCCTAGGTCCCATCCCAGCCCGAACCGTCTCTCTAACCCTAGCCCTCAACATATCACTAACCCTAGGTCCAATCCTAACCCGAACCGTCTCTCTAACCCTAGCCCACAACATAACCCTAACCCTAGGTCCAATCCCTACCCGAACCGTCTCTCTAACCCTAGCCCTCAACATAACCCTAACCCTAGGTCCCATCCCAGCCCGAACCGTCTCTCTAACCCTAGCCCTCAACATAACCCTAACCCTAGGTCCCATCCCAGCCCGAACCCTCTCTCTAACCCTAGCCCTCAACATAACCCTAACCCTAGGTCCCATCGCAGCCCGAACCGTCTCTCTAACCCTAGCCCTCAACATATCACTAACCCTAGGTCCAATCCCAAACCGAACCGTCTCTGTAACCCTAGCCCTCAACATAACCCTAACCGTAGGTCCAATCACAACCCGAACCGTCTCTGTAACCCTCGCCCTCAACATAACCCGAACCCTATGTCCAATCCCAACCAGAACCGTCTCTGTAACCCTAGCCCTCAACATAACCCCAACCCTAGGTCCAATCCCAACCAAAACCGTCTCTGTAACCCTAGCTCTCAACATAACCCTAACCCTAGGTCCAATCCCTACCCGAACCGTCTCTCTAACCCTAGCCCTCAACATAACCCTAACCCTAGGTCCCATCCCAGCCCCAACCGTCTCTCTAACCCTAGCCCTCAACATAACCCTAACCCTAGGTCCAATCCTAACCAAAACCGTCTCTCTAACCCTAGCCCTCAACATAACCCTAACCCTAGGTCCCATCCAGGCCCGAACCGTCTCTTTAACCCTAGCCTTCAACATAACCCTAACCCTAGGTCCAATCCCAACCAGAACCGTCTCTCTAACCCTAGCCCTCAACATAACCCTAACCCTAGGTCAAATCCCAACCCAAACCGTCTCTCTAACCCTAGCCCTCAACATAACCCTAACACTAGGTCCCATCCCAGCCCGAACCGTCTCTCTAACCCTAGCCCTCAACATAACCCTAACCCTAGGTCCCATCCCAGCCCGAACCGTCTCTCTTACCCTAGCCCTCAACATAACCCTAACCCTAGGTCCAATCCCAACCCGAACCGTATCTGTAACCCTAGCCCTCAACATAACCCTAACCCTAGGTCCAATCCCAACCAGAACCGTCTCTGTAACCCTAGCCCTCAACATAACCCTAACCCTAGGTCCAATCCCAACCCGAACCGTCTCTCTAACCCTAGCCCTCAAATGAACCCTAACCCTAGGTCCCATCGCAGCCCGAACGGTCTCTCTAACCCTAGCCCTCAACATAACCCTAACCCTAGGTCCATCCCAGCCCGAACGGTCTCTCTAACCCTAGCCCTGAACATAACCCTAACCCTAGGTCCAATCGCAACCCGAAACGTCTCTATAACCCTAGGCATCAACATAACCCTAACCCTAGGTCCAATCCCAACCCGAACCGTCTTTCTAACCCTAGCCCTCAACTGAACCCTAACCCTAGGTCCCATCCCAGCTCGAACCGCCTCTCTAACCCTAGACCTCAACATAACCCTAACCCTAGGTCCCATCCCAGCCCGAACCGTCTCTCTAACCCTAGCCCTCAACATAACTCTAACCCTAGGTCCCATCCCAGCCCGAACCGTCTCTCTAACACTAGCCCTCAACATAACCCTAACCCTACGTCCCATCCCAGCCCCAACCGTCTCTCTAACCCTAGCCCTCAACATAACCCTAACCCTAGGTCCCATCCCAGCCCGAACCGTCTCTCTACCCTAGCCGTCAACATAACCCTAACCCTAGGTCCAATCCCAACCAGAACCGTCTCTCTAACCCTAGCCCTCAACATAACCCCAACCCTAGGTCCAATCCCAACCCGAACCGTCTCTCTAACCCTAGCCCTCAACATAACCCTAACCCTACGTCCAATCCTAACCCGAACCGTCTCTCTAACCCTAGCCCTCAACATAACCCTAACCCTACTTCCAATCCTAACCCGAACCGTCTCTCTAACCCTAGCCCTCAACATAACCCTAACCCTAGGTCCAATCCTAACCCGAACCTTCTCTCTAACCCTAGCCCTCAACATAACCCTAACCCTAGGTCCCATCCCAGCCCGAACCATCTCTCTAACCCTAGCCCTCTACATGACCCCAACCCTAGGTCCCATCCCAGCCCGAACCGTCTCTCTAACCCTAGCCCTCAACATAACCCTAACCCTAGGTCCAATCCTTACCCGAACCGCCTCTCTAACCCTAGCCCTCAACATAACCCTAACCCTAGGTCCCATCCCAGCCCCAACCGTCTCTCTAACCTTAGTCCTCAACATAACTCTAACCCTAGGTCCCATCCCAGCCCGAACCGTCTCTCTAACCCTAGCCCTCAACATAACCCTAACCCTACGTCCCATCCCAGCCCCAACCGTCTCTCTAACCCTAGCCCTCAACATAACCCTAACCCTAGGTCCCATCCCAGCCCGAACCGTCTCTCTACCCTAGCCCTCAACATAACCCTAACCCTAGGTCCAATCCCAACCAGAACCGTCTCTCTAACCCTAGCCCTCAACATAACCCCAACCCTAGGTCCAATCCCAACCCGAACCGTCTCTCTAACCCTAGCCCTCAACATAACCCTAACCCTACGTCCAATCCTAACCCGAACCGTCTCTCTATCCCTAGCCCTCAACATAACCCTAACCCTAGGTCCAATCCTAAACCGAACCGTCTCTCTAACCCTAGCCCTCAACATAACCCTAAGCCTAGGTCCCATCCCAGCCCGAACCATCTCTCTAACCCTAGCCCTCAACATAACCCTAACCCTAGGTCCCATCCCAGCCCTAACCGTCTCTCTAACCCTAGCCCTCAACATAACCCTAACCCTAGGTCCCATCCCAGCCCGAACCGTCTATCTAACCCTAGCCTTCAACATAACCCTAACCCTAGGTCCCATCCCAGCCCGAACCATCTCTCTAACCCTAGCCCTCAACATAACCCTAACCCTAGGTCCCATCCCAGCCCGAACCGTCTCTCTAACCCTGGCCCTCAACATAACCCTAACCCTAGGTCCCATCCCAGGCCGAACCGTCTCTCTAACCCTAGCCCTCAACATAACCCTAACCCTAGGTCCAATCCTAACCCGAACCGTCTCTCTAACCCTAGCCCTCAACATAACCCTAACCCTAGGTCCAATCCTAACCCGAACCGTCTCTCTAACCCTAGCCCTCAACATAACCCTTACCCAAGTCCAATCTGAACCCGAACCGTCTCTCTAACCCTAGCCCTCAACAAAACCCTAACCCTAGGTCCAATCCCTACCCGAACCGTCTCTCTAACCCTTGCCCTCAACATAACCCCAACCCTAGGTCCAATCCCAACCAGAACCGTCTCTCTAACCCTAGCCCTCAAAATAACCCTAACCCTAGGTCCAATCCCAACCCGAACCATCTCTCTAACCCTAGCCCTCAACTGAACCCTAACCCTAGGTCCGATCCCAGCCCGAATCGTCTTTCTAACCCTAGCCCTCAACATAACCCTAACCCTACGTCCCATGCCAGCCCGAAACATCTCTCTAACCCTAGCCCTCACCATAACCCTAACCCTAGGTCCCATCCCAGCCCGAACCTTCTCTCTAACCCTAGCCCTCAACATAACCCTAACCCTAGATCCCATCCCAGCCCGAACCGTCTCTCTAACACTAGCCCTCAACATAACCCTAACCCTAGGTCCAATCCTAACCCGAACCGTCTCTCTAACCCTAGCCCTCAACATAACCCTAACCCTAGGTCCAATCCTAACCCGAACGGTCTCTCTAACCCTAGCCCTCAACATAACCCTAACCCTAGGTCCCATCCCAGCCCGAACGGTCTCTATAACCCTAGCCCATAACATAACCCTAACCATAGGTCCAATCGCAACCCGAAACGTCTCTGTAACCCTAGGCCTCAACATAACCCTAACCCTAGGCCCAATCCCAACCAGAACCGTCTATATAACCCTAGCCCTCAACATAACCCTAACCCTAGGTCCAATCCCAACCCGAACCGTCTCTCTAACCCTAGCCCTCAACTGAACCCTAACCCTAGGTCCCATCCCAGCCCGAACCCTCTATCTGACCCTAGCCCTCAACATAACCCTAACCCTACGTCCCATCCCAGCCCCAACCGTCTCTCTAACCCTAGCCCTCAACATAACCCTAACCCTAGGTCCCATCCCAGCCCGAACCGTCTCTCTACCCTAGCCCTCAACATAACCCTAACCCTAGGTCCAATCCCAACCAGAACCGTCTCTCTAACCCTAGCCCTCAACATAACCCCAACCCTAGGTCCAATCCCAACCCGAACCGTCTCTCTAACCCTAGCCCTCAACATAACCCTAACCCTACGTCCAATCCTAACCCGAACCGTCTCTCTAACCCTAGCCCTCAACATAACCCTAACCCTAGGTCCAATCCTAAACCGAACCGTCTCTCTAACCCTAGCCCTCAACATAACCCTAAGCCTAGGTCCCATCCCAGCCCGAACCATCTCTCTAACCCTAGCCCTCAACATAACCCTAACCCTAGGTCCCATCCCAGCCCTAACCGTCTCTCTAACCCTAGCCCTCAACATAACCCTAACCCTAGGTCCCATCCCAGCCCGAACCGTCTCTCTAACCCTGGCCCTCAACATAACCCTAACCCTAGGTCCCATCCCAGGCCGAACCGTCTCTCTAACCCTAGCCCTCAACATAACCCTAACCCTAGGTCCCATCACAGCCCGAACCGTCGCTCTAACACTAGCCCTCAACATAACCCTAACCCTAGGCCCAAACACAACCAGAACCGTCTCTCTAACCCTAGCCCTTAACATAACCCTAACCCTAGGTCCAATCCCAACCCGAACCGTCTCTCTAACCCTAGCCCTCAACATAACCCTAACCCTAGGTCCAATCCTAACCCGAACCGTCTCTCTAACCCTAGCCCTCAACATAACCCTAACCCTAGGTCCAATCCTAACCCGAACCGTCTCTCTAACCCTAGCCCTCAAAATAACCCTAACCCTAGGTCCAATCCCAACCCGAACCATCTCTCTAACCCTAGCCCTCAACTGAACCCTAACCCTAGGTCCGATCCCAGCCCGAATCGTCTTTCTAACCCTAGCCCTCAACATAACCCTAACCCTACGTCCCATGCCAGCCCGAAACATCTCTCTAACCCTAGCCCTCACCATAACCCTAACCCTAGGTCCCATCCCAGCCCGAACCTTCTCTCTAACCCTAGCCCTCAACATAACCCTAACCCTAGATCCCATCCCAGCCCGAACCGTCTCTCTAACACTAGCCCTCAACATAACCCTAACCCTAGGTCCAATCCTAACCCGAACCGTCTCTCTAACCCTAGCCCTCAACATAACCCTAACCCTAGGTCCAATCCTAACCCGAATGGTCTCTCTAACCCTAGCCCTCAACATAACCCTAACCCTAGGTCCCATCCCAGCCCGAACAGTCTCTCTACCCTAGCCGTCAACATAACCCTAACCCTAGGTCCAATCCCAACCAGAACCGTCTCTCTAACCCTAGCCCTCAACATAACCCTAACCCTAGGTCCCATCCCAGCCCGAACGGTCTCTATAACCCTAGCCCATAACATAACCCTAACCCTAGGTCCAATCGCAACCCGAAACGTCTCTGTAACCCTAGGCCTCAACATAACCCTAACCCTAGGTCCAATCCCAACCAGAACCGTCTCTATAACCCTAGCCCTCAACATAACCCTAACCCTAGGTCCAATCCCAACCCGAACCGTCTCTCTAACCCTAGCCCTCAACTGAACCCTAACCCTAGGTCCCATCCCAGCCCGAACCCTCTATCTGACCCTAGCCCTCAACATAACCCTAACCCTAGGTCCAATCCCTCCCCGAACCGTTTCTCTAACCCTAGCTCTCTACATAACCCTAACCCTAGGTCCCATCCCAGCCCGAACCGTCTCTCTAACCCTAGCCCTCAACATAAACCTAACCCTAGGTCCCATCCCAGCTCGAACCGTCTCTCTAACCCTAGACCTCAACATAACCCTAACCCTAGGTCCCATCCCAGCCCGAACCGTCTCTCTAACCCTAGCCCTCAACATAACTCTAACCCTAGGTCCCATCCCAGCCCGAACCGTCTCTCTAACCCTAGCCCTCAACATAACCCTAACCCTACGTCCCATCCCAGCCCCAACCGTCTCTCTAACACTAGCCCTCAACATAACCCTAACCCTAGGTCCCATCCCAGCCCGAACAGTCTCTCTACCCTAGCCGTCAACATAACCCTAACCCTAGGTCCAATCCCAACCAGAACCGTCTCTCTAACCCTAGCCCTCAACATAACCCTAACCCTACGTCCAATCCTAACCCGAACCGTCTCTCTAACCCTAGCCCTCAACATAACCCTAACCCTAGGTCCAATCCTAACCCGAACCGTCTCTCTAACCCTAGCCCTCAACATAACCCTAATCCTAGGTCCCATCCCAGCCCGAACCATCTCTCTAACCCTAGCCCTCTACATAACCCTAACCCTAGGTCCCATCCCAGCCCGAACCGTCTCTCTAACCCTAGCCCTCAACATAACCCTAACCCTAGGTCCCATCCCAGCTCGAAACATCTCTCTAACCCTAGCCCTCAACATAACCCTAACCCTAGGTCCCATCCCAACCCCACCGTCTCTCTAACGCTAGCCCTCAACATAACTCTAACCCTAGGTCCCATCCCAGCCCGAACCGTCTCTCTAACCCTAGCCCTCAACATAACCCTAACCCTACGTCCCATCCCAGCCCCAACCGTCTCTCTAACCCTAGCCCTCAACATAACCCTAACCATAGGTCCCATCCCAGCCCGAACCGTCTCTCTACCCTAGCCGTCAACATAACCCTAACCCTAGGTCCAATCCCAACCAGAACCGTCTCTCTAACCCTAGCCCTCAACATAACCCCAACCCTAGGTCCAATCCCAACCCGAACCGTCTCTCTAACCCTAGCCCTCAACATAACCCTAACCCTACGTCCAATCCTAACCCGAACCGTCTCTCTAACCCTAGCCCTCAACATAACCCTAACCCTAGGTCCAATCGTAACCCGAACAATCTCTCTAACCCTAGCCCTCAAAATAACCCTAACCCTAGGTCCCATCCCAGCCTGAACCATCTCTCTAACCCTAGCCCTCTACATAACCCTAACCCTAGGTCCCATCCCAGCCCGAACCGTCTCTCTAACCCTAGCCCTCAACATAACCCTAACCCTAGGTCCCATCCCAGCTCGAACCGTCTCTCTAACCCTAGCCCTCAACATAACCCTAACCCTAGGTCCCATCCCAGCCCCAACCGTCTCTCTAACCCTAGCCCTCAACATAACCCTAACCCTAGGTCCAATCCCAACCCGAACCGTCTCTCTAACCCTAGCCCTCAATATAACCCTAACCCTAGGTCAAATCCCTACCCGAACCGTCTCTCTAACCTTAGCCCTCAACACAACCCTAACCCGAGGTCCCATCCCAGCCCGAACCGTCGCTCTAACCCTAGCCCTCAACACAACCCTAACCCTAGGTCCCATCCCAGACCGAACCGTCTCTCTAACCTTAGCCCTCAACATAACCCTAACCCTAGGTCCCATCCCAGCCGGAACCGTCTCTCTAACCCTAGCCCTCAACATAACCCTAACTCTAGGTCCCATCCCAGCCCGAACCGTCTCTGTAACCCTAGCCCTCAACATAACCCTAACCCTAGGTCCCATCCCAGCCCGAACCGTCTCTCTAACCCTAGCCCTCAACATAACCCTAACCCTAGGTCCCATCCCAGCCCGAACCGTCTCTCTAACCCTAGCCCTCAACATAACCCTAACCCTAGGTCCCATCCCAGCCCGAATCATCTCTCTAACCCTAGCCCTCAACATAACCCTAACCATAGGTCCCATCCCAGCCCGAACCGTCTCTCTAACCCTAGCCCTCAACATAACCCTAACTCTAGGTCCCATCCCAGCCCGAACCGTATCTCTAACCCTAGCCCTCAACATAACCCTAACCCTAGGTCCCATCCCAGCCCGAACCGTCTCTCTAACCCTAGCCCTCAACATAACCCTAACCCTAGGTCCCATCCCAGCCCGAACCGTCTCTCTAACCCTAGCCCTCAACATAACCCTAACCCTAGGTCCCATCCCAGCCCGAACCGTCTCTCTAACTCTAGCTCTCAACATAACCCTAACCCTAGGTCAAATCGCAACCTGAACCGTCTCTAATCCTAGTCCTCAACATAACCCTAACCCAAGGTCCAATCCTAACCCGAACCGTCTCTCTAACCCTAGCGCTCAATATAACCCTAACCCTAGGTCCAATCCCAACCCGAACTGTCACTCTAACCGTAGCCCTCAACATAACCCTAACCCTAGGTCCAATCCCTACCCGAACAGTCTCTCGAACCCTAGCCCTCAACACAACCCTAACCCTAGGTCCTATACCAGCCCGAACCGTCTCTCTAACCCTAGGCCTCAACATAACCCTAACCCTAGGTCCTATCCCAGCCCGAACCGTCTCTCTAACCCTAGTCCTCAACATAACCCTAACCTTAGGTCCCATCCCAGCCCGAACCGTCTCTCTAACCCTAGCCCTCAACATAACCCTAACCCTAGGTCCAATCCCAACCCGAACCGTCTCTGTAACCCTAGCCCTCAACATAACCCTAACCCTAGGTCCAATCCTAACCCGAACCGTCTCTCTAACCCTAGCCCTAAACATAACCCTAACCCTAGGTCCAATCCAAACCCGAACTGTCTCTCTAACCCTAGCCCTCAACATAACCCTAACCCTAGGTCCAATCCCTACCCGAACAGTCTCTCTAACCCTAGCCCTCAACACAACCCTAACCCTAGGTCCTATCCCAGCCCGAACCGTCTCTCTAACCCTAGCCTTCAACATAACCCTAACCCTAGGTCCTATCCCAGCCCGAACCGTCTCTCTAACCCTAGCCCTCAACATAACCCTAACCTTAGGTCCCATCCCAGCCCGAACCGTGTCTCTAACCCTAGCCCTCAACATAACCCTAACCCTAGGTCCAATCCCAACCTGAACCGTCTCTGTAACCCTCGCCCTCAACATAACCCTAACCCTAGGTCCAATCCCAACCAGAACCGTCTCTCTAACCTTAGCCCTCAACATAACCATAAGCCTAGGTCCCATCCCAGCACGAACCGTCTCTCTAACCCTAGCCCTCAACATAACCTTAATCCTAGGTCCCATCCCAGCCCGAAGCGTCTCTCTAACCTTAGCTCTCAACATAACCCTAACCCTAGTCCAATCCCAACCAAAACCGTCTCTCTAACCCTAGCCCTCAACAAAACCCTAACCCTAGGTCCCATCCCAGCCCGAACCGTCTCTCTAACCCTAGCCCTCAACATAAACCTAACCCTAGGTCCAATCCCAACCCGAACGGTCTCTCTAACCCTAGCCCTCAACATAACCCCAACCCTAGGTCCAATCCCAACCGGAAACGTCTCTCTAACCCTACCCCTCAACATAACGCTAACCCTAGGTCCAATCCCTACCCGAACCGTCTCTCTAACACTAGCCCTCAACATAACTCTAACCCTAGGTCCCATCCCAGCCCGAACCGTCTCTCTAACCCTAGCCCTCAACATAACCCTAACCCTAGGTCCAATCCCAAGCCGAACCGTCTCTCTAACCCTAGCCCTCAACACAACCCTAACCCTAGGTCCCATCCCAGACCGAACCGTCGTTCTAACCTTAGCCCTTAACATAACCCTAACCCTAGGTCCCATCCCAGCCGGAACCGTCTCTCTAACCCTAGCCCTCAACATAACCCTAACCCTAGGTCCCATCCCAGCCCGAACCGTCTCTCTAACCCTAGCTCTCAACATAACCCTAACCCTAGGTCCAATCCCAACCCGAACCGCCTCTCTAACCCTAGCCCTCAACATAACACCAACCCTAGGTCCAATCCCAACCCGAACCGTCTCTCTAACCCTAGCCCTCAACATAACCCTAACCCTACGTCCAATCCTAACCCGAACCGTCTCTCTAACCCTAGCCCTCAACATAACCCTAACCCTAGGTCCAATCCTAACCCGAACCGTCTCTCTAACCCTAGCCCTCAACATAACCGTAACCCTAGGTCCCATCCCAGCCCGAACCATCTCTCTAACCCTAGCCTTCTACATAACCCTAAACCTAGGTCCCATCCCAGCCCGAACCGTCTCTCTAACCCTAGCCCTCAACATAATCCTAACCCTAGGTCCCATCCCAGCTCGAACCGTCTCTCTAACCCTAGCCCTCAACATAACCCTAACCCTAGGTCCCATCCCAGCCCCAACCGTCTCTCTAACCCTAGCCCTCAACATAACCCTAACCCTAGGTCCAATCCTAACCTGAACCGTCTCTCTAACCCTAGCCCTCAACATAACCCTAACCTTAGGTCCAATCCTAACCAGAACCGTCTCTGTAACCCTAGCCCTCAACATAACCCTTACCCAAGTCCAATCCCAACCCGAACCGTCTCTCTAACCCTAGCCCTCAACATAACCCTAACCCTAGGTCCAATCCTTACCCGAACCGTCTCTCTAACCCTAGCCCTCAACATAACCCTAACCCTAGGTCCCATCCAGGCCCGAACCGTCTCTCTAACCCTAGCCTTCAACATAACCCTAACCCTAGGTCCAATCCCAACCAGAACCGTCTCTCTAACCCTAGCCCTCAACATAACCCTAACTTAGGTCAAATCCCAACCCGAACCGTCTCTCTAACCCTAGCCCTCAACATAACCCTAACCCTAGGTCCCATCCCAGCCCGAACCGTCTCTCTAACCCTAGCCCTCAACATAACCCTAACCCTAGGTCCCATCCCAGCCCGAACCGTCTCTCTTACCCTAGCCCTCAACATAACCCTAACCCTAGGTCCAATCCCAACCCGAACTGTATCTGTAACCCTAGCCCTCAACATAACCCTAACCCTAGGTCCAATCCCAACCAGAACCGTCTCTGTAACCCTAGCCCTCAATATAACCCTAACCCTAGGTCCAATCCCAACCCGAACCGTCTCTCTAACCCTAGCCCTCAAATGAACCCTAACCCTAGGTCCCATCGCAGCCCGAACGGTCTCTCTAACCCTAGCCCTCAACATAACCCTAACCCTAGGTCCCATCGCAGCCCGAACGGTCTCTCTAACCCTAGCCCTCAACATAACCCTAACCCTAGGTCCAATCCCAACCCGTACCGTCTCTCTAACCCTAGCCCTCAACTGAATCCTAACACTAGGTCCCATCCCAGCCCGAACCGTCTTTCTGACCCTAGCCCTCAACATAACCCTAACCCTAGGTCCAATCCCTCCCCGAACGGTCTCTCTAACCCTAGCCCTCTACATAACCCTAACCCTAGGTCCCATCCCAGCCCGAACCGTCTCTCTAACCCTAGCCCTCAACATAACCCTAACCCTAGGTCCCATCCCAGCTCGAACCGTCTCTCTAACCCTAGACCTCAACATAACCCTAACCCTAGGTCCCATCCCAGCCCGAACCGTCTCTCTAACCCTAGCCCTCAACATAACCCTAACCCTAGGTCCAATCCCAACCAGAACCGTCTCTCTAACCCTAGCCCTCAACATAACCCCAACCCTAGGTCCAATCCCTACCCGAACCGTCTCTCTAACCCTAGCCCTCAACATAACCCTAACCCTAGGTCCCATCCCAGCCCGAACCCTCTCTCTAACCCTAGCCCTCAACATAACCCTAACCCTAGGTCCCATCGCAGCCCGAACCGTCTCTCTAACCCTAGCCCTCAACATATCACTAACCCTAGGTCCAATCCCAAACCGAACCGTCTCTGTAACCCTAGCCCTCAACATAACCCTAACCGTAGGTCCAATCACAACCCGAACCGTCTCTGTAACCCTCGCCCTCAACATAACCCGAACCCTATGTCCAATCCCAACCAGAACCGTCTCTGTAACCCTAGCCCTCAACATAACCCCAACCCTAGGTCCAATCCCAACCAAAACCGTCTCTGTAACCCTAGCTCTCAACATAACCCTAACCCTAGGTCCAATCCCTACCCGAACCGTCTCTCTAACCCTAGCCCTCAACATAACCCTAACCCTAGGTCCCATCCCAGCCCCAACCGTCTCTCTAACCCTAGCCCTCAACATAACCCTAACCCTAGGTCCAATCCTAACCTGAACCGTCTCTCTAACCCTAGCCCTCAACATAACCCTAACCCTAGGTCCCATCCAGGCCCGAACCGTCTCTTTAACCCTAGCCTTCAACATAACCCTAACCCTAGGTCCAATCCCAACCAGAACCGTCTCTCTAACCCTAGCCCTCAACATAACCCTAACCCTAGGTCAAATCCCAACCCGAACCGTCTCTCTAACCCTAGCCCTCAACATAACCCTAACACTAGGTCCCATCCCAGCCCGAACCGTCTCTCTAACCCTAGCCCTCAACATAACCCTAACCCTAGGTCCCATCGCAGCCCGAACCGTCTCTCTTACCCTAGCCCTCAACATAACCCTAACCCTAGGTCCAATCCCAACCCGAACCGTATCTGTAACCCTAGCCCTCAACATAACCCTAACCCTAGGTCCAATCCCAACCAGAACCGTCTCTGTAACCCTAGCCCTCAACATAACCCTAACCCTAGGTCCAATCCCAACCCGAACCGTCTCTCTAACCCTAGCCCTCAAATGAACCCTAACCCTAGGTCCCATCGCAGCCCGAACGGTCTCTCTAACCCTAGCCCTCAACATAACCCTAACCCTAGGTCCATCCCAGCCCGAACGGTCTCTCTAACCCTAGCCCTGAACATAACCCTAACCCTAGGTCCAATCGCAACCCGAAACGATTCTATAACCCTAGGCATCAACATAACCCTAACCCTAGGTCCAATCCCAACCCGAACCGTCTCTCTAACCCTAGCCCTCAACTGAACCCTAACCCTAGGTCCCATCCCAGCCCGAACCGTCTCTCTAACACTAGCCCTCAACATAACCCTAACCCTAGGTCCCATCCCAGCCCGAACAGTCTCTCTACCCTAGCCGTCAACATAACCCTAACCCTAGGTCCAATCCCAACCAGAACCGTCTCTCTAACCCTATCCCTCAACATAACCCCAACCCTAGGTCCAATCCCAACCCGAACCGTCTCTCTAACCCTAGCCCTCAACATAACCCTAACCCTACGTCCAATCCTAACCCGAACCGTCTCTCTAACCCTAGCCCTCAACATAACCCTAACCCTAGGTCCAATCCTAACCCGAACCGTCTCTCTAACCCTAGCCCTCAACATAACCCTAATCCTAGGTCCCATCCCAGCCCGAACCATCTCTCTAACCCTAGCCCTCTACATAACCCTAACCCTAGGTCCCATCCCAGCCCGAACCGTCTCTCTAACCCTAGCCCTCAAAATAACCCTAACCCTAGGTCCAATCCCAACCCGAACCATCTCTCTAACCCTAGCCCTCAACTGAACCCTAACCCTAGGTCCGATCCCAGCCCGAATCGTCTTTCTAACCCTAGCCCTCAACATAACCCTAACCCTACGTCCCATGCCAGCCCGAAACATCTCTCTAACCCTAGCCCTCACCATAACCCTAACCCTAGGTCCCATCCCAGCCCGAACCTTCTCTCTAACCCTAGCCCTCAACATAACCCTAACCCTAGGTCCCATCCCAGCCCGAACCTTCTCTCTAACACTAGCCCTCAACATAACCCTAACCCTAGGTCCAATCCTAACCCGAACCGTCTCTCTAACCCTAGCCCTCAACATAACCCTAACCCTAGGTCCAATCCTAACCCGAACGGTCTCTCTAACCCTAGCCCTCAACATAACCCTAACCCTAGGTCCCATCCCAGCCCGAACGGTCTCTATAACCCTAGCCCATAACATAACCCTAACCCTAGGTCCAATCGCAACCCGAAACGTCTCTGTAACCCTAGGCCTCAACATAACCCTAACCCTAGGTCCAATCCCAACCAGAACCGTCTCTATAACCCTAGCCCTCAACATAACCCTAACCCTAGGTCCAATCCCAACCCGAACCGTCTCTCTAACCCTAGCCCTCAACTGAACCCTAACCCTAGGTCCCATCCCAGCCCGAACCCTCTATCTGACCCTAGCCCTCAACATAACCCTAACCCTACGTCCCATCCCAGCCCCAACCGTCTCTCTAACCCTAGCCCTCAACATAACCCTAACCCTAGGTCCAATCCCAACCCGAACCGTCTCTCTAACCCTAGCCCTCAATATAACCCTAACCCTAGGTCAAATCCCTACCCGAACCGTCTCTCTAACCTTAGCCCTCAACACAACCCTAACCCGAGGTCCCATCCCAGCCCGAACCGTCGCTCTAACCCTAGCCCTCAACACAACCCTAACCCTAGGTCCCATCCCAGACCGAACCGTCTCTCTAACCTTAGCCCTCAACATAACCCTAACCCTAGGTCCCATCCCAGCCGGAACCGTCTCTCTAACCCTAGCCCTCAACATAACCCTAACTCTAGGTCCCATCCCAGCCCGAACCGTCTCTGTAACCCTAGCCCTCAACATAACCCTAACCCTAGGTCCCATCCCAGCCCGAACCGTCTCTCTAACCCTATCCCTCAACATAACCCTAACCCTAGGTCCCATCCCAGCCCGAACCGTCTCTCTAACCCTAGCCCTCAACATAACCCTAACCCTAGGTCCCATCCCAGCCCGAATCATCTCTCTAACCCTAGCCCTCAACATAACCCTAACCATAGGTCCCATCCCAGCCCGAACCGTCTCTCTAACCCTAGCCCTCAACATAACCCTAACTCTAGGTCCCATCCCAGCCCGAACCGTATCTCTAACCCTAGCCCTCAACATAACCCTAACCCTAGGTCCCATCCCAGCCCGAACCGTCTCTCTAACCCTAGCCCTCAACATAACCCTAACCCTAGGTCCCATCCCAGCCCGAACCGTCTCTCTAACCCTAGCCCTCAACATAACCCTAACCCTAGGTCCCATCCCAGCCCGAACCGTCTCTCTAACTCTAGCTCTCAACATAACCCTAACCCTAGGTCAAATCGCAACCTGAACCGTCTCTAATCCTAGTCCTCAACATAACCCTAACCCAAGGTCCAATCCTAACCCGAACCGTCTCTCTAACCCTAGCGCTCAATATAACCCTAACCCTAGGTCCAATCCCAACCCGAACTGTCACTCTAACCGTAGCCCTCAACATAACCCTAACCCTAGGTCCAATCCCTACCCGAACAGTCTCTCGAACCCTAGCCCTCAACACAACCCTAACCCTAGGTCCTATACCAGCCCGAACCGTCTCTCTAACCCTAGGCCTCAACATAACCCTAACCCTAGGTCCTATCCCAGCCCGAACCGTCTCTCTAACCCTAGTCCTCAACATAACCCTAACCTTAGGTCCCATCCCAGCCCGAACCGTCTCTCTAACCCTAGCCCTCAACATAACCCTAACCCTAGGTCCAATCCCAACCCGAACCGTCTCTGTAACCCTAGCCCTCAACATAACCCTAACCCTAGGTCCAATCCTAACCCGAACCGTCTCTCTAACCCTAGCCCTAAACATAACCCTAACCCTAGGTCCAATCCAAACCCGAACTGTCTCTCTAACCCTAGCCCTCAACATAACCCTAACCCTAGGTCCAATACCTACCCGAACAGTCTCTCTAACCCTAGCCCTCAACACAACCCTAACCCTAGGTCCTATCCCAGCCCGAACCGTCTCTCTAACCCTAGCCTTCAACATAACCCTAACCCTAGGTCCTATCCCAGCCCGAACCGTCTCTCTAACCCTAGCCCTCAACATAACCCTAACCTTAGGTCCCATCCCAGCCCGAACCGTGTCTCTAACCCTAGCCCTCAACATAACCCTAACCCTAGGTCCAATCCCAACCTGAACCGTCTCTGTAACCCTCGCCCTCAACATAACCCTAACCCTAGGTCCAATCCCAACCAGAACCGTCTCTCTAACCTTAGCCCTCAACATAACCATAAGCCTAGGTCCCATCCCAGCACGAACCGTCTCTCTAACCCTAGCCCTCAACATAACCTTAACCCTAGGTCCCATCCCAGCCCGAAGCGTCTCTCTAACCTTAGCTCTCAACATAACCCTAACCCTAGTCCAATCCCAACCAAAACCGTCTCTCTAACCCTAGCCCTCAACATAACCCTAACCCTAGGTCCAATCCCAACCCGAAGCGTCTCTCTAACCCTAGCCCTCAACATAACCCTAACCCTAGGTCCCATCCCAGCCCGAACCGTTTCTCTAACCCTAGCCCTCAACATAACCCTAACCCTAGGTCCAATCCCAACCCGAACGGTCTCTCTAACCCTAGCCCTCAACATAACCCCAACCCTAGGTCCAATCCCAACCGGAAACGTCTCTCTAACCCTACCCCTCAACATAACGCTAACCCTAGGTCCAATCCCTACCCGAACCGTCTCTCTAACACTAGCCCTCAACATAACTCTAACCCTAGGTCCCATCCCAGCCCGAACCGTCTCTCTAACCCTAGCCCTCAACATAACCCTAACCCTAGGTCCAATCCCAAGCCGAACCGTCTCTCTAACCCTAGCCCTCAACACAACCCTAACCCTAGGTCCCATCCCAGACCGAACCGTCGTTCTAACCTTAGCCCTTAACATAACCCTAACCCTAGGTCCCATCCCAGCCGGAACCGTCTCTCTAACCCTAGCCCTCAACATAACCCTAACCCTAGGTCCCATCCCAGCCCGAACCGTCTCTCTAACCCTAGCTCTCAACATAACCCTAACCCTAGGTCCAATCCCAACCCGAACCGCCCCTCTAACCCTAGCCCTCAACATAACACCAACCCTAGGTCCAATCCCAACCCGAACCGTCTCTCTAACCCTAGCCCTCAACATAACCCTAACCCTACGTCCAATCCTAACCCGAACCGTCTCTCTAACCCTAGCCCTCAACATAACCCTAACCCTAGGTCCAATCCTAACCCGAACCGTCTCTCTAACCCTAGCCCTCAACATAACCGTAACCCTAGGTCCCATCCCAGCCCGAACCATCTCTCTAACCCTAGCCTTCTACATAACCCTAAACCTAGGTCCCATCCCAGCCCGAACCGTCTCTCTAACCCTAGCCCTCAACATAACCCTAACCCTAGGTCCCATCCCAGCCCCAACCGTCTCTCTAACCCTAGCCCTCAACATAACCCTAACCCTAGGTCCAATCCTAACCTGAACCGTCTCTCTAACCCTAGCCCTCAACATAACCCTAACCTTAGGTCCAATCCTAACCCGAACCGTCTCTGTAACCCTAGCCCTCAACATAACCCTTACCCAAGTCCAATCCCAACCCGAACCGTCTCTCTAACCCTAGCCCTCAACATAACCCTAACCCTAGGTCCAATCCTTACCCGAACCGTCTCTCTAACCCTAGCCCTCAACATAACCCTAACCCTAGGTCCCATCCAGGCCCGAACCGTCTCTCTAACCCTAGCCTTCAACATAACCCTAACCCTAGGTCCAATCCCAACCAGAACCGTCTCTCTAACCCTAGCCCTCAACATAACCCTAACTTAGGTCAAATCCCAACCCGAACCGTCTCTCTAACCCTAGCCCTCAACATAACCCTAACCCTAGGTCCCATCCCAGCCCGAACCGTCTCTCTAACCCTAGCCCTCAACATAACCCTAACCCTAGGTCCCATCCCAGCCCGAACCGTCTCTCTTACCCTAGCCCTCAACATAACCCTAACCCTAGGTCCAATCCCAACCCGAACTGTATCTGTAACCCTAGCCCTCAACATAACCCTAACCCTAGGTCCAATCCCAACCAGAACCGTCTCTGTAACCCTAGCCCTCAACATAACCCTAACCCTAGGTCCAATCCCAACCCGAACCGTCTCTCTAACCCTAGCCCTCAAATGAACCCTAACCCTAGGTCCCATCGCAGCCCGAACGGTCTCTCTAACCCTAGCCCTCAACATAACCCTAACCCTAGGTCCCATCGCAGCCCGAACGGTCTCTCTAACCCTAGCCCTCAACATAACCCTAACCCTAGGTCCAATCCCAACCCGTACCGTCTCTCTAACCCTAGCCCTCAACTGAATCCTAACCCTAGGTCCCATCCCAGCCCGAACCGTCTTTCTGACCCTAGCCCTCAACATAACCCTAACCCTAGGTCCAATCCCTCCCCGAACCGTCTCTCTAACCCTAGCCCTCTACATAACCCTAACCCTAGGTCCCATCCCAGCCCGAACCGTCTCTCTAACCCTAGCCCTCAACATAACCCTAACCCTAGGTCCCATCCCAGCTCGAACCGTCTCTCTAACCCTAGACCTCAACATAACCCTAACCCTAGGTCCCATCCCAGCCCGAACCGTCTCTCTAACCCTAGCCCTCAACATAACCCTAACCCTAGGTCCAATCCCAACCAGAACCGTCTCTCTAACCCTAGCCCTCAACATAACCCCAACCCTAGGTCCAATCCCTACCCGAACCGTCTCTCTAACCCTAGCCCTCAACATAACCCTAACCCTAGGTCCCATCCCAGCCCGAACCCTCTCTCTAACCCTAGCCCTCAACATAACCCTAACCCTAGGTCCCATCGCAGCCCGAACCGTCTCTCTAACCCTAGCCCTCAACATATCACTAACCCTAGGTCCAATCCCAAACCGAACCGTCTCTGTAACCCTAGCCCTCAACATAACCCTAACCGTAGGTCCAATCACAACCCGAACCGTCTCTGTAACCCTCGCCCTCAACATAACCCGAACCCTATGTCCAATCCCAACCAGAACCGTCTCTGTAACCCTAGCCCTCAACATAACCCCAACCCTAGGTCCAATCCCAACCAAAACCGTCTCTGTAACCCTAGCTCTCAACATAACCCTAACCCTAGGTCCAATCCCTACCCGAACCGTCTCTCTAACCCTAGCCCTCAACATAACCCTAACCCTAGGTCCCATCCCAGCCCCAACCATCTCTCTAACCCTAGCCCTCAACATAACCCTAACCCTAGGTCCAATCCTAACCTGAACCGTCTCTCTAACCCTAGCCCTCAACATAACCCTAACCCTAGGTCCCATCCAGGCCCGAACCGTCTCTTTAACCCTAGCCTTCAACATAACCCTAACCCTAGGTCCAATCCCAACCAGAACCGTCTCTCTAACCCTAGCCCTCAACATAACCCTAACCCTAGGTCAAATCCCAACCCGAACCGTCTCTCTAACCCTAGCCCTCAACATAACCCTAACACTAGGTCCCATCCCAGCCCGAACCGTCTCTCTAACCCTAGCCCTCAACATAACCCTAACCCTAGGTCCCATCCCAGCCCGAACCGTCTCTCTTACCCTAGCCCTCAACATAACCCTAACCCTAGGTCCAATCCCAACCCGAACCGTATCTGTAACCCTAGCCCTCAACATAACCCTAACCCTAGGTCCAATCCCAACCAGAACCGTCTCTGAAACCCTAGCCCTCAACATAACCCTAACCCTAGGTCCAATCCCAACCCGAACCGTCTCTCTAACCCTAGCCCTCAAATGAACCCTAACCCTAGGTCCCATCGCAGCCCGAACGGTCTCTCTAACCCTAGCCCTCAACATAACCCTAACCCTAGGTCCATCCCAGCCCGAACGGTCTCTCTAACCCTAGCCCTGAACATAACCCTAACCCTAGGTCCAATCGCAACCCGAAACGATTCTATAACCCTAGGCATCAACATAACCCTAACCCTAGGTCCAATCCCAACCCGAACCGTCTCTCTAACCCTAGCCCTCAACTGAACCCTAACCCTAGGTCCCATCCCAGCCCGAACCGACTCTCTAACCCTAGCCCTCAACATAACCCCAACCCTAGGTCCAATCCCAACCCGAACCGTCTCTCTAACCCTAGCCCTCAACATAACCCTAACCCTACGTCCAATCCTAACCCGAACCGTCTCTCTAACCCTAGCCCTCAACATAACCCTAACCCTACTTCCAATCCTAACCCGAACCGTCTCTCTAACCCTAGCCCTCAACATAACCCTAACCCTAGTTCCAATCCTAACCCGAACCTTCTCTCTAACCCTAGCCCTCAACATAACCCTAACCCTAGGTCCCATCCCAGCCCGAACCATCTCTCTAACCCTAGCCCTCTACATGACCCCAACCCTAGGTCCCATCCCAGCCCGAACCGTCTCTCTAACCCTAGCCCTCAACATAACCCTAACCCTAGGTCCAATCCTTACCCGAACCGCCTCTCTAACCCTAGCCCTCAACATAACCCTAACCCTAGGACCCATCCCAGCCCCAACCGTCTCTCTAACCTTAGTCCTCAACATAACTCTAACCCTAGGTCCCATCCCAGCCCGAACCGTCTCTCTAACCCTAGCCCTCAACATAACCCTAACCCTACGTCCCATCCCAGCCCCAACCGTCTCTCTAACCCTAGCCCTCAACATAACCCTAACCCTAGGTCCCATCCCAGCCCGAACCGTCTCTCTACCCTAGCCCTCAACATAACCCTAACCCTAGGTCCAATCCCAACCAGAACCGTCTCTCTAACCCTAGCCCTCAACATAACCCCAACCCTAGGTCCAATCCCAACCCGAACCGTCTCTCTAACCCTAGCCCTCAACATAACCCTAACCCTACGTCCAATCCTAACCCGAACCGTCTCTCTAACCCTAGCCCTCAACATAACCCTAACCCTAGGTCCAATCCTAAACCGAACCGTCTCTCTAACCCTAGCCCTCAACATAACCCTAAGCCTAGGTCCCATCCCAGCCCGAACCATCTCTCTAACCCTAGCCCTCAACATAACCCTAACCCTAGGTCCCATCCCAGCCCTAACCGTCTCTCTAACCCTAGCCCTCAACATAACCCTAACCCTAGGTCCCATCCCAGCCCGAACCGTCTATCTAACCCTAGCCTTCAACATAACCCTAACCCTAGGTCCCATCCCAGCCCGAACCATCTCTCTAACCCTAGCCCTCAACATAACCCTAACCCTAGGTCCCATCCCAGCCCGAACCGTCTCTCTAACCCTGGCCCTCAACATAACCCTAACCCTAGGTCCCATCCCAGGCCGAACCGTCTCTCTAACCCTAGCCCTCAACATAACCCTAACCCTAGGTCCCATCACAGCCCGAACCGTCGCTCTAACACTAGCCCTCAACATAAACCTAACCCTAGGCCCAAACACAACCAGAACCGTCTCTCTAACCCTAGCCCTCAACATAACCCTAACCCTAGGTCCAATCCCAACCCGAACCGTCTCTCTAACCCTAGCCCTCAACATAACCCTAACCCTAGGTCCAATCCTAACCCGAACCGTCTCTCTAACCCTAGCCCTCAACATAACCCTAACCCTAGGTCCAATCCTAACCCGAACCGTCTCTCTAACCCTAGCCCTCAACATAACCCTTACCCAAGTCCAATCTGAACCCGAACCGTCTCTCTAACCCTAGCCCTCAACAAAACCCTAACCCTAGGTCCAATCCCTACCCGAACCGTCTCTCTAACCCTTGCCCTCAACATAACCCCAACCCTAGGTCCAATCCCAACCAGAACCGTCTCTCTAACCCTAGCCCTCAAAATAACCCTAACCCTAGGTCCAATCCCAACCCGAACCATCTCTCTAACCCTAGCCCTCAACTGAACCCTAACCCTAGGTCCGATCCCAGCCCGAATCGTCTTTCTAACCCTAGCCCTCAACATAACCCTAACCCTACGTCCCATGCCAGCCCGAAACATCTCTCTAACCCTAGCCCTCACCATAACCCTAACCCTAGGTCCCATCCCAGCCCGAACCTTCTCTCTAACCCTAGCCCTCAACATAACCCTAACCCTAGGTCCCATCCCAGCCCGAACCTTCTCTCTAACACTAGCCCTCAACATAACCCTAACCCTAGGTCCAATCCTAACCCGAACCGTCTCTCTAACCCTAGCCCTCAACATAACCCTAACCCTAGGTCCAATCCTAACCCGAACGGTCTCTCTAACCCTAGCCCTCAACATAACCCTAACCCTAGGTCCCATCCCAGCCCGAACGGTCTCTATAACCCTAGCCCATAACATAACCCTAACCCTAGGTCCAATCGCAACCCGAAACGTCTCTGTAACCCTAGGCCTCAACATAACCCTAACCCTAGGTCCAATCCCAACCAGAACCGTCTCTATAACCCTAGCCCTCAACATAACCCTAACCCTAGGTCCAATCCCAACCCGAACCGTCTCTCTAACCCTAGCCCTCAACTGAACCCTAACCCTAGGTCCCATCCCAGCCCGAACCCTCTATCTGACCCTAGCCCTCAACATAACCCTAACCCTACGTCCCATCCCAGCCCCAACCGTCTCTCTAACCCTAGCCCTCAACATAACACTAACCCTAGGTCCAATCCCAACCTGAACCGTCTCTGTAACCCTCGCCCTCAACATAACCCTAACCCTAGGTCCAATCCCAACCAGAACCGTCTCTCTAACCTTAGCCCTCAACATAACCATAAGCCTAGGTCCCATCCCAGCACGAACCGTCTCTCTAACCCTAGCCCTCAACATAACCTTAACCCTAGGTCCCATCCCAGCCCGAAGCGTCTCTCTAACCTTAGCTCTCAACATAACCCTAACCCTAGTCCAATCCCAACCAAAACCGTCTCTCTAACCCTAGCCCTCAACATAACCCTAACCCTAGGTCCAATCCCAACCCGAAGCGTCTCTCTAACCCTAGCCCTCAACATAACCCTAACCCTAGGTCCCATCCAGGCCCGAACCGTCTCTTTAACCCTAGCCTTCAACATAACCCTAACCCTAGGTCCAATCCCAACCAGAACCGTCTCTCTAACCCTAGCCCTCAACATAACCCTAACCCTAGGTCAAATCCCAACCCGAACCGTCTCTCTAACCCTAGCCCTCAACATAACCCTAACACTAGGTCCCATCCCAGCCCGAACCGTCTCTCTAACCCTAGCCCTCAACATAACCCTAACCCTAGGTCCCATCCCAGCCCGAACCGTCTCTCTTACCCTAGCCCTCAACATAACCCTAACCCTAGGTCCAATCCCAACCCGAACCGTATCTGTAACCCTAGCCATCAACATAACCCTAACCCTAGGTCCAATCCCAACCAGAACCATCTCTGAAACCCTAGCCCTCAACATAACCCTAACCCTAGGTCCAATCCCAACCCGAACCGTCTCTCTAACCCTAGCCCTCAAATGAACCCTAACCCTAGGTCCCATCGCAGCCCGAACGGTCTCTCTAACCCTAGCCCTCAACATAACCCTAACCCTAGGTCCATCCCAGCCCGAACGGTCTCTCTAACCCTAGCCCTGAACATAACCCTAACCCTAGGTCCAATCGCAACCCGAAACGATTCTATAACCCTAGGCATCAACATAACCCTAACCCTAGGTCCAATCCCAACCCGAACCGTCTCTCTAACCCTAGCCCTCAACTGAACCCTAACCCTAGGTCCCATCCCAGCCCGAACCGACTCTCTAACCCTAGCCCTCAACATAACCCTAACCCTAGGTCCCATCCCAGCTCGAACCGTCTCTCTAACCCTAGACCTCAACATAACCCTAACCCTAGGTCCCATCCCAGCCCGAACCGTCTCTCTAACCCTAGCCCTCAACATAACTCTAACCCTAGGTCCCATCCCAGCCCGAACCGTCTCTCTAACACTAGCCCTCAACATAACCCTAACCCTACGTCCCATCCCAGCCCCAACCGTCTCTCTAACCCTAGCCCTCAACATAACCCTAACCCTAGGTCCCATCCCAGCCCGAACCGTCTCTCTACCCTAGCCGTCAACATAACCCTAACCCTAGGTCCAATCCCAACCAGAACCGTCTCTCTAACCCTAGCCCTCAACATAACCCCAACCCTAGGTCCAATCCCAACCCGAACCGTCTCTCTAACCCTAGCCCTCAACATAACCCTAACCCTACGTCCAATCCTAACCCGAACCGTCTCTCTAACCCTAGCCCTCAACATAACCCTAACCCTACTTCCAATCCTAACCCGAACCGTCTCTCTAACCCTAGCCCTCAACATAACCCTAACCCTAGTTCCAATCCTAACCCGAACCTTCTCTCTAACCCTAGCCCTCAACATAACCCTAACCCTAGGTCCCATCCCAGCCCGAACCATCTCTCTAACCCTAGCCCTCTACATGACCCCAACCCTAGGTCCCATCCCAGCCCGAACCGTCTCTCTAACCCTAGCCCTCAACATAACCCTAACCCTAGGTCCAATCCTTACCCGAACCGCCTCTCTAACCCTAGCCCTCAACATAACCCTAACCCTAGGACCCATCCCAGCCCCAACCGTCTCTCTAACCTTAGTCCTCAACATAACTCTAACCCTAGGTCCCATCCCAGCCCGAACCGTCTCTCTAACCCTAGCCCTCAACATAACCCTAACCCTACGTCCCATCCCAGCCCCAACCGTCTCTCTAACCCTAGCCCTCAACATAACCCTAACCCTAGGTCCCATCCCAGCCCGAACCGTCTCTCTACCCTAGCCCTCAACATAACCCTAACCCTAGGTCCAATCCCAACCAGAACCGTCTCTCTAACCCTAGCCCTCAACATAACCCCAACCCTAGGTCCAATCCCAACCCGAACCGTCTCTCTAACCCTAGCCCTCAACATAACCCTAACCCTACGTCCAATCCTAACCCGAACCGTCTCTCTAACCCTAGCCCTCAACATAACCCTAACCCTAGGTCCAATCCTAAACCGAACCGTCTCTCTAACCCTAGCCCTCAACATAACCCTAAGCCTAGGTCCCATCCCAGCCCGAACCATCTCTCTAACCCTAGCCCTCAACATAACCCTAACCCTAGGTCCCATCCCAGCCCTAACCGTCTCTCTAACCCTAGCCCTCAACATAACCCTAACCCTAGGTCCCATCCCAGCCCGAACCGTCTATCTAACCCTAGCCTTCAACATAACCCTAACCCTAGGTCCCATCCCAGCCCGAACCATCTCTCTAACCCTAGCCCTCAACATAACCCTAACCCTAGGTCCCATCCCAGCCCGAACCGTCTCTCTAACCCTGGCCCTCAACATAACCCTAACCCTAGGTCCCATCCCAGGCCGAACCGTCTCTCTAACCCTAGCCCTCAACATAACCCTAACCCTAGGTCCCATCACAGCCCGAACCGTCGCTCTAACACTAGCCCTCAACATAAACCTAACCCTAGGCCCAAACACAACCAGAACCGTCTCTCTAACCCTAGCCCTCAACATAACCCTAACCCTAGGTCCAATCCCAACCCGAACCGTCTCTCTAACCCTAGCCCTCAACATAACCCTAACCCTAGGTCCAATCCTAACCCGAACCGTCTCTCTAACCCTAGCCCTCAACATAACCCTAACCCTAGGTCCAATCCTAACCCGAACCGTCTCTCTAACCCTAGCCCTCAACATAACCCTTACCCAAGTCCAATCTGAACCCGAACCGTCTCTCTAACCCTAGCCCTCAACAAAACCCTAACCCTAGGTCCAATCCCTACCCGAACCGTCTCTCTAACCCTTGCCCTCAACATAACCCCAACCCTAGGTCCAATCCCAACCAGAACCGTCTCTCTAACCCTAGCCCTCAAAATAACCCTAACCCTAGGTCCAATCCCAACCCGAACCATCTCTCTAACCCTAGCCCTCAACTGAACCCTAACCCTAGGTCCGATCCCAGCCCGAATCGTCTTTCTAACCCTAGCCCTCAACATAACCCTAACCCTACGTCCCATGCCAGCCCGAAACATCTCTCTAACCCTAGCCCTCACCATAACCCTAACCCTAGGTCCCATCCCAGCCCGAACCTTCTCTCTAACCCTAGCCCTCAACATAACCCTAACCCTAGATCCCATCCCAGCCCGAACCGTCTCTCTAACACTAGCCCTCAACATAACCCTAACCCTAGGTCCAATCCTAACCCGAACCGTCTCTCTAACCCTAGCCCTCAACATAACCCTAACCCTAGGTCCAATCCTAACCCGAACGGTCTCTCTAACCCTAGCCCTCAACATAACCCTAACCCTAGGTCCCATCCCAGCCCGAACGGTCTCTATAACCCTAGCCCATAACATAACCCTAACCCTAGGTCCAATCGCAACCCGAAACGTCTCTGTAACCCTAGGCCTCAACATAACCCTAACCCTAGGTCCAATCCCAACCAGAACCGTCTCTATAACCCTAGCCCTCAACATAACCCTAACCCTAGGTCCAATCCCAACCCGAACCGTCTCTCTAACCCTAGCCCTCAACTGAACCCTAACCCTAGGTCCCATCCCAGCCCGAACCCTCTATCTGACCCTAGCCCTCAACATAACCCTAACCCTACGTCCCATCCCAGCCCCAACCGTCTCTCTAACCCTAGCCCTCAACATAACACTAACCCTAGGTCCAATCCCAACCTGAACCGTCTCTGTAACCCTCGCCCTCAACATAACCCTAACCCTAGGTCCAATCCCAACCAGAACCGTCTCTCTAACCTTAGCCCTCAACATAACCATAAGCCTAGGTCCCATCCCAGCACGAACCGTCTCTCTAACCCTAGCCCTCAACATAACCTTAACCCTAGGTCCCATCCCAGCCCGAAGCGTCTCTCTAACCTTAGCTCTCAACATAACCCTAACCCTAGTCCAATCCCAACCAAAACCGTCTCTCTAACCCTAGCCCTCAACATAACCCTAACCCTAGGTCCAATCCCAACCCGAAGCGTCTCTCTAACCCTAGCCCTCAACATAACCCTAACCCTAGGTCCCATCCCAGCCCGATCCGTCTCTCTAACCCTAGCCCTCAACATAACCCTAACCCTAGGTCCAATCCCAACCCGAACGGTCTCTCTAACCCTAGCCCTCAACATAACCCCAACCCTAGGTCCAATCCCAACCGGAAACGTCTCTCTAACCCTACCCCTCAACATAACGCTAACCCTAGGTCCAATCCCTACCCGAACCGTCTCTCTAACACTAGCCCTCAACATAACTCTAACCCTAGGTCCCATCCCAGCCCGAACCGTCTCTCTAACCCTAGCCCTCAACATAACCCTAACCCTAGGTCCAATCCCAAGCCGAACCGTCTCTCTAACCCTAGCCCTCAACACAACCCTAACCCTAGGTCCCATCCCAGACCGAACCGTCGTTCTAACCTTAGCCCTTAACATAACCCTAACCCTAGGTCCCATCCCAGCCGGAACCGTCTCTCTAACCCTAGCCCTCAACATAACCCTAACCCTAGGTCCCATCCCAGCCCGAACCGTCTCTCTAACCCTAGCTCTCAACATAACCCTAACCCTAGGTCCAATCCCAACCCGAACCGCCTCTCTAACCCTAGCCCTCAACATAACACCAACCCTAGGTCCAATCCCAACCCGAACCGTCTCTCTAACCCTAGCCCTCAACATAACCCTAACCCTACGTCCAATCCTAACCCGAACCGTCTCTCTAACCCTAGCCCTCAACATAACCCTAACCCTAGGTCCAATCCTAACCCGAACCGTCTCTCTAACCCTAGCCCTCAACATAACCGTAACCCTAGGTCCCATCCCAGCCCGAACCATCTCTCTAACCCTAGCCTTCTACATAACCCTAAACCTAGGTCCCATCCCAGCCCGAACCGTCTCTCTAACCCTAGCCCTCAACATAACCCTAACCCTAGGTCCCATCCCAGCCCCAACCGTCTCTCTAACCCTAGCCCTCAACATAACCCTAACCCTAGGTCCAATCCTAACCTGAACCGTCTCTCTAACCCTAGCCCTCAACATAACCCTAACCTTAGGTCCAATCCTAACCCGAACCGTCTCTGTAACCCTAGCCCTCAACATAACCCTTACCCAAGTCCAATCCCAACCCGAACCGTCTCTCTAACCCTAGCCCTCAACATAACCCTAACCCTAGGTCCAATCCTTACCCGAACCGTCTCTCTAACCCTAGCCCTCAACATAACCCTAACCCTAGGTCCCATCCAGGCCCGAACCGTCTCTCTAACCCTAGCCTTCAACATAACCCTAACCCTAGGTCCAATCCCAACCAGAACCGTCTCTCTAACCCTAGCCCTCAACATAACCCTAACTTAGGTCAAATCCCAACCCGAACCGTCTCTCTAACCCTAGCCCTCAACATAACCCTAACCCTAGGTCCCATCCCAGCCCGAACCGTCTCTCTAACCCTAGCCCTCAACATAACCCTAACCCTAGGTCCCATCCCAGCCCGAACCGTCTCTCTTACCCTAGCCCTCAACATAACCCTAACCCTAGGTCCAATCCCAACCCGAACTGTATCTGTAACCCTAGCCCTCAACATAACCCTAACCCTAGGTCCAATCCCAACCAGAACCGTCTCTGTAACCCTAGCCCTCAACATAACCCTAACCCTAGGTCCAATCCCAACCCGAACCGTCTCTCTAACCCTAGCCCTCAAATGAACCCTAACCCTAGGTCCCATCGCAGCCCGAACGGTCTCTCTAACCCTAGCCCTCAACATAACCCTAACCCTAGGTCCCATCGCAGCCCGAACGGTCTCTCTAACCCTAGCCCTCAACATAACCCTAACCCTAGGTCCAATCCCAACCCGTACCGTCTCTCTAACCCTAGCCCTCAACTGAATCCTAACCCTAGGTCCCATCCCAGCCCGAACCGTCTTTCTGACCCTAGCCCTCAACATAACCCTAACCCTAGGTCCAATCCCTCCCCGAACCGTCTCTCTAACCCTAGCCCTCTACATAACCCTAACCCTAGGTCCCATCCCAGCCCGAACCGTCTCTCTAACCCTAGCCCTCAACATAAACCTAACCCTAGGTCCCATCCCAGCTCGAACCGTCTCTCTAACCCTAGACCTCAACATAACCCTAACCCTAGGTCCCATCCCAGCCCGAACCGTCTCTCTAACCCTAGCCCTCAACATAACCCTAACCCTAGGTCCAATCCCAACCAGAACCGTCTCTCTAACCCTAGCCCTCAACATAACCCCAACCCTAGGTCCAATCCCTACCCGAACCGTCTCTCTAACCCTAGCCCTCAACATAACCCTAACCCTAGGTCCCATCCCAGCCCGAACCCTCTCTCTAACCCTAGCCCTCAACATAACCCTAACCCTAGGTCCCATCGCAGCCCGAACCGTCTCTCTAACCCTAGCCCTCAACATATCACTAACCCTAGGTCCAATCCCAAACCGAACCGTCTCTGTAACCCTAGCCCTCAACATAACCCTAACCGTAGGTCCAATCACAACCCGAACCGTCTCTGTAACCCTCGCCCTCAACATAACCCGAACCCTATGTCCAATCCCAACCAGAACCGTCTCTGTAACCCTAGCCCTCAACATAACCCCAACCCTAGGTCCAATCCCAACCAAAACCGTCTCTGTAACCCTAGCTCTCAACATAACCCTAACCCTAGGTCCAATCCCTACCCGAACCGTCTCTCTAACCCTAGCCCTCAACATAACCCTAACCCTAGGTCCCATCCCAGCCCCAACCATCTCTCTAACCCTAGCCCTCAACATAACCCTAACCCTAGGTCCAATCCTAACCTGAACCGTCTCTCTAACCCTAGCCCTCAACATAACCCTAACCCTAGGTCCCATCCAGGCCCGAACCGTCTCTTTAACCCTAGCCTTCAACATAACCCTAACCCTAGGTCCAATCCCAACCAGAACCGTCTCTCTAACCCTAGCCCTCAACATAACCCTAACCCTAGGTCAAATCCCAACCCGAACCGTCTCTCTAACCCTAGCCCTCAACATAACCCTAACACTAGGTCCCATCCCAGCCCGAACCGTCTCTCTAACCCTAGCCCTCAACATAACCCTAACCCTAGGTCCCATCCCAGCCCGAACCGTCTCTCTTACCCTAGCCCTCAACATAACCCTAACCCTAGGTCCAATCCCAACCCGAACCGTATCTGTAACCCTAGCCCTCAACATAACCCTAACCCTAGGTCCAATCCCAACCAGAACCGTCTCTGTAACCCTAGCCCTCAACATAACCCTAACCCTAGGTCCAATCCCAACCCGAACCGTCTCTCTAACCCTAGCCCTCAAATGAACCCTAACCCTAGGTCCCATCGCAGCCCGAACGGTCTCTCTAACCCTAGCCCTCAACATAACCCTAACCCTAGGTCCATCCCAGCCCGAACGGTCTCTCTAACCCTAGCCCTGAACATAACCCTAACCCTAGGTCCAATCGCAACCCGAAACGATTCTATAACCCTAGGCATCAACATAACCCTAACCCTAGGTCCAATCCCAACCCGAACCGTCTCTCTAACCCTAGCCCTCAACTGAACCCTAACCCTAGGTCCCATCCCAGCCCGAACCGTCTTTCTGACCCTAGCCCTCAACATAACCCTAACCCTAGGTCCAATCCCTCCCAGAACCGTCTCTCTAACCCTAGCCCTGTACATAACCCTAACCCTAGGTCCCATCCCAGCCCGAACCGACTCTCTAACCCTAGCCCTCAACATAACCCTAACCCTAGGTCCCATCCCAGCTCGAACCGTCTCTCTAACCCTAGACCTCAACATAACCCTAACCCTAGGTCCCATCCCAGCCCGAACCGTCTCTCTAACCCTAGCCCTCAACATAACTCTAACCCTAGGTCCCATCCCAGCCCGAACCGTCTCTCTAACACTAGCCCTCAACATAACCCTAACCCTACGTCCCATCCCAGCCCCAACCGTCTCTCTAACCCTAGCCCTCAACATAACCCTAACCCTAGGTCCCATCCCAGCCCGAACCGTCTCTCTACCCTAGCCGTCAACATAACCCTAACCCTAGTTCCAATCCCAACCAGAACCGTCTCTCTAACCCTAGCCCTCAACATAACCCCAACCCTAGGTCCAATCCCAACCCGAACCGTCTCTCTAACCCTAGCCCTCAACATAACCCTAACCCTACGTCCAATCCTAACCCGAACCGTCTCTCTAACCCTAGCCCTCAACATAACCCTAACCCTACTTCCAATCCTAACCCGAACCGTCTCTCTAACCCTAGCCCTCAACATAACCCTAACCCTAGTTCCAATCCTAACCCGAACCTTCTCTCTAACCCTAGCCCTCAACATAACCCTAACCCTAGGTCCCATCCCAGCCCGAACCATCTCTCTAACCCTAGCCCTCTACATGACCCCAACCCTAGGTCCCATCCCAGCCCGAACCGTCTCTCTAACCCTAGCCCTCAACATAACCCTAACCCTAGGTCCAATCCTTACCCGAACCGCCTCTCTAACCCTAGCCCTCAACATAACCCTAACCCTAGGTCCCATCCCAGCCCCAACCGTCTCTCTAACCTTAGTCCTCAACATAACTCTAACCCTAGGTCCCATCCCAGCCCGAACCGTCTCTCTAACCCTAGCCCTCAACATAACCCTAACCCTACGTCCCATCCCAGCCCCAACCGTCTCTCTAACCCTAGCCCTCAACATAACCCTAACCCTAGGTCCCATCCCAGCCCGAACCGTCTCTCTACCCTAGCCCTCAACATAACCCTAACCCTAGGTCCAATCCCAACCAGAACCGTCTCTCTAACCCTAGCCCTCAACATAACCCCAACCCTAGGTCCAATCCCAACCCGAACCGTCTCTCTAACCCTAGCCCTCAACATAACCCTAACCCTACGTCCAATCCTAACCCGAACCGTCTCTCTAACCCTAGCCCTCAACATAACCCTAACCCTAGGTCCAATCCTAAACCGAACCGTCTCTCTAACCCTAGCCCTCAACATAACCCTAAGCCTAGGTCCCATCCCAGCCCGAACCATCTCTCTAACCCTAGCCCTCAACATAACCCTAACCCTAGGTCCCATCCCAGCCCTAACCGTCTCTCTAACCCTAGCCCTCAACATAACCCTAACCCTAGGTCCCATCCCAGCCCGAACCGTCTATCTAACCCTAGCCTTCAACATAACCCTAACCCTAGGTCCCATCCCAGCCCGAACCATCTCTCTAACCCTAGCCCTCAACATAACCCTAACCCTAGGTCCCATCCCAGCCCGAACCGTCTCTCTAACCCTGGCCCTCAACATAACCCTAACCCTAGGTCCCATCCCAGGCCGAACCGTCTCTCTAACCCTAGCCCTCAACATAACCCTAACCCTAGGTCCCATCACAGCCCGAACCGTCGCTCTAACACTAGCCCTCAACATAACCCTAACCCTAGGCCCAAACACAACCAGAACCGTCTCTCTAACCCTAGCCCTCAACATAACCCTAACCCTAGGTCCAATCCCAACCCGAACCGTCTCTCTAACCCTAGCCCTCAACATAACCCTAACCCTAGGTCCAATCCTAACCCGAACCGTCTCTCTAACCCTAGCCCTCAACATAACCCTAACCCTAGGTCCAATCCTAACCCGAACCGTCTCTCTAACCCTAGCCCTCAACATAACCCTTACCCAAGTCCAATCTGAACCCGAACCGTCTCTCTAACCCTAGCCCTCAACAAAACCCTAACCCTAGGTCCAATCCCTACCCGAACCGTCTCTCTAACCCTTGCCCTCAACATAACCCCAACCCTAGGTCCAATCCCAACCAGAACCGTCTCTCTAACCCTAGCCCTCAAAATAACCCTAACCCTAGGTCCAATCCCAACCCGAACCATCTCTCTAACCCTAGCCCTCAACTGAACACTAACCCTAGGTCCGATCCCAGCCCGAATCGTCTTTCTAACCCTAGCCCTCAACATAACCCTAACCCTACGTCCCATGCCAGCCCGAAACATCTCTCTAACCCTAGCCCTCACCATAACCCTAACCCTAGGTCCCATCCCAGCCCGAACCTTCTCTCTAACCCTAGCCCTCAACATAACCCTAACCCTAGATCCCATCCCAGCCCGAACCGTCTCTCTAACACTAGCCCTCAACATAACCCTAACCCTAGGTCCAATCCTAACCCGAACCGTCTCTCTAACCCTAGCCCTCAACATAACCCTAACCCTAGGTCCAATCCTAACCCGAACGGTCTCTCTAACCCTAGCCCTCAACATAACCCTAACCCTAGGTCCCATCCCAGCCCGAACGGTCTCTATAACCCTAGCCCATAACATAACCCTAACCCTAGGTCCAATCGCAACCCGAAACGTCTCTGTAACCCTAGGCCTCAACATAACCCTAACCCTAGGTCCAATCCCAACCAGAACCGTCTCTATAACCCTAGCCCTCAACATAACCCTAACCCTAGGTCCAATCCCAACCCGAACCGTCTCTCTAACCCTAGCCCTCAACTGAACCCTAACCCTAGGTCCCATCCCAGCCCGAACCCTCTATCTGACCCTAGCCCTCAACATAACCCTAACCCTACGTCCCATCCCAGCCCCAACCGTCTCTCTAACCCTAGCCCTCAACATAACCCTAACCCTAGGTCCCATCCCAGCCCGAACCGTCTCTCTACCCTAGCCCTCAACATAACCCTAACCCTAGGTCCAATCCCAACCAGAACCGTCTCTCTAACCCTAGCCCTCAACATAACCCCAACCCTAGGTCCAATCCCAACCCGAACCGTCTCTCTAACCCTAGCCCTCAACATAACCCTAACCCTACGTCCAATCCTAACCCGAACCGTCTCTCTAACCCTAGCCCTCAACATAACCCTAACCCTAGGTCCAATCCTAAACCGAACCGTCTCTCTAACCCTAGCCCTCAACATAACCCTAAGCCTAGGTCCCATCCCAGCCCGAACCATCTCTCTAACCCTAGCCCTCAACATAACCCTAACCCTAGGTCCCATCCCAGCCCTAACCGTCTCTCTAACCCTAGCCCTCAACATAACCCTAACCCTAGGTCCCATCCCAGGCCGAACCGTCTCTCTAACCCTAGCCCTCAACATAACCCTAACCCTAGGTCCCATCACAGCCCGAACCGTCGCTCTAACACTAGCCCTCAACATAACCCTAACCCTAGGCCCAAACACAACCAGAACCGTCTCTCTAACCCTAGCCCTCAACATAACCCTAACCCTAGGTCCCATCCCAGCCCGAACCGTCTCTCTAACCCTAGCCCTCAACATAACCCTAACCCTACGTCCCATCCCAGCCCCAACCGTCTCTCTAACACTAGCCCTCAACATAACCCTAACCCTAGGTCCCATCCCAGCCCGAACAGTCTCTCTACCCTAGCCGTCAACATAACCCTAACCCTAGGTCCAATCCCAACCAGAACCGTCTCTCTAACCCTAGCCCTCAACATAACCCCAACCCTAGGTCCAATCCCAACCCGAACCGTCTCTCTAACCCTAGCCCTCAACATAACCCTAACCCTACGTCCAATCCTAACCCGAACCGTCTCTCTAACCCTAGCCCTCAACATAACCCTAACCCTAGGTCCAATCCTAACCCGAACCGTCTCTCTAAACCTAGCCCTCAACATAAACCTAATCCTAGGTCCCATCCCAGCCCGAACCATCTCTCTAACCCTAGCCCTCTACATAACCCTAACCCTAGGTCCCATCCCAGCCCGAACCGTCTCTCTAACCCTAGCCCTCAACATAACCCTAACCCTAGGTCCCATCCCAGCTCGAAACATCTCTCTAACCCTAGCCCTCAACATAACCCTAACCCTAGGTCCCATCCCAACCCCACCGTCTCTCTAACGCTAGCCCTCAACATAACTCTAACCCTAGGTCCCATCCCAGCCCGAACCGTCTCTCTAACCCTAGCCCTCAACATAACCCTAACCCTACGTCCCATCCCAGCCCCAACCGTCTCTCTAACCCTAGCCCTCAACATAACCCTAACCCTAGGTCCCATCCCAGCCCGAACCGTCTCTCTACCCTAGCCGTCAACATAACCCTAACCCTAGGTCCAATCCCAACCAGAACCGTCTCTCTAACCCTAGCCCTCAACATAACCCCAACCCTAGGTCCAATCCCAACCCGAACCGTCTCTCTAACCCTAGCCCTCAACATAACCCTAACCCTAGGTCCAATCCTAACCCGAACCGTCTCTCTAACCCTAGCCCTCAACATAACCCTAACCCTAGGTCCAATCATAACCCGAACAATCTCTCTAACCCTAGCCCTCAAAATAACCCTAACCCTAGGTCCCATCCCAGCCCGAACCATCTCTCTAACCCTAGCCCTCTACATAACCCTAACCCTAGGTCCCATCCCAGCCCGAACCGTCTCTCTAACCCTAGCCCTCAACATAACCCTAACCCTAGGTCCCATCCCAGCTCGAACCGTCTCTCTAACCCTAGCCCTCAACATAACCCTAACCCTAGGTCCCATCCCAGCCCCAACCGTCTCTCTAACCCTAGCCCTCAACATAACCCTAACCCTAGGTCCCATCCCAGCCCGAACCGTCTCTCTAACTATAGCTCTCAACATAACCCTAACCCTAGGTCAAATCGCAACCTGAACCGTCTCTAATCCTAGTCCTCAACATAACCCTAACCCAAGGTCCAATCCTAACCCGAACCGTCTCTCTAACCCTAGCGCTCAATATAACCCTAACCCTAGGTCCAATCCCAACCCGAACTGTCACTCTAACCGTAGCCCTCAACATAACCCTAACCCTAGGTCCAATCCCTACCCGAACAGTCTCTCGAACCCTAGCCCTCAACACAACCCTAACCCTAGGTCCTATACCAGCCCGAACCGTCTCTCTAACCCTAGGCCTCAACATAACCCTAACCCTAGGTCCTATCCCAGCCCGAACCGTCTCTCTAACCCTAGTCCTCAACATAACCCTAACCTTAGGTCCCATCCCAGCCCGAACCGTCTCTCTAACCCTAGCCCTCAACATAACCCTAACCCTAGGTCCAATCCCAACCCGAACCGTCTCTGTAACCCTAGCCCTCAACATAACCCTAACCCTAGGTCCAATCCTAACCCGAACCGTCTCTCTAACCCTAGCCCTAAACATAACCCTAACCCTAGGTCCAATCCAAACCCGAACTGTCTCTCTAACCCTAGCCCTCAACATAACCCTAACCCTAGGTCCAATCCCTACCCGAACAGTCTCTCTAACCCTAGCCCTCAACACAACCCTAACCCTAAGTCCTATCCCAGCCCGAACCGTCTCTCTAACCCTAGCCTTCAACATAACCCTAACCCTAGGTCCTATCCCAGCCCGAACCGTCTCTCTAACCCTAGCCCTCAACATAACCCTAACCTTAGGTCCCATCCCAGCCCGAACCGTGTCTCTAACCCTAGCCCTCAACATAACCCTAACCCTAGGTCCAATCCCAACCCGAACCGTCTCTGTAACCCTCGCCCTCAACATAACCCTAACCCTAGGTCCAATCCCAACCAGAACCGTCTCTCTAACCTTAGCCCTCAACATAACCATAAGCCTAGGTCCCATCCCAGCACGAACCGTCTCTCTAACCCTAGCCCTCAACATAACCTTAACCCTAGGTCCCATCCCAGCCCGAAGCGTCTCTCTAACCTTAGCTCTCAACATAACCCTAACCCTAGTCCAATCCCAACCAAAACCGTCTCTCTAACCCTAGCCCTCAACATAACCCTAACCCTAGGTCCAATCCCAACCCGAAGCGTCTCTCTAACCCTAGCCCTCAACATAACCCTAACCCTAGGTCCCATCCCAGCCCGAACCGTCTCTCTAACCCTAGCCCTCAACATAACCCTAACCCTAGGTCCAATCCCAACCCGAACGGTCTCTCTAACCCTAGCCCTCAACATAACCCTAACCCTAGGTCCAATCCCAAGCCGAACCGTCTCTCTAACCCTAGCCCTCAACACAACCCTAACCCTAGGTCCCATCCCAGCCCGAACCATCTCTCTAACCCTAGCCTTCTACATAACCCTAAACCTAGGTCCCATCCCAGCCCGAACCGTCTCTCTAACCCTAGCCCTCAACATAACCCTAACCCTAGGTCCCATCCCAGCTCGAACCGTCTCTCTAACCCTAGCCCTCAACATAACCCTAACCCTAGGTCCCATCCCAGCCCCAACCGTCTCTCTAACCCTAGCCCTCAACATAACCCTAACCCTAGGTCCAATCCTAACCTGAACCGTCTCTGTAACCCTAGCCCTCAACATAACCCTAACCTTAGGTCCAATCCTAACCCGAACCGTCTCTGTAACCCTAGCCCTCAACATAACCCTTACCCAAGTCCAATCCCAACCCGAACCGTCTCTCTAACCCTAGCCCTCAACATAACCCTAACCCTAGGTCCAATCCTTACCCGAACCGTCTCTCTAACCCTAGCCCTCAACATAACCCTAACCCTAGGTCCCATCCAGGCCCGAACCGTCTCTCTAACCCTAGCCTTCAACATAACCCTAACCCTAGGTCCAATCCCAACCAGAACCGTCTCTCTAACCCTAGCCCTCAACATAACCCTAACCCTAGGTCAAATCCCAACCCGAACCGTCTCTCTAACCCTAGCCCTCAACATAACCCTAACCCTAGGTCCCATCCCAGCCCGAACCGTCTCTCTAACCCTAGCCCTCAACATAACCCTAACTCTAGGTCCCATCCCAGCCCGAACCGTCTCTCTTACCCTAGCCCTCAACATAACCCTAACCCTAGGTCCAATCCCAACCCGAACTGTATCTGTAACCCTAGCCCTCAACATAACCCTAACCCTAGGTCCAATCCCAACCAGAACCGTCTCTGTAACCCTAGCCCTCAACATAACCCTAACCCTAGGTCCAATCCCAACCCGAACCGTCTCTCTAACCCTAGCCCTCAAATGAACCCTAACCCTAGGTCCCATCGCAGCCCGAACGGTCTCTCTAACCCTAGCCCTCAACATAACCCTAACCCTAGGTCCCATCGCAGCCCGAACGGTCTCTCTAACCCTAGCCCTCAACATAACCCTAACCCTAGGTCCAATCCCAACCCGTACCGTCTCTCTAACCCTAGCCCTCAACTGAATCCTAACCCTAGGTCCCATCCCAGCCCGAACCGTCTTTCTGACCCTAGCCCTCAACATAACCCTAACCCTAGGTCCAATCCCTCCCCGAACCGTCTCTCTAACCCTAGCCCTCTACATAACCCTAACCCTAGGTCCCATCCCAGCCCGAACCGTCTCTCTAACCCTAGCCCTCAACATAACCCTAACCCTAGGTCCCATCCCAGCTCGAACCGTCTCTCTAACCCTAGACCTCAACATAACCCTAACCCTAGGTCCCATCCCAGCCCGAACCGTCTCTCTAACCCTAGCCCTCAACATAACTATAACCCTAGGTCCCATCCCAGCCCGAACCGTCTCTCTAACCCTAGCCCTCAACATAACCCTAACCCTAGGTCCAATCCCAACCAGAACCGTCTCTCTAACCCTAGCCCTCAACATAACCCCAACCCTAGGTCCAATCCCAACCCGAACCTTCTCTCTAACCCTAGCCCTCAACATAACCCTAACCCTACGTCCAATCCTAACCCGAACCGTCTCTCTAACCCTAGCCCTCAACATAACCCTAACCCTAGGTCCAATCCTAACCCGAACCGTCTCTCTAACCCTAGCCCTCAACATAACCCTAACCCTAGGTCCCATCCCAGCCCGAACCATCTCTCTAACCCTAGCCCTCTACATAACCCTAACCCTAGGTCCAATCCCAACCCGAAGCGCCTCTCTAACCCTAGCCCTCAACATAACCCTAACCCTAGGTCCCATCCCAGTCCGAACCGTCTCTCTAACCCTAGCCCTCAACATAACCCTAACACTAGGTCCCATCCCAGCCCCAACCGTCTCTCTAACCCTAGCCCTCAACATAACCCTAACCTTAGGTCCAATCCCAGCCCGAACCGTCTCTCTAACCCTAGCCCTCAACATAACCGTAACCCTAGGTCCAATCCCAACTAGAACCGTCTCTCTAACCCTAGCCCTCAACATAACCCTAACCCTAGGTCAAATCCCAACCCGAACCGTCTCTCTACCCTAGCCCTCAACATAACCCTAACCCTAGGTCCCATCCCAGCCCGAACCGTCTCTCTAACCCTAGCCCTCAACATAACCCTAACCCTAGGTCCCATCCCAGCCCGATCGTCTCTCTTACCCTAGCCCTCAACATAACCCTAACCCTAGGTCCAATCCCAACCCGAACCATATCTGTAACCCTAGCCCTCAACATAACCCTAACCCTAGGTCCAATCCCAACCAGAACCGTCTCTCTAACCCTAGCCCTCAACATAACCCTAACCCTAGGTCAAATCCCAACCCGAACCGTCTCTCTAACCCTAGCCCTCAACATAACCCTAACCCTAGGTCCCATCCCAGCCCGAACCGTCTCTCTAACCCTAGCCCTCAACATAACCCTAACCCTAGGTCCCATCCCAGCTCGAACCGTCTCTCTAATCCTAGACCTCAACATAACCCTAACCCTAGGTCCCATCCCAGCCCGAACCGTCTCTCTAACCCTAGCCCTCAACATAACTCTAACCCTAGGTCCCATCCCAGCCCGAACCGTCTCTCTAACCCTAACCCTCAACATAACCCTAACCCTACGTCCCATCCCAGCCCCAACCGTCTCTCTAACACTAGCCCTCAACATAACCCTAACCCTAGGTCCCATCCCAGCCCGAACCGTCTCTCTACCCTAGCCGTCAAAATATCCCTAACCCTAGGTCCAATCCCAACCAGAACCGTCTCTCTAACCCTAGCCCTCAACATAACCCCAACCCTAGGTCCAATCCCAACCCGAACCGTCTCTCTAACCCTAGCCCTCAACATAACACTAACCCTACGTCCAATCCTAAACCGAACCGTCTCTCTAACCCTAGCCCTCAACATAACCCTAACCCTAGGTCCAATCCTAACCCGAACCGTCTCTCTAACCCTAGCCCTCAACATAACCGTAACCCTAGGTCCCATCCCAGCCCGAACCATCTCTCTAACCCTAGCCCTCTACATAACCCTAACCCTAGGTCCCATCCCAGCCCGAACCGTCTCTCTAACCCTAGCCCTCAACATAACCCTAACCCTAGGTCCCATCCCAGCTCGAACCGTCTCTCTAACCCTAGCCCTCAACATAACCCTAACCCTAGGTCCCATCCCAGCCCGAACGGTCTCTCTAACCCTAGCCCTGAACATAACCCTAACCCTAGGTCCAATCGCAACCCGAAACGTCTCTATAACCCTAGGCCTCAACATAACCCTAACCCTAGGTCCAATCCCAACCAGAACCGTCTCTGTAACCCTAGCCCTCAACATAACCCTAACCCTAGGTCCAATCCCAACCCGAACCGTCTCTCTAACCCTAGCCCTCAACTGAACCCTAACCCTAGGTCCCATCCCAGCCCGAACCGTCTTTCTGACCCTAGCCCTCAACATAACCCTAACCCTAGGTCCAATCCCAACCAGAACTGTCTCTCTAACCCTAGCCCTCAACATAACCCTACCCTAGGTCCAATCCCAACCCGAACCGTCTCTCTAACCCTAGCCCTCAACATAACCCTAACCCTACGTCCAATCCTAATCCGAACCGTCTCTCTAACCCTAGCCCTCAACATAACCCTAACCCTAGGTCCAATCCTAACCCGAACCGTCTCTCTAACCCTAGCCCTCAACATAACCGTAACCCTAGGTCCCATCCCAGCCCGAACCCTCTCTCTAACCCAAGCCCTCTACATAACCCTAACCCTAGGTCCCATCCCAGCCCGAACCGTCTCTCTAAACCTAGCCCTCAACATAACCCTAACCCTAGGTCCCATCCCAGCTCGAACCGTCTCTCTAACCCTAGCCCTCAACATAACCCTAACCCTAGGTCCCATCCCAGCCCGAACCGTCTCTCTAACCCTAGCCCTCAACATAACCCTAACCCTAGGTCCAATCCTAACCTGAACCGTCTCTCTAACCCTAGCCCTCAACATAACCCTAACCTTAGGTCCAATCCTAACCCGAACCGTCTCTGTAACCCTAGCCCTCAACATAACCCTAACCCTAGGTCCAATCCCAACCAGAACCGTCTCTCTAACCCTAGCCCTCAACATAACCCTAACCCTAGGTCAAATCCCAACCCGAACCGTTCTCTAACCCTAGCCCTCAACATAACCCTAACCCTAGGTCCCGTCCCAGCCCGAACCGTCTCTCTAACCCTAGCCTTCAACATAACCCTAACCCTAGGTCCCATCCCAGCCCGAACCGTCTCTCTTACCCTAGCCCTCAACATAACCCTAACCCTAGGTCCAATACCAACCCGAACCGTATCTGTAACCCTAGCCCTCAACATAACCCTAACCCTAGGTCCAATCCCAACCAGAACCGTCTCTGTAACCCTAGCCCTCAACATAACCCTAACCCTAGGTCCAATCCCAACCTGAACCGTCTCTCTAACCCTAGCCCTCAAATGAACCCTAACCCTAGGTCCCATCGCAGCCCGAACGGTCTCTCTAACCCTAGCCCTCAACATAACCCTAACCCTAGGTCCCTTCCCAGCCCGAACGGTCTCTCTAACCCTAGCCCTGAACATAACCCTAACCCTAGGTCCAATCGCAACCCGAAACGTCTCTGTAACCCTAGGCCTTAACATAACCCTAACCCTAGGCCCAATCCCAACCAGAACCGTCTCTGTAACCCTAGCCCTTAACATAACCCTAACCCTAGGTCCAATCCCAACCTGAACCGTCTCTCTAACCCTAGCCCTCTACATAACCCTAACCCTAGGTCCCATCCCAGCCCGAACCGTCTCTCTAACCCTAGCCCTCAACATAACCCTAACCCTAGGTCCCATCCCAGCTCGAACCGTCTCTCTAACCCTAGACCTCAACATAACCCTAACCCTAGGTCCCATCCCAGCCCGAACCGTCTCTCTAACCCTAGCCCTCAACATAACCCTAAACCTAGGTCCAATCCTTACCCGAACCGTCTCTCTAACCCTAGCCCTCAACATAACCGTAACCCTAGGTCCCATCCCAGCCCCAACCGTCTCTCTATCCCTAGCCCTCAACATAACTCTAACCCTAGGTCCCATCCCAGCCCGAACCGTCTCATTAACCCTAGCCCTCAACATAACCCTAACCCTACGTCCCATCCCAGCCCCAACCGTCTCTCTAACCCTAGCCCTCAACATAACCCTAACCCCAGGTCCCATCCCAGCCCGAACCGTCTCTCTACCCTAGCCGTCAACATAACCCTAACCCTAGGTCCAATCCCAACCAGAACCGTCTCTCTAACCCTAGCCCTCAACATAACCCCAACCCTAGGTCCAATCCCAACCCGAACCGTCTCTCTAACCCTAGCCCTCAACATAACCCTAACCCTATGTCCAATCCGAACCCGAACTGTCTCTCTAACCCTAGCCCTCAACATAACCCTAACCCTAGGTCCAATCCTAACCCGAACCGTCTCTCTAACCCTAGCCCTCAACATAACCCTAAGCCTAGGTCCCATCCCAGCCCGAACCATCTCTCTAACCCTAGCCCTCTACATAACCCTAACCCTAGGTCCCATCCCAGCCCGAACCGTCTCTCTAACCCTAGCCCTCAACATAACCCTAACCCTAGATCCCTCCCAGCCCGAACCGTCTCTCTAACCCTAGCCTTCAACATAACCCTAACCCTAGGTCCCATCCCAGCCCGAACCATCTCTCTAACCATAGCCCTCAACATAACCCTAACCCTAGGTCCCATCCCAGGCCGAACCCTCTCTCTAACCCTAGCCCTCAACATAACCCTAACCCTAGGTCCCATCACAGCCCGAACGGTCTCTCTAACACTAGCCCTCAACATAACCCTAACACTAGGTCCAAACACAACCAGAACCGTCTCTCTAACCCTAGCCCTCAACATAACCCTAACCCTAGGTCCCATCCCAACCCGAACCGTCTCTCTAACCCTAGCCCTCAACATAACCCTAACCCTAGGTCCAATCCTAACCCGAACCGTCTCTCTAACCCTAGCCCTCAACATAACCCTAACCCTAGGTCCAATCCTAACCCGAACCGTCTCTCTAACCCTAGCCCTCAACATAACCCTTACCCAAGTCCAATCTCAACCCGAACCGTCTCTCTAACCATAGCCCTCAACAAAACCCTAACCCTAGGTCCAATCCCTACCCGAACCGTCTCTCTAACCCTTGCCCTCAACATAACCCCAACCCTAGGTCCAATCCCAACCAGAACCGTCTCTCTAACCCTAGCCCTCAAAATAACCCTAACCCTAGGTCCAATCTCTAACCGAACCGTCTCTCTAACCCTAGCCCTCTACATAACCCTAACCCTAGGTCTGATCCCAGCCCGAACCGTCTCTCTAACCCTAGCCCTCAACATAACCCTAACCCTAGGTCCCATCCCATCCCGAACCGTCTCTCTAACCCTAGCCCTCAACATAACCCTAACCCTAGGTCCAATCCCAACCCAAACCATTTCTCTAACCCTAGCCCTCAACTGAACCCTAACCCTAGGTCCCATCCCAGCCCGAATCGTCTTTCTAACCCTAGCCCTCAACATAACCCTAACCCTACGTCCCATGCCAGCCCGAAACATCTCTCTAACCCTAGCCCTCACCATAACCCTAACCCTAGGTCCCATCCCAGCCCGAACCTTCTCTCTAACCCTAGCCCTCAACATAACCCTAACCCTAGATCCCGTCCCAGCCCGAACCGTCTCTCTAACACTAGCCCTCAACATAACCCTAACCCTAGGTCCAATCCTAACCCGAACCGTCTCTCTAACCCTAGCCCTCAACATAACCCTAACCCTAGGTCCAATCCTAACCCGAACGGTCTCTCTAACCCCAGCCCTCAACATAACCCTAACCCTACGTCCCATGCCAGCCCGAAACATCTCTCTAACCCTAGCCCTCACCATAACCCTAACCCTAGGTCCCATCCCAGCCCGAACCTTCTCTCTAACCCTAGCCCTCAACATAACCCTAACCCTAGATCCCATCCCAGCCCGAACCGCCTCTCTAACACTAGCCCTCAACATAACCCTAACCCTAGGTCCAATCCTAACCCGAACCGTCTCTCTAACCCTAGCCCTCAACATAACCCTAACCCTAGGTCCAATCCTAACCCGAACGGTCTCTCTAACCCTAGCCCTCAACATAACCCTAACCCTAGGTCCAATCGCAACCCGAAACGTCTCTGTAACCCTAGGCCTCAACATAACCCTAACCCTAGGTCCAATCCCAACCAGACCCGTCTCTATAACCCTAGCCCTCAACATAACCCTAACCCTAGGTCCAATCCCAACCCGAACCGTCTCTCTAACCCAAGCCCTCAACTGAACCCTAACCCTAGGTCCCATCCCAGCCCGAACCCTCTTTCTGACCCTAGCCCTCAACATAACCCTAACCCTAGGTCCAATCCCTCCCCGAACCGTTTCTCTAACCCTAGTCCTCAACATAACCCCAACCCTAGGTCCCATCCCAACCCGAACCGTCTCTCTAACCCTAGCCCTCAACATAACCCTAACCCTACGTCCAATCCTAACCCGAACCGTCTCTCTAACCCTAGCCCTCAACATAACCCTAACCCTAGGTCCAATCCTAACCCGAACCGTCTCTCTAACCCTAGCCCTCAACATAACCCTAACCCTAGGTCCCATCCCAGCCCGAACCATCTCTCTAACCCTAGCCCTGTACATAACCCCAACCCTAGGTCCCATCCCAGCCCGAACCGTCTCTCTAACCCTAGCCCTCAACATAACCCTAACCCTAGGTCCCATCCCAGCCCGAACCGTCTCTCTAACCCTAGCCTTCAACATAACTCTAACCCTAGGTCCCATCCCAGCCCGAACCGTCTCTCTAACCCTAGCCCTCAACATAACCCTAACCCTACGTCCCATCCCAGCCCCAACCGTCTCTCTAACCCTAGCCCTCAACATAACCCTAACCCTAGGTCCCATCCCAGCCCGAACGGTCTCTCTACCCTAGCCCTCAACATAACCCTAACCCTAGGTCCAAACACAACCAGAACCGTCTCTCTAACCCTAGCCCTCAACATAACCCTAACCCTAGGTCCAATCCCAACCCGAACCGTCTCTCTAACCCTAGCCCTCAACATAACCCTTACCCAAGTCCAATCTCAACCCGAACCGTCTCTCTAACCCTAGCCCTCAACAAAACCCTAACCCTAGTTCCAATCCCTACCCGAACCGTCTCTCTAACCCTTGCCCTCAACATAACCCCAACCCTAGGTCCAATCCCAACCAGAACCGTCTTTCTAACCCTAGCCCTCAAAATAACCCTAACCCTAGGTCCAATCTCTACCCGAACCGTCTCTCTAACCCTAGCCCTCTACATAACCCTAACCCTAGGTCTCATCCCAGCCCGAACCGTCTCTCTAACCCTAGCCCTCAACATAACCCTAACCCTAGGTCCCATCCCATCCTTAACCGTCTCTCTAACCCCAGCCCTCAACATAACCCTAACCCTAGGTCCAAACCCAACCCGAACCATTTCTCTAACCCTAGCCCTCAACTGAACCCTAACCCTAGGTCCCATCCCAGCCCGAATCGTCTTTCTAACCCTAGCCCTCAACATAACCCTAACCCTACGTCCCATGCCAGCCCGAAACATCTCTCTAACCCTAGCCCTCACCATAACCCTAACCCTAGGTCCCATCCCAGCCCGAACCTTCTCTCTAACCCTAGCCCTCAACATAACCCTAACCCTAGATCCCATCCCAGCCCGAACCGTCTCTCTGACCCTAGCCCTCAACATAACCCTAACCCTAGGTCCAATCCCAACCCGAACCATCTCTCTAACCCTAGCCCTCAACTGAACCCTAACCCTAGGTCCCATCCCAGCCCGAATCGTCTTTCTAACCCTAGCCCTCAACATAACCCTAACCCTAGGTCCCATCCCAGCCCGAACCTTCTCTCTAACCCTAGCCCTCACCATAACCCTAACCCTAGGTCCCATCCCAGCCCGAACCTTCTCTCTAACCCTAGCCCTCAACATAACCCAAACCCTAGATCCCATCCCAGCCCGAACCGTCTCTCTAACACTAGCCCTCAACATAACCCTAACCCTAGGTCCAATCCTAACCCGAACGGTCTCTCTAACCCTAGCCCTCAACATAACCCTAACCCTAGGTCCCATCCCAGCCCGAACGGTCTCTATAACCCTAGCCCTCAACATAACCCTAACCCTAGGTCCAATCGCAACCCGAAACGTCTCTGTAACCCTAGGCCTCAACATAACCCTAACCCTAGGTCCAATCCCAACCCGAACCGTCTCTCTAACCCTAGCCCTCAACTGAACCCTAACCCTAGGTCCCATCCCAGCCGGAACCGTCTCTCTAACCCTAGCCCTCAACTGAACCCTAACCCTAGGTCCCATCCCAGCCCGAACCGTCTTTCTGATCCTAGCCCTCAACATAACCCTAACCCTAGGTCCAATCCCTCCCCGAACCGTTACTCTAACCCTAGCCCTCTACATAACCCTAATCCTAGGTCCCATCCCAGCCCGAACCGTCTCTATAACCCTAGCCCTCAACATAACCCTAACCCTAGGTCCCATCCCAGCTCGAACTGTCTCTCTAACCCTAGCCCTCAACATAACCCTAACCCTAGGTCCCATCCCAGCCCCAACCGTCTCTCTAACCCTAGCCCTCAACATAACCCTAAGCCTAGGTCCAATCCTAACCTGAACCGTCTCTCTAACCCTAGCCCTCAACATAACCCTAACCTTAGGTCCAATCCTAACCCGAACCGTCTCTGTAACCCTAGCCCTCAACATAACCCTTACCCAAGTCCAATCCCAACCCGAACCTTCTCTCTAACCCTAGCCCTCAACATAACCCTAACCCTAGGTCCAATCCTTACCCGAACCGTCTCTCTAACCATAGGCCTCAACATAACCCTAACCCTAGGTCCCATCCAGGCCCGAACCGTCTCTCTAACCCTAGCCTTCAACATAACCCTAACCCTAGGTCCAATCCCAACCAGAACGGTCTCTCTAACCCTAGCCCTCAACATAACCCTAACCCTAGGTCAAATCCCAACCCGAACCGTCTCTCTAACCCTAGCCCTCAACATAACCCTAACCCTAGGTCCCAACGCAGCCCGAACCCTCTCTCTAACCCTAGCCCTCAACATAACCCTAACCCTAGGTCCCATCCCAGCCCGAACCGTCTCTCTTACCCTAGCCCTCAACATAACCCTAACCCTAGGTCCAATCCCAACCCGAACCGTATCTGTAACCCTAGCCCACAACATAACCCTAACCCTAGGTCCAATCCCAACCCGAACCGTCTCTCGAACCCTAGCCCTCAACATAACCCTAACCCTAGGTCCAATCCCAACTCGAACCGTATCTCTAACCCTAGCCCTCAAATGAACCCTAACCCTAGGTCCCATCGCAGCCCCAACGGTCTCTCTAACCCTAGCCCTCAACATAACCCTAACCCTAGGTCCCATCCCCGCCCGAACGGTCTCTCTAACCCTAGCCCTGAACATAACCCTAACCCTAGGTCCAATCGCAACCCGAAACGTCTCTATAACCCTAGGCCTCAACATAACCCTAACCCTAGGTCCAATCCCAACCAGAACCTTCTCTGTAACCCTAGCCCTCAACATAACCCTAACCCTAGGTCCCATCCCAGCCCGAACCGTCTCTCTAACCCTAGCCCTCAACATAACCCTAACCCTAGGTCCAATCCTAACCCGAACGGTCTCTCTAGCGCTAGCCCTCAACATAACCCTAACCCTAGGTCCCATCCCAGCCCGAACGGTCTCTATAACCCTAGCCCTCAACATAACCCTAACCCTAGGTCCAATCGCAACCCGAAACGTCTCTGTAACCCTAGGCCTCAACATAACCCTAACCCTAGGTCCAATCCCAACCCGAACCGTCTCTCTAACCCTAGCCCTCAACTGAACCCTAACCCTAGGTCCCATCCCAGCCCGAACCCTCTTTCTGACGCTAGCCCTCAACATAACCCTAACCCTAGGTCCAATCCCTCCCCGAACCGTTTCTCTAACCCTAGCCCTCTACATAACCCTAATCCGAGGTCCCATCCCAGCCCGAACCGTCTCTCTAACCCTAGCCCTCAACATAACCCTAACCCTAGGCCCCATCCCAGCCCGAACCGTCTGTCTAACCCTAGCCCTCAACATAACTCTAACCCTAGGTCCCATCCCAGCCCGAACCGTCTGTCTAACCCTAGCCCTCAACATAACCCTAACCCTAGGTCCCATCCCAACCCCAACCGTCTCTCTAACCCTAGCCCTCAACATAACTGTAACCCTAGGTCCCATCCCAGCCCGAACCGTCTCTCTAACCCTAGTCCTCAACATAACCCTAACCCTACGTCCCATCCCAGGCCCAACCGTCTCTCTAACCCTAGCCCTCAACATAACCCTAACCCTAGGTCCCATCCCAGCCGGAACCGTCTCTCTACCCTAGCCGTCAACATAACCCTAACCCTAGGTCCAATCCCAACCAGAACCGTCTCTCTAACCCTAGCCCTCAACATAACCCCAACCCTAGGTCCAATCCCAACCCGAACCGTCTCTCTAACCCTAGCCCTCAACATAACCCTAACCCTACGTCCAATCCTAACCCGAACCGTCTCTCTAACCCTAGCCCTCAACATAACCCTAACCCTAGGTCCAATCCTAACCCGAACCGTCTCTCTAACCCTAGCCCTCAACATAACCCTAACCCTAGGTCCCATCCCAGCCCGAACCATCTCTCTAACCCTAGCCCTCTACATAACCCTAACCCTAGGTCCCATCCCAGCCCGAACCGTCTCTCTAACCCTAGCCCTCAACATAACCCTAACCCTAGGTCCCATCCCAGCTCGAACCGTCTCTCTAACCCTAGCCCTCAACATAACCCTAACCCTAGGTCCCATCCCAGCCCCAACCGTCTCTCTAACCCTAGCCCTCAACATAACCCTAACCCTAGGTCCAATCCTAACCTGAACCGTCTCTCTAACCCTAGCCCTCAACATAACCCTAACCCTAGGTCCAATCCTAACCCGAACCGTCTCTGTAACCCTAGCCCTCAACATAACCCTTACCCAAGTCCAATCCCAACCCGAACCGTCTCTCTAACCCTAGCCCTCAACATAACCCTAACCCTAGGTCCAATCCTTACCCGAACCGTCTCTCTAACCCTAGCCCTCAACATAACCCTAACCCTAGGTCCCATCCAGGCCCGAACCGTCTCTCTAACCCTAGCCTTCAACATAACCCTAACCCTAGGTCCAATCCCAACCAGAACCGTCCCTCTAACCCTAGCCCTCAACATAACCCTAACCCTAGGTCAGATCCCAACCCGAACCGGCTCTCTAACCCTAGCCCTCAACATAACCCTAACCCTAGGTCCCATCCCAGCCCGAACCGTCTCTCTTACCCTAGCCCTCAACATAACCCTAACCCTAGGTCCAATCCCAACCCGAACCGTATCTGTAACCCTAGCCCTCAACATAACCCTAACCCTAGGTCCAATCCCAACCAGAACCGTCTCTGTAACCCTAGCCCTCAACATAACCCTAACCCTAGGTCCAATCCCAACCCGAACCGTCTCTCTAACCCTAGCCCTCAAATGAACCCTAACCCTAGGTCCCATCGCACCCCGAACCGTCTCTCTAACCCTAGCCCTCAACATAACCCTAACCCTAGGTCCCATCCCAGCCCGAACGGTCTCTCTAACCCTAGCCCTCAACATAACCCTAACCCTAGGTACAATCGCAACCCGAAACGTCTCTATAACCCTAGGCCTCAACATAACCCTAACCCTAGGTCCAATCCCAACCAGAACCGTCTCTGTAACCCTAGCCCTCAAAATAACCCTAACCCTAGGTCCAATCCCAACCCGAACCGTCTCTCTAACCCTAGTCCTCAACTGAACCCTAACCCTAGGTCCCATCCCAGCCCGAACCGTCTTTCTGACCCTAGCCCTCAACATAACCCTAACCCTAGGTCCAATCCCTCCCCGAACCGTCTCTCTAACCCTAGCCCTCTACATAACCCTAACCCTAGGTCCCATCCCAGCCCGAACCGTCTCTCTAACCCTAGCCCTCAACATAACCCTAACCCTAGGTCCCATCCCAGCTCGAACCGTCTCTCTAACCCTAGACCTCAACATAACCCTAACCCTAGGTCCCATCCCAGCCCGAACCGTCTCTCTAACCCTAGCCCTCAACATAACTCTAACCCTAGGTCCCATCCCAGCCCGAACCGTCTCTCTAACCCTAGCCCTCAACATAACCCTAACCCTACGTCCCACCCCAGCCCCAACCGTCTCTCTAACCCTAGCCCTCAACATAACCCTAACCCTAGGTCCCATCCCAGCCCGAACCGTCTCTCTACCCTAGCCGTCAACATAACCCTAACCCTAGGTCCAATCCCAACCAGAACCGTCTCTCTAACCCTAGCCCTCAACATAACCCCAACCCTAGGTCCAATCCCAACCCGAACCGTCTCTCTAACCCTAGCCCTCAACATAACCCTAACCCTACGTCCAATCCTAACCCGAACCGTCTCTCTAACCCTAGCCCTCAACATAACCCTAACCCTAGGTCCAATCCTAACCCGAACCGTCTCTCTAACCCTAGCCCTCAACATAACCCTAATCCTAGGTCCCATCTCAGCCCGAACCATCTCTCTAACCCTAGCCCTCTACATAACCCTAACCCTAGGTCCCATCCCAGCCCGAACCGTCTCTCTAACCCTAGCCCTCAACATAACCCTAACCCTAGGTCCCATCCCAGCTCGAACCGTCTCTCTAACCCTAGCCCTCAACATAACCCTAACCCTAGGTCCCATCCCAACCCCAACCGTCTCTCTAACCCTAGCCCTCAACATAACTGTAACCCTAGGTCCCATCCCAGCCCGAACCGTCTCTCTAACCCTAGTCCTCAACATAACCCTAACCCTACGTCCCATCCCAGGCCCAACCGTCTCTCTAACCCTAGCCCTCAACATAACCCTAACCCTAGGTCCCATCCCAGCCGGAACCGTCTCTCTACCCTAGCCGTCAACATAACCCTAACCCTAGGTCCAATCCCAACCAGAACCGTCTCTCTAACCCTAGCCCTCAACATAACCCCAACCCTAGGTCCAATCCCAACCCGAACCGTCTCTCTAACCCTAGCCCTCAACATAACCCTAACCCTACGTCCAATCCTAACCCGAACCGTCTCTCTAACCCTAGCCCTCAACATAACCCTAACCCTAGGTCCAATCCTAACTCGAACCGTCTCTCTAACCCTAGCCCTCAACATAACCCTAACCCTAGGTCCCATCCCAGCCCGAACCATCTCTCTAACCCTAGCCCTCTACATAACCCTAACCCTAGGTCCCATCCCAGCCCGAACCGTCTCTCTAACCCTAGCCCTCAACATAACCCTAACCCTAGGTCCCATCCCAGCTCGAACCGTCTCTCTAACCCTAGCCCTCAACATAACCCTAACCCTAGGTCCCATCCCAGTCCCAACCGTCTCTCTAACCCTAGCCCTCAACATAACCCTAACCCTAGGTCCAATCCTAACCTGAACCGTCTCTCTAACCCTAGCCCTCAACATAACCCTAACCCTAGGTCCAATCCTAACCCGAACCGTCTCTGTAACCCTAGCCCTCAACATAACCCTTACCCAAGTCCAATCCCAACCCGAACCGTCTCTCTAACCCTAGCCCTCAACATAACCCTAACCCTAGGTCCAATCCTTACCCGAACCGTCTCTCTAACCCTAGCCCTCAACATAACCCTAACCCTAGGTCCCATCCAGGCCCGAACCGTCTCTCTAACCCTAGCCTTCAACATAACCCTAACCCTAGGTCCAATCCCAACCAGAACCGTCCCTCTAACCCTAGCCCTCAACATAACCCTAACCCTAGGTCAGATCCCAACCCGAACCGGCTCTCTAACCCTAGCCCTCTACATAACCCTAACCCTAGGTCCCATCCCAGCCCGAACCGTCTCTCTAACCCTAGCCCTCAACATAACCCTAACCCTAGGTCCCCTCCCAGCTCGAACCGTCTCTCTAACCCTAGACCTCAACATAAACCTAACCCTAGGTCCCATCCCAGCCCGAACCGTCTCTCTAACCCTAGCCCTCAACATAACTCTAACCCTAGGTCCCATCCCAGCCCGAAACGTCTCTCTAACCCTAGCCCTCAACATAACCCTAACCCTACGTCCCACCCCAGCCCCAACCGTCTCTCTAACCCTAGCCCTCAACATAACCCTAACCCTAGGTCCCATCCCAGCCCGAACCGTCTCTCTACCCTAGCCGTCAACATAACCCTAACCCTAGGTCCAATCCCAACCAGAACCGTCTCTCTAACCCTAGCCCTCAACATAACCCCAACCCTAGGTCCAATCCCAACCCGAACCGTCTCTCTAACCCTAGCCCTCAACATAACCCTATCCCTACGTCCAATCCTAACCCGAACCGTCTCTCTAACCCTAGCCCTCAACATAACCCTAACCCTAGGTCCAATCCTAACCCGAACCGTCTCTCTAACCCTAGCCCTCAACATAACCCTAACCCTAGGTCCCATCCCAGCCCGAACCATCTCTCTAACCCTAGCCCTCTACATAACCCCAACCCTAGGTCCCATCCCAGCCCGAACCGTCTCTCTAACCCTAGCCCTCAACATAACCCTAACCCTAGGTCCAATCCTTACCCGAACCGTCTCTCTAACCCTAGCCCTCAACATAAACCTAACCCTAGGTCCCATCCCCGGCCGAACCATCTCTCTAATCCTAGCCCTCTACATAACCCCAACCCTAGGTCCCATCCCAGCCCGAACCGTCTCTCTAACCCTAGCCCTCAACATAACCCTAACCCTAGGTCCAATCCTTACCCGAACCGTCTCTCTAACCCTAGCCCTCAACATAACCCTAACCCTAGGTCCCATCCAGGCCCAAACCGTCTCTCTAACCCTAGCCTTCAACATAACCCTAACCCTAGGTCCAATCCCAACCAGAACCGTCTCTCTAACCCTAGCCCTCAACATAACCCTAACCCTAGGTCCCATCCCAGCCCGAACCGTCTCTTTTACCCTAGCCCTCAACATAACCCTAACCCTAGGTCCAATCCCAACCCGAACCGTATCTGTAACCCTAGCCCTCAACATAACCCTAACCCTAGGTCCAATCCCAACCAGAACCGTCTCTGTAACCCTAGCCCTCAACATAACCCTAACCCTAGGTCCAATCCCTCCCCGAACCGTTACTCTAACCCTAGCCCTCTACATAACCCTAATCCTAGGTCCCATCCCAGCCCGAACCGTCTCTATAACCCTAGCCCTCAACATAACCCTAACCCTAGGTCCCATCCCAGCTCGAACTGTCTCTCTAACCCTAGCCCTCAACATAACCCTAACCCTAGGTCCCATCCCAGCCCCAACCGTCTCTCTAACCCTAGCCCTCAACATAACCCTAAGCCTAGGTCCAATCCTAACCTGAACCGTCTCTCTAACCCTAGCCCTCAACATAACCCTAACCTTAGGTCCAATCCTAACCCGAACCGTCTCTGTAACCCTAGCCCTCAACATAACCCTTACCCAAGTCCAATCCCAACCCGAACCGTCTCTCTAACCCTAGCCCTCAACATAACCCTAACCCTAGGTCCAATCCTTACCCGAACCGTCTCTCTAACCATAGCCCTCAACATAACCCTAACCCTAGGTCCCATCCAGGCCCGAACCGTCTCTCTAACCCTAGCCTTCAACATAACCCTAACCCTAGGTCCAATCCCAACCAGAACGGTCTCTCTAACCCTAGCCCTCAACATAACCCTAACCCTAGGTCAAATCCCAACCCGAACCGTCTCTCTAACCCTAGCCCTCAACATAACCCTAACCCTAGGTCCCATCGCAGCCCGAACCCTCTCTCTAACCCTAGCCCTCAACATAACCCTAACCCTAGGTCCCATCCCAGCCCGAACCGTCTCTCTTACCCTAGCCCTCAACATAACCCTAACCCTAGGTCCAATCCCAACCCGAACCGTATCTGTAACCCTAGCCCGCAACATAACCCTAACCCTAGGTCCAATCCCAACCCGAACCGTATCTGTAACCCTAGCCCTCAACATAACCCTAACCCTAGGTCCAATCCCAACTCGAACCGTCTCTCTAACCCTAGCCCTCAAATGAACCCTAACCCTAGGTCCCATCGCAGCCCCAACGGTCTCTCTAACCCTAGCCCTCAACATAACCCTAACCCTAGGTCCCATCCCAGCCCGAACGGTCTCTCTAACCCTAGCCCTGAACATAACCCTAACCCTAGGTCCAATCGCAACCCGAAACGTCTCTATAACCCTAGGCCTCAACATAACCCTAACCCTAGGTCCAATCCCAACCAGAACCTTCTCTGTAACCCTAGCCCTCAACATAACCCTAACCCTAGGTCCCATCCCAGCCCGAACCGTCTCTCTAACCCTAGCCCTCAACATAACCCTAACCCTAGGTCCAATCCTAACCCGAACGGTCTCTCTAACGCTAGCCCTCAACATAACCCTAACCCTAGGTCCCATCCCAGCCCGACCGGTCTCTATAACCCTAGCCCTCAACATAACCCTAACCCTAGGTCCAATCGCAACCCGAAACGTCTCTGTAACCCTAGGCCTCAACATAACCCTAACCCTAGGTCCAATCCCAAACCGAACCGTCTCTCTAACCCTAGCCCTCAACTGAACCCTAACCCTAGGTCCCATCCCAGCCCGAACCCTCTTTCTGACGCTAGCCCTCAACATAACCCTAACCCTAGGTCCAATCCCTCCCCGAACCGTTTCTCTAACCCTAGCCCTCTACATAACCCTAATCCGAGGTCCCATCCCAGCCCGAACCGTCTCTCTAACCCTAGCCCTCAACATAACCCTAACCCTAGGTCCCATCCCAGCCCGAACCGTCTGTCTAACCCTAGCCCTCAACATAACTCTAACCCTAGGTCCCATCCCAGCCCGAACCGTCTCTCTAACCCTAGCCCTCAACATAACCCTAACCCTACGTCCCATCCCAGCCCCAACCGTCTCTCTAACACTAGCCCTCAACATAACCCTATCCCTAGGTCCCATCCCAGCCCGAACCGTCTCTCTACCCTAGCCGTCAACATAACCCTAACCCTAGGTCCAATCCCAACCAGAACCGTCTCTCTAACCCTAGCCCTCAACATAACCCCAACCCTAGGTCCAATCCCAACCCGAACCGTCTCTCTAACCCTAGCCCTCAACATAACCCTAACCCTACGTCCAATCCTAACCCGAACCGTCTCTCTAACCCTAGCCCTCAACATAACCCTAACCCTAGGTCCAATCCTAACCCGAACCGTCTCTCTAACCCTAGCCCTCAACATAACCCTAATCCTAGGTCCCATCTCAGCCCGAACCATCTCTCTAAACCTAGCCCTCTACATAACCCTAACCCTAGGTCCCATCCCAGCCCGAACCGTCTCTCTAACCCTAGCCCTCAACATAACCCTAACCCTAGGTCCCATCCCAGCTCGAACCGTCTCTCTAACCCTAGCCCTCAACATAACCCTAACCCTAGGTCCCATCCCAACCCCAACCGTCTCTCTAACCCTAGCCCTCAACATAACTGTAACCCTAGGTCCCATCCCAGCCCGAACCGTCTCTCTAACCCTAGTCCTCAACATAACCCTAACCCTAGGTCCCATCCCAGGCCCAACCGTCTCTCTAACCCTAGCCCTCAACATAACCCTAACCCTAGGTCCCATCCCAGCCGGAACCGTCTCTCTACCCTAGCCGTCAACATAACCCTAACCCTAGGTCCAATCCCAACCAGAACCGTCTCTCTAACCCTAGCCCTCAACATAACCCCAACCCTAGGTCCAATCCCAACCCGAACCGTCTCTCTAACCCTAGCCCTCAACATAACCCTAACCCTACGTCCAATCCTAACCCGAACCGTCTCTCTAACCCTAGCCCTCAACATAACCCTAACCCTAGGTCCAATCCTAACCCGAACCGTCTCTCTAACCCTAGCCCTCAACATAACCCTAACCCTAGGTCCCATCCCAGCCCGAACCATCTCTCTAACCCTAGCCCTCTACATAACCCTAACCCTAGGTCCCATCCCAGCCCGAACCGTCTCTCTAACCCTAGCCCTCAACATAACCCTAACCCTAGGTCCCATCCCAGCTCGAACCGTCTCTCTAACCCTAGCCCTCAACATAACCCTAACCCTAGGTCCCATCCCAGCCCCAACCGTCTCTCTAACCCTAGCCCTCAACATAACCCTAACCCTAGGTCCAATCCTAACCTGAACCGTCTCTCTAACCCTAGCCCTCAACATAACCCTAACCCTAGGTCCAATCCTAACCCGAACCGTCTCTGTAACCCTAGCCCTCAACATAACCCTTACCCAAGTCCAATCCCAACCCGAACCGTCTCTCTAACCCTAGCCCTCAACATAACCCTAACCCTAGGTCCAATCCTTACCCGAACCGTCTCTCTAACCCTAGCCCTCAACATAACCCTAACCCTATGTCCCATCCAGGCCCGAACCGTCTCTCTAACCCTAGCCTTCAACATAACCCTAACCCTAGGTCCAATCCCAACCAGAACCGTCCCTCTAACCCTAGCCCTCAACATAACCCTAACCCTAGGTCAGATCCCAAACCGAACCGGCTCTCTAACCCTAGCCCTCAACATAACCCTAACCCTAGGTCCCATCCCAGCCCGAACCGTCTCTCTTACCCTAGCCCTCAACATAACCCTAACCCTAGGTCCAATCCCAACCCGAACCGTATCTGTAACCCTAGCCCTCAACATAACCCTAACCCTAGGTCCAATCCCAACCAGAACCGTCTCTGTAACCCTAGCCCTCAACATAACCCTAACCCTAGGTCCAATCCCAACCCGAACCGTCTCTCTAACCCTAGCCCTCAAATGAACCCTAACCCTACGTCCCATCGCAGCCCGAACCGTCTCTCTAACCCTAGCCCTCAACATAACCCTAACCCTAGGTCCCATCCCAGCCCGAACGGTCTCTCTAACCCTAGCCCTCAACATAACCCTAACCCTAGGTACAATCGCAACCCGAAACGTCTCTATAACCCTAGGCCTCAACATAACCCTAACCCTAGGTCCAATCCCAACCAGAACCGTCTCTGTAACCCTAGCCCTCAACATAACCCTAACCCTAGGTCCAATCCCAACCCGAACCGTCTCTCTAACCCTAGTCCTCAACTGAACCCTAACCCTAGGTCCCATCCCAGCCCGAACCGTCTTTCTGACCCTAGCCCTCAACATAACCCTAACCCTAGGTCCAATCCCTCCCCGAACCGTCTCTCTAACCCTAGCCCTCTACATAACCCTAACCCTAGGTCCCATCCCAGCCCGAACCGTCTCTCTAACCCTAGCCCTCAACATAACCCTAACCCTAGGTCCCATCCCAGCTCAAACCGTCTCTCTAACCCTAGACCTCAACATAACCCTAACCCTAGGTCCCATCCCAGCCCGAACCGTCTCTCTAACCCTAGCCCTCAACATAACTCTAACCCTAGGTCCCATCCCAGCCCGAACCGTCTCTCTAACCCTAGCCCTCAACATAACCCTAACCCTACGTCCCACCCCAGCCCCAACCGTCTCTCTAACCCTAGCCCTCAACATAACCCTAACCCTAGGTCCCATCCCAGCCCGAACCGTCTCTCTAACCCTAGCCCTCAACATAACCCCAACCCTAGGTCCAATCCCAACCCGAACCGTCTCTCTAACCCTAGCCCTCAACATAACCCTAACCCTACGTCCAATCCTAACCCGAACCGTCTCTCTAACCCTAGCCCTCAACATAACCCTAACCCTAGGTCCAATCCCAACCAGAACCGTCTCTCTAACCCTAGCCCTCAACATAACCCCAACCCTAGGTCCAATCCCAACCCGAACCGTCTCTCTAACCCTAGCCCTCAACATAACCCTAACCCTACGTCCAATCCTAACCCGAACCGTCTCTCTAACCCTAGCCCTCAACATAACCCTAACCCTAGGTCCAATCCTAACCCGAACCGTCTCTCTAACCCTAGCCCTCAACATAACCCTAATCCTAGGTCCCATCTCAGCCCGAACCATCTCTCTAACCCTAGCCCTCAACATAACCCTAACCCTAGGTCCCATCCCAGCCCGAACCGTCTCTCTAACCCTAGCCCTCAACATAACCCTAACCCTAGGTCCCATCCCAGCTCGAACCGTCTCTCTAACCCTAGCCCTCAACATAACCCTAACCCTAGGTCCCATCCCAACCCCAACCGTCTCTCTAACCCTAGCCCTCAACATAACTGTAACCCTAGGTCCCATCCCAGCCCGAACCGTCTCTCTAACCCTAGTCCTCAACATAACCCTAACCCTACGTCCCATCCCAGGCCCAACCGTCTCTCTAACCCTAGCCCTCAACATAACCCTAACCCTAGGTCCCATCCCAGCCGGAACCGTCTCTCTACCCTAGCCGTCAACATAACCCTAACCCTAGGTCCAATCCCAACCAGAACCGTCTCTCTAACCCTAGCCCTCAACATAACCCCAACCCTAGGTCCAATCCCAACCCGAACCGTCTCTCTAACCCTAGCCCTCAACATAACCCTAACCCTACGTCCAATCCTAACCCGAACCGTCTCTCTAACCCTAGCCCTCAACATAACCCTAACCCTAGGTCCAATCCTAACCCGAACCGTCTCTCTAACCCTAGCCCTCAACATAACCCTAACCCTAGGTCCCATCCCAGCCCGAACCATCTCTCTAACCCTAGCCCTCTACATAACCCTAACCCTAGGTCCCATCCCAGCCCGAACCGTCTCTCTAACCCTAGCCCTCAACATAACCCTAACCCTAGGTCCCATCCCAGCTCGAACCGTCTCTCTAACCCTAGCCCTCAACATAACCCTAACCCTAGGTCCCATCCCAGCCCCAACCGTCTCTCTAACCCTAGCCCTCAACATAACCCTAACCCTAGGTCCAATCCTAACCTGAACCGTCTCTCTAACCCTAGCCCTCAACATAACCCTAACCCTAGGTCCAATCCTAACCCGAACCGTCTCTGTAACCCTAGCCCTCAACATAACCCTTACCCAAGTCCAATCCCAACCCGAACCGTCTCTCTAACCCTAGCCCTCAACATAACCCTAACCCTAGGTCCAATCCTTACCCGAACCGTCTCTCTAACCCTAGCCCTCAACATAACCCTAACCCTAGGTCCCATCCAGGCCCGAACCGTCTCTCTAACCCTAGCCTTCAACATAACCCTAACCCTAGGTCCAATCCCAACCAGAACCGTCCCTCTAACCCTAGCCCTCAACATAACCCTAACCCTAGGTCAGATCCCAACCCGAACCGGCTCTCTAATCCTAGCCCTCAACATAACCCTAACCCTAGGTCCCATCCCAGCCCGAACCGTCTCTCTTACCCTAGCCCTCAACATAACCCTAACCCTAGGTCCAATCCCAACCCGAACCGTATCTGTAACCCTAGCCCTCAACATAACCCTAACCCTAGGTCCAATCCCAACCAGAACCGTCTCTGTAACCCTAGCCCTCAACATAACCCTAACCCTAGGTCCAATCCCAACCCGAACCGTCTCTCTAACCCTAGCCCTCAAATGAACCCTAACCCTACGTCCCATCGCAGCCCGAACCGTCTCTCTAACCCTAGCCCTCAACATAACCCTAACCCTAGGTCCCATCCCAGCCCGAACGGTCTCTCTAACCCTAGCCCTCAACATAACCCTAACCCTAGGTACAATCGCAACCCGAAAGGTCTCTATAACCCTAGGCCTCAACATAACCCTAACCCTAGGTCCAATCCCAACCAGAACCGTCTCTGTAACCCTAGCCCTCAACATAACCCTAACCCTAGGTCCAATCCCAACCCGAACCGTCTCTCTAACCCTAGTCCTCAACTGAACCCTAACCCTAGGTCCCATCCCAGCCCGAACCGTCTTTCTGACCCGAGCCCTCAACATAACCCTAACCCTAGGTCCAATCCCTCCCCGAACCGTCTCTCTAACCCTAGCCCTCTACATAACCCTAACCCTAGGTCCCATCCCAGCCCGAACCGTCTCTCTAACCCTAGCCCTCAACATAACCCTAACCCTAGGTCCCATCCCAACCCCAACCGTCTCTCTAACCCTAGCCCTCAACATAACTGTAACCCTAGGTCCCATCCCAGCCCGAACCGTCTCTCTAACCCTAGTCCTCAACATAACCCTAACCCTACGTCCCATCCCAGGCCCAACCGTCTCTCTAACCCTAGCCCTCAACATAACCCTAACCCTAGGTCCCATCCCAGCCGGAACCGTCTCTCTACCCTAGCCGTCAACATAACCCTAACCCTAGGTCCAATCCCAACCAGAACCGTCTCTCTAACCCTAGCCCTCAACATAACCCCAACCCTAGGTCCAATCCCAACCCGAACCGTCTCTCTAACCCTAGCCCTCAACATAACCCTAACCCTACGTCCAATCCTGACCCGAACCGTCTCTCTAACCCTAGCCCTCAACATAACCCTAACCCTAGGTCCAATCCTAACCCGAACCGTCTCTCTAACCCTAGCCCTCAACATAACCCTAACCCTAGGTCCCATCCCAGCCCGAACCATCTCTCTAACCCTAGCCCTCTACATAACCCTAACCCTAGGTCCCATCCCAGCCCGAACCGTCTCTCTAACCCTAGCCCTCAACATAACCCTAACCCTAGGTCCCATCCCAGCTCGAACCGTCTCTCTAACCCTAGCCCTCAACATAACCCTAACCCTAGGTCCCATCCCAGCCCCAACCGTCTCTCTAACCCTAGCCCTCAACATAACCCTAACCCTAGGTCCAATCCTAACCTGAACCGTCTCTCTAACCCTAGCCCTCAACATAACCCTAACCCTAGGTCCAATCCTAACCCGAACCGTCTCTGTAACCCTAGCCCTCAACATAACCCTTACCCAAGTCCAATCCCAACCCGAACCGTCTCTCTAACCCTAGCCCTCAACATAACCCTAACCCTAGGTCCAATCCTTACCCGAACCGTCTCTCTAACCCTAGCCCTCAACATAACCCTAACCCTAGGTCCCATCCAGGCCCGAACCGTCTCTCTAACCCTAGCCTTCAACATAACCCTAACCCTAGGTCCAATCCCAACCAGAACCGTCCCTCTAACCCTAGCCCTCAACATAACCCTAACCCTAGGTCAGATCCCAACCCGAACCGGCTCTCTAACCCTAGCCCTCAACATAACCCTAACCCTAGGTCCCATCCCAGGCCGAACCGTCTCTCTTACCCTAGCCCTCAACATAACCCTAACCCTAGGTCCAATCCCAACCCGAACCGTATCTGTAACCCTAGCCCTCAACATAACCCTAACCCTAGGTCCAATCCCAACCAGAACCGTCTCTGTAACCCTAGCCCTCAACATAACCCTAACCCTAGGTCCAATCCCAACCCGAACCGTCTCTCTAACCCTAGCCCTCAAATGAACCCTAACCCTACGTCCCATCGCAGCCCGAACCGTCTCTCTAACCCTAGCCCTCAACATAACCCTAACCCTAGGTCCCATCCCAGCTCGAACGGTCTCTCTAACCCTAGCCCTCAACATAACCCTAACCCTAGGTACAATCGCAACCCGAAACGTCTCTATAACCCTAGGCCTCAACATAACCCTAACCCTAGGTCCAATCCCAACCAGAACCGTCTCTGTAACCCTAGCCCTCAACATAACCCTAACCCTAGGTCCAATCCCAACCCGAACCGTCTCTCTAACCCTAGTCCTCAACTGAACCCTAACCCTAGGTCCCATCCCAGCCCGAACCGTCTTTCTGACCCTAGCCCTCAACATAACCCTAACCCTAGGTCCAATCCCTCCCCGAACCGTCTCTCTAACCCTAGCCCTCTACATAACCCTAACCCTAGGTCCCATCCCAGCCCGAACCGTCTCTCTAACCCTAGCCCTCAACATAACCCTAACCCTAGGTCCCATCCCAGCTCAAACCGTCTCTCTAACCCTAGACCTCAACATAACCCTAACCCTAGGTCCCATCCCAGCCCGAACCGTCTCTCTAACCCTAGCCCTCAACATAACTCTAACCCTAGGTCCCATCCCAGCCCGAACCGTCTCTCTAACCCTAGCCCTCAACATAACCCTAACCCTACGTCCCACCCCAGCCCCAACCGTCTCTCTAACCCTAGCCCTCAACATAACCCTAACCCTAGGTCCCATCCCAGCCCGAACCGTCTCTCTACCCTAGCCGTCAACATAACCCTAACCCTAGGTCCAATCCCAACCAGAACCGTCTCTCTAACCCTAGCCCTCAACATAACCCCAACCCTAGGTCCAATCCCAACCCGAACCGTCTCTCTAACCCTAGCCCTCAACATAACCCTAACCCTACGTCCAATCCTAACCCGAACCGTCTCTCTAACCCTAGCCCTCAACATAACCCTAACCCTAGGTCCAATCCTAACCCGAACCGTCTCTCTAACCCTAGCCCTCAACATAACTCTAATCCTAGGTCCCATCTCAGCCCGAACCATCTCTCTAACCCTAGCCCTCTACATAACCCTAACCCTAGGTCCCATCCCAGCCCGAACCGTCTCTCTAACCCTAGCCCTCAACATAACCCTAACCCTAGGTCCCATCCCAGCTCGAACCGTCTCTCTAACCCTAGCCCTCAACATAACCCTAACCCTAGGTCCCATCCCAACCCCAACCGTCTCTCTAACCCTAGCCCTCAACATAACTGTAACCCTAGGTCCCATCCCAGCCCGAACCGTCTCTCTAACCCTAGTCCTCAACATAACCCTAACCCTACGTCCCATCCCAGGCCCAACCGTCTCTCTAACCCTAGCCCTCAACATAACCCTAACCCTAGGTCCCATCCCAGCCGGAACCGTCTCTCTACCCTAGCCGTCAACATAACCCTAACCCTAGGTCCAATCCCAACCAGAACCGTCTCTCTAACCCTAGCCCTCAACATAACCCCAACCCTAGGTCCAATCCCAACCCGAACCGTCTCTCTAACCCTAGCCCTCAACATAACCCTAACCCTACGTCCAATCCTAACCCGAACCGTCTCTCTAACCCTAGCCCTCAACATAACCCTAACCCTAGGTCCAATCCTAACCCGAACCGTCTCTCTAACCCTAGCCCTCAACATAACCCTAACCCTAGGTCCCATCCCAGCCCGAACCATCTCTCTAACCCTAGCCCTCTACATAACCCTAACCCTAGGTCCCATCCCAGCCCGAACCGTCTCTCTAACCCTAGCCCTCAACATAACCCTAACCCTAGGTCCCATCCCAGCTCGAACCGTCTCTCTAACCCTAGCCCTCAACATAACCCTAACCCTAGGTCCCATCCCAGCCCCAACCGTCTCTCTAACCCTAGCCCTCAACATAACCCTAACCCTAGGTCCAATCCTAACCTGAACCGTCTCTCTAACCCTAGCCCTCAACATAACCCTAACCCTAGGTCCAATCCTAACCCGAACCGTCTCTGTAACCCTAGCCCTCAACATAACCCTTACCCAAGTCCAATCCCAACCCGAACCGTCTCTCTAACCCTAGCCCTCAACATAACCCTAACCCTAGGTCCAATCCTTACCCGAACCGTCTCTCTAACCCTAGCCCTCAACATAACCCTAACCCTAGGTCCCATCCAGGCCCGAACCGTCTCTCTAACCCTAGCCTTCAACATAACCCTAACCCTAGGTCCAATCCCAACCAGAACCGTCCCTCTAACCCTAGCCCTCAACATAACCCTAACCCTAGGTCAGATCCCAACCCGAACCGGCTCTCTAACCCTAGCCCTCAACATAACCCTAACCCTAGGTCCCATCCCAGCCCGAACCGTCTCTCTTACCCTAGCCCTCAACATAACCCTAACCCTAGGTCCAATCCCAACCCGAACCGTATCTGTAACCCTAGCCCTCAACATAACCCTAACCCTAGGTCCAATCCCAACCAGAACCGTCTCTGTAACCCTAGCCCTCAACATAACCCTAACCCTAGGTCCAATCCCAACCCGAACCGTCTCTCTAACCCTAGCCCACAAATGAACCCTAACCCTAGGTCCCATCGCAGCCCGAACCGTCTCTCTAACCCTAGCCCTCAACATAACCCTAACCCTAGGTCCCATCCCAGCCCGAACGGTCTCTCTAACCCTAGCCCTCAACATAACCCTAACCCTAGGTACAATCGCAACCCGAAACGTCTCTATAACCCTAGGCCTCAACATAACCCTAACCCTAGGTCCAATCCCAACCAGAACCGTCTCTGTAACCCTAGCCCTCAACATAACCCTAACCCTAGGTCCAATCCCAACCCGAACCGTCTCTCTAACCCTAGTCCTCAACTGAACCCTAACCCTAGGTCCCATCCCAGCCCGAACCGTCTTTCTGACCCTAGCCCTCAACATAACCCTAACCCTAGGTCCAATCCCTCCCCGAACCGTCTCTCTAACCCTAGCCCTCTACATAACCCTAACCCTAGGTCCCATCCCAGCCCGAACCGTCTCTCTAACCCTAGCCCTCAACATAACCCTAACCCTAGGTCCCATCCCAGCTCGAACCGTCTCTCTAACCCTAGACCTCAACATAACCCTAACCCTAGGTCCCATCCCAGCCCGAACCGTCTCTCTAACCCTAGCCCTCAACATAACTCTAACCCTAGGTCCCATCCCAGCCCGAACCGTCTCTCTAACCCTAGCCCTCAACATAACCCTAACCCTACGTCCCACCCCAGCCCCAACAGTCTCTCTAACCCTAGCCCTCAACATAACCCTAACCCTAGGTCCCATCCCAGCCCGAACCGTCTCTCTACCCTAGCCGTCAACATAACCCTAACCCTAGGTCCAATCCCAACCAGAACCGTCTCTCTAACCCTAGCCCTCAAAATAACCCCAACCCTAGGTCCAATCCCAACCCGAACCGTCTCTCTAACCCTAGCCCTCAACATAACCCTATCCCTACGTCCAATCCTAACCCGAACCGTCTCTCTAACCCTAGCCCTCAACATAACCCTAACCCTAGGTCCAATCCTAACCCGAACCGTCTCTCTAACCCTAGCCCTCAACATAACCCTAACCCTAGGTCCCATCCCAGCCCGAACCATCTCTCTAACCCTAGCCCTCTACATAACCCCAACCCTAGGTCCCATCCCAGCCCGAACCGTCTCTCTAACCCTAGCCCTCAACATAACCCTAACCCTAGGTCCAATCCTTACCCGAACCGTCTCTCTAACCCTAGCCCTCAACATAAACCTAACCCTAGGTCCCATCCCCCCCCGAACCATCTCTCTAATCCTAGCCCTCTACATAACCCCAACCCTAGGTCCCATCCCAGCCCGAACCGTCTCTCTAACCCTAGCCCTCAACATAACCCTAACCCTAGGTCCAATCCTTACCCGAACCGTCTCTAACCCTAGCCCTCAACATAACCCTAACCCTAGGTCCCATCCAGGCCCAAACCGTCTCTCTAACCCTAGCCTTCAACATAACCCTAACCCTAGGTCCAATTCCAACCAGAACCGTCTCTCTAACCCTAGCCCTCAACATAACCCTAACCCTAGGTCCCATCCCAGCCCGAACCGTCTCTTTTACCCTAGCCCTCAACATAACCCTAACCCTAGGTCCAATCCCAACCCGAACCGTATCTGTAACCCTAGCCCTCAACATAACCCTAACCCTAGGTCCAATCCCAACCAGAACCGTCTCTGTAACCCTAGCCCTCAACATAACCCTAACCCTAGGTCCAATCCCAACCCGAACCGTCTCTCTAACCCTAGCCCTCAACATAACCCTAACCCTAGGTCCCATCCCTGCCCGAACGGTCTCTCTAACCCTAGCCCTCAACATAACCCTAACCCTAGGTGCAATCGCTACCCGAAACGCCTCTATAACCCTAGGTCTCAACATAACCCTAACCCTAGGTCCAATCCCAACCAGAACCGTCTCTGTAACCCTAGCCCTCAACATAACCCTAACCCTAGGTCCAATCCCAACCCGAACCATCTCTCTAACCCTAGCCCTCAACATCACCCTAACCCTACGTCCCATCCCAGCCCCAACCGTCTCTCTAACCCTAGCCCTCAACATAACCCTAACCCTAGGTCCAATCCTTACCCGAACCGTCTCTCTAACCCTAGCCCTCAACATAACCCTAACCCTAGGTCCCATCCAGGCCCGAACCGTCTCTCTAACCCTAGCCTTCAACATAACCCTAACCCTAGGTCCAATCCCAACCAGAACCGTCCCTCTAACCCTAGCCCTCAACATAACCCTAACCCTAGGTCAGATCCCAACCCGAACCAGCTCTCTAACCCTAGCCCTCAACATAACCCTAACCCTAGGTCCCATCCCAGCCCGAACCGTCTCTCTAACCCTAGCCCTCAACATAACCCTAACCCTAGGTCCCATCCCAGCCCGAACCGTCTCTCTTACCCTAGCCCTCAACATAACCCTAACCCTAGGTCCAATCCCAACCCGAACCGTATCTGTAACCCTAGCCCTCAACATAACCCTAACCCTAGGTCCAATCCCAACCAGAACCGTCTCTGTAACCCTAGCCCTCAACATAACCCTAACCCTAGGTCCAATCCCAACCCGAACCGTCTCTCTAACCCTAGCCCTCAAATGAACCCTAACCCTAGGTCCCATCGCAGCCCGAACGGTCTCTCTAACCCTAGCCCTCAACATAACCCTAACCCTAGGTCCCATCCCAGCCCGAACG